>NC_069685.1:11847500-12472500 GCF_023699985.2 Odocoileus virginianus | reverse complement strand
GGAGTTACACCCCTAAATGCAGCAATATTTCAGGGACTCCATCTATCTAGAGCCTGGATTTAAAAAGCACCCTAATTCCTAATACTTCCAGATGTATCAATATAAATGTGAAAAGCATCCAGGCACAGAAGAACAAGGGCATCCTTGCTTTCTCCTCATTACCATACCATGCCTATCCATCTTGCCATGATTATGGAGCAGTCTCCCCTAAATGGACCTTTGTCTTCCCTAAGCCAGACATGACACTAGTAAAGGAAACCGTAATAACGCAACAAAAAATTAATCAGAAAGGCCTCCACAGTCCCAGGGCTACAGTAATGCAGCATAAAAAGGAAAACTGATCATGACAATGTACACACCATCCCTGGTAAACTTCTACAAGCTTACTAGCCTCTACTCCACACTTCACCTGCCAGGTGCCATCCCAGACCCAGTTCTGCTAAAGCCATCACAACCACAGGGCATGTGCTGAAGTCCCCCCACATCAACTCATGGTGATAAGTGAAACAAGTGAGTCATTCATTCTCCAGCCCAACTTCCTGTATGTTCCATAACATGCTTTCATCATACTGGGCACCTGCAGAAAACCATGGAGTACAATTTCCATCTGTGCAAAGTCACTTAATCAATTCTAGGATTAATTTACAATGGTAGACCCAGATTTTAATCTGACTCATTTCTTTCTTTTTTTTTTTTCTATAACAAAATAGGTTTTATTTTTTGTACTCATTTCTTTCTTAAGTAGAAATAGTAGTCAATCAAAGTTTCAATCAGGATCAACCATTTAAGAAATGCCTGGAATCACAGATACAAGGAGATATATTTTGTAAGTCTTTAATAAAGAATTAGATATCCTGAGGCTTAATTTCATCTTCCTCTAGTTTCACAGTACATAACATCACAGGATACTTTCATACAAAAAGAATAATACAACTTTCAGCTTCACTGAGGATAAAATCGGTTGGTTCTTAGAACATACAAAGTACATTCCTTAATATCACTGATAAAAACTCATACACATTGGACACTATACCTAGGAACTGGGCTGTGCATTGTACACGTACATCTCATTTAATTCTTATACATTATCTACTTTAAAGAAATACTGACATATCCTCATTTATATCTAAGGGATTGAGGCTTTAAGCAACTTGCCCTAAGTTCAGTTAGTTGGCAGGAACCCAGGAATGAAACCAGGTCAGAATGTCCACAGCCCAAGCTCTTAGCCACTACCTTGTATGTCTTAAGTGGAAAAGAAAAATAAGTTTCAGACTCTAAGTTAAAAGGTGTTTATTCACACCATTAACAAACATAAATAAAAAACATTACTATCCAGAGCTGTTCACATATACTTATATTCCAACTTGGGATTTGTATCATATAAAAAGAGGAGGAGGCATTATCTAAGAAAGAAAACAAAGAAAGTCAAGGAAATCCAAATGGCCATTTTTCATCACTGGTTACTTAAATTAACAGCCTAATCTGAAAACTTAAGAATATTCATACATAAGAAGTGAAAGTCGCTCAGTCGTGTCCAACTCTTGGTGACCTTGCAATTCTCTAGGCCAGAATACTGGAGTGGGTAGCCTTTCCCTTTCCCAGGGGATCTTCCCGACCCAGGGATCAAACCCAGGTCTCCCACATTGCAGACGGATTCTTTACCAACTGAGCTATGAGGGAAGTCCCCCAACACACACATAGGTAGAATCAAATCTATTTCAGAGATATATGCATCATGACTACACAGAAACAGATGCTTAGCAAAAACGAAGTTAAATAAACAAAAAATCAAATTCCGAAAGAAACAGTCCCATAATAGAAATGAGGTAACAGTAGTGGCAGGAAAAAAAGAAACTTCTACTGCAGATTGCTGTACTTTAGAAATACCATTAATACCTCACTCAGTGAGGCAACTCCATACAAAAACGTTCACTGTGCTGTTTCCTTGTATGGCACTACAAAGGTACTTTAGGACAAAGTCACTCTTACTTGCAGCTGTCATCCTCAGAATCTGATATTTCACTGTTCTCTTCATCCGCTACTTCAGAGCTATCCAGGCCCATCAAGATCTTACTGACGTCAGTTTTAAACACCTTCTCGTATAGCAATTCATAAAGCAGAGCTGCAGTTAACGAGAAAGAGATGTTACACAGCATTAATTTTACATTCTAACATAAAACCCAGACAACCGGGCTTCTGAAACCTTAACTAAATACCTTGTAACACCTTATGACCAATAACACAATTTAATCAGAAAATTACCTAGAGAGCAGCTAGACTGGTCTTTGCAGTTAGTTCAGAAGCTAGACTGGTCTTTGCAGTTAGTTCAGAATTATCGCTGCCTGTCGTCTGGATGATACTGAGGGAGATACAGATGGTGAGAAAGGGGGTCTCTTGGGGACTCCTTTGAGGGGCAGACACCACTGTGATGAATTCTTAGTGCACTTGTTTTGGTAAGGTTTCCGAATTAAAACACATGGGAGTCTTGAACTCCATGCAGAGGTTTTGAGCATTTGGCAACATATTTCTATGTTTTCTGGAGTGTGGGTCTGTTTTTGTTTTCCTCTTTTTGGAAAGCAGAAACACTGTCTCAATATGCTTCCGTGGTTGCTGAGAATACATTTTACAAAGGTTTCTTTTTAGTCCATTATGAAAAGGCATCTTCTTTCTAGAAAACTCAGTGTTCCCTAAGTTTTCCATCCAAGCCTCTTCAGGCTGGGTAGGTTGTGTGACCGCTCCAGTTGTTTCCTCCTGTGTGCGGCTGGAATGAGAGCACTTCACTGTGCCAGGATGAAATATGAAAGCAGTATGCAGAGGCTTAGCACAGTGTGCGCCATAGTTGGTCACTGCTCACTGTGCATGTTTAATTTTATCAGCCTTGGCTCACAGCTGTGATACCTTTTTGTATTGCTGTTAGCTTTAAATATGTCAATACATTAAATACAAGTAATATAAAGTTGTAAATTGATCTGTTTTGAGATGTGAAGTTTGGCTGTCTGCATCCTGGGCTATGTTCTCTGCCTCTCCCAGTCAATCAAAAGCTGGACATTCCAGCTTTGAAAAGGCAGGCATCATGTGCTGTCTTTACTGGTCCCCCTTAGCTAAAGAATAGGGGGGAAAGGCTGTCATATGCCCAGCACAGTGCTTCATATGAGTCACACGCACTTTGTCAGAACAGATGATAAAGCAGATAAAGAAGGGAGGAAGGCGCTGCCACGGCAGTAATTCTCAGCTGGGAGAGGTGGAGAGGTTTTATCCTCCCAGGAAACACGTGGCAAAGTCTGGAGACATCTGTGGTTGTCACAGGGGAGAAAGAGAGCCCTACTAGCATGTCAGAAGGGCAGTCACTTAGCTGTGTCCAACTCTGCGACTTCGCAGACACCCCTTCCATGGAATTCTCTAGGCGAGAAGACTGCAGTGTGTTGCTATTCCCTTCTCTAAGGGATCTTCCTGATCCAGGAATCAAACCCAGGTCTCCAGCATTGCAGGCAGATTCTTTACCATCTGAGCCACCAGGGAAGTCCCACTATGGGCATAATAGATGCTAAACTTTCTACAATGTGCACAACCCCCAAAACAATGAATTATGTGCCCTAAGTATTAACAGTGCCAAGGTCAAGAAACCCTGGTCAAGTGACAAATACAATCAAATACTGATTTCCTGAATCATTTAGATTTTCAAGCTATGCACTAAAAGCTTTAAAAACATACAAATCTTTATTAACAATATTAATTACCACAGGAAAATATAACTTCGTATTTACAAGTCAAACTCTACTCTACTAGCACCTTTTTTCTATTGAAACAAGTTTTTATTAGAGTATTAAGATTTTTGGTAACCTAAAGTTGTCAGAAATGTATTTTTATGCAACAAAACAGTGTATCTGCCCTGAGTTGTTTGCTCAAGACCACAAAGCTTAGGAAGAAAATGTCTATGCCAACACAAGGGTGATACTTACACTGACACACAGCAGAGCTCTCTTTATACTTTATGGGGTAGACAATGTCATAATGATTTCCATTTGAAAAACACAGTAACACCTGAAAGGGAAAAACAGAATTCATCTTCCAGCCCTTCACATTCAACATTTACACAGCTACTTACACCTCTAATATCTCTGAGTTACCAGTAAATAAATTTCCCAGTAGAATGTTTTAGAAGTAACCTAAAGCTGTAATGTGGTCATGATACATCCATATGTTGAAATGTTACAAAGCCAATGAATCAGAAATTCCTAATGACTTGGGGAAATGTTTACTGCATCACAAAAATCACACACAATCTGTAAGAACAAATGATTTCAACTATTGAAACAGAAGGGTTAGAAGACTGTAAGAAAATATTCTAAAACTTTAATAACACTTACCCCTAAGGAGCAGAATCAAAAGTACATTTTTTTTTTTCTGCTTTACAGCTTTATGTACCTTCTAAATAATCGATCACTTATGCAAAGAGCAACGCACACTGACTTTGCTTAGACTATATCATATATTCCAAAAATTACACTGTAAAGGCCAGATCTAGAGCCAGGCACCTCGGACTCCCACAAGTCCTTAAAAGGTATATTTACCCCGGTTCCTTCCCCCTAACACCATAAACGTGGTGACAAGACACTTCAACTTGGCCTGGATAACCCAATGCAGATCATGAAAACAAAACTCTCTAGAAATGAATCATGGTGCTTTTTCCCCCCGCTTTCTAGGCTTTACATCATTTTTCAGTTGTTTCTGCTTTGTGACTTAGCCAGTAAACTACCTCTGTAATGTAATGGGAAACATATCACAGTTAAGTATTTTTGGATGCAACAGTAGAAGCTATTTTCACAAGTTATTTTTCTATCTAATGTATATACTGATGTAAAACAGTAATAGTAGAGTTCATTGGAAGGACTGACACTGAAGCTGAAACTCCAATCTTTGGCCACCTCATGCGAAGAGCTGACTCATTGGAAAAGACCCTGATGCTGGGAGGGACTGGGGGCAGGAGGAGAAGGGGACGATACAGGATGAGATGGCTGGATGGCATCACCGACTCAATGGATATGAGTTTGAGTAAACTCCAGGAGTTGGTGATGAACAGGGAGGCCTGGTGTGCTGCGATTCATGGGGTCGCAAAGAGTCAGACATGACCGAGCAACTGAAATGAACTGAACTGAACTGAATGGGAAACATATCACAGTTAAGTGTTTCTAGATGCAACAGTAGAACCTATTTTCACAAGTTATTTTTCTATCTAATGTATATATTGATGTAAAACAGTAATAGTCGAGTTAATCACATACACTGGCATCTCAATTATTTTTATCTAATAAAATGTCACAATAGAGTTCAACATTTGTGCGGAAAAACAAATACAAAATAATAAAACTTGTGAATGATTAATAAGAACTTTAAAAACTCAAAAAGTCACTTAAAAATTATAGCTCAGGCAGTCAAGATGGCAAGTGAGTGGTTCCTTTACTTGGTTCCTTTACTTAAATCCTTTAGAAGAACTTAGAACAACTCTTACCTTTTCAGGAAAATTATTCTCAGTTACTTGTGAAGGAGAAACATTTGGTTTCTGGTAAATTATAAAATCTTTCCTGAAAATAACATTTAGAAATTATTTCTTATGGAAGCACACTCCAGAAATTGAGATTTAACCATCCATTCATTCATTCACTCAAGAGTCAGGCACACCAAGCAACGTTCCAAGCACTGGAGAAACAGCAGCGGACAAAAGGCAGTGACGGATAACTAGGCGGTAACACACTTATGCAAAAAGTATCCTTTTAAAAAAGCAAAATTTTAAATGTAATTTTATATATAACTTCAGATAGAATTCTAAAAGTAGACCTCAAAACCACAGAAATCATGGAGATGAAATTTATAAAGACATTTTGAAAAAATAAAATAGTCACCTGATCTGCTAACAGACAAAAAGTTGTAGAATTGACAATATGGTGCTTTGCCTTTGCTCTATCAGCCATTCAATGCTACCAGCCTTGAGAAAGTAGGAAATCGTTTCTCTAGAAGGTTTGTACGTGATTCTGCTATTTTTAACAACTTCGTTACAATGGAACATGTTAATTTCCCACTGACTTTATTTTTGTTTACCTGTTATTATAGGGCTTACCTGTACATAAGAGAAAGGGCACTTATTTCCACTTGTCCAACCCATTCCTGTATTGAAGAAAACAAGTTGGCCCATAAGAGTCTACTTTTTACAATACCTTAATACACATCTTTATATAATAAATTAGCTAGAGGAGCTCATTAATATTTTTTTAATTTATTTAATTTCAGGATAATTGCTTTACAATATTGTGTTGCTTTCTGCCACATGTCAACATGAATTAATCACAGGGATATTTATGTCCCCTCCCTCTTGAAACTCCCTCCCACCTCCCACCCCAGCCCACCCTCTAAGTTGTGACAGAGCACCAGTCTGAGCTCCCTGCATCACACAGCAAATTCTCACTGGCTATCTACTTTACACACAGTAATAAAAATATGCTTCCACTCTACTCTCTCAATTCGCCCCACCCTCTCCTTTCCCCACTGTGTCCACAAATCTTTTGTCTCTGTCTCCATCTCCACTGCTGCCCTGCAAACAGGTTCATCAGTGCCATTTTTCTAGGTTGCACACGTATGTATTAATATGGTATTTGTTTCTTTCTGACTTACTTGGCTCTAGGTTCATCCTGGAACTGACTCAAATGCATTTTCTTTAATGGCCCGAAAAGCTCATTATTAGTACTACTGAGAATACTATAAAAATATTTTTATAAAATGAGCTATAGTGTACACTAAAAAGCAGCCCAAGTCTTGGTAACAAATATCCTTAGTAACAGGGCTGGAATTAGAATTCCTATTGGTGTGGCAGGATGACATAGTATCTCTAAGTTGAGAACTTAGAGGAGGCAGAGATTCCAACTGAGCACTCAGGACTGAGCCCGCACACAGTATGTCCCCAGAAAGCAGGACCCTGACCAGGGGCAGCGCGTGGATCAGAAAGGGTGAGAAAGCGCAGGTCGGCTCTCTTCAGAATAATCGAAGGCACCAAAGAAAGCAGTGTACCAGGAATCATTTTAACATGTGGGAGAAGTTCTCATACTAAAGGAGTCACTTTAAGTCCTTAAGCTTTTCAGAAGCAAACGGCCAGAATATATCAAAAATTTAAATACTCTAAGCTAGCAATTCAACTTCTATAGAACTATCCTAAAGAAATATTTCGTATGTCCACAAAACTGTATATAAACAAGGATGGCCGCTACAGCTATCTGTAACAATTTTTAAAAAATTTTTAAAGATAGCCCGAAGATTCCACTAATAGACAAGGAACAATTAAATAAATTTATCATTCACCCAAACTATGTACAGAAATATCATGCAATCACCAAAAAGAACTGAGCTATACTCCTATGAAATGACCTGGAAGGATCACTCAGACTGTTAAGTGGAAAAAGTCAGTCAGTAAAATAACCCTATTGTGCAGAACAAAATAAATATATATAGACACATACACATAGAAAGAGAACAAAGATACATCCTAAATTGACAGTGGAAACAGGAATTTAAAGATGAGGGGGAAAGTAAGGATTTTCACTCTTCATTCTGCAATAAATCTTTGACCATGAGAATGTATTCCTAAACTATCTGTGAAATTAGTAAAGACTTAATACCAAGAGTTACTAAAAAAAAAGAACTATAGTAAATGAATGCTGCCACTTTTACCTTCAAAGAAGAGAGATTTGAGATAAGGAAAGGATTTTTGGATGACGGTTTGAAATCCTCTCAGAGAAGGATCATCTTTCCCCACAGACTTTGCACCTCAATAAATCTTAAAAGTTGGCTCTGTTTTTCAAAATGAAATAGGTGCCATACATTAAAATAGATTTATTAAAATAGGCCTCTGCCTAACAATAACAGCCTCTCATAAACTCCACAAGCAATACCTTTTGGTATAGAGGAAATCCTTCCCTGAAACCATCTGCTGAGATCTTAAACCCAAGGTTATTCCATTTTGTGCAGAATGATTGCATCACTTCTCATGTCAACAAGACACTACCTCTCAAATAAGGTACCATTTTGTAAGTATTTAATCTTCAGAATAAATTCTGTTGTAGTCTGGTTAAGTAGACAATGGCCATTATATCTTGCCTTCTCTAACAATTTTGATTTTTTTTTTTAAACTTATGTTCTATCATTGTCTTCTACCTGAACGCTATAATTTTACTTACTCAACACTCTGTATGTTTAGCCTGCTTTCTCATTGAGGGTAAGAGCCCAGCATTTCTACAAATATATTTTAACTAAAGAACTATACTGTATCAAAAACACTAATTTAAATGTTCTTAGATAGTCATCAAAAGCAAACTTTCATTCCTCAAAAGACACTATTAAGAACACTAAAAGGTAAGATACAAACAGGAAGAAAGTACTGGAAAATATATATCCAGTACAGAATTTATTATACTTGGTATAAAATACTCTTATAATTCAACAAAAGCAAAATAATAAAGGACAGAATCTATGAGCAAGACATTTCACCAACAAAGAGATACAGATGGCAAATAAGCACATGGAAAGATTCTTAACACGACTAGAGAAATGCAAGTTAAGATCACAGTGAGACACCACCACACAGCCACTAAAACAGCTACAATTTTAAAAGGCTGATGATATTGAGTGTTGATGAAGATGCAGAGCAACTGAAATTCTCACTCACTGCTAATGACAAAGCAAAGCGGCACAGCCACTTTGGGAAACAGATTAGCAATTTCTCGTTAAGTGAAACATGCACTGACCATATGACCCAGGAATTCCACTCTCAATAATATTAACAATCTTAATTAAGAGAAAAGAAAACATATGTCCATAGAAAGACTTGCAACCAAATAGTCTTAGCAGCTTTAATAACAGCAGCAAACTGGGAAGAAATCATATATCCATCAACTTGTAAATTGCTAAAGCAAGCTGCAGCACATCCATACAATGCACGGCCACTCGGCAATAAAAATGACCTGTCACACAAAGGGCAACACAGATGAATCTCAAAGCGCTCCCATTATGCTAAGTGAAAGCGGCCAGACACACAAGACTACAAGCCACATCGTTCTATTTGTTCCAGTCTCGAACAGGCAAAACTCCGCACACGGGTGGGTGCAGGGGGAGAGTCAAGGCCAACTGCCAAAAGGTACGAGAGACTTTCTGGAGAGACGGAAATGCCCCGTGTGGTTTGGGGTGGGGATCACCCAGCTGTATGCATCTGCCAGATTTCATCAAATTACAGACTTAAAACATCTATCATATGTCAACTTTACCTCTGTAAAGCTGACAAAAATATATTCTTTTTGAGGCGTTTTTCAAAATGCTCCACTGATATTTTTAAGAAAAAAGGAGAAAGCTCTCTTTCTCTGAGAACTGGGTGATGCACTGGAGCTTATCAATTGACGACATTTCTCTTCATTTCATACATTCCATGTATCGGGGAGAAGGAGAACCAAGGCAGAAGCATTTACTGCTAGTAAGAACCAACCTGTTCTGTCAGAAGGTACCGACAACATCTGGAGGAGGTCTGCCCAGACTGCGGAGGGGAGTGTCCTGGGAATAACACAGCTGGCGGCCCGCACCCTGGGAAGGAGACACCTGTTCCCAGGCGCTCAGAACTGCAGCAACCCGCCCACCCCGCCCCTGCAGGTCCCCAAATCAACCTCCAGTCCGTTCACACGGCCTCACTCCCCTCCCTGTCCCCTTCTCTCTCAGGAAGTCTCTTCTATCCTTTCTCAGACCCTCACAGCCCAAGAGCCTGAACTGTTCCCAAAGATTACCATAAAATCATATTGGGGGGTTTTCTCTGACTAAAAATTTATAAATGCTCTTTGTCGTTCCCTTCATCTTCTACAAAGGAAATAAAAACCACCAGGAATAGCTGGAGAGAACTGTTAACGTTCTGGTCTTTAATCTTTCCTATCTGTGACGGAGGCCAATGCGGGAGACTCAGGTTCAATCCCTGGGTCAAGAAGACCCCCTGGAGAGAATGGCGCCCCACTCGTGTTCCTGACTGAAATCCCACGGACAGAGGGGGACTGGCGGGCTCACGGTCCGCAGGGTCACAAGAAGTCAGACTGTGACTGGAGCGACGGACCAGCAGCAGCACTGCAGCAGCCCCCTGCACCTCTCAGGACGCACCGCACACCCCGCCCTGCTGCAGGGGCGCTCCCGAGAAGGGCATCCAGAGCCCAGCGCCTTCCGCTGCCCCGGGGCCCGGCGTTCGCAGCCCACAGCCAGCACTCAAACTAGTCAGGGAATCGAAGAGACCCCGCACGCTGGCGAAACCCCTTCCCTCCCGTTAGTACACCCTCTCCTCCCCATGTGACGCCTCTTGGCGGCGTCTTTGTTGTCGTTTTAAATCTAACAGTGATCATCTCTGGGGATGAGGGAACATTCTACAGGCCATTCCGTTAACATTTGGATGTTTACACAAAGAGCATTAGGTTTCTCAGCAGGAGAAGAGAAAATAACAAACAGAAAACTTCTTTTAATTTCCAAGTGACTGAGAAAGTGCTGGCAGTGGGAGTCGGTGGGGAAGGGCTGTCCTTAATCCTCAGCAGTCTCTTCCCACTTCTCGCGCTGACCACGTTAAGCGGAATGGACCCTGTCTTGTCAGCTGCCTAAGGAAGCAATCGAATACTGCTCTGTCCACCAAGCCCCACGCACACACCAACACCACACTCTGGAAATCCTCTGCGGTGCTATTTCAGGTCTTTATACTACATTCACGAGTCGTCACAACAGATCAAGAAAGCATGACTCTGTCCCGAGTGAGGCAACGCTCATGGCACATACACAGCACCAGCCGTCTTCCAATTAAACGTGCACCTAAGACAGGAACTGTGCATAAGGAAACTCCTCCAAACACTGTAATACTCACCTCACACTGTAATGAATTTGGAATACATTATTTAACACACAAAAGAAAAGAAATATATTACAAGATTACTACATACCTGTGGATTTTCCAAACGTTTTAAATATTCTTCAAATGACCCTTCTATAAACTGCAAAAAGGGAAAAAGGCCTATTAGAAATCCATCAAAAGTTACTTTCTTCACTGTGAATTACTGAATTCTTACACAAACCTTGGATACAAGAGTAACAGTAAGATATATATATACACACACACAAACACACAGAAAAAAATCTAATTATGAAAATATGTACAAATTATTAAGAAAACATCGTAAAGATCCAACAGAATTTTAAGAAGAAAACACAGGAGGCACCATTTCCTGGACAGGATCTGGGGGGGCACTGGGACAGCACCCCGTGAGGCGGCGGCAGTGGGGGGGGATCACCTGCACCGCAAGAGGGGGGCTGCTTCGCGGGGTGAGCACAGTGAGAGGAGCTCGCCTGCTCACCTGCCTATGCCAGGAGCAGGGGCAGGACTATCAGACCGAGGGAGGAGGCATGCAAGGTGACATCGACAGAGAATTTACATGGTTAAAGCAGCACTTAAAGACTAACTGGGTAATGGCCAATGCTTAGAAGAGCGCTAAAGACAGATGCAAGAGCTAAGAAATATTAGTTCCCTAACAGACATGAACAGTCATTGTCTCTTAAATCAATTACACTAAAAACAAACAAGAACTAATAATGCTAAAGATATTTTGAAGAATCAACATTTTTCTAATCCAGCTTGTCTTCTTGTTATTTAAAAAAAAAAAAATCTGATTTGATTCAAGCTATATGATTACATTTTTTGCTTTTCTCATAGCAATTGCACTAATTTAATTGAGAAAACTCTAAAAGACACTCATCTGAAACACCAAATTCAATTTTATTTCAATTAAAGTCTCAGTTAATTTAGCAAAGTGATATACTTAAAAACATTAAAATATATTGCTTGGTCTATAAAAAACTTTTAAATGCCCTTTTTTTAAGACAGAGATTAATTTTTTTATTGATGAAATACTCTAATTTCCAAAAGTATCCTAAGTTTAAATGCATACTTGCACTGAAACAGTCAAATATTTGAAATATTCCACCAATCAGAGGCTACTGTTCTCTATTAGTTTATTATTTATAGAATTTAAAGAAATAAAACAACCCCACAGAACCATTCAAAGTTGCAAGAGACTTAAGCTGTGGTCTGACACAAGCCTGCATCCAACTGATTCTTCTTAATCAGAAAGTACTTACCTAGGCCCTGACTTAACATTTTCAATAAAAAAGCACATCCCTCTACACTAGACAGTCTTTCCCAATTCTGGTAAATAGAAACTGGTAGAGGTATTCACTGTAAAGAAAGTGAAACTTTCCCCCTCAGAACTTTCAGCCTCAGATCATACCCCCCAAGACTGTAAGAGCTGAATGAATATATGCAAAGCGCTTAAAACAATGCCTGCTGACACAAATGCTCAACAAACGCTAGCAATTTCCATGACTGTCAACAGAACTTACCCTCTGGAGCTAATATTAACTAATTCACTTGTAGTTTCTTCAATAGTTAAAGACCACCTCTCTACCCTACCTTCCTCTCCGCCATAATACCCTCTTATCTAGCCTACACATAACCAGCTTTTTAAAATAAGACAAGTTTTCAAATCTTCTAATCAAGCAGGTAACTCTCCTTCCTGGAATATATTACTGTTCATCTTAAAACATGGCATCCAGAAAAATGTCACCAGTAATAAAATTTTGCTTAAAAATAGCAATTCCAACCCAAGAGCACCTTTAAACAATATTTACCTATTAAGTCTTAGAATTGGGTTACATGCAAAGTGTCAACGTTCTTTTGGCAGTCAACGGGGAGAAAATACCACTAAAGGTTGTCGGATGATAATTCTACATCATAAAACCAATAACCAGTAAATCTTACAAGGCTTTCAATGTAAAATGAAAATAGGTCACCGTGGCATCTACTACAGCCTACTACTAAGAAAATTACAGTCAGTTGATAAGACATTGTTAAGTACTAATTAGCTATACTACATTCTATTAACTACTAATCATTATTTATATAATTATAATGTTCTGATACGTAGTTCATAATGATGAACCCTGTAAATTAAAAACCTATAAATACCTCCCGATAAAATCAGAGGCTCAACATTAGCTATGCTCAGTCTACTTCTTATACACCAAGGTCTGCGATTTTTTACAGTTCACAGGGGGTCACCAATCCCTGGTCATGTCAGACACGGCTCACTAGTAACATGCTCAGGTCCCACCCAAGTCACCCTCCAGCCTCCACAGATGTGATCCATCTGTCACAGCAGCTTTCTCAATGTCTGAATAAATGAACACCACAAGATGGCCTTTAAAACAAACAAAAAAATCACAGCTGACTATGGATTTGAATTCAAAAAAGCAGTTTGTCTTTATAAGGTTTATCTTCATAACCTACAATCAGATCCAACCTGTGAAATTCCCACTCGACCACTCGAACGGCTAACATGTACCTATAAGTCAAGGCACCGTTACACGTTTAAAATGATCAGTCACCTCTTCGAACTTCTCTCGGTTCTCCCGAAGGTAATGGATGCAGGCCATCCTGACTTCGACGTGGCGGGACTGGGAGTGTAGCACCTGTGGAGGAAAGAGCAGCAGTCTCAAGCCCTGCTAGAAGCCGCCGCGAAGCTGTGACCGAGTGCCTGCCTTCTCACCCAGCGCGCCCTCACCGCCAGCAGACGTCCGTCTCCATTTCCCTGTCATTTCTAGCTCTGCGTTCACTCTCACCTCTTCCGGGAACCCGGAGCTGACGTACCACATACCGTTGACAGCAGTACTTCTTAAGCCAGATGTCACTCGATGGACAGCCTGTTAGCATTTCTCCTGCAGGGCACTGAGACCATCCCTTTGGGGAAATTTTCGTAAACTTACACTTCCCTCTCCTGGCCACCCCTCGACTATTACTTTGCTCCTCACAAAGCAGAGCTGACAGAATCCCTGCTACGTAGTGCTCAGCTTCATCCTCGGCTTGTTGGAAAAGAGAATGAAGAGGTGACTTCAACAAAAAAATAAGTCTTTGAGGCTTTCTGCTGTAATAGAGAAATTGCTTTTTCCCAGTAACTTTGAATTACTTGCCTTATGTATAAATGTTAGTCCACCGTGGTTTAAGAAAAATTAAGGCACTCATTCTTAAATCCTCAGCTGTAAGGCTTACATGATTCTGGAAAGAGCATCCAGGGAGCAGCACACAGGATGCAATCATGTCTCTGTGTGTTATCATCCCAATGGCTTTCCAACATGCTCTTCTGCCCCCAATCTTAAAGCACCACCCGCAATAAGCCATACTAGGGACATGACCCACACCCTCTCACTCTACAGCCTCTTCTGTTAAACAACTAGTTCAACAAAAGAATAACTTACTGGCATTTTGTCTCTTAAAGAAGTCTAAGCCCTTTGGCCAGTCTCTAATACTTTACCATACTAAAAAAAGGACATTAAAATTGTTTTGTACTACTAGGCGTCTCAAACGAAGGTGTTCCTGCTACCCTACAAGGTCAAGGTAGGAGGGGAAAAAACTGACATTTAAAATAACATCTCAAAATTACTATCCGGGGCTCTTGAGAATTTCTATTATTATAAAGTAGCTTTAAGAGTTACAGTTTCAACTGAGTGAGTCTCCCTCATGTTCAGGGTGAGCAGAGAATTCAGGAAAAGGAAGGCTCCAGTTGCACCTGTTACAGGTCTCTCTGGATAACAGCCAAGGCTCACTTATACCCATGGAACCAAGAGGCACAACCGCCTGGAGAGCTAGCAGGTCCCTTTTACATTCAGATACTCTTGACGCTGCGTTAACTGAGGTTAGCATACTAGCTGCTTTTCAGCTTAACAATTATGCGAACACTGCTGTCTTTAGGAACTACAAAACAGCATCCATCCTTACATACTCTAAGCCTCCAGTACTGGAAGGACTATCCAAATGCAAAAATAACCACCACACAATTTTTTTGCCCATTCAACAAATGACACTTAGTAATGCTTCCTTCACAGAAGCTACGCTAGACGCTATTATGAATCAACATGTTAGTCTGAGTAAACCAGTGTCATCCGATAGGGCATTTCTGCCATTAGCAGAGTGAAGCTAGTCTTATAGCCATTTACCTAGCAACAGGCGGCAGACATAAGTCAATAAAGCTTATGATTTTACATCAAACACAATGACAGGCATGTTTTTTCTCTAACAAACATTTCATTGGCACATGAAATCTGAACCTGTTACTCAGAAGCAAAATTCTCAGTGCGAGGTGCCCAGGGTGCTGGAGCTTTACAGAGCAAAGGAATGTTAAGAGAAACGAGGCTAAATCACAACTGTTGAAAAGCAAATTCAAGGGCACTCAGGAAGAATTCAAATGGTATGACAAATATCTTTGCAAATTATTATATACATGAAAATAACCTAGAAATAGGAGGCTTTCCAATCTTAGGGCAGACAGAGATAAACACAGAGAAAGGCTGAGACACTCTGCTTTCACCAAGCCCTCTAAGAGGGCCCTATTTTTAGCTCCAGGGCCACAGAGCTGATTCAGGTCAGGCCTCCTGCAGGCCCCAGGCCAGAAGCGTAAAAAGGGAAGGGGTTATTTAAATCAGGTAATTTGGAGAGGAAGACTCTGGCTAAATCAAGTCTCCCCCTCTGCATTTCCCCCGCCAAAGGCTGCCATTGAGATCCCTTACTGTGACTCCCTGGTGGAAATGGTAGTTACTTTAATATTACTGGAGAAATTGTTGGCAAAAAGTCAGTCCTTTGTGCACACTGTTAAAGGGCAGCCTGAGGATGCCGTTACTCCCCTCCCCACCACCAACACACACGCCGCCTTTGGCCATGAAGACATTACCTGTGGTCCACGTCTACTGAAGAACAGAGTTTGCCCCAAGAGTCCCCGTAGCAAACTTTCTACAAGCTCAGGATACTAAAAGGCAGCGTCGCATACATGGACATTCCCTCATGCCTAATTTAAATCCCATCACAGTGAGATATAATAAAATGCATTAGCTACTGCTAGCAATGAGCTAGCTATTGTTCCTTTCTACTAAAAAGGAGTCTATACAATCGAGTCTGCCAATTATCTACAGCATGTAGTTCTGAAACCAGCCACACCTTTCTACTTCAATATAAACTAAGATGTGGATAATCCAACTCCAAACAAGCACCATACTTCTCATATTTCTATTTGCTTCCACCTCTTTCCTTACCAAATTCTTGCTAGAGCCAATTAATATGTTTCAATAGGGATTGAATTCACTTCCACATCTTCCCTCTGCTTCTGGAGGTGATGAGGAGACTCAGGAGGCTGAGACAGATGAAGCAGGACAGATGGTGATCCGGAAAACTCACGAATGGGACAGAGTGTTTACCTACTAATAGTTAAGACTGGGATCTGTTTGTGTAAACATCTCCCAAGGCAACATTAGAACATCTTAAAATTCTAAAAATAAGAGAAATCGATTGAACTGAAAAAGACACAGCTCAGTTTGGGGAGCTTTGTGAAAATGTGTGAATGACAATGCCGCCACAAAATGCAAAGGTTTGGACCAGCTACATCAATTTCTTGTTTCCAAAAAAAAAAAAAAAAAAGGATCTTATGCTACTGATGTGAAAACGAGGGCCTTTGGAAAATAAAAGGTGAGAGAAAGACAAACAGAAAAACTCCAAAGGCAGGCAGGAGAGGGAAGGGGTAGATCTTAGACCAAAGGAAAGCAAACTGAACGGTAGGATATACACACCAGGGCAGTAATGTGAAACTTATGTCCAACTAATTCAACAGCTATTTTTCAATACAGGATGGGTCTGGGTGACTGCACACCTACCAACTACAGTGTTACATAATAGGGAATAAGCTCTCTTACCAAAAAAAAAAAATAAATCAGAAACATCCTCCCAAGAACTGTATCACAAAGTGATTTTAACCAGTAAGGGGGAAGAATTCTGCCAAGAACCTAAAGGATCCCAGATACAGTCTTCCTTCCTACTACCAACTTTAAAACACTTTTTCTCAGTCAATTATTTTTTAGTTCACCTACACTGCCTTGCAGAGCATTAAAAGACGGTGGAATCTACTCAAAGACAATTCTGTGCAAACATTCTACATTTTCTAAAGTCTGGTTTTCCCAAACTGCATATTTCCCCTACTCCTGACTCAGGTGGACATCCGCGGGCTTAGCTACCCCACGTTCCAAAGTCCAGTAACTGGGGCGGGGAGGGAATCAAGATCCCGCAAGTCGAGTCTGGTGCACCACCTCCTCTAGTAAACATTCTGCTTACTGGTGTGAAGGCTGTGCTTGTAAAGCCAAAAGGGGAGGCGAAAAACAGCATTTCGCCAAGTTCCCACCCCTCCAGCAAGGGTGCAGACTCTCCGGCAGGCCTCACGGGCTAGCTTCAACTCATTACCTCTTCGCCAGGAGGGACGACACCCAGATAATTTACAGGTTTTTAAGTTTCGATTCGGAGCTCCCAGTCCCAGGGCAGCGTCCGGTTCCGGGGCGACAATGGGCCGCTGTGACGCCTGCGGGACCACGCGCAGCCCGGATTGGGGGGAGGTGGGGGAGGCGGGCAGCCCTGCCCGCCCGCCGCTTCCCACCCGGCCCCCCGCCGATCGCCCCCTCCGGCCCCCGCCCCGTTACCTGCTCCGCCACGGCTCGGAACAAGCACGACCCGTCCTTGGCGACCAGTTTCCGATACAAGCCCAGGGTCCGCAGATAGGCGTCCATGGGCGTCGCGTCCTCGCGGGGCGCCGCGCCGCCCCGGTCGCCGCCGTCGGGGGCGCCGACGGCCGCCTCCATGTTGCCGGTCGCGCAGCAGGCCCGGCGCGGCGCGGGCTAGCCCCACATGGCCGCGCCGCCGGCTCCTGGACGCCCCGGCCGGGGGCGGGCAGCGGCTGGGGCTCGGGCTCGGGCTCCGGCTCGCGCTGGGCGGGCGGCGGCAGGCGGCGGCGGCGGCCCGAGGCGGCGGTCCGCGCGCATAGGGAGCCCTGCCTAGTGCATGGCCGGGCGCACGCGGCCGCCTCCCGCGGGGCCACGCGCCCGGGGGGAACGAGGCGGGGAATTCACCAAAACCTCAAGCGAGCAGTCACTTGACGCGGGCCTCGCCGCCCGGCTCAGCCACTGGGGCCCGGGGGTCCCGCCCCCCACACACAAGTTTCCTCGCCAGACCTGGCGGAGGCGAGGAAACCCCGCAACCCGAGCGCGCCGGCCCGGACGCTTGGTGAAAGCGAGGCCTGCGGGCCCCCACACCGGGAGCCGAGGAAGCCGAGAGAGAAAGGCGCGGCCTTATCGTCTCCCCACCTCGCAGGAGGGCGCCGGAGGGGCGGGGAGCGGGCGGGGGCGCCCGGCGGGAGGGCAGCACCCTCGCAGCCCAGACTGTGTTTTCGCTTTCGGCCCCGACCGCGGAGAGGACGGTGGGAAGTGTAGTTTGGGCAGCGGCAGGAAGTCGGCCTGCGGCGGGCGGGGACGCGCGGCCGGCCTACCCGGTGGGGGGAGGCGCCCGGACTACAAGTCCCTACAGCGCGGCCGCCGCCGCCACCCGGAGCCGGCTTCACGCTTCCCAGGCACCGCGCGTCCTCGAGCAGGCGAGGGTCTCCGCCTGCAGACGCGCGGAGACCTGCGCGCGCCGCCCCGCCCGGCCGGCCGGCCGCCCGCCCTCCCTCTGCGCCGCGGGCCTGCGGGATGTGCGCGCGCCCTGCGTGCGTGGAGTTGCCAGGGACACGGAGGCCGCTGGGTCGGCCCTTTGTGTATTTCCAAACAGAGGGCGCACCTGTCCGCTCCCCTCCCCCGCCCCCCCCCCCCCCCCGGCCCTTCCCCTGACGTTTCCATGGAGGTGGCTTTAACGGCTTAAGCAGAAAATAGACCTAATTGGCGAAGGCTCCTGGAACTCTCCTTGCGGGGCGATACTGGCTGTCCATAAATCAACCGTGGACTGCTAATTCCTATTAGAGATTAGAAATACAGCTCTGGCGGTATATAGCAAGATGATGCCTTTGCCACAGACATTTTGGTTCACCCTGCCACTGTAGCTGCCCACCCCAGCACAAAGGGATGTCGCTGGTCGGAAAAACTTAAGATTTTTTTTTTCTTTTTTTTTTTCCTTTTTTTAAAAAAAAATCTTGTAATTGTTTGATAGCGTGCTGGACGTGCCCTGGTTTCCAGCGGTGCTTGCTGGAGAATTCCTGTTCAACTTCCCACCCTGCGAGGTTGAATGACAGTGTATACCTTTAGAACCTAGAATTTATCCAGCTTGTTTTTGTGACACCAGAATTTTATTTTTATTCAAGTACAACAGCATCTGGTATCCCAGTCTTTTAAATACACGGTTAATCATAAAATCTACTCTCCAAGCCATGGTGCGGCAGGGTGGGGCTGGGGAGACTGAAGAGTTACTGTAGGTTTAGACATGTGGTCAAACAGACTCTTTGGAATGGGGGGCAAGGCAGGCCAGATGGTGAGAGTCCAGTGCAAATTACTGAAAATTCTATTTGAGAAATCTGTTCTCAGTACTTGGTGCAAACAATGACTCGTGTGTTCACTCTCCTTGGAACGTTTAGATTTGATTTCTTAAGGTTTAAAGATTCAAATATCCAATGGTGCTGTTTAGAAGGCAAAAAAAGTATTCTGACCTAAATGAATTTTCTTGTCCCACTATTGAATTTTGTACATTTTGTAGAGAAATACACTTCACAATCCCTTTTAGAAAAATCTAGTTTCAACTCAAACCTGTTGCTTTTATCTCTTTAAAAATACATAATTTAAAATATATGATTGCACTCTCATTCCACTCAAAAAGAACTGCCCAGTTTTGCCAGTACTTACAATATGGCATTTTCTTTTTATAAATATGACTTGCCTTTTAAACCCACAGAGGAATTGAAAGTAAAGTAATATCTAAACAATAGATTAAATATTGAATTCTTAAAATGAGTAGATTCTGTAGTATTAATAAGCAACAGACTTTCTTATATGCCAAAAGAAAAACATGCCTTTCCTAACATTTATGTAATTTAGAAATAAGAGTTCTGAAGCTAATCTCCAAATCAATAGGTATTTATGGAAAATCTACTGTGTCTGGCATGCTAGACAACTGCATTGCTAATTATCTTGAGAACATTATTAGAAACATATTTCCAGGGGCCTCACGTTTGAAAATTTATCAAACCTTATTTTGTAATTGAAATGTTCAAGACTACATTGTGATTAGATTAATTTTTAGAAGTCATTAAAAAGCTTTGCTCACTTTCTATATGTGCAATAATTTCATTTTGAGTGGCTAATAATGTTTTCAGCATATTTTTTATTTTAAGCCTTATCTATATTTTAATCTTATTTGAATTTGCTTACATACATACATTTTTTTAAATGAAATATCACTATTTTTAAAAGCCCCCAGATTCCTTTGAAACACTTTGAAAAGGAAACCAAATACATCATTAACACTACCATGTCTTTATTTTCTATTCCAAAAATGTAATTCACTCACAAATGTACAAATAAATGAATACGATCATTTAAATAAGTAGTTGACACTATAGTTGACTTAGTATTTTTTAAATGAATCATTAAATACTAAGAAAACAGAAGCTCTAATCAGAATTCATCACCATTCTATGTAATCTTATAAAAATGTGGTTTGTTATCAGAGTACTAGAAGAATAACACATTTCTACACTTGATGTAGACATTTCTACACTTGATGTCCTGACAAAATTACTTACTATCCTCATTCCTGCTAAATGAGTGTAGATCAGCCTCACTCTAAACTGCCTGTTTCTGCTTCCAAAATTAGAAATAAAACACCTGTTGTATCTGACCAGGGGCCTGTTTAAGGAAATCCTTTAGGTATTTTGAGACCTGATCCAAGACAGACCCTCTGTATGCCAAATCCCCAAATATAGCTCCCTGTTTAGGCAACATTAAAGGATCCTATGACTTTAAACTGAACCAATGCTTATAGAAATTCACTTGCTAACATTAACCTCTGAAAGTTTTCAAGAAACTACATCTGACTGACCATGTTCACTCTGAGGAAGCCATTTCTGATGAGCAAAAGTGAAGAGCAGACATTTTAATCAAATATAATCTGAAGGATTCAGTGCCCCTGAGAAGTTAACGAAATTAGTCATCCCAGGCAAATGTGTCAACTGTTTTTCTTGTACACAGTTAAATACCTCAAATCTGTTTGCTCTGACAAACTTTGGAGCTAATAATTGTATCTTGTGGAATTTTGTTGTTTTAAAAATGATAGATTTTCTGCAGCTTTTTTTCCAATAAAAAGTTAGGTGTTATGGTGGTGGTGTTTAGTCACTCAGTTGTGTCCAACTCTGCAACCCATAGACTGTAGCCCACCAGGCTCCTTTGTCCATGGTATTTCCCAGGTAAGAATGCTTCAGTGGGTTGACATTTCCTTCTCCAAGTAGGCATTCTCCAGTATTCATTTACGGTAAGCATTCTCAAAGATGGCCCCCAATGATTCCTGCCTCCTGGTATTTACTCTCCTGTATAATCGTCTCCACTTTATAGCAGGATTGGTCTCTGTGATCAATAGACTAGAGCAAAAGTGATGACATTAATATATTGCTGCTGAGATCAGGTTGTAAGAGATGTTTTTGGTTGTTCTCTTATATTTCCTGTCTTGTGGGTGACTCACTCTCGCAAAAGCTGGTTGCTATGGGGAAAACTTAGAAGTTCTGCTGGTGGGGAACTGGAGCCTCAGCCAACAGCCATGTAAGTCAGCTTTGAAGTGAGTTCTCCAACCCAGTCAAGCTTTCAGATGACTGCAACTCCATGAGAAATCCCTCATCCAGCCAAGGTCTGAGATTATTTTTTTCTTTGAATTCAACCCCCTTCCCACAACCAAGGAGCCAACCCAAGTCCTGCCAGTGAAAGCACAGAGTCCTAACCACTGGACTACCGGGGAATTCCCCAGGTCTGAGCTTCTTAATTCTAAGATTCTTGATCTCACAAGCTATGTGAGTTAATACATTTTTCTTGTGTTAAACTCCTAAATGTTGGATTATCATTCCAAAAGGATATAAGACAAACATAACACTCCACTCCATTGAAGTGTGTGTGTCACTTCAGTTGTGTCCAACTCTTTGTGACCCCATGGACTGTAACTCGCCAGGCTCCTCTGTTCATGGGATTTCCCAGCAAGAATCCTGGGATGGGTTGCCATTCCCTTCTGCAGGAGATCTTCCCAACCCAGGGGTCAAACACATTGCAGGTAGATTCTTTACTCACTGAGCCACCTGGGAAGCCCCTTTTCTAGATAGACATAGAATATATGTCAATAATTCATGAAAATAATCACTAACTTAATATCCTTTGTGCTAAGCAAAGTTGCCAGTAGTGGATTTTTTTTAATTCATAAAATGCTTTAAAAAAATACAAAATCCTAAGACTGTCTGGGCTTTATTGCCACATAACATTTCGGTTTGTTTTCTATAAAAATTCAAGTAATTAAATCCTACAAAAAACCTGTTTTCAAAGAAAGAACTATTTCTCTCAGACCCTATGTGCTAGACTACTAACTGTCCTCCAGTTTACATTTTTTTCCTCCTGAATATTACCTGCATGGTCATGCATATATTTCCTACCTTGGAACTAAATGTGACCATGTCACTACTGTAGGCCAATGAGATGCGAACAGAATTGATGAGTTTAACTTTCAGTCTATTTGTGTTAGTTGCTCAGTCATGTCTGAGCATGTTTGTGACCCCATGTATTTGTAGCCCACCAGGCTCCTCTGTCCATGAGACTCTCCAGGCAAGAATACTGGAGTGGGTAGCCATTCCCTTCTCCAGGGGGTCTTCCCGACCCAGGGACTGAACCCTGGTCTTCTGCATTGCAGGCAGATTCTTTACTGTCTGAGCCACCAGGGAAGCCCTTAACCTCTAGCTCATTTCCTTGAAGATGAAGCCTCCTGCCCTCCGCAGACTCTCCTGCTTTCCTTCTGCTCATTTGAAAACATGGTTGAAGCAAAGCCAGCACTAACTACAAAGACAATACTCTAAGAGAACAGATGAAGGAGCTGAAAGAAAAGAGAGTCCCTCAATGCTGCAAGGCTGGAAGGCGTGGACTGTTTTATGAGAGAAAAATAAACTTACTTAACCAAGCATTTTTTGTTGTTGTTCTTGTTACAACTACTTAGCCTATGTATCCTGGCGTATTTTTCTTTCAATATTAAATAATGGTGAGTGAAAGTCACTCAGTCTTGTCTAACTCTTTGTGACCCCATGGACTATACTCCAGGCCAGAATACTGGAGTGGGTAGCCTTTCCCTTCTCCAGGGGATCTTCCCAAGCCAGGGGTCAAACCCAGGTCTCCCATATTGCAGGCAATTCTTTACCAGCTGAACCACCAGGGAAGTCCAAGAATACTGGAGTGGGTAGCCTATCCCTTCTCCAGTGGATCTTCCTGACCCAGGAATTGAACCCAGGGTCTCCTGCTTTGCAAATTCTTTACCAGCTGAGCTATTTGGGGCCAAATAGAATTTATTTACAAGAATTACTCCCTTAGTTGAACAGAACAATTTTTTTTTAGCAAGTTCGGAAATTTTTCTTTTTCTGAAAATTTGGGAACCCCAAATGTTAAAGGACTTCCAAAAAGGTTTTCTGATGTTATTTCTTCATCACCAATGCATATTCTCCTTCAGCTGCCACATTGCCACTGTTGGCTACCTCCTCATTGTGAAACGGAATGAGCTGAGTCAATTCTAAACCCCAGAGCTCAGACTGTAGTCCTGACACCCTATTTCCAGTGCGACTGAAGGAGTCAAACTATGGTTTAGTTTCTCTCAGCAGCTGTCACTTCCTTATGAGGTCAGCACTTTGCTATGCTCAAGTTGGGAAGACAAAAATCTCACAATAGACTGAGGCTCTTATACAAACAGCTAGTCAGAGTCCACCGTCTCTGTAAATAAACCCCACCTATTTTCAGCCTTTTACTTCTCCTTTAACTCGTCTCACAGCATGCGTGCTCAGTCGTGTCTGACTCTTTGTGACTCCACAGACAGTATCTGCCAGGCTCCTCTGTCCATGGGATTCTCTAGGCAAGGATACTGGAATGGGTCAATCTTCCCCACCCAGGGGTCATACCTGTGTTTCTTGTGTCTCCTGAATTGGCAGGTCCTGGGAATTGCACCACCTGGGAAGGCCCTCCTTTCACTACCGCTTCTCAATTCTCACTCTTAGCCAAGCAAATTTACAAAGTCACCTTACAAGGAATTTACTATAGCTCCCCAGTGTGGGATTGTAAATTCTTGGTCGGCTTGCAGAATTTATGATTCTTTTGTATTTCCCACATGTCTAAGGGTATATTTGCTTTTATATATTCAGATCAGCAGTTTAATAAATATTCATTAAATATTTTCCTGTGTTTCCAATAAATCTCTCAATGAGAAAAACATTTTAAATGAAAGTGTAGGGATTTCTCTGGTGGTCCAGTGGTTCCATGCTCCCAGTGCAGAGGGCCTGGGTTCAATCCCCGGTCAGGGAACTAGATCCCACATGCCACAACTAAAAATCACACATGCTGCAATAAAGATCAAAGATCCCGAGTGCCTCAATTAAGGCAGGTACAGCCAAATAAATAAATAAATATTTTTTGTAAAGAAAAGAAAATGTATAATTCTGGAACCTGTAGTTGAGACCTAAGTATTTTGCCAAGACTGTGTGTTGGCACACAAAGAATTGAAGATAATCTAAATGTTAGACAATAGAAAATTGATTACATTTTAATATGCACAACTAGAATACTATTGAGCCTCTCAACTATGTGTGCGGGTCGATGTGTTGATCACAATCACCCAGAGAAATTCTGAAAAATGACAGATCAATGGTATTAAAGGGAGAAGGTGGGGATAAAGACTGGGTCATGGAGATAATTATTGTTGAAATTAAGTGACATGTGTATGGGTGTTCATTATAGTATTCCTTCCACTCTGTACGTGTTTGAAATGTTCTATAATAAAAAAATGGTTAGGGACTTCCCTAGTGGTCCAGAGGCTAAGACTCCCACTCCCAATGCAGGGGGCCTGGGTTCAATCCCTGGTCAGAAAACTAGATCCCACATGCTACAATGAAGAGCGAAGATCCTGCATGCCACAACTAAGAAGTAGCCCAGCCAAATAAATAAATAAATACATTTTTTAAAGGTTAATTTTGTGAATCCTACTCCAGGTTTCTTGAATCAGAATAACAACACATAGGACAGATGAATCTACGCTTTATGAATTTCCCCAGGTGATTCTGAAGATCATCCAGCATTTCCGGAACATCTGAAAATTCGGATGGTAGCCTACTACACCTGAAAAAGGAAATTATGGATCTTTAAATTAACAAGAGAGGAGGAAACAGACAGCTGACCTGTATTCAAGCCCACAATCCCTGTTCTAAATCACCACAAAACATTCTTAAAGATTCCAATCTTTAGGTTGTACTGCCTATTTATGTAGATAAGTGGACCTCAGAGATATTGCAGGTTTGCTTCCAGCCCTTTACCATAAAGTAAGTCACATGAATTTTTTGGCCTCCTAGTGCATATAAGTTATGCTTATACGATACAGTAGTTTATCAAGTGTGCATAACATTATGTCTAAAAAAAACCAATGTATGTACCTTAGTTTAAAAATACTTTATTGCTAAAAACTGTTAACCATCATCTGAGCCTTCGGTCAGTTGTAATCTTTTTTGCTGGAGGGCCATGTCTCAAAAATGTTTGCAATATTGTGAGAACTGTGAAAATGTGACACAGAGACATGAAGTGAGCCACTGTTCTTGGAAAAATGATGCCAAAAGACTTGTTCAACATAGGGCTGCCATGAATTTTTGATTTGTAAGAAACACAGAATCTGTAAAATGCAGTAAAGGAAAATACAATAAAATGAAGTATGCCTATCACACCATTAGACAAATACATAGAAAAATAAAATTGTATTGCTTAAGATTATTGCAACATAAAAAACCAAGATTTTAAAATTAAAGTTATAATAAGGAATTATTCATAAAAATACAAAAGTGTACCATCATAATTAAAACTAACAAAGATATGGAACATACTACTGCAAAAAGCAGTGTGAAAGTTAACTAAAGTCACTTTAATAGCTTTCTTGAGAATGCATATCACACAATAAAAATATATATATTTAAAGTATACAATTCAAGAAGCCTCGATATATGTCCATATCTGTGAAGCCATCACCAAAATCCAGATAATGAACATACCCATGACCCCACTGAGTATCCTAGCCCCCTGTGTAATCTGTTAACCCCAGCCTTTCCCAGTCCTCAACTCTCCATACTACTCTTGTTTTCTGTTGCTGCCTTAGTTTGCTGAAAGTGAAAAGTTAAAGTGTTAGTCGCTCAGTCCTTTCAGACTCTTGGTGACCCCATGGACTGTAGCCTGCCAAGCTTCTCTGTCCATGGCAAGAATACTGGAATAGCCATTCCCTTCTCCAAGGGATCTTTCCAACCCAGGGATTGAACCCCGGTTTCCTGCTTTGCAGGCAGATTTTCTAGGACTGCTATAATAAAATACCACAGACTGGGTGACTTAAGACAGGGTTTCCCAGGTGGTGCTAGTAGTAAGGAATCCACCTGCCAATACAGGTTAGACATAAGAGATGCAGATTTGATCCCTGGGTGGGAAAGATTCCCTGGAGCAGGGCATGGCAACCCACTCCAGTATTCTCCCTTGGAGAATCCCATGCACAGAGGAGCCTGGCAGGCTGCACTCCATAAGGTCTCACAGAGTCAGGCATGACTGAAGCAACTTAACACACACACAGCTGACTTAATAGCAATTTATTTTAGCACAATTCTGAAGGGTAGAAGTTTGAGATCCAAGTATTCTCAGAGTTGATTTGAGTACTGTTTCCTTAGCTTGTAGATAGACATTTTTTCCACGTGACTTCACATGATTTTTTTCTCTGCATCCATCCACCTAAAAATGTCCTCTTAAAAGGATGCCAGTTAGATTGGATTAGAGCTAATTCAAATGGTCTCATTTTAAATGGGGTCGAAAAGAGTTGACTTGACTGAGACACTGAACAACAACAAGCCCTTTAAAGTACTGAAAACGTTAGTCTCTCAGTCACGTCTGACTTTTTGCAACCGCACGGACTGTAGTGACCCCACGGACCACAGCCCACCAGGCTCCCCTGTCCGTGGGATTCTCCAGGCAGGAATACTGGAGTGGGTTGCCATTCCCTTCTCCAGGGGATCTTCCCAACCCAGGGATCAAACCTGGGTCTCCTGCATTGCAGGCAGACCATCTGAGCCACTGGGGAAGCCCAAAATACTATCTCCTTAAATAGTTATATCCTGAGGTACTGAGTGTTAGACCTTCAACAGGTAAGTTTTTGGCTCCAGTTCCATTTATAACAAACTGTAGATTAGTTTGCAGTTTCTACAGTTTTATATGAATTAAACTTTCAAAATGAACCCTCTTTTTGCCTGACTTCATTTGCTAGGCAAATTCATCTTGAGATTGATCCATTCATGTATCAGTAGTTCATTTCTTTTCATTATTGAGTAATATTCCATTCTCTGAACACACTACATATTGTTTATCCATTCACCTGTTGATGGGCATTTGGGTTATTTCCAGTTTGAAGCTATTAAAAATAAAGCTGCTGTGAACTCTTTATTTCTCTTGGGCAAATTACCTAGGAATGTAATGGCTAGGTCATTTGGAAGGCATGTATATAACCTCATAAGAAACTGCCAGTGAAATTGAGACTTATAATAAGAAATATATATATGGTCTTTGTTCCTCTCAGTTGCTGGAACAGAGCTCCTAAACTCGGAATTTCCTAAATGAAGAGATTGATAGAGGCGTCTTTGTTAACAGGCAGCTTTTATGGAAAAACCCTAGGTAACCTAAGGATGGGCTGGTTGCCTGGGGAACCAATTATGAATAAAGGGTTGGGACTTTTAGTCCTACCCCAACTTCCTGGGAGGAGAGAAGAGCTGAAGGTTGAGTTCAATCACAGATGGCCAGTGATTTAATCAACTGTGCCTATGTACTGAAGCCTCCATAAAATCCCACAAGGACAAGATCTGGAGAGCCTCTGGGTTGATTAACACCTGAAGATTCAGGGAGAATGGAGCTCTCAGAGGAGGTCGGAACTCCACACTCCACTTCCCATACCTTATCTTTTGCAAGACTTTGCCTGGGTTCTCTCTGTGCGTGCAAGCATACTCAGTCACGTCTGACTCCTGGCGACCCCATGGACTGTATCCCACCTGGCTCCTCTGTCCATGGCATTTCCCAGGCAAGAATACTGGAGCGGGTTGCCATGTCTTCCTCCAGGGGATCTTCCTGACCCGGGGATCAAACCCGACACTCCTGTGTTGGCAGGCGAATTCTTTACCAGTGAGCCACGTGGGAAGCAACCATGGCCTAAAGCCTCTCTCCAGACATTAAGCTGGGGTGATCGCAGAACGCACAACATCTGTTTCTCATCTCTCAGCCATCACTATCCTTTGTTTTCTAACATCCATTGTCTTGAAAACCATTGTTTCATATATTTTGCCTGCACTTTTGGTTATTTCAGGAAAGAAGGTAAATAAACTCCCTGTTATTCCCTCTTGAGTGGAATAACAGAAGTCTGAAGTAATGCTTTAAAAATAAATACAGAACAACATAATGATTGTTTTCACAGGTTTTTTTCAATTAGGGTCACAAAATAAGTCTGAATTTCTCTGATTTTGACTCCAGGGCTGCTGTACTATCTTGACTCCTACTGGAGAGTCTTTGATCCAGCCAACTGTGTATCTTTATCTCTCCTGTCTTACTGAGATGTTGCTGCTCAGGCACTAAGTCGTGTCCGACTCTTCGTAACCCCATGGACTGCAGCACGCCAGGCTTCCCTGTCCTTTACCGTCTCCCAGAATTTGCTCAAATTCATGTCCATTGAGTCAGTGATGTCATCCAACTATCTCATCCTCTGCTGCCCCCTTCTCCTCCTGCCCTCAATCCTTCCCAGCATCAGGGTCTTTTCCAATGAATCGGCTCTTTGCATCAGATGGCCAAAGTATTGGAGCTTCAACTTCAGCATCAGTCCTTCCAATGAATATTGATGGTTAATTTCCTTTACGATGGACTGGTTTGATCTCCTTGCTGTCCAAGGGACTCTCAAGAGTTTTCTCCAGCACCACAATTTGAAATTATCAATTATATAGTGCTCAGCCTTCATGGACCAATCTCACATCCATACATGACTATTGGAAAAATCATATCTTTGACTAGATGGATTTTTGTCAACAAAGTAATGTCTCTGATTTTTAATACTGTCTAGGTTTTTCATAGCTTTTCTTCCAAGGAGCAAGCATCTTTTAATTTCATGGCTGCAGTCACCATCCAGAGTGATTTTGGAGCCCAAGAAAATAAATTCTCTCACTGTTTCCACTTTTTCCCCTTCTATTCGCCATGAAGTGATAAGACTGAATGGCACAATCTTGGTTTTTTGAATGTTGAGTTTTAAGCTTTTTCACTCTCCTCTTTCACTCTCATCAAGACGTTCTTCAGTTCCTCTCTGCTTTCTGTCATTAGAGTGGTATCATCTGCATATCTGAGGTTGTTGATGTTTCTTCTGGCAATCTTGATTCCAGCTTGTGATTCATCTAGTCCAGCATTTCACATGATGTGTTGTGCATGTAAGTTAAATAAGCAGGGTGACAATATATAGCCTTGACATACTCCTTTCCCAATTTTGAACAAGTCTGCTGTTCCATGCCTCATTCTAATTGTGATCTAGCTTTTAGAAGATGCCCTGTGCCTTCTTCTCACTATGTGGCAAGGGACAACCACAAACTGATATACACAAAGATCATTCTTCATAAACAGCATAACTCTAAGAAATTGTTTCTCATTACTTTTATATACTGATCTATGTTTGTTAATCTGCTTGTGTGGATATACTTTTATCTGAAAATGTGTTCAGCAAATCTTTGCAGTGGCTGAATTTACAAGCTACACAAATACAGCAGTACTATCAGAGGAGCAAGAGTTTAAACAAATTTGACAGTAGAATTATAAGTGAAGAGAAAGTTTTTCTAAAAGTAAAGGAAGTATATATATGTGACACACACCAGAGATACATTTTCACTCTGAAAAAATACAACAGAATCCACCAGAAAACTTTAAGAATTAAGAAACAGTTCAGCAAGTTTGCAGGATACAAGATCAATTTTTAAAAAAATCAATTATATTTCTGCACATTAGCAATGGACAATCTAAAAATGACATTAAGTAAACAACTCTATTTACAACAACATCAAAAAATAAAATCTTAGTAATAAATTAACAAAAGAAGCTCAAGAACTTGTGCAAAACTATATTGTTTGTTGAAAGAAATTAAAGACATAAATACGCAGGAAAACATCACATATTTATTGATCAGAAAACTTAATATTGTTAAGATGGCAATTCTCCTCAAATTGATCTACAGATTCAATACGCCCTACTTGTTTCTCCAAAAAGATATACAAATGGCCTATAGGCACATGAAAAAAATGTTCTTTATTAATCTTGGGTATGTAAATCATACCTATGCAATCATGTCCTGACTCAATGGACGTGAACTTGAGCAAACTCCTGAAGACAGTGGAAAACAGGGAAGCCTGGCGTGCTACAGTCCATTGGGTCACAAAGAGTTGGACACAACTTAGCGATTGAAAAACAACACAAATCAAAAGAACAATGAGATGCTCAGTACAAACCCACTAGGATGGTTCAATTAAAGACACAGACAACAAATTTTGGTGAGGATGTAAAGAAAGTGAGACCCTCACACACTGCTGAAGGGACTGTAAAATAGAGCAGCCATTTTGGGAAAACAGTTTGCTAGTTTCTCAAAATGTTAAGCTTGGAGTTACCATATTATCTAGCAATTCCACTCTACTGTAAAAGTATATGCTCAAGAAAATTAAAAACACATGTCCACACAAAATCTTATAGAACTAATGTTCAAAAACAAGCCAAAAGGTAGAAATAACTCAAATGATGGATGGGTAAATAAAATATGGTAGAGCCCTTTAATGGAATATCATTCAGCAATAAAAATGAAAAAAATACTGATATATACTACAAAATAAATGAACCTTGAAAACATGTTCAATGAAAAAAGCCTGTCACAAAAGAGCACGTGTGTAATTCCATTCGTATGAAATGTTCAGAATAAGCAAATCCATAGAGACAGAGAGCAGAGTTATGGGTGCCACAGGCTGCAGTGGTGGGAAAAAAATGGGAGTAAAAAAAGTACAGTTCTTGAGGAGAGATGGAGGTGTCTAAAATTAAATCATGGTAATGGTTTCAGAGATCTCTGACTATACTAAAAATCATGAAATCGTGCACTTTAAAAGGGTGAATTACACTTCAATGCAACTGAACCTTGTAGTTGATTTGAAGGCAAAGAGTAAAATGCACTTGTTTGGGGGTTTTTAAGTTTATTTCAGATACTTGCACTCCATTTAATTTAAATAAAAACATATGCAGTTTACTCTTTGCCTTCAAATCAACCACAAGGTTCAGTTCTATAAAGTGAGGAACATTTTCTTGGGCCAAAATCTACTATGTGTTCAGTCAATTCAATTAGTGTCGGTTTCCTTTTCCTCAATTAGCAAAGGCAGTTGAAATACTTAGACTGAAAAGTTTGGTAATATAATAAGCTTATTGGGTATTATTCCTCTCAGAAAAATATCTGTAACTTTACTAATAACACGTTCAGTCTTCTAATTAGCCATTTTAAAGAAAATCTTATCCACAGTTAATCTAAGATACAGAACAGGAATATAGAGTGCCAAGAAAAATTAAAACGTAATGCCAATAGAATGAGAAAAATGTAACAGGGTATGAACTTCCTACTTGTTTTAATATGTTTTCTTTCTTTGCAACAAACACATTCCAGGAAGAAGGTACTTTCACTGCCACTGCTGGGAACAAATAGAACACGGTATTTCCCTAATCTGTGAAAAAACTCATCAGAGGCCCAGGGGCTATGGATCTAAGCATGGGGCTTTTTGTTGTTGTTGTTAAATATTTGATTTATTTATATGGCTGTGCCGGTCCATCTTGCGGCAGGCAGAATCTTAGTTGTGGCACATGGGATCTAATCTAGTTCCTTGACCAGGGATTGAACCCTGGCACCCTGCCTTGGCAGTGTGGAATCCTAGCTGCTGGACCACCAGAGAAATCCTCAAGCATGGGTTTTAACAGGTCATCAAGGTCTGTTGTGAAAGAAATTTAAGAAAAGGACATTTGATTTGTGTGACTATATAAATAACTATATGTGGGTTTCCTGGATGGCTCAGTGGGTAAAGACCCCCCCACCTGCCAATGCAGGAGACACAGGAGATGTGGGTTCAATCCCTAAGTCAGGAAGATCCCCTGGAGTAGGAAATGACAACCCATTCCAGTATTCTCACCTGGAGAATCCCATGGACAGAGGAGCCTGGTGGGCTACAGTCTACAGGGTTGAAAAGAATCAGACACACCTGCGCATCTAAGCACATGGAAATAAATATATAGAGAAAGCTGAAAACATGTAGGGAGAGGTGAGATAGGGGCTGATTCTTGGGATACAAACATAGAAAAAAATGTCATAGAAAGTAGGATTCTTCTGCCCAAGAAATGCCAGATGAATGGACTAAGGATTCCTGGGAAGCCTGATGGCCAGCCAGCTCCCCAAGCCTTCAGAGAGGTAAACTTCAGGCCCCTACACACACAGATTCCCTTGCAGGCATGCCGGCAGTGCCCCAGCTTGCAGCTGCCTACCAACTGCATGCGGAGGTTTCACTCCATGTGTAAGTCTTGTCGAGGTCCCAGTAGGGCCTTTGGCCACCACCCAGAGTGATGAGGGTGCTAGCTTAAGACAAAGCCACATTCCGTGCTCTACTCTGACATGTAGTGATGGCTTCACTTTCCTTTCCCGAAACCTGAAAAGACAAAACTAAAAAGAAAAAAAAAACCTTAAATGATGCATTTTAGCTACCTTACTGCATTGACTATTTACCCATAGTCTCTCCATCCCAAAGTGACCCTTTCATAGCTTCTGTAACAAGGCCAGGACCAGAACTTTGTGAATTCCATTTCCCAGGCTCCTTTGCCAGCCGGCTGCTAAATTCTGCCAATAGGAGGCGCTAGAACGAGACTAGAAGGTGGGAGAAAAAAAGAGACTGCTTTCCTGACTTTTTTTTTTTCCTGTTCTTGGCTGTGTTGACCTAGCTTGTTTCAGCACCCTCAGCTTCACCGTCCCCTCAGAGGTAGCCAGGCTTCCCAGGTGGCTCCGTGGTAAAGAAGCTGTCTGCCAATGCAGGAGACACAAGAGACGCGGGTTCAATCCCTGAGTTGGGAAGAGAAGGAAATAGCAACCTACTCCAGCATTCTTGCCTGGAGAACCCCATGGACAGAGGAGCTTGGCAGGCTGCAGTCTGTAGCGCCACAAAGAGCTGGACACACGAGAGATTGAGTGTTCACACATACACACGCGTATACAGAGGTAGCCAGGCAGCATGCACTTCTCAGATGCTGGGTCCCCAGTCCTAGAGGGACCCTTTCTCCCGGGAGGTGAATGGTGACCCCAATAGCCTCCCTTCCGTTTCCCCTGACCTATAGGCAGCTGCTGCTTCTACTGTCAGCTCTGGGTATCGCCCTCTGTTATATTTCCTAGTGTTTTTCTTTTATCTTTCTTTCCCTGACTGAACTCTGATGGATACAATACCAAGCTCTGCTAGCTGTAACATGAAGAGCCAAAGATGTGAAAAGACTGAACTGAAAAAGAAAAGGAAAACCGGCAAGTTTCACTCCTTCACTAGCTCAACCCACATCATCATCCTCATTAAATTTTGAATTCATCTCAGTTTGAATGTGCCCTATTTGTTTTTTCAACATGTATACCACCTAAACAGCTTCCACTGCTAGTGAATGAATTCCCACATAAACATTTGAGCTTCTTTCCTTAGAGTACGTCACACATTTTTATAAAAATAAAATGTACTTTAGCTGTATGTCATTTCCATTGCATCTGTAGAGCTAAAGGTCACTTAGTAATATATTTCCATGCAAATCCCCAGATCAAAGCAAGAGACTACCAAATTCTTATCATCAGTCACCTGTTCTAAATCAAAACAGCTCTTCTCATGCAAGACTTTCAACCCTTCCTCTTACACTTCAGAGTAGTCTCCTTTCACATGGAGACTTGGTAGAATTTCCATGAGACACTATCTGCCCTCCTCCTTCTCTGGCTCAGGTGTACTGGGGAAGAGCAGAATAAAGCTGATGGAGAGTATTTCTTCAAAAATGGTTTCTTAAGAAAATGCCATAGATACTTGGTGCCAGTTACAGGGTCACTGCCTCTCAGCTCCAAATTCACACTTCATTGCTTGTGATCAGTCCTGTCCGACTCTTGGTAACCCCATGGACTGCAGCCCACCAGGCTCCTCTGTTCCTGTGATTAACAGAGGCAAGCATGCTGGAGTGGGCTGTCATAGGCTCCTCTGTGATAAGGAAGCTGGACTTCCTCCTTCGTCAGTAGGGGGGTCTGGAAGAACACTGGCGCAGAAGAGAGTTTCTCTTGCTGGTTGCAGCACTCTTGTCCCCGGGCTCCCAAAGTGGTCATCAGCACCCAGGACCATTAGCATTTGGCACCTCCCTAGGAGCGGCTTCTCGTGGTACCTCTTGGGTGACCTTGCAGCAGGGTACTGAAGGCAAAGTATTTCCCCATGAACAAGGTCTCCTGGAAATTCCAGGGGTAGGTTTCTAACAAGTTTCACCGCTGTGGCACTCTTGCTAACTTTGCCATCTGCTGAGCAAAGGCCATGCTATTTCCAAAGAAGTCTGGATGTCACTGGCTTCGCTGGTGGCTCAGCAGTGAAAAATCACCTGCCGATACAGGAGACGTCGGTTCCATCTCTGAATCAGGAAGATCCCCTGGAGAAGGAAATGGCAAACCACTCTAGTATTCTTGCCTGGGGAGTCCCGTGGGCAGAGGAGCCTGGTGGGCTACAGTCCATGCAAAGAGACAGACACAACTGAAGCGACTGAGTATGCACACAAATATATTAGAGGGGGCGGTGAAATTTTTAAAAGACTTGATTCATGTTAGTGTCAATTTTTAGCCATTGTCCTATCCCATTCCTGCTTCAACCAGACACACACTTGGCTAGTTTTTTTTTTTTTTTAATTTTTAAAAATCCCTAACCAGGGACCAAACCCACATCCCCTGCATTGGAAGGTAGATTCTTAATCACTGGACCGCTAGGGAGGTCCCTTTTGCTAGCATTTAAACACCAGCTTTTGTGCTGCACACTGCAGTTTTCTGTCCGTCCTGCCCTGCTGCTCTCTCTTTTTGGAAAATTAAGTTACTTCTTTGGTGGGTCTGCTCCCTCCCATTTCTATCCACTGTTCTAAATGTATGATTCTAAGGAGGCAGGCAGTATCCACCCTGTTAGAGGATTCGGTACAGAACACAAACCAGAGACTTTGCTTAGTATTTTCCTGAATTAGAAGTTAAGGAAGAGGGACTGCCCTGGTGGTCCAGTGGTTGAGTCTGCCTGCCAATGCAGCAGACGAAGGATTGATCCCTAGTTGGGGAACTAAGATTCCCACATGCTGTGGGGCAACCAAGCCCATTTACCACAACTATTGAGCCTGTATGTCACCACTACTGAGCCCAAATTCTTCAACTAGTGAAGCCCATGTGCTGCAGTGAAGACTGGAAGCAGCCAAATAAATATTTAGGAAAGAAGCAGCAGCAGTTAAAGAAAAGAGTCACTTTCTCTTTGGCCAAGGTGGGAAGATGTAAACCGGTAGTTAGCGGTAACTGTGGGGCCAGCCTTATGGAAAAAGTCAGTCTGAGAAAATGAAGCTGGTATACAGAAAAAAAAAAAAAAACAATAGAGAAAAAAATGTATTGGACTTTGAGTGCTTTGTTTTTGTATTATCAGAGGCACAAATGTGCCCGTATCCTTCCCACCGTTCAGTTAGTTTTCCCTAAGCTACTTTGAGTTAGGTTTTTATCACTTATAATTGAGTTCTAAAGTACAATCTTTTCTTAAGACCTCTGATCACATCCTTACTTCCATTTCTTAATTCCTTCAGTGCACTTTATCTGTACTATTTACTGTACTACTTTATATGGTGCTTTCCCCCTCACTGTCCATATGGTACAACTTAATATTTAGCTCATAGTACATTAGACCCTATTTGTGTATATACGTTCTACTCTTACCAGTTAGATGGTAATCTTCACGTGTTTTACAGTGCCATGCACACTGGTTTGCTAATTAGTTGATGGATGGGAATTCCCTGGAGCTATGCATGCAGTTATCTGTTTCCCTTTGGGGATCTTGTTTAACTGCATATGTAACTGTAAATGGTCCCTGGTGGCTCAGATAGTAAAGAATCTGCCATCAGTGCAGGAGACTTGGGTTCGATCCCCGGGTCAGGAAGATCCCCTGGAGAGGGAATGGCAACCCACTCCAGTATTCCTGCCTGGAGAATTCCATGGGCAGAGGAGTCTGGTGGGCTACAATCAATAGGGTTGCAAAGAGCCAGATATGACTGAACGACTAACACTTCCACTTTTCATGCTAAATGGTGCCTAGGATATATTCAGATAGCATACTGTGAGAACAGTAATCTCTTGTTTATTTATTTTTTAAATTTACATATTTATATATTTTTTTGAGATATAATTTATTTATGATATTAGCTTCAGGTGTACAATATATTGATTCAAAATTTTTATAGATTCTATTCCATTTACAGTTATAATAAAATATTGGCTATATTCCTTGTGTTGTACAATATATGCTTTTAGGTTATTTATTTTATACTAGTAGTTTTTACCTCTTAATCCTCTAGTGAGTGCATGCATGCATGCTAAGTCGCTTCGGTCATTCCCAACTCTTAACGACCCTATGGACTGTGGTCCACCAGGCTCCTCTGTCCGTGGGATTCTCCAGGCAAAAATACTGCAGTGGGTTGCCATGCCCTCCTCCAAGGAATCTTCCCAACCCAGAGATCGAATCTGTGCCTCTTATGTCTCCTACACTGGCAGACAGGTTCTTTATCACTAATGCCATCTGGGAAGCCCTAATCCCTTCTCTACGGGATCTTCTAAAAGATGATCCTAAAAGATGATGCTGTGAAAGTGCTGCACTCAATATGCCAGCAAATTTGGAAAACTCAGCAGTGGCCACAGGGCTGGAAAAGGTCAGTTTTCATTCCAATCCCTAAGAAAGGCAATGCCAAAGAATGCTCAAACTACTGCACAATTGCACTCATCTCACATGCTAGTAAAGTAATGCTCAAAATTCTCCAAGCCAGGCTTGAACAATATGTGAACCGTGAACTTCCAGATGTTCAAACTGGTGTTAGAAAAGGTAGAGGAACCAGAGATCAAATTGCCAACATCCGTTGGATCATTGAAAAAGCAAGAGAGTTCCAGAAAAACATCTATTTCTGTTTTATTGACCATGCCAAAGCCTTTGACTGTGTGGATCACAATAAACTTTGGAAAATTCTGAAAGAGACGGGAATTCTAGACCACCTGACCTGCCTCTTGAGAAATCTGTATGCAGATCAGGAAGCAACAGTTAGAACTGGACATGGAACAACAGACTGGTTCCAAATAGGAAAAGGAGTACATCAAGGCTGTATATTGTCACCCTGCTTATTTAACTTCTACGCAGAGTACATCATGAGAAACGCTGGGCTGGAGGAAGCACAAGCTGGAATCAAGATTGCCGGGAGAAATATCAATCACCTCAGATATGCAGATGACACCACCCTTATGGCAGAAAGTGAAGAACTAAAGAGCCTCTTGATGAAAGTGAAAGAGGAAAGTGAAAAAGTTGGCTTAAAGCTCAACATTCAGAAAACTAAGATCATGGCATCCGGTCCCATTGCTTCATGGCAAATAGATGGGGAAACAGTGGAAACAGTGGCAGACCTTATTTGGGGGGCTCCAAAATCACTGCAGATGGTGACTGCAGCCATGAAATTAAAAGACACTTATTCCTTGGAAGGAAAGTTATGACCAACCTAGATAGCATATTAAAAAGCAGAGACATTACTTTGTCAACAAAGGTCTGTCTAGTCAATGCTACGGTTTTTCCAGTGGTCATGTATGGATGTGAGAGTTGGACTATGAAGAAAGCTGGGCGCTGAAGAACTGATGCTTTTGAACTGTAGTGTTGGAGAAGACTCTTGAGAGTCCCTTGGACTGCAAGGAGATCCAACCAGTCCATCCTAAAGGAGGTCAGTCCTGGGTGTTCATTGGAAGGACTGATGTTGAAGCTGAAACTCCAATACTTTAACCACCTGATGATGAGAGCTGACTCAATGGAAAAGACCCTGATGCTGGGAAAGATTGAGGGTTGGAGAAAAAGGGGACGACAGAGGATGAGATGGCTGGATGGCATCACCGACTTGATGGACATGAGTTTGGGTAAACTCCAGGAGTTGGTGATGGACAGGGAGGCCTGGCGTGCTGCAGCCCATGGGGTTGCAAAGAGTCAGACACGACTGAGCAACTGAACTGAACTGAGGGGATCTTCTGGACCCAGGGATCAAACCCTGGTCCCCACGTTGCAGATGGAACCTTCACTGTCTGAGCCACCAGGGAAGCCAACCCCCTAGTATTTGTTATCAAATGAAATTTCGCCATTGGCAGCAACACAGAGGGATCTGGAGGGTATCATGCTGAGTGAAGTAAGTGAGACAGAGAAAGACAAGTGCATTATGTTAGCCTCTATTAAAGCTTTGTTATATTATACAACTGCTTTGTAATGTGATCTCATTTAGTTGTAATAAGTTGAAGTATTATTTTTTCCATTTTAACTCTGAGAATGTTGAAGGTAAATTAACTTGACAGAATTTGAACCAAGGCTTAACTGACTCCAAATTTCATCCATTCTGCTATGCTGCTTCACCTGTAATATACACAATATTTTATTTTATGTATTTACACCATATTTTATTTTATTTTTTTCAACAAGTTCACTTTAATATGTGTATCATTCAGCCTGGCACCATAATGAATTGTCGACATAGCATGTTAGAGAGTAGAGTCAGCAGCACCACATACCATGTGTTTCTCACTTTAAAAGAATCTTTTTTGCATATAGTTGATTTACAATAGTGTGTTCGTTTCAGTGTACAGCAAAATGAATCAGTTATACCTAGACACCTATCCACTGTTTTTAGACTTGATTCCCATAGAGGTCATTGCCGAGTATTGAACAGAGCTCCCTGCGCTACTCAGTACATTTTTATGTCTCTATTTTATATATAGTAGAGGGTAAATGTCTATTCCAGTCTCCCAATTTATGCTTCTTCCTTTCCCCCTGGTAACTTCAAGTCTGTCTTCTACATCTGTGACTCAACTTCTATTTTGTAAACAGGTTCATTTGTACCATTTCTTTAGGTTTGTGATATCATATGGCATTTGTTTTTCTCTATCTGACTTACTTCACTCAGTATAACAATCTTTAGGTCCATCCATGTCACTGAAAATGAAGTTACTTCACTCTTTTTTATGGCTGAGTTATATTCCATGGTATATATGTACCACATCTTCTTTATGCATTTCTCTTGATGGACATGTAGGTTGCTTCCATGTCCTGGCTATTGTAAATAGTGCTGCAACGAACACTAGGGCGCATGTATCCTTTCAAATTATGGTTTTCTCTGGATATAAGCCCAGGAGTGGGATTGCTGGATCACATGGTAACTCAAACTCTAGTATTGTACAGAATCTCCATACTCTTCTCCATGGCAGCTGCACCAACTTACGTTCCCACCAACAGTGTAGGAAGGTTCTCTTTCTCCACACCCTCTCCAGCATTTATTGTTTATAGATTTTTTTTTAACAATGGCCATTAAAACTAGTGTGAGGTGGTACCTCACTGCAATTTTGATTTGCATTTCTCTAATTATTAGTGATGTTGAAGACCTTTTCATGGGCCTCTTGCCCACCCGTATGTCTTCTTCAGAGAAATATCTCTTTAGATTTTCCATCTATATTTTAATTGGGTTGTTTTTGAGCTACATGACTTACTTGCATATTTTAGAGACTAACCCTTCATCCATTGCTTCATATGCAAATATTTTCTCCCATTCTGGGGGTTTTCTTTTTGTTTTTTTTGATGGTTTCCTTTGCTATGCAAAAGCTTTTGAGTTTAATTAGGTCCTCGATTTGTTTGTTTGTTTTCCCATTTATTTTTATTAGTTGGAGGCTAATTACTTTACATCATTGCAGTGGTTTTTGTCATACATTGAAATGAATTAGTCATGGATTTACATGTATTCCCCATCCCAGTCCCCCGATTTGTTTGTTTTTGTTTTTATTTTTATTACTCTCAGAAGTGCATCAAAAGATCTTGCTGTGATTTATATCAGAGAGTGTTCTGCCTATGTTTTTGGTTGTTGTTGTTGTTGTTTTATTCATTTCTTCTCTGTTTGCTGTGGTAGGACTTCCAACCCTATGTTGATTAAAAGTGGAGAGAGTGGAATGATCTTAGAAGAAACGCTTTCTGTGTTACATTATATTTTAAAAGAAAGATCTTTAAAGGCATATTGAATATATTTTTACCTTTAGCTATAGGAAATGGTTTAGGAAGAATAATGGTTTAGGTGGAGTTCAATGTACCAAATAATCATTACTAAACATTGGACAACATAAAGACAACTTTTATTTTTCCTTTAAAAGTTCCAAATCTATTCAAGACAGAGATTCTCTTTACTGGCCTATTTAATGACATATACATAAGGGGATGGGGGCATTGTTAGGAATGTGGTCTTATCAGCCTGATTTGCCCTGAATGTTGCTCTGTTTTGCAGTAAAGAGAAGCCCTGATTACAGTCTTCAAATGATACTAGTGACCATTTAAAGCTAATTTTATTCTTCTGAGAAATGTAAAACAGATACACACAAATAGGCCTGTAGTTGGCCTAGTCTTAATATCCACTGATCAAATTGCCTTCTTTTATTTTTGTTTAAATTTTTCTTCGTATATAGAAGAAGATCACTTCAAGTATAGAAAATGTATATACCTCAAATTTTATATCAAATTAATTTTATACATTGATTAAGATATACAGAGCAGCATTTTCTCATGTAAATAGCACATTTTTGGGGTGTGGGGTTATTAGAGTTTAAGTCATAAGACAAAATTACTTTCAATTGCAAGAATTTTTTTTTTTTTGGTGAGTTGACCCAGCTAATTTCCTTTTTTCCTAAACTACTTTGAGTGATTATTCATAATAATGTATTAATACTTGCTGGAGTTTTTATTGCTAGTATTTTTTTTTTAAAGGACTGTTGTTGATATAAATAAAGTAATTGCAATTCATTTGCTGTAGTTCACATTTCAGCTCTACATCTGTTGCCTGGGAGAAGCCTGAAAAGATTGGTGGAGCAGTATTGACTACTTGCAGTCAGAAAATGTTTCAGTAGCTCTATTTACAATGTCAAAACAGAAGGAAAGCAAGACATTTGTTATATCAGTCACATTTTTGTTCTCAAGTGTGGCTGGCAAATAACAACTTTGTGTTATTATCACACAATAGACTATTTTTTGCTTTTATTTTTCTCTTTTTTAACTGAAATTACAAGTCATCCAGGGTTCAGAGGCTAATTTTGTATCAATTAAGAAGCAGCAAGGATAAAAGTTTCCCTCTGAAAGGTATCATAAAGCTGGGTCGGTTAAATCGGCCTCACTTAATACTGAATCTGACTTTAGAAACAACACTGTTAAAGGCAATTCTAGTGAAAGCATAAAGCCTTAGAAGCCTTTTGTTTCAGATACAATCCTATGGCTTGGCCTGTATGCAGAAGACGGTTAATCTACAGACAGGCACACATTCGTGAATGGACTGCTCAGGGTTGCAAACACACATATTCAATCAAAACCTTTCTGCAAATGGGCAGATTTTCACATGTGAACTCCAAGTGACAGGAACACACACTTAACATGCCTCTCTGATGCTTCTGAAAGTACATCTTAAAGGCACTTTTCCCCCATGAATAAGAACACTCAGGAATTGTACGTCGGTTTCCTTCTGCCCTGTGAGATTTTCCAATAGCTCAGTTGAATTCTTTTTTTTCCCAATCACTGCTGAAATTAAAAAGAAATTCAGATAAGCAGACAGACTTTTGTCCTTGAAAACCACTCTTTATTACAATCTTAACTCTTAAAAAAAAAGTAAGTCATGAGGGCCACACCAGAAAACAGAGAACTTTTCTGCTCAGAGGGCCTGAAAATTAAGGTCAGATCTCTAAGTTCCCCACTCCCACCTTCCATGTTCTGCCAATAAAGAAAACAAATCAGTCTCTTTCTCAAAAACTGGAGGGCAGCACAGAAGAGAGCCTCAGAGAGCAGAAAAATACCTGCCAACAGACACTTAATGTCCAAAGTGAACAAATCCCCAGGCCTATGGGGCAGTGTGTGTTCCACTGTTTCCTTACGTGGATGTTTCTTATCTCGTTCCTATTTAAAACATGGAGTGGGAAGAATGTTTTAATCCAGAGTTTTTACTGTTGTAACCTAGGAACAATAATTTGAGGTTTCTAAGTATGTAAGTGTCACCATGGAGACAAAAGGAAACCTCTCTGAGATACACTCTGCCTGGAGCTTATCTCTTAAAAAAAAAAAAAAAGAAAGGACATCAAACTAGTGGACTGTTGAGCTAGGTGAACCTTTGGTCTTTTACTAGCCCTGACAATGGATTTTTAAATTTTCATTTATTGAAGTAACACTGGTTTATGGGCTTCCCAGAGGGCGCTAGTGGTAAAGAAGCTGCCTGCCAATGCAGGAGATGTCAGAGACACAGGTTCAGTCCCTGGGTGGGGAAGATCCCCTGAAGAAGGGCACTGCAACCCACTGCAGAATTCTTGCCTGGAGAACCCCATGGACAGAGGAGCCCAGTGGCCCACAGGGCCGCAAGGAGCTGGACGTGATTGAAGTGACTTAGCACACACACAGCACACAACGCTAGTTTATAATGAAAACAGATTTTTAAAAAATGTCCAGATACATTGTTAGTTGGTTACAAAGTGCTATAACCTCTATTGGGAACAATTTACAAATCATCCTCAAAATTACAATTACACATGCTCTTTGACCCAGCGGTCTTCTTCTAGGAATTTATCCTACAGATATATTATAGTATATACATATATGCTAAAAATGCATACATGAGGTTATTTATAGTGACATTATTTGTAATAGCAAAAGCCTGGAAACATGACATTCCTATTAATAGAGCACTGGTTAAAATAAAATATGGAATACTATGCAGACATACTGATGTGGAATCATATATAAGCTATACTGTGAAAGACTGAAAGCAAAAGGAGAAGGGGACAGCGGAGGATGAGATGACTAGATAGCATCACCAACTCAGTGGACATGAATTTGAGCAAACTCCGGGAGATGGTGAAGGACAAGGAAGCCTAGTGTGCTGTCGTCCACAGCATCCAGCAAGGAGCTGGACATGACTTAGCAACTGAACAACTATAACAACACACTATGAAGCAAAACTAGCAGGTACAGGGGATTTCCCTGGTGGCTAAGACTATGCTCCCAATATAGGAGGAGGCTTGGCTTAGATCCCTGGTCAGGGAATTGGAACCCACATGCTGCAACTAAGTTCACAAGCTGCAGCTGAATTCGAATGCCACAATTAAGACCCAGCACAGTCAAATAAACAAATATTTGAAAATAAACAAAAATAGCAAGTACAGTACATTACTGTTTATGTGTAGGGGAGGGATAACTTTGTTATTCGTTTGTACATGTATAACGTACGTTTGTACAGATTCACCAGAGAGTGCTAATATTGGTTTCCTCATGACGCATGGAGCTTAGTAACTGGGGGGTGCAGGTACTGGGAGGAAGTCCCTTCACTTTATACCTTTTAGTACCTTTGAAATTTGAACCATGAAAAATGTACTATTTGAAAAAAAAAGTAAATGTAAACTGGTGTGTGTGTGTAATTTTTACTTTATATAAAACAATAAATTTAAACAACGTGTGTGCTAAGTCGCTTCAGTCGTGTCTGACTCTTCGCAGCCCAGTGGACTGTAGCCCACCAGCCTCCTCTGTCCGTGGGATTCTCCAGGCAGTGACACCAGAGTGACCTGCTATGCCCTCCTCCAGGATCTCCCGACCCAGGGATCGAACCTGAGCCAGGTGAAACGAAACTGTTCACTGACCTCCAGAAGTTTCACTGGCTCTACCCACATTCAGAAATGTCTTAACATTTCTGTTTTTCATCTTGTATAAAAACATCTTCTCTCATGGAAAAAGTGTGTCTGGAAAATGTATTAAAATAGTCATAGCTAATTGAACATATGCTATGTGCCAGGCAGAGTACTCATCCCCTCACATATGTGTTCTCAATTTTCTCAACTCCATGAGATGGCCGCCCTTCTTCCCTTCACGTTACGGAAAAGGACATTGATACATCACAGCTGCAATTCACACCCAGTTCTTACTCACTCAAAAGCTTGTGTTTAGTTATTCTGCCATGCTATTGGCGTTAACTTCTTTCAATATACTTAAATTCACCAAGGAACTTTGGCTGTATATCAACTCACTAAAACTGGATAACTAGAAAAAAATGTCTAGGTATTATCTGGCAACTGGTTATCTCATTTGATCAGTAAAAAAAAGAAAAAAAATTGTTCCAGAATAAGGCCAGATATGTTGGCTTCATTCTTGCATGCCGATGTGGTGTAATCTTGAGGCCATCTGGTCAAAATCTTAAGTCATTAAATATAATTTGTGATTAAATAGGAACTTTCAACAAGGATAGAACGAACCATTAAAAAAAAGAAACCACCCTTCTTTGGTGGCTTGGTATCAAGAGCCAGATGTGAAAACATCAGTTAGCTTTGGGTTGCTGCAGATTTAAAATTTCTTAGATTCATTGGACTTTAGTCTTGTGTGGTTCAAGTTTCACTTAGCATTGGAAGTATGCAATTTCCATCTTCAAAGGATAAAGATATTTGAAAAGCATCACAGGATTTCAAAAGTTTTATACTAAACAATGCTGATTACTTAAATATAAACTAATCAGTACCATCTGGATTATCTGCAACTTCACATACAATTTTAAAGGGAAAAAATTAAACGCCTGGAAGAATACACTGAGGGCTTGGTCAAACGTAAAATTTGGGAAATAGATTTCTCTGGGTAGGTGTGTGGACTCTCTGCCACTCAAAAAATTATCTATATTCATTGTGTAAATCAGAAGACTAAAATTTAAAAGGTCATTTATTTGCCATATAACAACAAAAAAAATTCAACAATATTCAAATGTTCATGTAAAAAAATAACACCACCTACCTTTAAGAGCTTTGTTGTTTACAGAAGGACAAAGCTTTTTTCTCTTACATGGATAACTGTGACTTTTGAAAGAGATCATTGTGATACATATTCAAGTACTTAGATGGCACAATATCTTTTTTTAAACTCTTATTTACATCCCTAAAAACTTGAGATAGTTTCTAATGAAATATATATATTGTTTCTATCCGAGTCCAGGCAAGAAAACAGAAACCACTCAAAGTCTTTCACAGAGGGAATTCTAATTCAGCGAAAGACATGGTCACAAAAGAGTGATGGAAAAGCTGAGAAGGTAAGCATACGACACTGAGGCAACCCAGGAATGAGCACCACAGGACCCTATAACCACCCTAGATCAGGCAACCAGAGGAGGCAGATTGATCAAACCTAGAAAACAGGCTAGAGTGGGCAGCCCGTCCCCACTGAACTGTCATTAGCCAGTGTCTGCCAGCCAGGAGGTGCTGCCTGGCAGAAACTGAAACCAAAAATGTGATACAACCACTCCTGCAGGAGCTGCCCGAGGCAGAGTTACAAATAACTTGCCTTCTCCTCTACTCCAGTCTTCTGCCAGTGCCTCTCATCAACTGAACCTACTTGGAAGCCAGGAAAAGAAGGAACTGGGAGAATAATTCCCTTTGATGTAGAGAAGCTCATAGGAAGGGCAGAGAACGGATCCCAGAGTTTAGCCTTTTTGCTACTCAGCATCCATTAGACCAACTCAAGAGCGACTTCCTGATTCTACCTAATGTGAGGGCACTGTCCATCACGCAAGCAAGGATACTGATGTCTTCAGGAGACCCAAAGTCCTAGCAGCCATTGTGTCCATCTCAAGGTTCTCGGGGTGATACGTAATCCTCCCTGGGTGTTCTCGGCGTGATATGTAATCCTCCCTGGGTGTGGCTCCTTCTGGTCCTGGTGACCTATGAGCTCGATTGCAAAATTAAGCACTACCAACTCTCATTTGGGCTTCCCAGGTGGTGCCAGTAGTAAAGAACCTGCTGACCAAAGCAGGAGACGTGAGAAACTGGAGCTTGATCCCTGGGTCAGGAAGATCCCCTGGAGGAAGGCATGGCAACCCACTCCAGGGTTCTCGCCTGGAGAATCCCATAGACAGAGGAGCTTGGCAGGCTACAGTCCATAGGATCAAAAAAACCGAAGCAACTTAGCACAAAACTCTCATTCAATGTAATGGGGAAGAGAAAGGGGAAAAAATCTGAAAGATAGAGAAAATAGATGGTTTGTGTATATACGAATTTTATATACATAAATATAACTTAGGTGTGTGTGTGTGTTTTTTAAAGGCATAGCTGCTACAGTCACTGTTTCTGTTAACTATTACAAGGTCAAGGGTGGTATTTATTATTTCCTTCACCACCCATTTTATAATCCTCTTGTTCGCATCCCTCACTTTGACTGGTTGGATTCTTGATTGGGGGACTAAAACATTTATTCCGCGATAGTCCAGCCTTTATTGGGTTGTTTTGGCTTAGAGCTGTCTCCTCCTGGATCACACCTTGCTATTTCCTCCCTTGGGCATGATGGCATCTGCTTCCAGTTATGGACCAGGAAGCAAAGCTAGATGAACGACAGGAAAAGATTGGTAATTAAGCCATGTAGCATGGCTGTTCCTTCTCCGGCTAATAGTTCCTCTCTTTGTTGATGGAAGACTTGAGAGCAAGGTCCTAGGTCTTGTTTGGCTTTTTCCTCTACCCCTCAACTGCAGCCACAAGTGCTGGCCTTATTTTATATTCCACACCAGGCAATCCTAAAGGAAGTCAACTCTCAATATTCATTGGAAGGACTGATACTGAAGCTGATGCTTCAATACTTTGGGCACTTGATGTGAAGAACCGACTCACTGGAAAAGACCCTGATGCTGGGAAAGATTGAGGGCAGGAGGAGAAGGGGATGACAGAGGATGAGATGGTTGGATGGCATCATCGACTCAATGGACATGAGTTTGAGCAAACTCCGGAGATAGTGAAGGACAGAGAAGCCTGGTGTGCTGCAGTCCATAGGGCTGCAAAGAGTCAGAGATGACTCAGCAACTGGAAAACAACAACTGAACAACTAACTGGATCTGGTATGTCTCTCAGGCTATTCTCACAAATGACCTCCTCTTTCTACTTTGAGAACATATCACCTGTACACTGAAGTTCACACTAGGACATTCTAGTTACCTCAAGCATCTCCTACAAAGTCAATGACCAGCCTTACTACTTCTGTGGCTGAGACAGAGTGTTGACAAAATGCAGCACGGAAGTCAAATTCGGGAAGCATAATTGTTGGCGGTAGGCACAAAGAGGCAAGGTTTAACCTGTAGAAGACAGATCCCCTTGCAGAACAGTCTTGCAGAAAGAGTTGGCTTTCTGCAAAGTTCCACTGAAACTGATTACAGTTTTTTCATAAAGACACTGGTTATTGACAAGTGTTGGAACCAGACTCCCTCATCCTGATCATACCATGGAATGGAATGGTGCTTCTTCAACAGTGAATGCAAAGGAGCTGAGTCATGCAACCAACTCACCACATTCAAGGCTTGAACTTTACTCCCCATTTCACGGCAGGAGATAAGGGAACTATGCTGAACTGGCAGGATAGAGCTAGAACCAAGTTTCATTTTGCTGTGTTATCCCAGGCTCTGATCATGCCCAGTGATTGAGTAAGAAGGTTGATGCATTTCTAATAATGCAGCTTGAAAGTTTCATAACCCAAGATGGGTGTCCATCTCCCACAGGCTAATTCAACTGGAAGTCTCTGCATTACCCTAGAACAGATGGGCTATGAGAGGATCTGTAGTCCTGAGACTTCTGGTTTCTTAGCTCTTCCCTTAGAAATGTAACGATTTGTGTGTGCTGTGTGGTCAATTTCCTTGTTTGCTCCACACCCATCTGGAGGCCTCTGTTCTGATTTGCATATTGCTTCATTAGGGTTATTTCTCAAGTATTTTTCTCAGATTCAATACAGGAGTGATATATTCCTGGAATTTTTGATTATAACTTTCTTTCTCAGTTGGCTGATTTTTTAAAAATCTATGTAAAGTATTTCAGAATTTCAGTTCTTTTTATAATAATGGGTAGATGTTATTCTACTAATTTCTAGCTTCTGATATTATAGATTTGAAGTCAGATAGCAGTTTGTCTTTCTTTGTAAGTAAAATCTTTCTTCTGGGCTTCCCTGGTGGCTCAGCAGTAAGGAATCTGCCTGCAATGCAGAAGAAGCAAGAGACACGGATTCGATCCCCGGGTCGGGAAGATCCCCTGGAGGAGGCCAGAGCAGCCCACTCCAGTATTCTTGCTTGGAGAATCCCATGGACAGAGGAGCCTGGTGGGCTACAGTCCGCAGTGTCGCAAGGAGTCAGACACGACTGAACATGCAGGCACATAAAATCTTTCTTCTACCTGGAAGCTTTTATGATTTTCTTAAAATCTTTGGAGTTTCAAGTTTACCAGAATATGCCTAGGAGTGTATCTTTTCTTATTAAAACCATCTGGAATTCAACAAGCCAGTTCAGTTTGCAAGTTTTCGGCTCAAGGAAATTGTTCTCGTTATGTTTAATTATTCCCTTTTTTCTCTTTACCCTGTTATTTCTTTTTATTCCACTATGGAATGCCTATTTTTCATAAACTGGGTCTTCCGGACCTAACTTTCAAATCTCTTATCATTTCCCTAATGATTTTCATCTCTTTTATTTTTGTTCTATGTTTTGAAATCTTTTCCTTGAACTTTAGACCAGTAGTTACTGTTGTCATTTGCTCAGTTGTGTCCGACTCTTTGTGACGCCATGAACTGCAGCACACCAGGTTTCCCTGTCCTTCACCATCTCTCCGAGTTTGCCCAAGTTTATTTCCATTAACTCAGTGATGCCTTCCAACCACCGCATCCTCTGTTGCCCTCTTCTTCTTCCTTCAATCTTTCCCAGTATCAGGGTCTTTTCCAATGAGTTGGCTGTAGACCAGTAATTTGGGTCTTAACTGCAAACACTTTCTCTTTGTATCAGTATGTTGATTCCCAGTTACTTTGTGCAGTTCATGAAACTCTTTTGAAGAGTTTTCATTATACTTTTAATTCTCTCCTGGTTCTCTTTGAATAAGGAATTATTCTGAGTATCCTGTTTATTCATCTTCTCTTTGGCTGCTGGACCTAGTTATATTGACCTTCTCCCCTTTAAGAACTGGAACTACAGATTTCAGATGCTAGCATCAGTATTCTCTAGTGCTGGGCTTTAACCTCTCATCTGGCTCACAAACGAGAAGGGCCTGAAGCCACACCCTCGCAACCAGAGGTTATGTTCATTATTGGCTCCATTCCTTGCCACATGGCGGTCGGAGAAGGAAATGGCCACTCACTCCAGTATTCTTTCCTAGAGAATCCTGTGAACAGAGGAGCCCAGTGGGCTGCCGTCTATGGGGTCGCCCAGAGCCGGACGCGACTGAAGCGACTTAGCAGCAGCAGCAACAACATGGTGGTACCGTTCCATACCGGATGGGATTTTCTGCCTAAGTCATGTGACTTGATGTGACCAATGGGGTGTTTGTAAGCAGAGGCTTGAAAAAGTACAAGCACATTTCCATTGGCTGTGTGTTTCCTTTGCCTTCACCCCAGGAATGCCTCTGGGCTAACCTGTAGAAGGATGAGACACACTGAGTTATATCATCCAGCTGACCCTCCAAACACTGCCTCATCTCATTCTGGTCTGCTTATAATGCCCGAAAACATAGGCTCATAAAGATAATGCTATCAAGGATATCTTTAAATTGTAAAAAATAAAATGATAGTTATTTATGTTTCCAGGCTTCACAGGTTTTTTTGTCCATTAGAAGTCAAAGTTCTTATAATGATCTCCAAGGAGGCCTTAGACGAGCGTCTACTTTCTCCACCTCCCTGATCTGTGAAAATCTCTGATTTTCCTTCTTGTTCCTTCTGCTCCAGGCACACTGGCCTCCTTGCTTTTCTTCCTTGGGTGAGGGTGGGGGGTGGGGGTGCTCTCTTGCCTCAGGGCCTTTGCATGTGTCTGGAATGCCCTTCACCATTTTATCCAAATAGCCAAATGCATGGGTTACTCTCTTGACCTTCCTGTCTCCTCTGAGGTCACCTTCCCTCATTGCCCATTGGTTCCCCCTGCCCACCCCCCCGCTCTCTATATTTTTTCTGTTTATTTTTCTCCATAGCACTTGTCATAATCTAACATACACTATGTTTTACTTATTTTGCTGGTTTGCTTCCTTCCTCACTAGATTGAGGGCAAGGATTTTTGTTTTGTTTTGTTCTCTGCTACATCTAATATCTAGGCAATGCTTAGTAAATACTCATTGAATTGAATAAAGCAATCAGTACTTTAAAACATTATCCCATTATCTTTGGGAACTTCCCTGGTGGTCCAGTGGCTAAGACCCCATGCTCCCAACCCGGGGACTCTTGTCAAGGAACTAGATTTACGTGCCACAACCAAAGATCCCACATGCTGCAACAACGAAGATTTAAGATTCCATGTGTCACAACTAAAACCTGGTACATCCAAATAAAAATGAATACAAACAATTTTTTTTAAAGAAAAGAAAAAGCAGTGGGTAAAATTAACAAAAATAAATAAATAAAACATTATCTTTGGCCTAGAGTCAAATGCTTATTTTTATTGTAACAGAACAAGGATTCTGTTAATCAAAAAGTGGCATCAAGTCATTTAAGTTCAAGCAAAATCTAATGGTGGCTGAAGAGAGATGGTCATTTTAGATATAATTTATTTAATCTATTAAGGGCCTATCACTGTTCTCATTGTGGTAGATATGATGTGAATTTTTAATAAATTTGAATGTCCAGATAATTTTTTTCTCTGAAATAAAGGACTAATTATGTTTCCACAAAAGCCTTAAAAATTCTTAAACACTCTCAACAGATTTCTCACCAAGTTAAAACAGAATATAGTTTGATCATTAGTGAAATGTGACATGAGTTATGCAGAAGCTTGGCTTAGATAAGTGAAAGTCTCTCAGTCATGTCCAATTCTTTACAACCCCATGGACTATACAGTCCATGGAATTCTCCAGGCCAGAATATTGGAATGGGTAGCTGTTCCCTTCTCCAGGGGATCTTCCCAATCCAGGGATCAAATCCAGGTCTCCCCCTTTGCAGGCAGATTCTTTACCAGCTGAACCACCAGGGAAGCTTAGATAAAATAACCTCATAATGTATTTCAAATAGAGAATTAATTCAGCTTTTCCATCTTCACAAACTGTTGACACACAGGCTTTTTCCCCAATTAATAGTGAAAAATGCTTGTAATAGAATACTTATAAAATACACAAAAATAAACAAGAATCTCCCTTTTTCCATTTAATTCTGCATGTTATTATGTATTTTTCATAAATGTAGTTATAACTGCAACACCCCAATCTATATGCTGCTGCTGCTGCTAAGTCACTTCAGTCGTGTCCGACTCTGTGCGACCCCATAGACGGCAGCCCACCAGGTTCCCCTGCCCCTGGGATTCTCCAGGCAAAAACACTGGAGTGGGTTGCCATTTCCTTCTCCAATGCATGAGTGAGAAGTGAAAGTGAAGTCGCTCAATCGTGTCTGACTCTTAGCGAACCCATAGACTGCAGCCTACCAGGCTCCTCTGTCCATGGGATTTTCCAGGCAAGAGTACTGGAGTGGGTTGCCATTGCCTTCTCCGAAATCTATATGGGTCCTCCATAATTTATCTATTATGCTGTTATAGAATTTGTAAGCTGTTTCCTATTTTTCTTTATTATAAATAAAGCCTTGGTGATCATCCTTGTACATAATTCTTTGAATGTATCTGTTACATGTATTTTGGATAAAGTCACAGATATAGAACTAATAAATCAACATTTAAAAATTTGTTGCTACATATTGTCTCATTATTTTCCAGAAATACTACATCACTTTTTACTTCCATCGGCAGTGTGTTAATGCATCTCATCCCTCTCCCACCAGCACTGAGTATTTTTCTATTGTGGTAAAATATATATAACATAAAATTGACCATTTCAACCATTTTTAAAGTGTACAGTTCTGTGGCAATCAATATTCTTACATTGCTATGCAAACATCACCACTTTCCTTTTCAAAATTTTCATCTTCCCAAAATGAAATTCTGTACCAAATAAACAATAATTTCCTCTCTCCCCTCTGCTCAGCCCCTAGCCACCTCCATTCTATTTTCTATATATCTGAATTTAACTACTCTAGGTACATCATATAAGTAGAATCACAGAATATTGTCCTAATGTGACTGGCTTATTTTGCTTAACATAATGTCCTCAAAGGTCATTCATGTTGTAGCATGCATCAGAATTTCCTTCATTTTTAAAGCTGAATAATATCCCATCGCAAAGCTCAGTTCAGTTCAGTTCAGTCGCTCAGTCGTGTCCGACTCTTTGTGACCCCATGAATCACAGCACGCCAGGCCTCCCTGTCCATCACAACCTCCCGGAGTTCACTCAAACTCATGTCCATCGAGTCGGTGATGCCATCCAGCCATCTCATCCTCTGTCGTCCCCTTCTCCTCCTGCCCCCAATCCCTCCCAGCATCAGGGTCTTTTCCAATGAGTCAACTCTTCGCATGAGGTGGCCAAAGTACTGGAGTTTCAGCTTCAGCATCAGTCCTTTCAATGAACACCCAGGACTGATCTCCTTTAGGATGGACTGGTTGGATCTCCTTGGAGTCCAAGGGACTCTCAAGAGTCTTCTCCAACACCACAGTTCAAAAGCATCAATTTTTCGGCGCTCAGCTTTCTTCACAGCCTAACTCTCACATCCATACGTGACCACTGGAAAAACCATAGCCTTGACCAGACGGACCTTTGTTGACAAAGTAATGTCTCTGCTTTTTAACATGCTATCTAGGTTGGTCATAACTTTCCTTCCAAGGAGTAATCGCAAAGCTAACCATGGATAAACATTATCCATTCATGTCAGTGGATACTTGTGTTCCTTCCATCTTTTGTCTATACAGCATTACATTTTAAAGACTTCTCCCTATGTAGTTTTAATTACATTTATTTACTTTATTGTGGTGCTAAATGTCATACTCTGTGTGCAATTTGGAAAAGAATTTCCAGACATGAGGCAGAATAGAGTTTCTAGAGTGGGAGATGCTGTTAGCACTGCAGGCCAGCTAGTAGCCAATTTTGAGGAAGGTAAAACAGGAGAGTGAAAAAAGCTGGCTTAAAGTCAACATTCAAAAAACTAAGACCATGGCTGGAGAAGGCAATGGCACCCCACTCCAGTACTCTTGCCTGGAGAATCCCATGGACGGAGGAGCCCGGTGGGCTGTAGTCCATGGGGTTGCCAAGAGTCAGACATGACTGAGCGACTTCACTTTCACTTTTCATGTGTTGGAGAAGGAAATGGCAGCCCACTCCAGCGTTCTTGCCTGGAGAATCCCAGGGACAGGGGAGCCTGATGGGCTGCTGTCTATTGGGTCTCACAGAGTCGGACACGACTGAAGAGACTTAGCAGCGGCAGCAGCAAGACCATGGCATCTGGTCCCATCACTTCAAGGCAAATAGATGGGAAAACAAGGGAAACAATGACAGACTTTATATTCTTGGGCTACAAAAGAAATTTCGTGGTTGTCTGTGAAATTAAAAGATGCTTGCTCCTTGGAAGGAAAGCTATGACAAACATAGACAGCGCGCTTAAAAGCAGAGACATCATTTTTCCAAAAAAGATCTATGTAGTAAAAGCTATGGTTTTCCCAGGAGTCATGTATGGATGTGACAACTGGACCAAAAAGAAGGTTAAGCACCAAAGAATTGATGCTTTCGAATTGTGGTACTAGAGGAGACTCTTTAGAGTTTCTTGGACAGCAAGGAGATCAAACCAGTCAATCCTAAAGGAAATCAACCCTGAATATTCTTTGGAAGGACTGATGCTGAAGCTCCATTACTTTGTCCACATGATGCAAAAAGCCTACTTGTTGAAAAAGACCCTGATGCTGGGAAAGACTGAGGGCAGGAGAAGAGGGTGGCAAAGGATGAGATGGTTGGATGGCATCATTAACTCAATACACAAGAGTTTGAGCAAACTCTGGGAGATGGTGAAGGACAGGGAAGCCTGTATGCTGCAGTCCATGGGGTCACAAAGAGTCAGATATGACCTAGTGACGGAACAGCAGCAGCAGCCAATCTTTATAACCTCAAGAGAGAGAAAATTCCTTCTGGAAGGGTGGCATTAAGTAATTGGTTAGGATCCTATAGAGTGGGTAACAGGGTGGGTATTTTACCTGGAGTCAGGGAACTGGCCAGTTTAGATTCAGCGGCTCACAGCAACAGTTGCTATAGGGCTTGATTTGTTCCAGAGATTTTTGTCCTGTGACCTTGGTACGGGAGTCCGCTCTGAACACACAGACATTTTTTTCCCCTCTTGATTAGTTTCCTGGATTTTAATTTTGCTTATGCTGGATTTTGGGGGAAGAGCTTCACACACTTTAATAAGTATTACAAAAAATCAACACAGGAATATATTAAGTTAAGAACATCTCTTGTATGTTTGTATCCAGAGTGAAAAGTTCTAATATTTAATCATGTGGGGTTTTGGGGTTTTTTTGTTTTTGTTTTTTTTGCAATTTGCCAGAGCTGCCTTTAGATGGCATTAGATCCTTGGGGATGTGTTGTGGAGGTTTTTGGATACTGTGTGGAAATGGGTATGTTTCGACAAGCATGATGGATTTTAAATCTGGCCCAAATGTTATTTGGGGCCTAGAATGCAGGAGAAATCATACAGAAGTTGGACATCCTGAGGCCATATTCTGGCTATGTTCTAACCAAGTCCTGGCTTTTTGCTTTTCCCTAACAGCAGATTTGTCCAGGTCTTCGCCTTGGATTAGTTTTAGAACAAACATCTTAAAAATGTTTTAAATTTTTATTTTTTTCAATGAGTTCCCAAGCAAAGCAGAGACTATCCTCTCTCCCACACATGGTACAAGTTTGGGCAGAAAGGGTTTTTTTTTTCATAACATGTAAGTGTTAGGGGAAGCACACTGACTGAAACCACGCTGGCCAGGGACCATAGTGACCATTTGCATGAGTTGTTTGAGGACAGGAGATCCCGGTAAGGAACTGGGAACTAATAAGCCACCACCAACCGGAAGAGTTTGGGAAAGGTCAAAAGGAGATATCATGTGTCCGACCACCTCCCAGAATCCTGTTCACTGGCATCCATCTTGGCTGAGTGATGCTTGCATCACCAGGAAGGACTCTGAGTCAGAATGACCGGTTAAAGACAACCCAGAAACTAATCTCATCACCATAAAACCCGAGACTGTGAGCCACGTGACAGAGCAGTTCTCCCGGGTTCCCTCACCCTCCTGCTCTCCGCCCGGGTGCTTTGTCAGCACATGAGTCTCCTCAGACAATTCATTTCCGAATTCTGTTAGAATTCAGATTCAATTCTGTTAGACAAGAGCCCGCTTTTGGGCCCTGGAAGGGGTCCCCCTTCTTGCAACAAAAGGAATCCCTAACATTCATTTTTCTGAATCAGCACTTCAGACTATCAGAGGTTCTCCTCGGTAGAATAGGATCTTAAACCAAATACCTTGCAATGAAGGATGAAGGGAGCTGCCGTGTCCATGATTCTGATGTTTAGATTTTGATGTGAAATAATGATGTTTGTATTCCTACTTTCTGCTACTACTTTCAGAGCATGTTTGGCTGAAAGAGACTTTTTATTTTAATTTTCAAGTTGCTGTAGTTTCCCGAAAAGATGCTTTACTCCCAGCAAAAGGGAACCTGGCTGTAACACATTTCCCTTTTTTGGCATGGATTTGAAGGGCCAGTGGTAAAGTACCCACCTGCCAACGCAGGAGACTAAGAGATGTGGGTTTGATCCCTGGGTCTGGAAGATCCCCTGGAGGAGGGCCTGGCAATTCACTCCAGTATTCTTGCCTGGAGAAAGAATCCCAAGAACAGAGGAACCTGGAGGGCTATAGTTCATGGTGCCTCAGAGTTGGACACGACTGAGCGACTGAGCGTGCATGCATGCACTCATGCACGAGATCAAGGGACTCGTCCAGGGCCTCATGTTGGTGGCTTTGTGGCAAGCCCTTCCTCCAGTGTGGGAACTGGCTGTCTCCAAGATCTTGGTTAGTAGAGCCCCTAAACCATACTATCTTCCAAATAAAACCAAAGTGCTGCTGAAAGCCGGAAGGAAACCTTTCAAACACACTAGATTGTTTGCACAAAGACTTCTTTTAAGGCAAGGGGGTGAGTGGAGACAATAAGAACAAGCAACAATATGTTACTTTTTCATAAGCAAGCACCATGGTTCATCTCTACCTCTTGAACCATTAGCTGATTCTTTAGTAAATTATTGCTAACAACACTGGGCCTGTTTGTGTTATTAGCAACAACCTACATCATATATGTGATAGTACTTTGAACCCTTTTAAAGAAAAAGGGTATTTCCATTATAAATATGGTGGAAAGCTAACAAATTTTGAAAACCTATTATGTACCAAGTGCCTCATATTTCTTAGCTAAAATAATATGTACAATAACCCACAATAACTTCACAATAAGTATGATTGTCTCCATTTTATTAAAAAAGAACTGAAAGTCAAAGAGCTTAAAGAAAAAAATATGCTCACAGCCACTATGGAAAACACCACAGAGGTTCCTCAAAAAACTGAAAATAGAGTTGACATGTGATCCAGAAATTTCACTGTTGAGTACACACTCAGACAAGACTATAAAGCAAAAAGAGACATGCACCCCAATGTTCATAGCAGCACTGTCTACAATAGCCAGGGCATGAAAGTGAATTAAATGTTCAATGAATGGATAAAGAAGATGTAGTACATATATACAATGGAATATTACTGAGCTATAAAAAGAATGGAATAATGCTATTTGCAGCAACATAGATAGACTAGAGATTATCATATTAAGTGAAGTAAGTCAGAAAGAGAAAGACAAATATCATTTGATATCACTTTTACATGAAATCTAAAATATGACACGAATGAAATTATCTATGGAACCATAAACAGACTCACAGTCAAAGAGAACAGATAAATGGTTGCCAAACAGAAGGAGAGGTAAGGAAGAGAAGGATTTGGGATTCAATTCAGTCCAGTTCAGTCATTCAGTCGTGTCTGACTCTTTGCAACCCCATGGACTGCAGCACGCCAGGCTTCCCTATGCATCACCAACTCCTGGAGCTTACTTAAACTCATGTCCATTGAGTCAGTGATGCCATCCAACCATCTCATCCTCTGTGGTTCCCTTCTCCTACCTTCAATCTTTCCCCACATCAGGGTCTTTTCAAATGAGTCAGCTCTTCACATCAGGTGGCCAAATTATTGGAGTTTCAGCTTCAGCATCAGTTCTTCCAAAGAATATTCAGGACTGATTTCCTTTAGGATGGACTGCTTGGATCTCCTTGCAGTCCAAGGGACTCTCAAGAGTCTTCTCCAACACCACAGTTCAAAAGCATCAATTCTTTGGTGCTCAGCTTTCTTTATAGTCCAACTCTCACATCCATACATAACTACTAGAAAAACCATAGCTTTGACTAGATGGACCTTTGTTGGAAAAGTAATGTCTCTGCTTTTTAATATGCTGTCTAGGTTGGTCATAGCTTTTCTTCCAAGGAGCAAGCATCTTTTAATTTAATGGCTGCAATCACTATCTGCAGTGATTTTGGAGCCCAAGAAAATAAAGTCTCTCACTGTTTCCATTGTTTCCCCATCTATTTGCCATGAAGTGATGGGACCAGATGCCATGATCTCAGTGTTTTGAATGTTGAGTTTTAAGCCAACTTTTTCACTCTCCTCTTTTACTTTCATCAAGAGGCTCAACTACACGTCAATAAAATTAAAAAAAAAAAAAACTTGCTCAAGTTCACATAATTATCAATGACAAAACCAAGATCATGGTTCATTCAGACTGAATATATGGTGGATACAGAAACAATTCATTTAAACTTGAAACATAATTTGCTGTGTCGACTGAAAAAAAAAATGCACAGCCTAAAAGTTGGGAATTATGTTTTATTCTGCAGACTTCCTGAGGACTATAGCCCAGGATGGCAGCCTCTCAGATAGCTCTGAGGGACTGTTTCATAGAGGTAAGGTAGGAGTCACGGCATATAGAAGTTTTTGCAACAAAGACCAGATAGTTGGAACTTCAAACGGTACTGTTAATTAAAGAGAACTAGACATCTCAAGTTAAGTAATTTAGTGCTTTTCTATCCATTGGAAGATGCAAGAGGCTGGGCTCACTGACATTATCCCTTTGATAAGCATCTTGACTATCTAGGGCCAGTATCCTGTTTTGTTTTTTTTCCATCCTGAATCCCCCTCAGGGTGTACTGACAGGGGCTGGTACAGTGGCTGATGGCTTTATGGTCACAATATCCTTTGTTTACTGAAGCAGCGGTTGACGTTTTTTGTCCACACCTGCTTAGCCCGAATTGATACCTTTTGAATCTTTGTAAAATATTCATACCTTTTCTCTCTTTGATAATCTCTGATTATGATAAACTTTAGATGTATTTCACAATTCTTCTTTCTGTAGTTATAGCTTAACCACAATTGACAGCATTTAACCTTTTATTCATTGAGTTTGTAGTTAGTCTAGTCGAGGTTTGAAAGATGTGGGGGCTGATCAAGGGAAAGGATGACCAAGACAGACAGCAACACACACGTTTTACTGGATAGTGTTTGAATGAGGATCCAAGAGAGGGGACACCTACTGAAGCACGTGACCATCCAGAGGCTGACCACAAGGGGCCATCAGCTGGAAGAAGAAGGGTAGTTAGGAAAGGGGACTCCCAGGGGAGGGAGGGATGAAGGAAGGAGCTTACATGGAGCCTCTGGTGAGACAGCTTCAAGGGCAGCATCAGCTTTGGGTCTTTTTATTGCAAGGCTCCGACTTATCAATAGGTAACAACAGTAGGGTGATGTTTTAGAGGTATATGTAAAGTAAGTAGGCACTGAGTTGCTAACATTTGAATTGTTTAGGCCATTTTAAAAATAATTGGGGACTTGCCTGCTAGTACAGTGGGTAAGAATCCACCTGCTAATGTAGGAGACATGGGTTTGATCCCTGGTCTGCAAGATTCAACATGCCGCAGAGAAACTAAGTCCATGTGCCACAACTACTGAAGTCTGTGCTCTGCAACAAGATAAGTCACCACAATGAGAAACCCACTCACCACAACAAAGAGCAGCCCCCACTTGCTGCAACTAGAGAAAGCCCATGCACAGCAAACGAAGACCCAGCGCAACTAAGAATAAATAGAGAAAACAATTTTTTAAATAATTGGAAGTGTAAGAATTTGAGTTTGGTGCCAATGGGCTTTTATTTTTTTTTTTTAAAGACGTTTAATGAATTAATTTACTTGACTGAGCCAGGTCTTAGTTGTGGCATGCAGGATCTTTAATTGCAGCATGCAAACTCCTAGTTGCTGCCTGCGGGATCTAGTTCCCTAACCAGGGATGGAACCCAGATCCCCTGCATTGGGAGCGCAGAGTCCTGCCAATGGGCTTTTGAGCTAATGGAGCTCAGCGGGCAGGGAAGAAATAAAGAACCTGGGGGCCAGTTTGCAGAGGCCATCTTTGCTTTGTTTATGTAACAATCTATCCCAAGGCACCAGAAGCTCTTACTTGTTCTGGGAACAGAGAATAGCTTCTTTTGATCATAGAAAGTATCTGATCCATCTAAACTAACAGTTTATGAGTTCAATGATATTACCTATGGCTTTATTTACCTATACTTGTATAGAGAAAAAATATTATTTGTGCTAAGTAAAAGTAGGTGACTCTACCTTCAAATATAGTTGTATTTTGAATTTGAATTTCTTATGATTACAAAGGACTTCCCTGGTGGCTCAAATGGTAAAGAATCTGCCTGCAGTGCAGGAGACCCAGGTTCGATCCCTGGGGTAAGATCCTCTGGAGAAGCAAATGGCAACCCACTCCAGTATTCTTGCCTGGAGAATTCCATGGACAGAGGAGCCTGGTGGGCTACAATCCATAGGTTTGCAAAAAGTTGAGCACTACTGAGCTTTCTTTCACTTTCTTTCATGATTACAAATTTTGGTATCACTTTGTAACATATTCAAACATTTCTGCCTCCTGCTAGAACTGCCTAAGGATTTATTTATGCTTAATTGCTTCTTATCCATATATATAAACTACATACACATGGATGAGCAGTCCAATGAAACCCTAAACTCCCCCTCCATCTTGTAGATGCATGTGTATTTATCTTTAGTTTGTAAGGCAGTTCTTATTCTGATATGTTACTAGCTTTACTGTAACTCAAAATATTTGCAACTGGAGTATACATTGACTGCAGGTTTTTTCCTGTCTTACCTCTTGGCCTTGGCATTGCTGGCAGCTCCAGCCAGCCTCCTCTGCTCAAGTTCATTAAGAAGTATACACCTTAAAATATTCAATTTATCATAGGTCAATTATATCTATGATTGATCAGCACCGGCACCATTCTTTGCCCTCAAACTCCAGGGGACATATGACAAGCCTTCCTAAGAATTCTTAGTCTCTATACGTTGTATTGCAGCCCTGGGTCTACGCAACTGCATTGCTATCTGCTCTCAAGATTTCCATGAAGGGAAATCTCAACAGAATCCCTAGGCTCTTAGTGGATGCTGGATGTTGGATGAGCTTAGTGATGTTGAACTAGACAGTTCCTTATTAGTGGCGAGCACCTTGTTTAGTACAACAGATCTTAATTGCGCCCTTTTCTGGGCTTCTCTGGTGGCTCAGTAGTAAAGAATCCACTTGCCAATGCAGGAGATACGAATTTAATCCCTGACCAGGGAAGAGCCCACATGTCTCAGAGCAACTAAGCCCGTATCACACAACTACTGAGCCTGTACTCTGAAGCCCACATGCCGCAACTACTGAAGCCCAAGCTCCTAGAGCCCGCGCTCCACGGCCAGAGAAGTCACCGCAACGAGAAGCCTGCACAGCTCGAGAGGAGCCGCTCACCACTGCAACGAGAGGAAAGCCCACCCAGCAACAAAGACTCAGCACGGCCAAAAGACAAACAAATAAACTACAAGAAATGGTGACTCCACTTCCTGTGTATAACCATACACATATGTTCAGTGAAAGCCATCAATCGCAAAGTTGTTTGTCTTGCATTGTCTACATTTTTAAGCGGCTTTATTCAGATATAATTGACCTATGGTAAATTGCATATTTTAAGGTGCATACTTTGGTAAGTTTTAAACATTTTTTTATTTTATATTGCAGTACAGTGGATTTACAATCTTGTATTAGTTTCAGATGTACAGCAAAGTAATTCAGTTATCCATATACATGAATCTTTTTTTTTCAAATTCTTTTCCCATTTAGGTTTTACAGAATATTGAGCTGAGTTCCCTGTGCTATACAGTAGGTCCTTGTTGGTCATAAGCTTTGATAAATTTTATACCTATGAACTTATCACCACAATCAAGACAATGAAAATATCCATCACCTTCAAATGTTTCCCTGTATTCCATGATAATATTTCTCTTGCCTCTCTCTCCCACTCAATCACTGATCGGCTTTATGTCACTAGAGATTAGTTTATATTTTCTAGGGCTTTAAGAAAATAAAAACTTTTAATGTATTCTCTTTTTGTCTGGCTTCTTTCACTTAGCATTTTATTCATCTGTGTTGTTGACTGTATCAGTAAATCATTCCTTTCTATTATTGAGTAGTATTGTTGTAGAGATACGGTACATTTTGTTTATCCATTCACTTCTTGATGGACATTTGGATTGCTTCCAGTTTTAGGTTATTAAAAAAATCTTCTATGAACATCTGCCTTTGTTTGAACATGTGTTTTCATTTCTTTTGGGTAAACACTCAAGGGTGGAATGATTGGATCACAGGGCAGGTGTATGTTTAACTTTATAAGGAACTGTCAAATTGTTTTCCAAAGTGACTGTACCATTTTACATTCCATCAGAAGTCTATGAGAGTTTCAATTTTTGATGATTTTTGGCCCACACTTTGCATGGTCAGTCTTTTTAATTTTAATCATTCTAGTAGGTATGTGGTAGTATCTCCTTAGTAGTTTTAATTTCCTTTTCCCTAATGACTAATGCTGTTGAGCATCTTTTCATATGCTTGTTTGCCATCCATATCTGTTCAAATCTTTTGCTCATTAAAAAAAATTTAGTACTTGTTTTTCAAAAATAAAAAGAAATAAAATAATATTGGTTAGAAGACTATTCCCTGAAGCAAAAAAGTAGATATCTGTGAATATCAGGATCAAAGGAAAATTTTAAAGTTATGCACTTCTGAAATTTTTTTTTTGTGGTGAACATGTATTACTTATTAGGAAAAATGATTTATCTTTCTTTCTTTTGCAAATGTACATTTAAGATAGTCTTTATAGATTTGATCATTTGGTGAAGAGGATCCAGAGAATCACCTTGGAAAAATAATGAGAACTGAGTTATATACAGCTGCTGTTACCTCCTCTCAGATAGCATTATAATGAACAGAGCATCTGGGAACAGCTGGTGGAAGAAGGGTATCTCTAGAGATAGTGCTAGAAAGGAAGTGCTTTGATTAGTCTTTGTTTTGTTCTGCAAGCATGGGGGTATTGGGAAAGAGACTGAGCTAAGCCCCTAGGAAGACAGGTGAGTTCTGGAGAAAGATGTGTGCTCAGAAGTTCTGTCGCGTCTGACTTTTTGGGAGGATGAGCAGTCTGCCCCGGGGAAGAACTTTGGGAAGAGATGTCAAAGGAGGGGTATTTAGGTGAAATTGTCCTGTGCAAGGGTGATATAACCTTCTTCTTCATCTGTCCAGGAAAACATCTTGCAAACCAACATTATTCATTAATGCTTTCTGGAGCTCAACTTACATTTTCCGAGGAGTCTACAGGTTGATACAGAAAGAGAGCCGGGGTGGACCAAGGAGTGACTTTATGACATTCAGCTCACAAAACAGACTGAGAAGAGGAAAAGTCCAAGAAAGAGAAATGATGAACAAGTACAAACTAAGTCTTTTCTAAGATTTATTTATTTTATTTTTGGCCGCACCGGATCTTCATTGTTGTGCACGGGCTTTCTCTAGTTGCAGCAGGTGGGGCCTACTCCTCGTTGTGGGGCACAGGCTTCTCATTGCAGGTGGCTCCCCTTGTTGCGGAGCATGGGCTCTAGGGCCCGAGGGCTTCAGTCGTTACTGAAGCTCTGGAGTAACTATTGAGCACAGGCTCAATAGATGGGATGCACAGGCTGAGCTGCTCTGGGGCAGGTGGGATCTTCCCAGACCAGGGATCAAAACGCTGTCACCTGAACTGGCACGTGGACTCTCCACCACTAGACCACCAGGAAAGCCCCACACATTTAGTCTTAAATCACTTAAAATAACTTTTAAAAATTGTACAGATAATTTTTAAGAGCAATTTTGGTTGCTCTCAACAAAACTGAGAAGGAGGCACAGAGGTTTTCTACACACCCCTCTCGTCACCCAGGCATGGCTTTCCCCTTTATCCACAGCGGTCACCAGAACGGTATAGATTTTTACCAAAGATGAACCCACATTGACACATCATTGTCACCCAAATGTTATCATTTACTTTAGGGTTCACTCTTGGTATTGTCCTTTCTATGCTGCTGCTGCTGCAAAGTTGCTTCAGTCGTGTCCGACTCTGTGCGACCCCATAGACGGCAGCCCACCAGGCTCCCCCGTCCCTGGGATTCTCCAGGCAAGAACACTGGAGTGGGTTGCCATTTCCTTCTCCAATGCGTGAAAGTGAAAAGGGAAAGTGAAGTCGCTCAGTCGTGTCTGACTCTTAGCGACCCCATGGACTGCAGCCTACCAGGCTCCTCCGTCCATGGGATTTTCCAGGCAAGAGTACTGGAGTGGGGCGCCATTGCCTTCTCCCGTCCTTTCTATGAGTTTGGACAAATGTATAATGAAATGTACCTATCATTATAACACCATATACGGAATTTCACTGCCTTAAAAACTTCTCTGCTCTGCCTATTCATCTCTTCCGTCTACCCTGGAGACCACTAATAATTTCAGTTGTCTCCATAGCTTTGCCTTTTCCAGAGTGTCCTGTACTTGTAATCATGCAGTATGTAGTCTTTTAGGACTGGCTTCTTTCCCTTAGGAATATGCATTTACAGTCCTCATGTTGCTTCATGGCTTGATAGCTAATTTCTTTTTAGCACAGAAAAATATTCCATTTCCTGGGTGTACCACAGTTTGTTTATCCATTCACCTGTTGAAGGACATCTTGGTTGTTTTCAAGTTTTGGCAATTATAAATAAAGCTGCTATAAACATCCATATACAAGTGTTTTATAGACATAAAATTTCAGCTCTTTTGAGTAAATACCGGGGAACATGATTGCTGGATCTTAAGAGTATGTTTAGTTTTGTATGAAGCTGCCAAACTGTGTCCCTAAATAACTCTACCATTTTACTTTCTTACCAGCATTGTATGAATGTCTCAATTGGTCCACATTCTTGCCAGCATTTGGTGTTATCAATGTTCTGAATTTTGGCCATTCTAATGAGCTTGTAGTGGTATTTCATTGTTGTTTTAAATTGCATTTCCCTGGTGAAATACAATGTAGAGGATCTTTTCATATGCTTATTTACCATCTGTTTATCTTCTTTGGTGAAGTGTCTGTGAAAATCTTTGGGTCATTTTTAAATTGGTTCTCTTCCTACTACTGAGTTTTAAGAATTCTTCGTATGTTTTAGTGGTCCAGTGATTAAGACTCCAGCACTCCTAATGCAGGGAGCACAGGTTTAATCCCTGGTCAGGGAACTAAGATCCTGCATGCTGCCTGGTGCAGCCAAAAAAAAACCCATGAATCTTTGTGTATTTTGGATGTGTGTGTGTTAGTCAGTCGTGTCTGACTCTTTACTACCCCATGGACTATAGCCCACCAGGCTCCTCTGTCCATGGAATTCTTCAGGCAACAATATTGGACTGGGTAGCCATTCCCTTCTCCAGGGGATCTTCCCAACCCAGGGATCAAACTTGGGTCTCCCACACTGCAGGTGGATTCTTTGCCATCTGAGCCACGATGGAAGCCCATATTTTGGATTACAGTCCTTTATCAGATGCCTTTCAAATATTTTCTTCCAGTCTTCCATTCTGTGACTTGTCTTCTCGTTTCCTTGACATTGTCTTCTGCAGAGCAAAAGTTTTAAATTTTAATGAAGTTCAATTTATTAATTATTTCCTTCATGAATCAGGTCTTTAGTCGTGAATCTCACTTGAAAAAAAAAAAAAAAAACAGAACACCCCATTTAGAAACTCATGCTCCCAATACAGGGAACCGGGGTTTGATCCCTGGTCAGGGAACTAGATTCCACACACAGAAACTAAGATTAGGAACAGCCAAATAAACAAATTATTTAAAGAAACAAAGTCCTCTTGATTAGGTAAAGTGAAAGAAGAGAGGCAGCATGCATCCATCAGAGTTCTAACAGAAAACACAGTCATGAAGTCACTGAAAACATTACAGTGAAGACACTACTTCCTGAGATGTGGTCAGGATTACCGGAAATAGGAGTTGATGACTGAGTTTCCGGAAGCAGTTGCCAGTAATAGACCCAGAGGGGCTGCGGCAAGGGGCAGCTCCTAGATGCTGAAGGACAGAGGCTGCTGGACAGGAGTGTGGCCTTAAGGAGAGGAACCATCACGGAGCCAGAAAGCAGGGCAGCCGTGATGTGTTCCGCACAGGTCAGGGGCCAGAGGTTCAAAGAAGAGCTGGGATGGATAGTGAACCTGGACGTGCACATCCTCACACAGAGTCCCAGCGAAACCCCACTCTGTCCATCCATTCACTCCTTAACCCAGTCACTTCCAGCTAGAAAGTAAGAAAGAACAGTTTCAACCTAGAGACTGATGATTCCTAATTCCTTTTGGCTCACAGACTCCAAAACGCATATAAAAGCACTTTCATAAATTTACATGTTATACAATAGTTTTCCTCCTTACAGACAGGGAGCGTTTATTAAACAAGTAGATTTTTCCTACTGATATTCTTGCATGAAAAAAAATTGTGGCCAATATCTGAAAATTTTTTTGAGATATTGAGATTGAATATTTAAAATTAGAATTCAATAGGAAATTTTTGCTCAAAAGGAAATTTCAAAAGTATGTGGCTTTTTTTATTCTTTGCTTCAATAAGAATAATTTCCTTTGGAATGGTCACTGACATGCTGAAATGTCACATTTGACATGTTCACATGTCAATTCTGACAGCAGTAAGTTATGAAATCCCTGATAACAAAGGTAAGTATCGCAGATGGAATGAAAATTCCCATTTCTTGCTTTGAAAGAGAAAAAAGTCAGAATTCTCAAACAAGCTGTGAGTCGGATTGCTTTTGTACCATTTCTTTGTCCTCCAGTCTCAGAGATCATCTTTGCTTTTGTTTTTTTGGTCATGAAGCACAGCATTTGGGATCTTAGTTCCCTGACCAGCGAATTAATCCTTGCCCCCTGCAGTGGAAGCGCTGAGTCTTACCACTGGACCGCCAGGGAAATCCCCAGGTCATCTTTTTCAAGATCTGCTCCATTGATACTATCTGGTATTTTGAACATGCAGAGCTCTGCAGTGCTTCTCCGTTCTAGAGGTTTCTTCCTCAGGAGGACTTGACACCCTGTGTTCCAGCTGGCAGAAAAAAAGTTTCCCAGATCTATAAAGTTTCCTTAGCTGTCTACCTCCAGTCTTTACTTCCAGACAGTAGTCTCATCCAGAGAGTAGGTAGTTTTCTAGAAACTTTCCTCATAATAAGGGGCTTTGATTAAGTGTGTGTGTCACAAATTTAGACTGTTTGAAGCTTGGAACCACCTTTTTAAACCTTGGGGACTTAGGCAAGTGACTTGTTTCTGTATGCCTCAATTTCCTCATCAGTAGATAATAACAGTACCTATTTGATAAGACTGTTGTGAGGATTAGATTAATTTAGAAAAAGCTTTATAATAGGGGCAGCCACCATTTTGGTATTATTTTAATAGCCACATACCTTTGGAAAGTGAGTGTTAGTCACTTAGTCATGTCTGACTCTTTATGACCCTATGGACTGTAGCCCGCCAGGCTTCTCTGTCCATGAAATTCTCCAGGCCAAGAATACTGGAGTGAGTTGCCATGCTCTCCTCCAGGGGATTTTCCTAACCGGGATCAAACCCCAGTCTCCTGCATCGCAGGCAGATTCTTTACCATCTGAGCCATACCTCTGGAAGGCTGTGGAAAAACTCTTCCCTGTACTCATTCTTCTGTCCATTCATTCATGTGTTTCTGAATATTTATTGAGATCAGCACTGTGCTCTCTGCTAGAGATATGATGATCAACTAAAACAGAATTAATCCCTGACCTCAATTGAACCCATAGTCTAGTAGGGAATGACCTATATGAATCAAAGAATCATAACTGCAAATATAAAATTACTATAGAAGAAAGGTACATAGTTTTATGAGAACCAATAATAGAGAGATATGACTCTAAAGAAGTGTGATTTAATCTGAGATCTTAAGGCTAAGAAGGAGTTCTCTACCTTGAATTTAGTTAAGTGCTGCTAGATTTGCTTTTCAGACAGCTGAGATTTTCTGTATAGCAGAGGAGAACTTCATTCTGGTTTCCTAGCAAAACTTCAGAAAAGACAGAAATTCAAGGTTCTGACATTGGATAGGTCGATGACTTTTGGGTAGTAAACAATTTTAACCAGAGTTTGTCTTTGACATGAATGCAAAACAGTCTACAATGGAATGAGTCTCGGTGATGTGTGGAATTTCTTTTTTCACCAAGCCAGAAAGCTCTATTCACAATAGACATGACATTGAAATATCCATTGACAGAGGAATAGATAAAGAAGGTATGATAAATACATATATGCATACATGTATAAAGAAAGCTGAGCGCTGAAGAATTGATGCTTTTCAACTGTGGTATTGGAGAAGCCTCTTGAGGGTCCCAAGGAGACCCAACCAGTCCATCCTAAAGGAAATCAGTCCTGAATATTCATTGGAAGGACTGATGCTGTAGCTGAAACCCAATACTTTAGCCACTTGATGTGAGGAACTGACTCACTGGAAAAGAACCTGATGCTGGGAAAGGTTGAAGGCAGGAGGAGGAGGGGATGACAGAGGATGAGTTGGTTGGATGGCATCACCGACTCAATGGACATGAGTTTGAGCAAGCTCTGGGAGCTGGTGATGGACAGGGAGGCCTGGTGTGCTGCAGTCTATGGGATTGCAAAGAGTCAGACATGACTGAGCGATTGAACTGAACTGAAATACATATACACATACATATATATATATTCATCGGAGAAGGCAATGGCACCCCACTCCAGTACTCTTGCCTGGAAAATCCCATGGATGGAGGAGCCTGGTAGGCTGCAGTCCATGCGGTCGTGAAGAGTCAGACAATGACTGAGCGACTTCACTTTCCCTTCTTACTTTCATGCATTGGAGAAGGAAATGGCAACCCACTCCAGCGTTCTTGCCTGGAGAATCCCACCAGGGACGGGGGAGCCTGGTGGGCTGCCGCCTATGGGGTCTCACAGAGTCGGACACGACTGAAGCGACTTAGCAGCAGCAGCATATATACTCATACATACATACAATGGAATACTACTCAGCCACAAAAAGACTGAAATAATGTCACTTGCAGTAACAGGAATGGATCTAGAGATTATCATACTAAGTGAAATAAGTCAGAGAGAGAAAGATAAATAGTATATGCTATCACTTATATGTGAAATCTTAAAAATGATGCAAATGAGCTTATTTACAAAACAGAAACAGACTCACAGATACAGAAAACAGAGTTACCGTAGGGGTAAGATGGGGGGGTATAAGTTAGTAGGAGTATGGGATTAACAGATACACACTACTATGTAAAAAATTGATAAACAACAAGGACCTACTGTCTAGCACAGGGAACTATATTCAATATCTTTTAATAATCTTTAATGGAAAAGAGTCTGAAAAAATGTGGATAATACATATATATTTATGTGATATATAAAAAGAGAGGGAGAGAGAAAGGAAATTTCTCAATGATCTGCTCAAAATACTGAAATAGGTTTTAGTGATTCTGTAATGGATGAGAATATTTGACAGAGCATTGCCTGAGTTTAAATTTTCCTCCAAGGCGTAAATAAGCTTAACCATTTCCAAGAAATATGCTTCATCAAAGTCCTTTGTCTGGTAACAGATAAAACTACAGTAAGCAGTTTTCTAGGATGGCTGAAGACAACATTCTTTGTGTTGCAGCAAATCCAATTTTGGTGAAACTTTAATGTCTTTCAGTTGAGCCTGTCCCTTAGGCAAAAAAGCAGACTGGGTGATAAGCTGTCAGGATGGAGAGGCCCACTTCAGCTCCGTGCTTCCCTCCTTCCATAGGCAAGCATCTCGCCACACAAGACATCTTCTGACTTCTGTGTGCATGTTCAGTTACTTCAGTCGTGTCTGACTCTGCAACCCTCTGGACTATAGCCTGCCAGTCTCTTCTGTCCATGGGATTCTCCAGGCAAGAATACTGGAGTGGGTTGCCATGCCCTCCTCCAGGGGATCTTCCCATCCCAGGGATTGAATCGGCATTTTTTGCATTGCAGGAGGATTCTTTATCTGTGAGCCACTGGGAGAGCCCCAACTTCCGTGTTCCATTGATACAAACAAACTGAACTATATATATGGTGATATTTCCTAGCCTAAGTTGGTATCAAGGTATATATAGATAGATAATAGATATTCATGGTCATGATGACATGAAACATTTGCAATTCGTATTAAAGGAAGGCCTGATATATATTATCACTGGTCAATGATGACAGTTATAAATGACCAAACAGTACTTTGCTTTACAGGTTTCCTTTTTACTTCAGTATAAAACAAATGTTTTCATAAAAAAAAAAAAAAGCTATGCAAAAAGTTTTGCTCCCATAACTATAACTTTAAGTATTAGAGAAGACATAAAAGAAAAATATATTTTCGTACAGGCTGGATCTTCGGTCAGAAAGCTCAGACTAACCTGGACTTTAAACCCCCTCCGGGTGGTGTTTAATCTTACAGGACTAACCTCTCTCTGGTTTCTTTTCCTCTCTCTTTAATTTCAATTTCACCTTCACAGTACTTTATGTATCAGATGTAACTGTCTGAAGTGAGATACAGAATCATTTTAATAATTCAGAGCAGCGATTTACAAACTAGGGTACAAATGTCATGGAAGCCCAGTGAGACACCTCCTCACTTCCCCCACCACTGCCCAGTCTTCGTGCTGTGAGAGTCCTTTTGCATCCCCTCCCCTCTCCTCAGACTTCTTTTAATCCTAGAAGTTTCTCAAGAATTGTGTTGTTTTTTTTTTTTTTTGTATATCAGGACTGATCATGTGTGTGCATGTCTCAGAGAATATTATCTTCTCCTGGCAAGGTTTTTCGATCTATGTAGGATCTGAGAAGCCTTAGGGGATTCAGAGATGTCCTTTAAAGGGGTCTGGAACCAAAACCTCCACATTCATTACCCTATTTGGAGTTGCATGTATCACAATTCTTTTCTTCCTATGACTATTTTTTAACTTCACTCTTATTTTTCTAGAAGACTCATTACTTTGGACCATCCACTCATCATCACTTTTTCTTGTATTCTTTTTCTTTCCTTATTCTATATCCTTATCCACTTAAGTTTCTGAATTTGCAACCTCCCAGTTACCCTAAATGTGGCCTTGTAGGGAGTGCCCTTCACTTCATGTCCCCAGCAGGGGTCAGCCTAGTTCCTTCCCAGAGAGCCACAAAGTTCAATTACCCATTATCAAGTTCAAAAACACACTTTCCAGTCTTGGTAGAGTTCCAGTTTTCACATAACATTATAAATACCTAAGAGTCAACGTTCACATTGTACTCTTCTCTATTCTTGAGAGTCCCTTGGACTGCAAGGAGATTCAAGCAGTCCATCCTAAAGATCAGTCCTGGGTGTTCATTGGAAGGACTGATGTTGAAGCTGAAACTTCAATACTTTGGCCACCTGATTCGAAGAGCTGACTCATTGGAAAAGACCTTGATGCTGAGAAAGATTGAGGGCAGGAGGAGAACGGGACGACAGAGGATGAGATGGTTGGATGGCATCATCGACTCGATGGACAGGAGTTTGGGTGGACTCCGGGAGTTGGTGATGGACAGGAAGGCCTGGCATGCTGTGGTTCATGGGGTCGCAAAGAGTCTGACACGACTGAGTGACTGAACTGAACTGAACTATTCTTATTTAATACTGGCTGGTGCTTTAAGCCTGTTTTGAAGCTAGTACTTTTATTTTAGAATTGTTTTACTTATTTTTGCTGTAAACTACAGGAAAGGCCAAATCATGTCTTAAGTATATTACAGAGTAAAATTACTGCACTTTTCTCTTTTTCTTCAATTCATGCTTTATCCTAATAAACTGCGAAATTTTTTTTTATATGAATGAATGAATGAATTAGCTGTGCTGAGTCTTAGGTGCAGCACTCGGGATCTTCAATTTTGTTGCGGTATGCAAACTCTTAGTTACAGCATGTAGGATATAGTTTCCTGACCAGAGATTGAACCATTGGGAGCTTGGAGTCTTAGCCACTGGGCCACCAGTGAAGTCCCACTGGAGAGTTTTGTTATGTGTGTGTTTGAAGCACTTAGCATCTAAACAATATAACAGAAATACAATTGAATTAGGATATATTTTTTAAATCAAGCATTCTCTTTAAAATTATGTTCTGTATTTATGCCATTAAAAATGCATTGAGTTTATTATCTAAATAAAAAAGAATCAGGAAAAATTAGCAACATAATAGCTAGTTATGAAAACATAATAAAGTACCAATTAAAGTAATTATTAGAGTTGAGCTCAGGGAACAACTTGATTTAAACAGAAATATCACACCAATGGTTCTATCAATACCTTTTCATTCTTGCTTCATTAAATTAGATCATTCCCACAAGCATCAAACATGCTGTTGTTTTTCTCCTCTTAAAGCAAACATAAGCTTTTTTGAGCTTTCTTCTCTAGCCATTATCCCGATTTTCTGCTCTTAGAAACAAAACTACTTCGGAGTTGGTTGTATTTTCCGTCTTTCTCTCCTTTCATTCTGCCTTAAGTCCATTCAAGTCAGGCTTTCCCCAGTACTCCTCTGAACTTGTCCAGGTCACCAGTGACCTCGATGCTGCTAACTTCAATGGTCAAGTCCTGTTTCTCACCCTACTTGACCTAGGAGAGCATTTAACAATCATGCTTCTTACTTCAAACGTTTTCTTCGCTTGCTCCCTGGACACCACAAAACCTGATTTTCCTGCTACCTTGCTGATCCTTCATTGCCAATCTCCTTTCCTAGATTCCCTGCCTCTTTCTATGGATACTGCAGCTCCGTAGCTCTGGTCTGTTGCATGCTCTTCTGGTCCATAACTTCACTCATTTCCTAGATTATCTCTTCCAGATCTATGGCTTTAAATTCCATCTGTTCCCTAAGGAATCATGTTCCCCTGCTGATGACTGAGATTAATAACGATAGCTTATACCCAGAAGAGTTCACTCTCTCACCTACCAGGAGTCAGAAGGAGCCAAAAGGACCCAGTCCACAGCTGATGTGGCAGATCCATGAGATTATCAGAGACTCAGGCCACTTCTAATTTTCTGCTCCATCATCCTAGCATGGGGCTTATATTCTCAGGTCCACCTCATGATTTGAGATGGCTAAGTTAGCTCTAGGAATCATCTACACATACCAGGAGGAAGGAAATGAGAAAGAGGAGGCACCCAGAAGACCAGCTCTTCTAAAGAAGACCCTTTTTGGAAGCCCCATCCCCTAACACCTATATACATTTGCAAGTTCATTGGCTAGGTTCAGTCATGTGCTTACCTCTTGCTACAAGGGAGACTGGTAGTTGTGGCCTTTATCCCACATAGCAATATGCTCAGCTAAAATTGAAGTTCTGTACTAGGAGGAAGAGAAGAAAAAATATTTGATAAGCACCTAGTAATCTCTGCTGGAGAGTGAAAAAGTTGGCTTAAAGCTTAACATTCAGAAAACTAAGATCATGGCATTTGGTCCCATCACCTCATGGGAAGTAGATGGGGAGACAGTGGAAACAGTGTCAGACTTTATTTTTTGGGGCTCCAAAATCCCTGCAGATGGTGACTGCAGCCATGAAATTAAAAGACGCTTATTCCTTGGAAGGAAAGTTATGACCAACCTAGATAGCATGTTAAAAAGCAGAGACAGTACTTTGCCAACAAAGGTCCATCTGGTCAAGGCTATGGTTTTTCCAGTGGTCACATATGGGTGTAAGAGTTGGACTGTGAAGAAAGCTGAGCACTGAAGAATTGATGCTTTTGAACTGTGGTGTTGGAGAAGACTCTTGAGAGTCCCTTGGACTGCAAGGAGATCCAACCAGTCCATCCTGAAGGAGATAGGTCCTGGGTGTTCATTGAAAGGACTGATGCTGAAGCTGAAACTCCAGTACTTTGGCCACCTCATTCGAAGAGTTAACTCATTGGAAAAGACCCTGATGCTGGGAGGGATTGGGGGCAGGAGGAGAAGGGGACAATACAGGATGAGATGGCTGGATGGCATCACTGACTCGATGGGCATGAGTTTGAGTGAACTCCGGGAGTTTGTGATGGACAGGGAGGCCTGGTGTGCTGCTATTCATGGGGTCGCAAAGAGTCGGACACGACTGAGCGACTGAACTAATTAACTAACTAACCAATCTCTGCTGGGCTTCCCAGGTGGCTCAGTGGTAACGAATCTGCCAACAATTCAGGAGACACAGAAGATGCAGGTTCGATCCCTGGGTCAGGAAGATCCCCTGGAGGAGGAAATGGCAACACTCCAGTGTTCTTGCCTGGAGAATCCCATGGACAGAGGAGCCTAGGGGTCTACAGTCCATGAGGCCACAAAGAGTTGGACATGATTGAGCATGCAACAACAATCTCTGCTATAATATCAATATGTCGAAGAGTCCCATGTAAATATCTCCAGCCCTGTACTCATCTCTGAGACTCAAGACTTACTTGTTAGCTCTGCTTAGATTTCTATGTAGCAACTCAACTTGAGCAAAGTATTCCCTTCACAATGTAGTCTCAGGCATGAATGCCCGGTTGGGATGGGTTGAGGAAAGGAGGAATGCGAAAGAAAAGAGCATGAATATGGAGAATCCTTTCATGGAATTTTGATGTTAAAAGGAGCAGAGGGGAAATAATTGCAGTAGTGAAGTCCTAAGAAGATAAGAGTGGGAATTCTCTGATGGTACCGTGGTTAGGACTCTGAACTCTCACTACCAAGGGCTCCTGTTTGACCCCTGATGGGAGAATTGCCACGTAGTTGGGTCGAAAAAATAAATAAATAAAATAAAGAAGGCAGGGCAGATGAAATGCTGTGTGTGAGGAGACTGGCTTTTGATGGAAACAAGAGTTTACAGGTACAGCTTTTAGTCAAGACAGTTCACTAAACTGAAGCTTTGATAACCTACTTTGCACCAAATAGATGGCAACAATATATTAAACCTAAAGAGAGAAAACAATCAATATAAATTCTGGTTAAAAAAAAAATAAGACAAACATCTCCTAGGTGGAAATAGAGCAAAAATGTCAAAGCAAGGAGGCTGAAGCCACAAACTTCATAGGAAATCCAGAAAGCACAGAGCCCTGGCCGGAGGCATAGCGGACACTAAAACTGCTCCATGAAAAATCAGATTCAACTTTATAGCTTAAAAACTCCCCTCTCAGGAGTGAGAAAATATAAAAAATTTTTTATATATTTATATTAAGTAAAAAGACTGAAAAAGATCAAAACTCTAGATAACTTCCACTTGGAAAGGTGGCTTTTATAAAGCTACAGAACTAGGGAGATGGGGGTACCCAGATACAATAAAAAATTGAGCCAAGCTGCCTAATTGCCCTGTGACCAGATCTGCAGAATCTATAATATTACCTTGGGTCAGGAATTCCAAGTTACTACTAAAGACTTGGCTTTTGATCAAGGGTCTGCTGACAGAGACTGGTGAACTCATGGTTGAAGGCATGGGGAGGGATAGAAAAATGTTAAAAGCTTTCAAATGCTTCAACATGAGCCTGTAACCTCAAATTCCAAAACATGTGGATGGGTTTAATGCTGAGAAAGAAGGCCAACAAAACCAAATTAGAATGTGAGTTGACTACAGATAAAAATCAGTTTCATCTCTGGAGTAGTTTGATAAGATTTTAATATAAATATGACTGAAACAATCAAAGAATTAAAGGCATAACTTTTACCAAAAAGAATAAGAGATTATGGAATAAAAATGAACAAAGATGAAACATGAAAGAGATGATCAAAAATTTGTACATAAAAAATACAGTTGTTGACTCCAAAAGGGAGGGGATATATGTATATGTATGGCTGATTCATTTTGCTGTACTGTACAAGCTAACACAACATTGTAAAGCAACTATACTCCAATTAACATTAATTAATAAAAAATACAGTCATTGGAGTACAAATGTATTAGATTCCAATTCCAATACAGTCAAAAGGAAAATTAGTGACTTGCAAGACTGTCAAAAGGAGTAGCCCAGAACTCAGAAAAGAGAGCAAACTGAGAGGACAAGGTTATGGACAGGGGTAAGATGGTGTATTTAGTGGTGGGAGACCAGGCCGGTCTATTTGTATTGCTTTTATTTTCTCAGTAAAATTAGAGGTGAGGTATTCAGCCCTGGAGAAGGAAATGGCAACCCACTCCGGTACTCTTGTCTGGAAAATCCCATGGACAGAGGAGCCTGGCAGGCTACAGTCCATGGGGTTGCAAAGAGTCGGATACGACTGAGCGACTTCACTTTCACTTTCATTCAGCTGAGGTGGAGGAGGATGTGCTGAATTTCAGAAGAGAAAGCATAACAAGTGACCTCCTTGTAGAGATCGGGGAGTAAATTAAGGAAATAGGGAAGGATTGCCAGGAAGGACTGGGGGTCCTCTCCAGCCTGTGAGGAGTTTTAGGAGACCCCCTAAAAAAGATCTGTTGCCAATGGGACAAATTCTGGGCAAAGGGCAAGAAGTAAATTGAGTGGGAAGACAAATGTTAGGAATACATTGCATTCGTTGTGATTATTTACCTTTCACACTTTTCATTGAGTGAAAAGGTGGATTCTGTCTATAAACAGCCAGATTTTCAAATGAAAGTATAGAGAAAAGTGGAAATAGGTGAGCTATGAGGAAAGAAGAGCAAAGAGAGAAAAAAGAAGATAAGTCACAGTCACGTGTAGTATAAGCAGGTATAGTGACACACGATTATATATGAAATAGATGACCAGCAGGGATAACCAACAGCACCGGGAACTAGCCTCAATATCGTCTAATCGTTTCTAAGGGAAAAGAATCTGAAAAAGAGTGTATGTGTGTAGTGTATATATATCCATATATATATGAGTGTGGCTTCGCGACTGGCTCAGGCAGTAAAAAATCTGCTTGCAATGTGTGAGACCTGGGTTTGATCCCTGGGTCAGGAAGATCCCCTGGAGAAGGGAATCACTACCCATCCCAGTATCCTTGCCTGGAGAATTCCATGGACAGAGGAGCCTGGCAGGCTACAGTCCACGGGGTCGCAAAGAGTTGGACGTGACTGAGTGGCTAGCACTTTTGTTTCAGGGTATGGATAGATGCACCACTACATAAACAAGTCTCTGCGCTATACACCTGAAATTACAACACTGTGTATCAATTATACGTCATTTGTTACCCATGGTTGTTAATAAGCATCATAGAGATTGAAAGAAGAAATTAATGGACTTGTTGGTTATCTTAATAATTACACTAATCATTTCCTTGTTTTGATATAGACATCATTTCCTTTTACTTGTTGGTTATTAATATATCTAAGGATAACCACAAAGTACAAAGTAACTTCATTAGTTCATATGTGTATGAAGCATAGTTTTTCTTACACATTGAAAATGGAAGCTATTTCATTTTTTAATAGAACATGTATTTCTTTTGGTCAGGAGTTTAAAATTCACGTTTCTAGCAGTCCCTTTCCAGTGAAAATGTAAATACTGTTCTTGCTTCATATCATTTTAGTCATTATCTTCCTCTTATCCTTTCTCTCTTCTGTTTCACATTGAAGATCTGTGAAATTTGTGATGTTTATTCTTTTGCCATGGTGTCATATGAAAATAAATTCTCAATATATTTTTTCTGAAATACTTGTATTGTTTATGTTAAAGATGGGAAGTTGCTGGCACTTTCTATGAAGTTATATTAAGCACTTGCCTAGAGCCTGGTGTTGTTATGGTTTGGCCGTTGTCAGCCCCCCTACACATTTGTTTAAGAAGGCAGGTCCTGGAACTTCCCTGATGGTCCAGTGGATAGGACTCCAAGCTCCCAAAGCAGGGAGCCCAGGTTTGATCCCTGGTCGGGGAACTAGATCCCACAAGCTGCAACTAAGTGTTCTCAAGCTGCAACTTAAAGACCCCACATTTCACAACCAAGACTCTCTGTAGCCAAATAAAGAAAATAACTACTAGAAAAAGAAGGAAGGTCCTTTTCTGCTCAGGAAGATGGATGGGACTTTTGATGTACTGGTGGAGACATGTGTCAAACTTCAGACCTACAGGAGCCTGGAAAGGGAGTGAATGAATCTACATAAGTACACAAGATGTCTCTCCTGAATAGGCAGGAGAGAGGGGAAGAAAATTGTGGGGATAGCAAATGCCATGTGATGTGGGGCTGAGGAAACCCCGAGGTGTGTTATGTACAGTAAATTCTCTTAGCTGCTCCTTGAGAACACCTGTGAAGATCTACCTTTCTCTTCAAGGCTCTTCGAGTTGAATTTGTACATATTTCAGATCTGTCACTGTGGATCCTAGGAGCACAGCAATGTGATATTTGTACTACACAACCATACAAAATTTAATTAAACACACACATATATATGGCCCTGTTCTAGGTGCTTATGTAAGAAAAAAATTGTGTTTTGATGACAATGCAGAAACGTTCAGAACCTGGACACTAAGGAGTTCCTTTTAAAGATGGACTGAACAGAATATGGACCAATTTTTAGAGATTATCTAGAAACTACTAAAACTTTGTTAGTAGTCTTGAAAACTAGACGAATAAGCTTCTCTGGGAAGATAATCACTATTAGTGCTGGTATATGTCACAGACTATGGGCTTTAGTTTAGAAATTTATTCACAAAGGTTCTTAGTTTTTCTGGAAATGAGATAGTAGCATTGTCTCAGCAGTTTTCCTGAACTGTCTATGTGGTTGGCTTTACTACTCTGTTTGCTAGGAAAAGTTGGCTTGTAGTTCTTCCAAGCTAGCAGAATCAGTGAAATTTGGTATAACGTGTCGTTTTTTCCAGTTAACCAATTTTCCTGCCAAGTGAGTGATTCTTTGCTGGTTGACTCCACCACAGATTTATGATTTCCAGCCTCAACCGGGTCTTCAGTGCTGTTAGGCAATCATTCCAGTGGCAGAAATCATGGATGAGTTCTCCAAAATAATTCCCAATCCTGGACTCCCTTATCTTCATCTATAACTGGAGCTAGAAAACAAGAGTCCTCTATTTCCCAGACTCCTTTGCTGCTAAGAGGTGGCCACATAGCAAAGTTTTGGCCACTGAAGTAAAGGGTTTCCCTCTGCAAATAGGAAATGCTCTCGAGGACAACTATTTTTTCCTTTAGACCATCTTTTCCTCCTTTCTTTTTTCTGCATTGAACATGTATCAGATGCCTGGAAGTACAGCAGCCGTTTTTTGACCATGAGGTAATAATCATGAGAAGGGAATTCAAGTTCCAAAGAAAATCAGTGAGCCACCACACCAACAGTTGATGGACTCATTGTGTTTCATTGAATGAAATAAATACCACTGCCTCCCTTCCCCCCAACTGCTGTCCATTTGGTCCATGTTAGGCTTTTGTTGATTAATTACAGTTTGGACTAAAACATTCTTTAGACTCAGTTGGCATCTCTCTTTTTTCACAGTGGCAGTTCTTAGTGGCCCCTCCAAACATCCCACAAAATTCTAATTTTTTTTCCAGAATCTTTGTGGTTTATGGGAAGCCATTCCCTTCCTGTATCTAGGGATGAAGCACTTAACCTAAGCGAAGCAGGTTGATACATTCCACATTCCAGCCATAACGTTTGGCTCACAATTGATTATATGACCTAAGATAGTCCAATCAGAATAAGTTTCAGGACTTTTACTGGAAATTTTGAAACATGGGCCCTCTGTTTCTCCAGCAAACATGGTGTGCAGAAGCAGTGCCAGGAACTGCTGCAGTGATTTTGCTGCCACGTGGCAAGGCAGCCTGAGTACACAATCGTCACACTGAGAAGGTCAGATCTTACACCCTCACAGATAGCCAGCCTTCTGATTGAGCCTGTCACCTGTCCAGTAATTCCTCTTTATTGTTTCATCATCTCAGGTAAGCTGACGTCTTACTGATATGCAGTTCTAGTGTGGCCCCTTACCCTTAGCAGGAAACTTCATGTACAGGCTATCTTCCACTTACTCCTCCAGATTCACTCTACCCCTTTGCTCCTTGTTCTGTGCCTCTTGAGGCCGAACTGTTTTGACCACATCAGTCGGTATCCTTATCTCTGACTTCCAGTTGGATTTGGCCAACAGGAAGTACCAGCAGGTGATCAGAGGTAAGCGGGGGGTGGATTAAAATCAAGGTATATAATTTCCTGGACCCCTCCTTGTGGGGTCACTGCAGGCTGGCTGGGCCCCTTGGCTGAAGGCCAGAGCTCTGGTCAACTGGTCTCTCTGCACAGAGTATTCTCTCTTCCTATTTAATAACCACATCCTCCTCTTGCCTTTCAGTCTTATGTGGGTGTGGGTCCTCAGTGATGCAAACTAGAGAACTGTCCCTTGTCTGCGGTTTCCCTGCACCCTGAGCAATTGAACCATGTCATCTGCTTCCTGCTGAGGCCCTGACTGGCACATCTTATTCTCTACTCCACCAACAAAAAAGAGGTCACACCTCCCCACATCTTCAGTCATCACCTGGAGTACCCACACATACTTCAGCTCTGTGCTTCCGAGATTGCTAGGGAAGATGCAACAGGTTCATGCCTCTTTTATTTCTCAGGGGCATAGCAAGGCTTTTCCTGCATGTCTTACCAGGAATGTTCTAAGAGTCAGATGGATGTAAACGTACTTAGAAGAGCTGAGTACTGTACATATATGAAGCATTGTTACCATTACTGTTGCTACTACAGAGATAGGTCAACCCAAGTTCTAACTTTAGTTCTAACGAAAGATGTTTGAATGCTCTCTCTCTCTCTCTCTTTCTCTTTCCCTCAGTTTAAGTGCTACTATCTAAGCACATATAGGCTTCCCTGGTGACTCTGCAGTAAAGAATCCACCTGCAAAGGAGGAGATGCAAGAGATAATGGGTTCGATCCCTGGGTCAGGAAGACCCACTGGAGGAGGGCATGGCAACACATCCTGGTATTCTTGCCTGGAGAATCTCATGGACAGAGACGCCTAGTGGGCTACAGTCCATGGAGTCACAAAAAGAGTCGGACACGACTGAGTGACAAAACAACATCAACAAATACATACATGTGTTTTAGCAACGGCTGCAGATATCTCTAATTGCTGGCCACATACTCCAATCAACCATCATTCTCATACAAATCATAGTTGTCCTTCATGTCCTTCCTTCCATGGCTGGTTATGTGATGGAATGAGCACGAACTTTGGAGCCTTCCATATTTAGCTTCAGGTTCTGTTCTATCACTTACTCATTCTTGGTTAGCAGGGAAATCACCTAGTCTCTCTGGACCTTAGTTTTTTGTCAATGAAATGATGATGATAGAAAGCCTGGATTATTAAAATAATGTCTATGGAGGGCCTGCACTGATGTTCTTCCCTCTTCCTTACCTGGCTCCAGGAAAAGATGTTGAGCAATGGTGCAGCTCATCTTTCTTGGACCTGAACCAGCAGGCCGTGGCTTATCTTATGTATGAGGGACAGGAAACTAGAATGCCAAGAGAAGGACTTTGCGCTGATCGTGGCGAAAGGCCTGGGAGATGACAGCATGTTCAGGTCAGGGAGGGGACACTCCCTTTGATTGAAGCTTACTGGAAATCACACACTGTGGGTGGGACTAACTGCCCATGGGAACCCTTCCCAGAAGTAATCCATGTGATCTGAGGACATTTTACTGATGAGATTAAGATGCCATCATGAAGCAGGCAAACTAAAGCACAATTAATGTCTAACCAGCTATAAACTTGGAAATTGTAATATTCTGTGGATGTCGATGGAAGTGATAGTATTGAGATGATGGAAATACTAGTATTTTTGGAACATCTACATTGGGCCTGGCCCCTTATATATGTTATCACATACATTATCACACTGAAGTCTCATATTAAGCTCATACAATGGACATTAAGATGTTTGTTCCATTCGACTGATGGGAAACTTGACATTCCAACAGCACACAGCATGTAAGTAGCTCTGGATCAACTTCTCAAACTCACAGGAGGCTGAGGTACAATGTGTATGGTGGGTGTGACTCTTGTTGTTGTTCAGTCACCAAGTGCTGGACTGGGGCATGCCAGGCCTCCCTGGTCCTCACCGTCTCCCAGAGTTTGCCCAAGTTCATGTCCATTGAATCGGTGATACCATCCAACCGTCTCATCCTCTGTTGCTCTCTACTACTTCTGCCTTCAGTCTTTCCCAGCATCAGGGTCTTTTCCAATGGAAAAAAGAGTATGGCTCTAAGGCCAAAAATTTAGGTGCACAAAACACGTGCCAACTTTATTCTTAAGTAACTTAGTTAAATTTCTATTCTGAGTCACCATTCCGTAAGGATGGCAGACTCTTAATCTCTGCTAGTTTGGACTCTTGCCTCCTCCCTTACATGGAGTTTTACCTGAGTACTGACTTGATCTGGCCTATGTAATTTTATTGGTTATATGGATCATATGGTTCAAAAGCATTGGTGGCAGCCATTATGGTTGAAAGAAATCCAGTCTCCACTGACGGGGGTCAGAGAGGAGTCTCTTCCCTGAATGGTCCATGCAGGTTGTCATGGAGACAACTTTTGTTTTCATCTCTTCAACCCATCAAATCTAGTGAGTTCCTCTCAACTAATCCTTTGCTTCCTTTGGATGCATGAGACTCAATCTGTAGCTGCCCTATCACGATAGCTTAGACACTGAGGCTATCTGCCTGCATAGATCACAGAACTATTTAACCTCTGATATTATGGTACCTCCCCAGGATTCTGCCAGTTTCTTGGCCTCAGGTCTCTTTTGATTTTGGATTCCATAATCCCAGCTGAGGGTTTGGCCCTGGCTCACGTCCCAGGGCCCAACCTGGAGAACCAGGGAGCAGACAACCACCTATCTCGGGTCACACTGCTGTCAAACTCATCATTTCCCCTTTAGTTCTGTTCTTTCACCAGATGCAGTGAATCCTTTTTTTTTTTTGGTGGGGGGGGTGGTGGCGGGCGGGCGGGCGGGATTCCCAGGAGGCGCTAGTGGTAAAGAACCCACCTGCCAACGCAGGAGGTGTAAGAGACACAGGTTCCCTGGGTTGGGAAGATCCCCTGGAAGAGGAACTGGCAACCCACTCCAGTATTCTTGCTAGAGAATCCCATGGACAGAGGAGCCTGGCAGGCTACAGTCCATAGGGTCGCAAAGAGTTAGACACGACTGAAGTGATTGAGTACATACCCACGGTGAATCCTTTTTCAGTTAGTAAGAAAGGTGGTCAGAGAAGGCCTGTTCTTCACTGCTCTCAAACCTTGCCTTCATCGTTTTTTTTTATTCTAAGGAACTAGCTTTTGAAACACAAACCTAAAAGAGTTGCCATCTTTTTCCTGTTTCCTGCTATCACATATCTTCCCTGAGCTGATGAATTTCTAATGGTTCAGCTGCTTTCTGTGTGTTTTTTTTTTTTTTTTCGGTCTGTGCTACTCAGCTTGCCCCGCCCGGGGATTGAACCTGGACCCCCGGCCGTGAAAGACCTGGGTCTTAACCACTGAAACACAAGAGAATTCTCTAGCTGTCTTAATAGAAGGAAATGCTAGGAAACAAATGAAAACTCTTTCAAAACTATTATCTTGTCTCTGTACAAATGACTTCATGTTTTAATGTATTTAAATACAAGAAGAAATAGAACTGCAACGTGGATCAGAATCACACCTTAGTCAATTTTCCCTCTGCTGACTGGGACCTGTTTTCTCTGTGGGCAAGACACATGGCAAGCCAAATGATCAGTAGATTGGCTGTCAGAGTAATTAAGAGACAAGCGGAGAATGGGCTGAAATGCCTCCTTGAGAAAGACCTGAATGGGACAGAGACTTAAATACTGACCTTGGGAGCTGGCCCTCAGGTGGGGCTAAATTCTTGATTTCCAAACCACCACGCCCATCTCTCTTTCAGTTTTCCCATCACTGTTTCCTTACCTCTCATTCTGGCCCTCAGGTCTCTCTAGGCAGGGCATAGTAGAGCTGTGTAGACCTTAATTTTCTGAAAGTTGTACATCTATTTCCTGCCTGCTAAAGAGAGACTGCATACAAGGTAGCCTAGCTGAGCTTGAGTGTGCCCCAGACACCTGAGTCTTGCAATTCTGGGCAACCTTGTGTTTGGTGTGTTTTGAAATGAAAATATGTGCACGTGGTTAACACACACACACACACACACACACACACACACACACACACACACACGGAGAAAGAGAAGAGAGTATAGCAGAAAAGTCTATTCTTCACCTTTGATCTCCCCACTGAACAACTTAGTACTTCCCATTTCTCAGAAGCAATCATTCTTGTTTGTTTTGGTTTGGGGTTTTGTTTGCTTGTTTAATTTTTTAAACTGAAGTGTAGTTGATTTAAACATTGTCCCTGTGCTATATCTTAGGACACTGCTGTTTATCCATTCTAAATGTAATACATTGGCGTCTATCAACTCCAAACTCCCCCTCCAGCCCTTTCCCCTTCCCCTTCCCTCGGCAGCCACAAGTCTGCTCTCTCTTTTTCTGTTTCACAGACAGGTTCATTTGTGCCATGTTTTATTTTTATTTTTTGTGCCATATTTTAGATCACATATAAGTGATATTATATGATATATATATTTTTTCTTTCTGACTTACTTCACTTAGTATGATCATCTTAGTTGCATCCATGTTGCTGCAAATGGCATTATTTCATTCTTTTTATGGCTGAGTAGTATTCCGCTGTGTGTAAGACTCCTCAAGAAAGAACTGAATCCCATATAAAACGGAACACTCAGTTTGTAAAGAACCTGCCTGCAATGCAGGAGACTTGGATTTGGTCCCTGGCTCAGGAAGATTCCCTGGAGAATGGAATGGCAGCCCACTCCAGTATTCTTGCCTGGGAAACCCCATGGTCAGAGGAGCCTGGCAGGTTACAGCCCATACGGTGGCAAAGAGTCGGACACGACTGAGTGACGAACACTTTCATATACAAACCGCATCTCCTTTATCCATTCATCTGCTGATGGACATCTAGGTTGTTTTCACATTCAGACTATTGGGAATAGTACTCTATGAACATAGGGGTGCATGTACTTTTTTGAATTAGAGTTTTGACCAGGTATAATCCCAGGAGTGGGTTTGCTGAATCATATAGTCATTCTGTTTTCAGTTTTCTGAGGAACCTCCATACTGTTCTCCATAGTGGCTGTAGCAACTTATATTCCCATCAACATGTAGGGGGGTTCTCTTTTCTCAACATCTTCTCCAGCATTTATTTGTAGATGATATTTGTTATTTTAATAATGGCCATTCTGACTGGTTTTAGGTAGTACCTCATTATAGCTTTGATATACATTTAATAATTAGTGATGTTGAGCAGCATTTTATGTGTCTACTGGCCATTTGCATGTTTTCTTTGGAGAAATGTCTATGAAGGTCTTCTGCTAAATTTTGAATTATAGTATTTTGGTTTTTTGTTGAGTTGTATGTATATTTTGGAGATGGAGCCCTTGTCTATTGCATCATTTGCAAATATTTTCTCCCATTTCATAGGCTGTCTTTTCAATTTTTGTTGGTTTTCTTTGCTGTGCAGAACTTGTAAGTTTGTGTAGGTCCCATGTGTTTATTTTTGTTTTTATTTCTATTGCCTTGGGAGACTGGCTGAAGAAAACATTGCTATGACTTGTGTCAGAGAATGTTTTTCTTATACACAGAGGCAATCATTCTAACCAGTTTCTCGTGAGTCTTTCTAGAGACATTTATATCACACATGGGCTTTGCAGGTGGCACTAGTGGTAAAGAACTTGCCTGCCAATGCAGAAGACATAAGAGTTGTGGGTTTGACCCCTGGGTCAGGAAGATCCCTTGGAGAAGGACATGGCAAACCCTTTCAGTATTCTTGCTTGGAGAGTCCCGTGGACAGAGAAGCCTGGAGGGTTACGGGTCATAGGGTCATGACTGAAGCGACTTGACAGCAGCAGCAAATCTTACATATGCTCCACAGATTGTAATATATTCTGTTCATTGCTCTGTCCCCTGCCTTTTTCACTTCATAGCATATCTACCCATTAGTTTTGAGTGTCTCATTCTCAGTCCTACTGTTTGAAACTACTCCACAATCACTACATATCTAATTGTCACTCCTAACCTTCTCTTTACCCTCCATTCATCATTACATCCATCTTCAGAGGAAGTTATCTTCCTTCCTATTTGAAGTCACCATTGTTTAAGGACAAACCACTTGATAGATACCATTAACAAATCACTTGAAAAAGCTCCCAGAAAACTTAACAGTAGCACAAACATGTGACTATTTACAAAGTATTTTCTTAATGATGAGCAGAGCATAAAGGCACTCATATCTCTTGAAAAGATAGAGACCTATCTTTGTCTCATGTTTTTATTCCTGTGAAAAGTGAAAATAAAAGTCACTCAGTCGTGTCTGACTCTTTGCAATCCCATGGACTATACAGTCCATGGAATTCTCCAGGCCAGAATACTGGAGTGGGCAGCCTTTCCCTTCTCTAGGGGATCTTCCCAACCCAGGGATCAAAGCCAGGTCTCCTGCATTGTAGGCAGATTCTTTGCCAGCCCTGAGCCATCAAGGAAGGCCAAGAATACTGGAGTGGATAGCCTATCCCTTCTCCAGCAGATCTTCCCGACCCAGGAATCAAACTGAGGTCTCTTGCACTGCAGGTGGATTCTTTACCCGCTGAGCTACCAGGGAAGCCCTTTTATTCCAGCACCTATAACTTTTGACCATGTCTAAGACCAAAATAATGTCCTTTAATGTGCTATGACTACAAATTTGACAGTCCCAAGTTCTGAAAATGGATGCTGAAGTGGCTTACCCTTTATATTTGAACTGTTTCTACTCTAATAATATGAATTATTTGTAAACCTACACATCAAGATGGAAAACTTTATTTAAAAAGAGACATTTCTTTTTAAGAAATATCATGGACTGTGCTTTATGGCATAGAAGGAAAGAGATCTGATTGTCTGGAAAGAAACTTTGAATTCCTGATTTCTCATGCTAGAGACACTGTGGGACGGGGTGGTCCTTGGGGGCAGGTTGTCTGGAATAGTTGCCGTATCTCCTTGCTGGACAAGAGAACCCACTGCTCTGTGGGACCTTGGTACCTTCTTAGCTATTGGTGAAAAAGCCAGGCTTTAAAGATTCTGCTCTGCTTCTCCAAATCTATGCACACTTTACATGAGAAAACCGTGTTCTTGAGAGCTTTCTGTGAAGATTGATTACTTCTTCCTTCATGTCCTGCTCTATTTCACTCTAAACTTGGCCTTTGGAGTCAGACAGACTTGGATTGGGATATCAGTTTTGCCACTGATAACTGTATAACTGCATAAACTCAGACAAGTTACTCCACATTTCCTAGGCTTGCTCTGAACATCCACGATGATGGGATTGATGGTATTGACCTCACAGGAAGTCTGTGAACACCGAATGAGATACTATACATACAGTTATTAACAGACAGCATCAATCCCTCCTCAGTGTTCAGTAGTTCTTCATTCAACACATATTCGTTGAGAGGACAGTATATGCCAGAAACATATTTCAGGAGGAAGCTGAACTTTGCATGGTAAATAAAGACTAGACACTGAAGGTGGATAGCCAGGCCCCAGGAGCAGGGTGAGAAGTGTTCTTCCAAACAGCGGGAACGGTGAGTGCAGATTACAGAACATAAGTGAGGGCTGCATTCTAGGAGTGGAAAGGGGACGAGGATGACTGGACCAAGAAATGCAAGACAGGAGATGGCCACGGGTGAAGCTGCAGATCCTCACAGAGGATTTATAGGTCAGGCTGAGATAGCTCTATTTTATATATGTAGTACATAATATTTATAATATATTTGACATACTGTCTTTGGCTGGGCTGGGTCTTCACTGCAGTGCACGGGGTCTTTGTGGCCGTGTGTAGGCCCCTCTCATTGTGGCACATGGGCTGAGTCTCCCTGTGGCATGTGGCATCTTATTTCCCCGACACCAAGGATCAGATACATGGCCCCTGCACTGGAGAAAGAGATTCTTAACCATTGGACTGGCAGGGAAGTCCCTGTGTTGTCTACTAAAAGCTGTAGCTAACCCTTATTAAGCCTATTCTTCAAGTGGAGAAAGAGATCCAAAGAAGGAAAATATTTGCCTACGACAAAATAATAAGCGCATGGAACAGCACTGAAGTGTTTTCAGTAAAAGGTGACATGATCAGATTCTGCTTTAGAAGTAACGTGAAGGCAGCAGAGTGGAGTCTGCGAGTGCGGAGGGCAGGAGTGGGGGGTAGGAAGGCTGAGAGGCAGGGAGGCCGTGGAAGTAACGTGCATGAAACACAATGAGATGAGACACTAGGAATCAGAGAATGGGGGGGCAGTCTGAAGCGCGCCTTCCTCCCCATGGGGCATGGCAATCCTGGACCCCAGGCTGGTGACACATCCATCGGCATCCCAGGCTTCAGGGACTTGGGCGTGGACTGATGGATTCAAAGCGAGGGCAAGGCATGGGTGTGACGAGGTGAGGAACAGATACACCCTGTGGCAGGTCAACAGGAGATAGGAAAGAAGGGAAGGAACACATCAAATCCCAAACACATGACCATCTCCCTCAGGGGATGGGAAGCTGTTCTCAGGGGTCTGCGTACTTGTTTAACATACAGCCACGGAAAAGGAAAGTCAACTCTACCTGTCCGTACAGAGGCTAAGGAGAGGCCACTTAGTCTAGCTGCCTTGAGTCAGGGACTTGGGAGGTTGTATTTTTGTTTGTATTTGACCTTGGCCGGTCCCCTTATTTCACTGCTCTCAATTTTCTTATCTCCTCAATAAATCTATTGAGTGCCTGTGTATGCCAGATATTTCACAAGTGTCTATTCATTCACACAAAACACTGTAAGGAAGATATCATCTCCATTTTACAGAAAAAGGAAACTGTAAAATGTTTGTGGAGAGATTAGATGATTTTGATATGTATAATTATACCAGAAGAAGTTCTATTACTGTATTGCATTTGAGAAGACTTTCCTAAGCAAAATTAAAACCCACAAGCTTACAGATAACCAACAAGGACCTACTGTATAGCACAGGGAACTCTGCTCAATATTTATGTAACAGTCTAAATGGAAAATGTATCCATTACACCAAAATGAATCACTTTGTTATATACCTGAAACTATCACAACATTGTTAATCAACTCCAATGCAAAATAAAAAGTTAAAACCCCACACACTTTTAATAAAATAATTACAAATTACTCCCTATAAAAATGTTAATTGCTGATATTTGAAAGACACTAAGACAAGTTAAATGTCAAGTGACAGGCTGAGAGAAATCATCTGCTCACATATATCAAGCAAAGTGCCAGTATACAAAGAGCACTCACAAATCAATAAGAAAACTCACAAATGACTCAAGAGGAAAAAATGAGCAAAGAATATAAACAGGTAGTTCAAAGAAAGGGAGCTATAAATAGTCAAAGAAAAAACATGAAAAGATGTTCAACATAACTAGCGGTCAAGGGAAAAATCTTATTTTTAATATTAAAAATAGTTGTAATACTTTAAATTTAGATAATCACATTTTTAATTTCCAAGAACAGTAACTGATCTTTTTTCACAGCCACCTATTCTAATAGGTACAATACCTAGAACATTTCTCTGCTTCTAAATTAAATCAAGCTTCAAACTTAGGCCCACCTTTGAAAATGTTATCTCCAGGGAAGGCTTTTCCCTAAGCCCTCTAGATTACATTAGGTTTCTTCAGTATATGCCGTTGTATTATGATTCAGTGGTTTGCTAAGTTTGCGTTCATAGTGGAGAATTGTTTTAAGGTTTATTTTATATTTTATATTTATTTATTTGCTTATTTATTTAGCTGCATGAGGTCTCAGTTGCAGCATGTGGGGATCTAGTTTCCCAGAGAGGGAACCCAGGACCCCTGCATTGGGAGCGCAGAGTCTTAGCCACTGGACCACCAGGGAAGCAGAAGAATTTTTTAAAATGAGGTAATAGTGGAAGAAAATAATAAATTCCTTTTCAAAACAAGGAGACTCAAAACTCTGAAACTGCAGTGGGCTGAGCTCAGCATTTTAGCCGGCACCTCTGTCATCACCTCATCGGCCTTGCTCACTTAGGCCTAAATGAGCTTCTCAAAGAGGCAGCAGTATTACTGGAGGCTGGAGGGCCTATCATGGGGTTGCCTTCTTGTGGAAAAGGAAAGCTCGCTTCTTGCCTCAGCAATTACTATTTCCTTTGCTTAACTCTTCTATTTCATGGGGGGTGGGGGTGGGGGTGGGCAGGTAGGAAAAGCCTTTAGAGAAACGGTTAATACCAAATATAGCAAAATACCGAAAAAATTACAAAAAACTGAACTGATCTTTCCTTATGGAATTTTGAGTAACTAAAATTGATGTTGCCTTTTTAATTATTTTTTAATTTAACTTTTTACAATTGAAGTATAATTTATTTACAATGTTGTGTTCATTTCTGCTGTATAATAATGTGAGTCAGCTGTATGTATACATACATCCCTGCCCTCTTGAGCCTTCCTCCCACCCCTACCCCATCCCACCCCTAAAGGTCATCACAGAGGACTGAGCTGAGATCCCTGTGCTAGATAGCAGTTTCCCACTAGCCATCTAGTTTACACATGGTAGTGTACGCCTTTTTAATTATAATTGGTAGTTATTTTACTACCGTGATCATACCTTGAACATCAGCATTAGGACTGAAGCTATTATTACTCATATAACGTTGCTATTAGGATAAACCAATATCTATGTTACAGTGGGACCAAAGAAAGGATGCTTTCTCTCACATCAGTTAGGTTTGAGCTTTAGAAACTTGACCTTGAAAGACTTTCTCTGGCATGTAGAAACTTGGACAAATTATCTGAGTCACTAAGTTAAGAGTGCTGAGAGTCATTTAATGATACCTCACTTACCTTATGAAGAATTTCCAAGTATGAACATAAAATTTCAGAAAATTTACTTGAAATGCATTGAAAGCACAGGTTTTGTGGTCCTCTGGATCAAATTGTACTTCCTGAGGTGGGGGGAGGGTTAAATTAGAAGTTTGGGATTAACAGATACACACTGCTATGAATAAGCATAAAGACCTACTATACAGCACAGGGACCTATACTCAATATTTTGTAATAACCTATAAGGGAAAACAATCTGGAAAAGTGTGTGTGTATGTGTGTGTATATATATCGCAGATTCAGATTATATAAACTGAATCATTTTGCAGTATGCCTAAAACTAACACAACACTGCATATCAACTATATTTCAATAAAAATTCTACCTCCTGCGTACATAGCAATATTGACCAAAATACTAAAATTATAGCCATTTATCATACGACCAGTCATAAGCTGACTGCTATTTAGCTTTTACCAACACTTCAGTTGAAAAGCTTGTTATCTGAGAGTAACAATCAGAGGGAGGATGTATTAGCTTCTAATTCTCTTGTTCTCCAAGCTCTCTCCCTGAGGAAAATTATATTCCCCAGGAAGCAATATAACTAGACTATATAATCTTAGCTTCCCACAGAAATAGCTTTCTGAGATACAATAATTTTACTCTCTCAACTTTTACAGAAGTTTGCTATACAAAGAACTTTTTTTTATAAGACCCTAATGGTAAAATATAGTCTAGATTGTACCCTAATGTCCTTTATGAAAACATTTCTTTTTATATTTAGTGAAAGGAAACTTCTCTCTTTAATATACTTTTTTTGGTATATGAAAGTTTATTACTACCATGCTTGCATCATCAAAACTTCTCATCTTAGTCTTTTCTTTTTGCTTTTGCATAAGGCCAAGAGAGACACTGGCTACTTTGACCGCTTTAAAGTGGACTCCAGGAATGTCACCAAGAGCCTGCTGTTTTGCAATCAAATCCAGCAACGGAAACTTCACTGTTTTCTGCAGTAAAGTTCAAGCAATCATCACTGGGTAAGGAACTGTTGAGTTTCTTCCTCTTCTTGATCAGTTGGCCCCAGAAATACTTCCCAAAGCCAGAATTTACCTGTTTGGCTCCAACTCTGACATTTTCTAGCAAAATTCCCTTTGCATGTGAAGTGCCTCCAAAGGGGCTGATCTCCAGGGCTGGCCCCAATGGGCTTTCTTGTACATTTATCATGCCACTTCTGGTCCTGATGGTGGCTGCAGAGTTTCCTGACAATATGAAGATCTTGACCCTTGCCCATCCCATTGATGCTGCAGGCCCCAGGGAAAAATCTAATATACATTTTTTCCCCCAGTTGTAAAAGATACATAACATAAAATTTACCATCTTAACCATCTTAAAGTTTATTTATTTATTTTTTCCATCTTAAAGTTTAAAATTCAGTAGTGGCAAGTGTATTCACATTGGTATGCAGTCAATCTCCAGAATCTTTCACGCTACAAAACCAGAACTCTATACACATTGTGCCGGTATAGTGTAGTATTTTATGTGTCAGCTTTTACGTGACGGTATTTTATGTGTCAACCTGACCAAGCACAGAGCCTGACTATGTGATCAAACATTATTCTGGATGTTTCTTTTAGGGTGTTTTTGGATGAGATTTACATTTAAATTGGTAGACTTTGCCCAAGCAGACTGCTCTCCATAATGTGGGTGGGCCTCATCTAAACAGTTGAAGGGCTACATAGAACAAGATTGACTTCCCTCAAGAAAGTAGGAATACCTTCAGAAGACAGCCTTCAGATTTAAACTGCAATACTGGATTCTCCCTGGGTCTCCAGCCTGATGGCCTACCCTGCAGATTTTGGACTTGCCAGCCTCCATAATCTCATGAGCCACTTTCTTCAAATAGATCTTTGTTATAAACATCATATTGGTTCTATTTCTCTGGAGAACCTAATACACCCATTTAACAACAACTACCCCTTTCTGCCTCCTCCTAGCTCCTGGCAACACCATTCTACTTTCTGTTACTATGAATTTGACTACTCCAGATACCTTATATAAGTGGAATCATACAGTATTTTCCTTTTTGCAACTGGCTTATTTCACTTAGCATTATGCCCCCAAAGTTCATGTTTTTGCCATGTGCCAGAATTCCCTTCCTTTTTGATGCTGAATATTATTCTATTGTATATTTCTATTGTATTATTCTATTATACTATTATCCTCTATCTATGAGGATAAAATACCTCATTTTATCCATCTGTCAATGGACACTTTCACTACTTCCGTCTTTTGGCTATTGTGAATAACACTGCTATGAACATGGGTGTATAAATATCTCCTGGAGACTCTGCTTTCAATTCTTCTGGGTATATATATATTCAGAAGTGGAATTGCTGGATCATATGATACTTCTATTTTTAATTTTTTGAGGAATCATCGTACTGTTTGCATAGCGGCTGCATCATTTTACATTCCCACCAACAGTGTTCGAGGATTCCAATTTCTCCACATCCTTGCCAACCACTTGTTATTTCCAGCAATAATAATCCTCCAGGAACCCAAAATAACCCTCACTAGGGGTCATTTTTGTTACGGGATGGTATTTTGTATGTGTGTGGTGGGGGGAATACTGATATAGATTTGATCTTAGAAACTATGATGTTAAGACTTGACTCCTACATAATTTAGGCAGAATCTGCATGATATGAAAACAAGTAGTTAGACGTGAAAAATTGCGTCAACAAGTTACTTTGCCCCGTGGTACTAAATGATCAAAATGGCAGTTGTTTGGGATTTGCGTTCAAGCAGCCTTACTCAAGGTTTTTCTTCAGAAAATGTACATAGATAATTACAAATGTCACCGAATCATTCTGAGTGGTAAGCATTTTTAAATTCAGAGAGAGTTTCTAATGTAAAGCAAGAAGGTGAGCCAAATCAGGCATGCAGACTTATTTGACTTGGCCTGCAACATTTGTTGGCCCACACATTGTTTTCAAAAATTTTGAATTAGTTGACAACTTTTTAAATGGAGCGAGTTCAGGCAAGAAATCTTGATTCCTAGCATCTTGGGAAAAAATGAGCTGAGCTGGCAAGACGGGGCCCTTCGTTCCCACGCGGCAGCAGCTGGCTGAGGTGAGCAGCATCTGCCCTTCCGCCGGGGCCTCTGCTCTCCGGTCCTGCACGGCCCCCACCCGCCCCGGGACACGAGTGTGTGGACACCCAGGCAGCAGACGGTCTGTTTTGTCAGGAAGCGCTCGTAGCTTCCTGGAACGTCTAGTGGGACACGAGACCCCCGCTGGGTGCTCAGTAGTTGCTGGCTTATTCACTGAATCTGGGTCTTCATGTGCTAAAATTTTTTAGGACCTTCTGCTTTCTCTCTTGGTGGAGAAAGAGACAGTAAGATGATGGCTTAAATGAATGGAACACAAAAGGAAAAGGACTTAGACAATGAGAGACAGAGAAACATGTGAAAAGAAAATAATCACGCGAATGTGTAATTTTTCTACTAAGGAATTCATCCTGGAATTCTTTTTCCCATGAAGAAAACAGCACCCAGGAAATGTTTCAGGCGAAGCCCTCTGTTTAATACAAGACAGAAACACGGGCAAAAGTTTACTCAGCTGCCTTACAGTGGCAGAATTCTGGAGTTAACATAAATAGAAAGAGATACAGAAAACGAGGACCATATGGCTGACTAGATCAGCTATTCTCAAGGCCACCCACTGAGAAAAATATCTGACTTATTGTGTCTTAGCACATTAACTCCTCCTTTTTAATTACTGAGACACTTGTAGAAGTTCTTCTACACTTTCAGGTGATAGCAAATGAGAAATGTGTTAAGAAAAATGCAAGCAGCACTTCTCTCTCTTTGGTGATTGTGTTGACTGGGAGAAAATGAAAGTCTCATGGAAGATGGGTCCTAATCTCCAACTCAAAACATCGACCCAAGAAAACAGTTATTCAGGGCCTTTCCTGGTGGTTCAGTGGGTAAGACTTCATCTTCCAATGCAGGGGGTGTGAGTTTGATGCCTGGTCAGGGAGCTGAGATCCCACATGTTGCTGCTGTTGATTAATCATTAAGTCACATCTGACTTTTTTGCAACCCCATGGACTGTAGCCCACCAGGCTCCTCTGTCCATGGGATTTCCCAGGCAAGAATACTGGAGTGGGCTGCCATTTCCTCCTTCAAGGGATCTTCCTGACCAGAGGATCGAACCTCGTCTCCTGCATTGGCAGGTGGATACCTTACCACTGGGCCACCAGGGAAGTCCAGACCCCATACGCCTTGTGGCTAATTCCCCAAACATAAAATAGAAGCAATATTGTACGAATTCAACAAAGACTTTAAAAAATGATCCACATAAAAGAATCTTAAAAAAAAAGAAAATAATTATTTAAATTTCTACTTGCTATTATTCCACGGGCAAGAGTTAAGTCATACAGCCAACTCAGAGTTAGCCTGGAAAGGGACTATCGCAGGGTGTGGATTTAGCAGGGTGTGCATTCAAGACCAAGGACCTGTTCTAGAATGGATAAATAGAAGCTGGGTCAGCACCCAGTCTGAAAAAACATAGTAGTTGATCCTTATTAAAATTAAGCTTTCACATTTTTATCCTTTCTATTAAAGATCATGTTCACTTAAAACATGCAAGAAAGATAGAAATTACCAAGAGGAAAGATAAAAATCACCCAAAGCCCACAGTCTAATTAAAATTATTCTTAAAATGTGGTGTGCATGACTCCAGTAACCTCTCTGCATATCTACCTCTCCACCGAGAAGTGGTTCTGACCCACTTACAAGCACCTCCAGAGACAGTAGAGAATAGTAGCCTGGACTGAACTTGAATCATCTTCTATTCTCCTAGAATAGTTTTTTTTTTAATTTTATTGATCTATTTATTAGATAATAACTAAACATTACTGAGCATTCTTTGGCATTGCCTTTCTTTGGGATTGGAAAGAAAACTGACCTTTTCCAGTCCTGTGGCCACTGCTGAGTTTTCCAAATTTGCTGGCATATTGAGTGCAGCACTTTCACAGCATCATCTTTTAGGATTTGAAATAGCTCAACTAGAATTCCATCACCTCCACTAGCTTTGTTCGTAGTGATACTTCCTAAGGCCCACTTGACTTCACATTCTAGGATGTCTGGCTCTAGGTGAGTGATCACACCATCGTGATTATCTGGATCATGAATATCTTTTTTTGTATAGTTCTTCTGTGTATTCTTGGCACCTCTTCTTAATATTATCCTCTGCTTCTGTTAGGTCCATACCATTTCTGTCCTTTATTAAGCCCATCTTTGTATGAAATGTTCCCTTGGTATCTCTAATTTTCTTGAAGAGATCTCTAGTCTTTCCTATTCTATTGTTTTCCTCTATTTCTTTGCAATGATCACTGAGGAAGGCTTTCTTATCTCTCCGGGCTATTCTTTGGAACTCTGCATTCAAATGGATCTATCTTTCCTTTTCTCCTTTGCTTTTCGCCTGTCTCCTTTATACAGCTATTTGTAAGGCCTCCTCAGACAACCATTTTTCTTTTTTGCATTTCTTTTTCTTGGGGATGGTCTTGATCCCTGTCTCCTGTACAATGTCACGAACCTCCATCCATAGATCATCAGGCACTCTGTCTATCAGATCTAGTCCCTTAAATCTATTTCTCACTTCTACTGTATAATTATAAGGGATTTGATTTAGGTCATACCTGAATGATCTAGTGGTTTTCCCCACTTTCTTCAATTTAAGTCTGAATCTGGTAATAAGGAGTTCATGATCTGAGCCACAGTCAGCTCCCAGTCTTGTTTTTGCTGACTGTATAGAGCTTCTCCATTTTTGGCTGCAAAGAATATAATCAATCTGATTTCGGTATTGACCATCTGGTGATGTCCATGTGTAGAGTCTTCTCTTGTGTTGTTGGAAGAGGGTATTTGCTATGACCAGTGCGTTCTCTTGGCAAAACTCTATTTAGCCTTTTCCCTGCTTCATTCTGTACTCCAAGGCCAAATTTGCCTGTTACTCCAGGTGTTTCTTGACTTCCTACTTTTGCATTCCAGTCCCCTATAATGAAAAGGACATCTTTTTTGGGTGTTATTTCTAAAAGGTCTTGTAGGTCTTCATAGAACCATTCAAATTCAGCTTCTTCAGCTTTACTGGTCGGGGCATAGACTTAGATTACCGTGATATTGAATGGTTTGCCTTGGAAATGAACAGAGATCATTCTGTTTTTTTGAGATTGCATCCAAGTACTGCATTTTGGACTCTTCTGTTAACTATGATGGCTACTCCATTTCTTCTAAGGGATTCCTGCCCTCAGTAGTAGATATAATGGTCATCTGAGTTAAATTCACCCATTCCAAAATGCTCGAACTACCACATAATTGCCCTCATCTCACACACTAGTAAAGTAATGCTCAAAAGTCTATAAGCCAGGCTTCAGCAGTATGTGAACTGTGAACTTCCAGATGTTCAAGCTGCTTTTAGCAAAGGCAGAGGAACCATAGAGAAAATTGCCAACATTTGCTGGATCATTGAAAAAGCAAGAGAGCTTCAGAAAAACATCTATTTCTGCTTTATGGACTATGCCAAAGCCTTTGACTGTCTGGATCACAATAAACTGTGGAAAATTCTGAAAGAGATGGGAATACCAGACCACCTGACATGTCTCTTGAGAAACCTATATGCAGGTCAGGTAGCAACAGTTAGAACTGGACATGGAACAACAGACTGGTTCCAAACAGGAAAAGGAGTATGTCAAGGCTGTATATTGTCACCCTGCTTATTTAACTTATATGCAGAGTACGTCCTGAGAAACACAGGGCTGGAGGAAGCACAAGCTGGAATCAAGATTGCTGGGAGAAATATCAATAACCTCAGATATGCAGATGACACCACCCTTATGGCAGAAAATGAAGAAGAACTAAAGAACTTCTTGATGAAAGTGAAAGAGGAGAGTGACTAAGTTGGCTTAAAGCTCAACATTCAGAAAACTAAGATCATGGCATCTGGTCCCATCACTTCATGGCAAATAGATGGGGAAACAGTGGAAATAGTGGCTGACTTTATTTTGGGGGGCTCCAAAATCACTGCAGATGGTGACTGCAGCCATGAAATTTAAAGACACTTACTCCTTGGAAGGAAAGTTATGACCAACCTAAACAGCATATTAAAAAGCAGAGACATTACTTTGTCAACAAAATCCATCTAGTCAAGGCTATGGTTTTTCCAGTAGTCATGTATGGATGTGAGAGTTGGACTATAAAGAAAGCTGAGCACTGAAGAATTGATGCTTTTGAACTGTGGTGTTGGAGAAGACTCTTGAGAGTCCCTTGGACTGCAAGGAGATCTAACCAATCCATCCTAAAGGAGACCAGTCCTGGGTGTTCATTGGAAGGACTGATGTTGAAGCTGAAACTCCAATTCTTTGGCCACCTGATGCAAGGAGCTGACTCATTTGAAAAGACCCTGATGCTGGGAAAGATTGAGGGCAGGAGGAGAAGGGGATGACAGAGGATAAGATGGTTAGACGGCATCACCGACTCAATGGACATGGGCTTGGGTGGACTCCGGGAGTTGGTGATGGACAGGGAGGCCTGGCGTGCTGGGGTTCATGGGGTCACAAAGTGTTGGACATGACTGAGCTATTGAACTGAACTGAAACATTATTGGGCTTCCCTGGAGGCTCAGATGGTAAAGAATCTGCCTGCAATGCAGGAGACCCAGGTTTGATCCCTGGGTCCGAAAGATCCCCTGGAGAAGGGACTAGCTACCCACCTCCAGAATCCATGGACAGAGGAGCCTGGTGGGCTACAGTCCATGGGGCTGCAAGGAATCAGACACGCTGAGCGACTCAGCACACACACAAAATTTATTGGTTACTTCCTATAAGCCAGGAACTGGACTAACAGCTTTCTGTATAGCAGCAGTTCACTAAACCCTGACAATAATCATACTAGTCCATGTTTCTGTTAAGGGAATTGTAACTTAGAGAGGTTAAGAAGGTGGCCGGGGTCACACAGCTAGAGAGGGGCAGAGTCAGGATTTGCTGAACTCAAACAGCCGGACTCTAGATGTTGCACTACTGCCAGAGAGGAAACCAAAATTTTAATTTTAATTTTCAAAGAAATCCCTCCCTCCACCCTCTTTGGGTTTCAGCCACAGAGGCATTCCCTTAAAACAGATTTTTTTTTAAATAAAAAAATTTTAATTGTCATACAGTTGATTTATATTATATTAATTTAATGTGTATAGCATAATGATTCAGTATTTCTACAGACTATATGACATTAATAGTTATTACAAGAATGGCTATAATTCCCTGCACTGTACAATAAATACATCATTGCTGCTCGTCTACTCAGTTCTTTGAACTCTGTCGGCTTGTATGCCTTGGCTCGCCAGATTTGGTGAACCTATGGAGAGAAGGGAAAGAGACAACCTATATCCGCTGAAAATATCAGCAGTAAAGAAAAAGAGAAAAGAAAGGAACAACAAAAGCGGTCAAAGATGGAGAATCTGATACATCAGTGGAGATTCTGCGATGTAAGCAGGGCTAACTTAGCAAACAGGCACAGTACTGAGGGTTCTACGATAATTTTAGAGCCCATGAAAATCTTTTCATTCCTTTAATGTCAGAAGAAAAATAAACTCTTAGGTCAAGGAAAATAGTTCAACCTAAAATGTTAATATATTTATCATTATATCAATGCAATCATAAAATATATCTTATACATGTCTTTTTATAAAGGAAAGAGCCACGAAGGCAAATGTGCCTAGGGTCCAGACAAAAGCCACACTCAACCCTGCATCCAGTGGCACGTCCCAAACTATTCGAATGTACTCAACATGTGTATGCCATGCATTCTAGGATTTTTTTTTTGCCACTAATGATATTATTATTCCAATTATAGAAATGAAGGTTTCAAAACCTGGGAAGAGGTCAGGACACAGAAAGTGTGGAGTTGGGAACTGCTCCAGAAATCCTAATTTTCAGTTCAGGTCTCTCTGTACAAATGTGCCATAGGAAGGAACAGATGTGGGGTAGAGATCAATATAGGAAAGAATGCAATAAAAGTTAAAAATATAAGAGGTTTTATCATTGGCCAAGTATTTCCCCAGGCATCTAACTTCCTTTCTGATGTGACATTTAGGTGCCAAAAAGATTAGGCAGCTCAAGAGGGCATGAGAGAAAGTGAGCAGACACTGCTGGGTGCCCAATTCAAAATGGTTTCATTGACAACCTATTAAAATGAGAGGAAATATTTGCAAATCATATATATGACAATATCCAAAATATATAAGGCCTCATTAAACTCAATAGCAAAACAAACAATCCTAATAAAAATGGGCAGAGGATCTGGGCAGACATTTTTCCAAAGAAGACATACAGATGGTCAGTAAGAATGTGAAAAGATGCTTAGCATCACTAGTCATCAGGGAAATGCAAATCAAAACCACAGTGCAATATCACTTCACACCTGTAAGAACAGCTTTTATCCAAATGAAAAGAGACAACAGATGCTGACAAGGATGTAGAGAAAAGGGAACTTTTGTGTGCTGTGGAGGGGAATGTAAATTGGTATAGCCACTATGGAAAACAGTATGGAGGTTCCTCAAAATATTAAAAGTAGAACTGCCACCACATGATCCAGCAATTCCACTACCAGATATTTATCAGGGAAAATGAAAACCGTAACTCAAAACAATACATGCATCTCCCATACTCACAGTAGCCTTATTCACAACAGCAAACGTGGAAAGGACCTGAGTGTCTGTTGACAGGTGAATGGATACAGAAGCCATGGTATGTACACACACACACACACACACACACACACACACACACACACACACAATGGAGCATGATTTAGCCACAAAGAGAATGAAATTGTGCCATTTGTGATAATATAGATATATCTTGAGGGCACAATGCTAAAGACATAAGTCAGACAGAGAAAGACAAATACCATGTGATCTTACTGATACATGGAGTTTAAAAACAACAATAACAACAAAACATCAAGTTCATAGACACAGAGAACAGATTGATGGTTGCCAGAAGTGGGATGGGGATAAGTGAAATGGGTGAAAGGAGTCAAAAGGTACAAACTTCCAGTTATAAAATAAACAAGTCCTAGGGATGTAATGTACAGCATGGTGGCTGTAGGTAACAGCACTGTATTGATTGCACATATGAAAGTTGAGAACAGATCTTAAAAGTTCTCATCTTAAGAAAAGGAATCCTACAACTATGCATGATGACAGGTTAATTAGACTTACTGTCTAACATGTATCGCAAGATAAATGATTTGATACTTGTATATATTGTAAAATGATTTGCAATATATACAGATATATCTGAAACTGATATAATGATGTATGTCAATTATACTTCAATAAAAAATAATTTAAAAAAAGAAATTTAAGAAAAGGGAAAGAAAGCTTCGCCAAATGGTTTACTATTAGATGTTTCACTTTTCTTTGTAATCATGTTCTCTAAAGATAAATAAGACACTAGAAAAACAGGATTGGTTTAGGCCCTTTGCAGAAGTTAAAGCTTTCTCATGAAATTTAGTAATATTGCTTGCTGCTGTTACTGTATTTAAAGAAAGGCTACAATAAAATTTAGTAATGGGTGAAGGTTCTTCACTGATAAATATGTGCTTTCTGAAAATAGCTTCCACATAAAGATTGTTTTTGTTTTTTATAAAACATATATATATACAAATATGTGTATGTGTCTTATATATGTATATAGGTGTATATACATATACACTCTTTTGCTATTTATCTATAAGTTAATTTTACCCTGAACCTGGACTTGTGATCAGATAGGTAGCACCACATGAGTCATACAAACAAAAAAAGACATGATCTCATAAGCCTTATTTTAAAAGTTTACCCTATTATTCTAAAGTCTTCATGATTCTAGAAGCAGCAGTCTCTGCCTCCCAAATGGCCAACTAAGGGAAATGAGATAACTACCCTTGCAAAAGTGTAAGGAGAGGATAGTACCCCCGGGAGTCAAGATCTAATAATCACACCCTCAAAGTCATGATGAGACAAAGCCCATACCCAAGTCTAACCCCCCAATGTCAATGATCAGGTCCATATTAATTTGGACTAGTGTTTGCCTGAGATTCATTTTATGTAGATCTGAGAAAGCAATAACAGGACTTAGCTTACAACCAACACAGAAGCATATTTTCCTTGTTAGCTGCAGGGGAGAATAATGTACAGGAAACAGTGATGCAGTGATTGTCTCACTCATTCTCTCCCAAATGAATAGCCTTCCACACCAAGGATGAGCTCACTCACTATTAGTGGAATAACATCTGGTGAGCAAGAGACCCCAGCCGAACATGCTGTTGGTTTGGGACTATATTTAACCGACAGAAACCTAACTATTGTTGCATGTATCACATATGCAGTCCAATTATACTGTGAAAAAAATGTCAAGCGGTAAGGAAATACTCCTGAAAGTATTTTAACATACAAGATTTTTCCTTATGAAGCAAGGCATTAACCTGTTCCAAAAGAGATCCTAGGCTATTATTAGAGGAGAATATATTAGACATGTGACAGGGGCCTTCTCCCCTTTGGCTGAGGCATGGATGCCTGCCATAGCTATCTAAGTTTAAATTTCAAATCATGGATAGGAATCTCTCTCCTTCAATTTCCCTTCCCATTCTTAATTTCCAGGCAGGCCTGCCACACTGACGATGGTGAATTTTGCAGTGTAATTTATCTAATAGATTTACTGTAAATGATGAATCACCCGAGTATTTAAATCTAATGAGTAATGCTGTAAGTCAATTTTGGTTTTTTAAAAATGCAACATAGCTAAGGTCATCAGTTAAATGTGCTAATACAGAGTAATGTGGATGTTCGGAACACACACAGTTGGTCCTAACAGTCATGAGGCTGGAATACTCTGGAATCTGCTGTATGCCCACGGCTTTAGGGAGATTGCTCACTTAAAATCATGACATTTGGAACAAGAGATAAGAATTTTATTCCATCAGGACTTGGGAAACTCCCTCAAGTTTAGGCATCTATCATAGTTTTACCCTGTATGTAGTAACACTTTGCTGTGAAGAGACAAGCTATTATTAATAATAAAATATTATTATTATATTAATAATTATATTGTATAATTATATTAAATACAATTAATAATATATTAATAATATTATTATTATTAAAAGCTATTAATAATAACAAGCTATTATTATTTGTATATAAAAGACTGATTATAAAAATAAGATCTATTTACTGAAGAAAATGTGAGAAATTCACAAAAGAACAGAGAAAATACAATTCATTCTGATTCCAATCACCCAGTCCTTTTTGTGTATGTCAGTCTTTTTCATTTGAGTACATGTAAGCATTTTCTTATGTTATTACCTATTTTTCTACAATCACATTCTAAATGGCCATGTAATATTACATCATATGGCTATACCATAATTTATTAAATCAATTCCCTATTGGGCACTTAGCACACTTCTAATTCTTGTTATTATACTAGAATGGGTTGCCATGTCCTTCTCCAGGGGATCTTCCCAACCCAGGGATTGAACCCAAGTTTCCCACATTGCAGGCAGATTCTTTACCCACTGAGCCACCAGGGGAGCCCAAAAATGCTATTATAAAGAAGACCATGGTAAAGATCTATGTCACTAAATCTATGTACACAGAGGGGACCATTTCCTTAGGATAAATCTGCAGAAATAAAACTGCTGAGTCAAAGTGCATGTTTTTAAGGGTTTTGATTCCTGTTGAGAAAGGCTTTATGAGGGAATAAGAGATTTGTTTCCTTCTTTGCACAGGGTATCCCCAAGACCAGATGCCCAGATCTTCTGCAGTCTACCTCTGGTTCCTCAACTACAAAGCAAAAAGGAAAACAATGATGCTTATCCCACTTAAGCATTTACATTTAGTTCCTTATTTCATCTGTATAAGCATCCTGTGAGATGGGTCCAGTGACTTGGTGAAGTTCAGACAGCCTGTAAACAGAGAAGCTAGAACTTGAACCTGAATTTCCTGTCTCACATGTCCATGCTCTAAAACCACTAAGCTACAGAGTTTCTTCCATGTCTATCACTTATCCATTCGTATTTTCTTTAATTCAACAGACTGCACAAGACCTACTGTTCTGGTATAGGAGATACAGTGGTGAACTCTTTGACCTCAGGGACTTTCTAAGTGAGGAGACAGATGTCATAATATCAGGTAAGTTCTATAAAGATAAGGCAGGCAAGAGGGGTAAAGCGTGAATGGAAAGCTGTTTTAGATAAGGTGATCAGAGAAAGCCTTTCTGAGTGGATGAAATGGTGAAGGGAGGTCACGGGGGAATAAGGAGGACAGGCTCTCCAGACAGAGAAGCAGCAGTACCAAGACTCACGCCGTGGGTGTGGGGGACCCACCCAGAGACTGCTGGGGCTGGAGCGCAGTAAGATGTTGGGGAGACTGTTTATGCTGAGTCTGTGAGCTCAGTCGCAGCAGATTCGGGGGCGGGAGGCGTTAGAGATCAGAGACAGCTGAGAGACACAGTTGAGCTCCCAAGTCCAGGGGAGTTGATTGACATTGCCTCCACAGCTCTGAGGAAAATATGGCCAACTACACGTTATTCTTCTATTCTTGAATTGCTTGAGGTAACTGGGTGTTTAGGCCACAGTATTAAAACTCTAGCCTTCTAGGCCTAGGAGCAACCCATGTGATCATATTTCTAGACTCAAAGGAAGAATTTAAACCCATAGATCATTCTGTCATATTCATTACCCATCCTCTCCAGGCAAGGGGTGATGCCTGCTCCCTATACCACCGCCTATAGAAAAGGAACAATTACTTTGACTTGAATGACCTTGCAGAATTAGGAAAACAGCCATTTTGACATTCCAAACGATGTGGTTATTAATCACTTTAGAGGACAAACACATCTATCTGGAGACCAGCTGTTTCCTGATGTCATTTAGATTCTTCAGTCCCCCAAGTTCTGCTGCAGGAAGGAATCTAACTTCCTTTCCATTCTCGGGAATGTGTCTTTTGAAAATTAATTTGAGATTCAATTAATGTATTATGCATTATCAAAAATCCAAGTGTTCTTACGGACGAATTTCTAAGAGTATAGTAACAATATTATTGTTTAGCAGGACTTACCTGCAGCAAAGAACTGGGTAACACAAGGCTCTCAGACACAAGAGATGGGGAGTAAGTTGAGAGCTTTCATGGTTCCAATGTAAAAACCCATGAAACTTAGTGCATGAAAGAGCGAGAGTCCCTTAGAATCATCCAGCTTCAAAATTTAATTCATTCTGTGTATTCTATAGGGAAAAACCTTAACAGTGGGGTGAGAATCTGCTTTAGGGCTATAGCTAGGACTGTTCTTTCTGAGAGCCTGGGTACCTGGAGACAAGGAAAGAACAGTCCTAGCTATAGTTCTCTACAATAAACACCTACAGGTGGATAAAACGGGACAGACAGGGAACATGGGAGAGCGACGGGTGGAGAAATACAGGGATGTATCTTAAAATCTTGTAAGACGTAGACTATGCAGTGTTCTGTTTTATGATCCTTTTATTTCTATGATGTAGACCCTACCTTTACCATCCCAAATCTTTAGTGAATTCTGCTCTGTACATAAATGCCTTGTGAGGATGCAGTGTATGTGTGAGCCTGTGTCTGTGGAAACAGACTGAGCTCCCCATTTGGGTTTATGGGGTGCAGAATAGGGAAAGTGTGTGCCACATGGCAAGATAATCTGTCAGTTACACTAATCAGCAGAAGCAGGATTCAGAGTTAGAAACAACAATGAGAGTGACAGTCCCCCAGGAATGTTCAGAAATTTGGGGTTGGGCACTGGGCTTTGGAAAAAATATGAAATAGGAGTTTGAATCATCTTAAGAAGCAAAATAAAATGCATCTAACATCTGGGTTACACGGTAAGAAGTCATTGTGCTTTTGAAGCCTATGGCTGTAGTTAAGATATAAAATTTAGACACTGAAGTTTCTCATTTTTTAAAATAACAACTTGGGTCTTGGACTGAGTCTCTAGAAGTTACACAGCTCTGTTTTCAGTTCATTTCAGTTCAGTTGCTCCGTCGTGTCTGACTATTTGCAACCCCATGGACTGCAGCATGCCACCAACTCCCAGAGTTTACTCACACTCTTATTCATCGAGTCGGTGACACCATCCAACCATCTCATCCTCTGTCGTCCCCTTCTCCTCCCAATTTCAATCTTTTCCAGCGTCAGGGTCTTTTCAAATGAGTCAGGTGGCCAAAATATTGGAGTTTCAGCTTCAGCATCTGTCCTTCCAATGAATATTCAGGACTGATTTCCTTTAGGATGGACTGCTTGGATCTTCTTGCAGCCCAAGGGACTCTCAAGAGTCTTCTCCAACACCACAGTTCAAAAGCATCAATTCTTCTGTGCTCAGCTTTCTTTATAGTCCAACTCTCACATCCATACATGACCACTGGAAAAACCATAGCTTTGACTAGATGGACATTTGTTGACAAAGTAATGTCTCTGCTTTTTAATATGTTGCCTAGGTTTGTCATAGCTTTTCTTCCAAGGAGCAAGCATCTTTTAATTTCATGGCTGCAGTCACCATCTGCAGTGATTTGGCGCCCAAGAAAATAAAGTCTGTCACTGTTTCCATTGTTTCCCCATCTATTTGCCATGAAATGATGGGACCGGATGCCATGATCTTAGTTTTCTGAATGTTGAGCTTTAAGCCAACTGTTTCACTCTGCTCTTTCACTTTCATCAAGAGGCTCTTTAGTTATTCTTCACTTTCTGCCATAAGGGTGGTGTCATCTGCATATCTGAGGTTATTGATATTCCTCCCAGCAATCTTGATTCCAGCTTGTGCTCTGCTTTAGCTATTGGTAAAAGCTGTACCAAATTCTACATTTCCCAGTATTTCCTAATTCCTGTAACTTTAAAGTAGTTCCTCACAGGGTCAGAGACTTTGTCAATTGACACATGAACCTTACAGAAGTTATATGCTATTGTGATATCCCTCCCCCCGCCCCCCCCCCCCCCAAAAAAAAAACCCACCAACAGGAAAGCCTCGGAAGGATCAGGCTGGGAGATATTAGTTGAATGTGGTCCCTTGAGTCTCCCCAGGTCTTCATAGGAGACAGGCCTGGTGTAGTGGCAATGGCATGCTATATCACCATGGCTGTCCTCTCAGATATCAGGGAGCCCCAGTTAGAGACCTACAAAACTTCTCATCAAGCACCCTACTCTAAAACTTGATCCTAGGGTCCTTCTGGGTGGTCCAAGGCTCTGTGCTTCCCCCCGCTGGGGACATGGGTTTGATCCTTGGTTGCAGGACTAACATCCCACATGCTGTGCGATGCAGCCAAAGTAACAAACAGAAAAACCCTCTATCCTACTTTTTATACAGTTATAAGAAGACCTTTCTGGTGGTGACGATCTCCCAACAAGAACATGCCTCTCACAAAGGTTCTCCTTCATCCCTCTCCGGAGGAGAAGAGGAGACACAAGAAGAAGTGCCTGGCACAGAGCCCCAGTTCCTATTTCATGAGTGTGAAATGCCCAGGATCACACACAATCACCATCACATCTTCAGCCACACACACACAGTGGTTTCTGTATTGGCTGCTCGGCTGTCCTCTGCCAGCCTACAGGAGGAAAAGCAAGGCTTACAGAAGGATGCTCCTTCAGAGCGGAAGCAGCATTGAAAGTACCCTGTATCAAGATGAGTGGGAAACCATCCCCGTAAACACAGTTTGGACACCCAAGAACAGTTATAAAAGAGAAAAAGCCTTCAGCAAGCTTTATCTCTTGGCTAAAATAGATTCCAAGCAGAGCTCTCAGTATGCCACATCACCTTTGCCCCATTGAGGAAAGGGTTGCTGAATAATTACTAGACACCACATGTGTGGTTGTTTTGCAGTTATATCCTCAAGACAAGCACAAATTAAATTGCTTCCGTACTTGGGAGGGGATGAGCCCAGCAGCACTGGCCTGGGCCTCCCATAGAGCTCTATTTAACAACTGGTTGATTAGGATATACAGGACCTGTGATATTATGCTAGCATGGTCAGAAATCTTTTACCAAAGGATTGCATTGGGCTCTCTGTAGAATAATGCTATGAGTCAGAGAAGGACTTTCTGATTTCATATGTAGGATTTTCTCATGTTCACTGGAAGAGTGACTTTTCCTATCTTAACTCCTACCTTTAGAGATTTGATTTGGTCTGGACAGGGTACAATCTCAGGAACATTTTGCTTGCAATTTGAACTCAATTCAACCCAATTTAAGTAAAACGTGAACAAAATTGAAAGAACACTGAACATGCTTTAAAAAAAAAAAGAATACTGCAATAACTCAGAGAGTTGAGGCATGATTCTTAGTATCTATAGCGGTTCTGAAGACCTCAGGGACTGGAACCAGGCACTCAAGACACTGTCTGAGGTCCTTCTGGATCTCATTCTGCTGCCCTGAGCATATTGATTTTATTCTGTTTCACTGTAGAAAGTAGGCTCTTTCTCTGTGATGGGAAACAAAGTTTTAGCCAGTCCTGGGCTTTCATCATGTCTTAAGGAAAAGGGGCTTCTCTTATCCAACACTAGGTTAAAAAAATTCTGGGGCAGGACTGTGATTGGCTGGGTTTAAATCATGTTTCCAATCCTTGGATGAATTCTTTCGGCTGAAAATAAGAACCATGATTGGCTCAGACTGGTTGCAGGTCCACTCCTGAGATTAAGGGGGTAGATTCTGTTACCCTAAAGAAGGGTGTGGGGTCACTGTGCTCCAGGCAGCTATAGTCCAGTGTATGCTAAGTCCTGTCTGACTCTTTGCGACCCTATGGATTGTAGCCTTCCAGGTTTCTTTGTCCATGGGATTCTCCAGGCAAGAATACTGGAGTGGGTTGCCATGCCCTCCTCCAGGGGATCTTCCCTGCTCAGGGACCAAACCCACATGTCTTATGTTTCCTGCGTTGGCAGGCAGGCTCTTTACCACTAGAGCCGCGTGGGAAGCCCAGGCACCTATACCAGTTTGCACCATTTGCCACCACCCCACTGTCTCCTTGACTCTAACAGAGTTCCTTTAGAGGGAAAGGACTACCCATGAAGCCAATCCAGCCCAAAGAAAGAACTCTGAAAGCTTCCTCTTCATCTTGCTGTAGCTAATGTTGGCCATCAGGATGGATGATCTTGTTGCTTGGTGAAGTACTATGGTAGGTTTTATTTCTGAAGTACAGGTATGCTTCTGGAAATTACCTGAAGGTAAGAAAAAGAAATAAAAACTTCTTGGAAAACTGCAAAGTGCTATTTCCATTGTGATCAGGGGAATACATATAGACAGATAGCCTCACATTTAGAAAAAGTTTGTCATCTTTAACATAAATTTAGAGGGCACTATTTTTGAAAAGTATTGTTTCTACTAGAAAAGGAACATGGGACATGTTTAATCCCACAGTTATCCCCTGGGAAACTGCAAGAATGATGAGGGTGCAGAGGTTCACATTAGCCTGGCATGGAGACTTCAAATGAGTGATTGGACCTGTAGTGCAAAGCTCATCTTGGCTGCCCTTGAAGTCTCCCAATTAAAAGAGTGGATTGCTATGGCTATTGTGTCCTTGAGTTATCCAAGTGGGGTTCAAGGGCAAAGGATGGGGTGAGATAGCAGTAAAGATTTGACTTTGGAAGACTAAAGAACTAGGAGCTATTCTTAGAAGCAGCAAGAGGAGACTGAAGTTTAAGCAATGGAGCAAAGTTAGGAACTAAGATATTTTCACAAGAGGACACTTACAGAGGACTTACAATTTTTCCCCTTGGGCTGTGAGAATATGATAATTTGTCTTCCCATTTATTTTTTGTCCTCCTGTATTATAAACCTCCCTAGTTTTCACTGGATTCTTCCCAGGTGGCACAGTGGTAAAGAATCTGCTTGCCGATGCAGGAGATGCAAGAGACATGTGTTCGATCCCTGGGTGGGGAAGATCCCCTGGAGGAGGAAATGGCAACCCACTCCAGGACTCTTGCCTGGAGAATTCCATGGACAAAGGAGCCTGGCGGGCTGCAGTCCATGGGGTTGCAAAGAGTCAGACACGACTTTGCAACTGAGCATGCTAGTTCTTGCCAACCACTTAATTAAGTCTATGAGATATGCACAAGTTCTACATTGGTGTTATGGGGAATTAAAAAGAAGAGCCACAAAAGGAAGTGTGATCTTATATCCTTCCATGGAAACCATCGTCATCTCACGGGAAAAGGAATCCTAGATCATTCAGGTGGGAACCAGGATGAGAATCAAAGCAGAGCTGGGGGCCATGGGAAGCAGCAAGTGACTCACAGAAGCAGCTGCAGAGGGTGACTCAGGAGCAAATGTGAGGCAAACATCCTTTCTCTGAAAGAGTCTAGGGGAAGGCGACTCTGAGGTTGAGAAATGGGAATGGCGGGGGAAGGGAAATACTGATTTTATTCTCTGCTATTATATTAATAGATCCTTTCCTCCTCTTCCTCACCTCCCACTCTCTTCCTCAACAGTTATTGAATCAATTCCTCCTCCCAAGATGGCCCAAATGCACTTTGCTTATACAAGTATTATAGAATTTGTTCCATTATACCATGGATTTTTATTACTTATATCTGTGTTCCCATGAGATTGCAATGGCAGAGACAATGATCTGTTCATGAAGGAGGAAAGTACTTGAGACAGTGCTCTGCATACTGTAGGTGCTTAATAAATGCTTCTAACTTGGTTTGAAAGTGGTTTGCTGAGTTGATTTCCTTTTCTGCAGGAACCAGTCAAGTTCAGGTCTAATCCTATCTGCACCTTTAAGTTTCCATTTTATCTATAATATTTTAACAAGGTTTACTATTTTGAAATAATATTAACTTGAGTGAATCTCTTGTTAGCTTCTCAAGGAAGCAAAATCACAAATTTTTCAGTTGTCAGAAAATCATAGGTACATATTGTTCTTCCATGAAGGGAAAAATAACACCAGGGTGTTTGCACTTCAGCAAAATTCCTGATGGTTTTAAAATGATCTCAACTTCCCCTTAGGAAGTTAGGCTGCTTTAGGAAAAGAGTAATTGTTGGGTCAGAGGGGAGCCAGGTTTTCTAGTGATCCAAGCAAAAGGGTCAAATACTGAGTAATTGATACTTTAAAAATTTGTACTCGACAAACAATCTGCAACTCCAGCCTTTTGTTTATGAAATTTTTTCAGTTTATTAAGATATACCTGACATATAACATCATGAGACTTAAAGCTATAAAATGTGATGATTTGATATGTGTATATATTGAAAATGGACCACAATAAGGTTAATTAACACATCTATCATCTCATGTAATTATGATTTGTGTATGTGTTGAGAATTTCTATGATCTACTGTCTCGGCAACTTTCATACACATGGTACAGTGTTATCAAATATACATAAAATACATTACATCCCCAGAAGCTATTTATCTTATAACTGGAAATTTATGTATCCATTATTCACTTTTAATTGGGGTATAGGTAGCTCAGCTGTTAAAGAATCTGCCTGCCTGCAATGCAAGAGACCCCAGTTTGATCCCTGGGTGGGGAAGACCTGCTGCAGAAGGGACAGGCTACCCATTCCAGTATTCTTGGGCTTCACTGGTGGCTGACATGATCAAGAATCCGCCCACAGTGCGGGAAACCTGGGTTCAATCCCTGGGTGGGAAGATCCCCTGGAGAAGGGAATGGCTACCCACTCCAGTATTCTGGCTTGGAAAATTCTAGGGACAGAGGAACCTAGCAGGCTACGGTCCATGGGGTCTCAAAGAGTCAGACACAGCTCAGTGACTTTCACTTTCTCATAATTGACATAACACTGTATGAATTTCAAGTGTACAACATAATGATCTTATATTTGTATCTATTGAAAAGTGATCACAAGTTTAGTTAGCATCTGTTGCCTACATGGTTACAACATTTTTTTTCTTCTGATGAGAAGTTTTAAGATTTACTCTGTTAGTGGTGTTTAAGTATGCAAGGCAGTATGATCAACTACAGCCACCATGCTAAACATTATATCCCCATGACTTATAACCGGACATTTGTACCTTTTGATTCCCTTCACCTACCCACTACCCACCTCCACTTCCACCTCTAGCAACCAGTAATCTGTTCTCTGTATCTATGAGCTGTTTTTTTTTTCTTTAGATTCTACATGTAACTGAGATAGTACAGTATCTATCTTTGTCTCACTTACTTCACTTAGCATAATGTCCTCAAAGTCCATCCATGTTGTTGCAAACGGCACAATTTCACTCTTTTTATAGCTGAGTAATATTCCATTGTGTGTGTGTATATACACAGACACACAATGAAATATGTAAGCCACATTTTCTTTATCCATCCATCCATCCATCAACATACACTTGTTTCCATACCTTGGCTATTGTAAACAATGTTGAAATGAACATGGGGATGCATGTATCTTTTTGAGTTAGTGTTTTCATTCTCTTTGGGTAGATACCCAGAAGTGGAGTTGCTGGATCATATGGTAGGTCTATTTTTAATAGTTTGGGGAACCTCCATAATGTTCTCCATAGTGGCTGTACCAATTTACATTCCCCCAACCATGTACAAACATTCCTTTTTCCACATCCTCAACAACAAATGTTATCTCTTGTCATTTGGATAACAGTCATTCTAACAGGTATGAGGCGATATCTCATTGTGGTTTTAATTTGAATTTCCCTGATAATTAGTAACATCAAACATCTTTTCATGTTCCTGCTGGCCACCTGTATGTATTCTTTGGAAAAATACCTGGTCAGATCATCTGTCCATTTTTTAATGTATTGAATTGTGAGTTCTTTATGTATTTTGGATATTAATCCCTTATCAGATATATGATTCACAAATATTTTCTCCCATCCAGTAGGCTTTTCATTTTATTGATTACTTCTTTTTTGTGCAGAAGCTCTTATTTTGATATAGTTCTACCTATTTAATTTTGTTTTTGTTGTCAGTACTTTTGATGTTATATCCAAAAAATCAAGCCAAAACTAGTGTGAAGGAGCTCTTCTAGAAGTTTTATGGTTTCAGATCTTACATTTAAGTCTTTAATACATTTTGAGTTAATTTTTATGAATGATGTAAGGTGGATCCCAGTTTTATTCTTTTGTGTGTATTATCCAATTTTCCCAGCACCATTTACTGAAGAGACTATCTTTTACCTATTGAGTATTTTGGCTCTCTTGTCAAATATTGGGCTTCCTTGGTGGCTCAACTGATAAAGAATCTGCCTGCAATGCAGGAGACCTGGGTTCAATCCCTGGGTTGGGAAGATTCCCTGGAGCAGGAAAAGGCTACCCACTCCAGTATTCTGGCCTGGAGAATTCCATGGACTGTATAGTCATGGGTCACAAAGAGTCAGACGTGACTGAGTGACTTTCACTTTCACTTTGGGGCTTCCCTGGTAGCTCAGCTGGTAAAGAATTCACCTGCAAAGTAGGAGACCTCAGTTTGAGTATTTTGGGCTCCCCTGTCAAATATTAGCTGACCATAGATGTATGGTTTCTTGGTGGTGGGGAAGGGAGCCAAATAGCCACATTTGAAGGAATGACACTAAAGAAAGAATTGAAGCATCGTGGTATATGAGCCTTTTGATGTGTTGTTGAATTCAATTTGCTAGGGTTTTTTAGCAACCTTAGGGTTGCTAGGGTTTTGTTGAGAATTTTCACATCTGCAGTCATTAGAGTTATTGGCCTGCAGTTCTCCTTTCTTGCTGTGTCCTTATCTGGCTTTGGCATCAGGGTAATGCTGGCCTTGTAAATAAGTTTGGGAGTGTTCCCTTCCTCTTCAGATTTTGGGAACAGTTTAAGGCGGCCTGAATTTAAATCTTCTTTAAATGTTTGGTAGAATTCACCTGTGAAGCCATTTGGTCCTGTGCTTTTCTTCACTGGGGGGTGTTCAATTACTGATTCAATCTCCTTACTTGTTACAGGCCTGTTAAAATTTTTGTATTTCTTTACCACTCACACTTGGTAGGTTACTTCTGTTATTTTGTTACTTGTTTTCGTATATAACATATAGCATTTTTTCTCATTTACTGCATTACTGTCTTTTCTGTTCAGTGGATTTTTTTGTAATGGTGAAATGTTTAAATTACGACAGCAGGGCTATAGGCAGGCTCTGTAGCTCAGTGGTACTGTGGATCGCCCAGGGTCTCTGTGGAGCCCCCCAGGTTATGGGGAGTCAGACGCATGCTCAATAACGTCACCAGTGTGCCGGCCAGGCTCCCTGCTCTCATGGGGCTGTAGGCTGGGCTCCGCGACTGCCCAGGTTCTCTGACCAGGCTCCCTGGACGGCAGGGACAGGAGGCTGTGCTCAGCAGTTAAGCAGGACTGCACCTTTGCTTCTCTGCCTGGGCTGGGCAGCATGACAGGCGCCAAGGCCAGTACAGCCCCTTGACTGGAAACCCTAATCAAATGAGCTCCCTGGCCAGACACGGCTACCAGCTCAGCCCTGCAGATGGGCAGATCCACTGGCTGGAGCTTCTGCCAGCAGCCACTGCAAGCAGGAAGGTGGTCTCTGCTTCTATATCTCTATCTGATCCTCAAGGGGTCAAGCCTGCAGATCTGTCAGTGATCTCTGAGACCCGAGGCTTGAGTCGGCTTCCTGGGAAGCATCCTGCAATTGCTGGGGAAGCTGGACGTTCCCTCTGGGCTCCCTTGACCGACTGGAGAAGCCAGAGGCCCCAGGGGACCGTCTCCGTGCATCACTGGGCTGACCTGGGAGACAATCGATGCAGTTGGTGTAGCCCCTCCTCTTACTTGATAAGTGGCCCTTCCCTGACTCTATGGTCCGGGGTGCTTCAGCCTTGCCCCTGGGGTCTGGGATTTTCACAGGGGTGTCCTGTCTATGGATAGTTGCTAGGTTGGTACTTATTGTGAGGGGAATAAAGTTGGGAGTGACCTATGTCACTATCATGACAACGTCACTACCTTCAATCTTCTGTAGTCACTATATACTGTGGATACAACAGTCACATAAAAAGAGAATCTCAAAAAAAAAAAAAAACACAATTTTTTTTTTTTTGCCTTGTACATCCTGAGTGATTTTATTTTCTGTTTTAAAATAACCATGGTTGTGATATGGGAAATGAAAATAACAGAGTGCAAAATAACACCTTCACTGTGATGGCAGCTATCAAAAATATTGATACCCATGGAAGATAATATTACAGAAATGAAAGAGTTGTGTTGGGAAAGAAAAGAAAAAGAAAGAAGCTGTATTATCTGGGACAGACAAACCTGCTGTAGGAGAGACACCTGGTAATACACTGGTTTAGTTTTCTTCACATCAGTCCAGGGCAAGAATGCAAACACCTATGTGTGGCCTTGTGGGGACACAGGCCACTTTGCCTTATTCCCATACCATTCCCTAGGGTAGTGCCGTCATTGGCTGGGTTGCAGTCATGCCCCTGTTCAGCTCAAAGAAAAGAGGCAGTGTGGAGGCATTTCTGCATTGTCATAGGGTCCAGGCTTAGAAACAGCCCTCATTATTGCTGCTCTGGTTCCTGTGGTGAATATTGTTATGTGGCTAGACCTAACTGCAAAGAAGTTTGGGAAATGCAAATGCGGAGGGCAGCCTTGTACCTTGAACAAGGTAGAGAATGGATTTTGGTTGATAATCTTTTGTTGTTGTAGTTATCAGTCGATGAGAACTGTGCTTGATGATTTACAAATACTGCCTCATTTTATCCACACAAGCCCCCACTTGTAACAGTCATCAACCATGTCTTCTCACATTGCACCTACTGTCATTAACATGATGGCATTCTGAGCTTTTATTACTTCAAAATATTTTAATGTTGTTATACAACAATTCCAACCTAAAGAATCCATATTTCATTATCTCGGAAGCTCCTTTTGGCTCCAAAATATCACTTTTTCATTTCCTACAGAAAAGAAATATCACAATACCTTATATTAGCCATATGACGATTATATGGATCATTCACTGCAGTTGAATTAAGAAAGAGAAATAAAGACTCAAGGAAATTGTGAGATGAAAATAACTGAGAGTGACTGATTTATGCCTTACAAATTTTATACTCCACATATTTTTATTTCATCCCCATCAATATCTAATGTCTACAGTAAATTTTCTTTTCACATGTTAAAAAAGTCAGTAAGTTCCTATAACAGAAATGTGATTAGGGTCAGAATTGATATTTATTAAATAAGAGTATGGATTTGAAGATGGATTTGGAACATCAGAGAATTCACAATTTTTATCATGTTTCCTAGTGTTTAACCTATAAGAACACCTTCTCACATCACACATCAGCTAACCAAAGCGTAAATTTTAGAGTCATCCTCGGGTGACTGCTAAATCTGCTCATTCACCGGGTGCTGTCGACTTGACTCCTAAGTGTGTCTTCCCGTTCCTTTTTCTCTACCTTTCCCTCCCATAGCGTACCACGATAGACTTCTACTGCTTTCTTCATGTCTGGTCCTGCTTTGTTCTAATGCATTCTGCCACAGTGAGATTTGCTTTTTAAAAAAATATATACATCGCTGTTCTGGGTCTTAGTTGCAGCATGTAAGATCGTCAGTCTTCACTGCGGCATGCAGAGTCTTCAGTGTCACTGTGAAAATTCTTATTAATACTTGCAACATGTGGGATCCAGTTATCTGACCACAGGTTGAACCTGGGCCCCTGGCACAGGGAGCTGACAGAGTCTTAGCTACTAAACCACCAGGGAAGTCTCTAGAAAGATAGTTTCTAAAACACAAAACTGATCAAGTAACTGCCTGGTGGTTCCAGTGGCTCCCCAATGTCTTCAGAGTGTAGACCACACTTTGTTTGTCTGTATTGACATTTCTCGGCCTCACGCTCCCCCTTTACAAACTCTGTGCAGCTCTCAAAACACGTTGTGCATTCTTCTGCTTTGGGGCCTTAGTATACCCTTCTCTGTTTCACCTGACTAACTCCCAGAGTACCCTCAGGCCTAACTTCTGATAACCAGTTTACTAAGAACTTTTTGGGCTTGACTGCCCAAAAAGAGTCTGCTGCCTTTTCTGCTTAACACAGAATGTTAAGCATTCTGTGCTTAAACCTCTCAGCATGTATCAATATTTTGGGTATCTTGTGGTTGCCAGCTGACTTATCAATCTTTCTACCTAAATTGTGCATGCCTGCTAAGTTGCTCCAGTTGTGTGTCTGACTCTTTGTGACTGTTGTGGGCTGTAGCTCACTAGGCTCCTCTGTTCATGGGATTCTCCAGGCAAGAATACTGGAGTGGGTTGCCATGCCTTCCTCCAGGGGATCTTCCCAACCCAGGGATCAAAGCTGAGTCTCTAACATCTCCTGCATTGATAGGCAGGTTCTTTACCAACGGGGCACCACATGGGAAGCCCAACTAAACGGTAGGCTCCTTGAAAGTAGGGGCTATAGCTAATCTGTTTAATCTTCAGTGCCTGGCATCAGTCTGGCACCAGATAGGCACTCAATCAATATTTCTTGGAGAAAGGATGGAAGGATGAGAAGTCCTGACATCAACTTTGCCCTTCTAGAAGTGATGAGGAGTATGTGTTTACTCTGACATCAGCCATTACTAGGCCTGCTGAGTAGTAAAGTGAACAATTCAAGGCTCTCTGACTAACAGAGATGATGGGAATAATTGCTTGTCCCCACTGCAGGAGCCCATAAATAAATTGAATGAATCATAGTTAGGTTCTGGGTATGGATGCCACGAAAATGGCCTGAGAACTTGTGGCAACACTCTCAAAATGAAGACAAATTTCAGAGTTGGCTGCTCAAAGTTCTTTCTGGCGTCTGTGTTTCTCAGCACCACACCTGGCAGAAATACAGTCCCATAAAAGTGAACCTGATTGTGTTGGACAAGTAAACTGTGCTTCTGGTAATTGAAGCATAGAAGCTGCCTTTATAGTTTCCTTCGTTGAGGTATGTAGTGGTGACTAATGAAGACATATCTGACATGAGTGTGAGTCGAGGGTAAGGTTAGGGCCAAATTTGGCTGCGGAATACATGGCTATTGACCTTTTCAATATCTGGCATACTCTGTTTTGAAAACAGATTCAATATTTAAATTATGACTAGAAAAATCTTAGCCAGGCACAGGTTCCCACCCATTGCTCCACTCCCAAATAAGACAATAATGGTCTCTGTCTTTAAAAAACTTACAAAAAGTTTTTTGTAACTGTGCTCTGAAAAGGTAGGCTCCACAAGACAGATAATTTTTTAATCGCCAGAGCCCTCACTTAGAAATAACTGTGTAAGTTAGGGAATGAGTTTTGTTGTGAATACAAAAATCTCTGAATACATGGAGGCTTAGACACCTCGGGACTTTATTTTCCTCATATCATGAGTTCAGAAGGAGAAAATTCAGAGCTGGTAAAACAGCTCCAGAATGCCACTGGGACTGGTGTGGGTTGAATTATGTCTCCCTAAAGATGCTGAAGTCCTCATTTGTGACTGTGACCTTATTTGGAGTCTTTGCAGATGTTGGCAGGTTGAGGTCATTAAGATGGACTCTATCCAGTGTGGCTGGTACTCTTACAAGGAGAGGAATACGTAGGTAGAGGCACAGGGGAAGATGGGCATATGAAGATGAAGGCCCAGAGGGAACTGATGCTGTTATAAGCTAAGGAGCACCTGGGGCCACCGGAAGGTAAAAGAGGCAAGGAAGGATCCTCCCCTAGGGGCTCTGAAGGCAGCATGGCCCTGTTGAAATCTTGATTTCAGACTTCTAACTTTCAGAGCAGTGAGAGAACAAGTTTCCGTTGTTTTAAGCCACTTAGTCTGAGGTTCTTTGTTATGGGAGCCCTAGGAAACCAACAGAGGGGCCCAGGCTTCATACACTTTTCTGCTCAGCTGTGCCTGTTGCCTTGTTTTCACATGATGGCTGCTCCACACCTAATGTCATGCTCAAGTTGCAGGCAGGAAGGAAAGAAAGGCCACCGAATGAAAGACAGCTGTTGGGGAAGTCTACCCACTTTGAAAGAGCTTTGCTGGAAGCCTCGCCGAGCAACTCCTGCTTCCATCTTGTCCTCTCCCCATCAAGAATGGCATCTGAAAACCCAGTATTTTAGCTGGATGCAATGTTGTCATACATTAAATCCGACTTCTTTTGGTGAGGAAGAAGGAAAATGGACATCCACTGGACAGTTGTGTTTCAAACTGTCCTTTACTAAATTAGAGTTTTATAAATAAATTGAGATGGCTGGATGGCATCACTGACTCAATGGACAGGAGTTTGAGTAAACTCCGGGAGTTGGTGATGGACAGGGAGGCCTGGTGTGGTGCGATTCATGGGGTCGCAAAGAGTCAGACACGACTGAGCGACTGAACTGAACTGAGATAAATTGAAGATGGGGTAAAACTAAGAGATCCTAAATTAATAGACTCTCCTGTGCTTCAAATTACAGAATCTAAAAGCTGGAAGTGCATTTAAAGGCTGTCTGATCAAACCCCCTCATTTTATACACGAAGAAGTGTCTGAGACGTGTAAGCAGCATAGCCAGAGTTTACAAAGATAGTGGGAGCAGAGTCCTTGATCTTCATATGGGCGTTGGCCATTACACTTGCTTTAGTAATTAACACGGTCACGCAGTTAGTTCATCTTTAGGAAGTAAGACCCTAATAATCTCTTCACCAGGCTAAATGCTAATATTCTACCAGGCGCGCACACACACACACACACACACACACACACACACACACACTGACCCTAATAGCGAAGTATGGCATCAACTCACTTTGCTTTTTAGGTCTTATTTCCTTGAAGCAGAAAATAACAGGTTTTCAGCTCTAAAACTACAGGGACAGCAACCTTGATGCTGACCAATGTTTGCGTAAAAAGTCCAAAAACCAACAATAGTTTTCATGTGAATCAGTCTACTCAACTTAGTCTAATCCATGATTTGATTTCTAGACCAAGAAATATAAGCTGTAAAGGTTCAGCTGATTTTAGACCCTGAAAAAGGGTGTGGAGAGTGATTTAGTTGTATCTTTCCAGGAAAACTATTTGTTAAAATTCAGTCATTTGGAGAACTTCACAGAAGGCCTTTTGGATTGATGTACTTGGTGGCTCAGATGGTAAAGAATCTGCCTGCGATGTGGGAGGCCTGGGTTCAGTCCCTGAGTTGGCAAGATCACCTTGGAGAAGGAAATAGCTACCCACTCCAGTATTCTTGCCTGGAGAATTCCATGGACAGCACAGTCCATGGGGTCACAAAGAGTCAAACAAGATCGAGCAACTAACACTCTACATCCTTGAACTTGGTCTCTGAGTGTTAGAAGTTCAGATGACTTTCTGATTACTGTATAGGAAGTGTGCTGCAAAGTTACTGGAGCTAGACTGAAATGACATGAAATTCTAAATAAAATAAAATGTTTGTCATTCGGGTAAGATAAGATACGCTCATTTCATTAATAAAAGTTACTCCCACAATACACATGGTGGTCACATGATGAAATCTAACCTGCTCACTCAGTACCAGGATATAAACCTATCAGTTAGGTTAGGAAAATAGGCCACCATCCTAAATCAGAGGTTAATAGCAGTTTGCAGATTCAGTGAAACTCGCATGGAAAAACTTGCTTCAGAATGATATATGCACTAATGCTCAGGGGTACTATTCTCTGAGTCATTCTAATATTGGTTTATATTTTGCTGAATTAAGCATTGCCTCAGAATGAGCAGTCATGAGACAATCTGAGGCCCGCAGGAGATCAGAACGGGGAGACTCCAGTAGAAAATAATCAGTAGCTTGTCTTCTGTACAAGTCGCTTCCTCTGCATATCTGCCAAGACAGTTTAATAACTTTTCTTCTAGTTATGAATAGACAACACATTTTTTTGAAATGTTCTCCTTATTAATAACATGTATCTTTCTTGATACTGAAAGATACAAAAGAGGAAGAAGCAGGGCAGAATCCCTGATATTCCTGTTCTCAACCACCCTCTTAAGACAACTAATATCATCAATTTTAATGTATTGTCATTAGATTGTATTGATATACTTGTATATTTATTTATGTATGTGTTTATTCTTTATTATGCAAAACTCCTAACATATTAGAGTCAAGAGAACAGTAAAATGAATAGTCATCCTCCATTTATGATCATTTCTTATTCCTCCACTGGATTACAATGAAGTGAATCTCAGACATATTGTATCTATAAATATTTTGCTATATATCCATCAAAATAAGAACTCTTTCTTAAAAAGCTAACTGTAATACTAATTTTGTATCCCACCAATTCACAATAATTCCTTAATAATTCCTCACAATAATTATCAAATGACTACTCATCAAAGACGCTTACTCCTTGGAAGGAAAGTTATGACCAACCTAGACAGCATATTAAAAAGCAGAAACATTATTTTGCCAACAAAGGTCTGTCTAGTCAAGGCTATGGTTTTTCCAGTAGTCACTTAGGGATGTGAGAGTTGGACTATAAAGAAAGCTGAGCACTGAAGAATTGATGCTTTTGAACTGTGGTGATGGAGAAGGCTCTTGAGAGTCCCTTGGACTGCAAGGAGATCCAACCAGTCCATCCTAAAGGAGATCAGTCCTGGGTGTTCATTGGAAGGACTGATGTTGAAGCTGAAACTCCAATACTTTGGCCACCTCATGTGAAGAGCTGACTCATTGGAAGAGACCCTGATGCTGGGAAAGATTGAGGGCAGGAGGAGAAGGGGACAACAGAGGATGAGATGGTTGGATGGAATCACCGACTCAATGGACATGGGTTTGGGTAGACTCCGGGAGCTGGTGATGAACAGGGAGGCCTGGTGTGCTGCAGTTCATGGGGTCGCAAAGAGTCTGACATGACTGAGCGACTGAACTCAACTGAACTCTTCAAAGAAAGCAACGTTTCCATTTCTCTGTCTCAAATATTTTTTTCTGTTTTACAGTTGGATCCAAACAGGGTCTACACATTGCATATGATTGATATGTCTCTTAAGTATCTTTTAATCTATGGGTTCACCAGCCCTGTTTGTTCTTCTCTATTATTTATTTATTGAAGAACTTGGATTTTTCATCCTGTGGTATTGCTCACATTTTGGACTTAGCTGATTGCATCTTTCTAGAGAATCGTTTATATTTCAAAATCAAAGCAACTTATTACCTGGCTTTTTCACTTCTGGATTTAAGTATTCACTACTTTTTGTCTTGTCTAGATAAAAATAATTAATTGGTAACAATGAAAGGTCAAGAGAATTTGCCATTTGACACAAGACAAAATTTGGGGGTTATCATTTCTTTCTTTCCTTGTTTGAAAATATATTCAGAATCCAGATATTTCTCATGATCTCCACTTCTACCACTCTGGCCCCAGACACCAACATCTCTCACTTGGACTATCTGCAATGACCTCCAAGCGCTTCTCCCTGAGTTTCTCTTTGCTCCTTCACCTTTAGAACCAGAATGATGCTAATAAAACCCAAATCAGCTCACACTGGCTTCCCAGGTGGCTCACTGGTACAGAATCTGCCTGCCAGTGCAGGAGAAGCAGGAGACCCAGGTTTGATCCCTGGGTTGGGAAGATCCCCTGGAGGAGGAAATTACAACCTGCTCCAGTATTCTTGCCTGGAATATTCCATGGACAGAGGAGCCTTGTAGGCTACAGTCCATGGGGTCTCGAAGTGTCAGACATGATTGAGTGACTGAGTGTGCATGCACACAGATCACATTAGTCCTCTGCTCAGGACCTTCCACGACTTCTTTCTTTACTTAGGGAAAAGCTGAAGTCCTTACAAAACCTACAAATCTTTTTATGATTGGCTGACCATGTCTCTTTTATCTTATTCACCAACTCTACTTTCATTGTCTCTTATTCTGCAGCCACACTGGCCTCTGTTTTCCTTAAATGCATCAGCCACACTCCAAGCCCACTAGTTCTTTCCTTTGCCTGCAACCCTCCTTCACCCATATGTCGTGCCCCCGTCTGGCCTTCAACTCCTTGTTTAACTGTTACTAAGTGCAGTCTCCCTGACCACCCCATTAAAAATCTCAGCCCCTGCTCCAACCCCATTCCCCATTCCTCTTACCCTGTTCTGTTTTTCTTCATAATGCTTGACACCTACTAAAGCACTGTATGACTTGTCTATTTCAAATTTTTCCTATCTGCCTCCAATAGAATATACTCTTTATGAGTTCGGAGATTTGTGTCCATCTTGTTCAGTTTGGCTCTATCCTCAGTGCTCAAAACCAAAACATTTGTTAAATGGATAAATTTCAGACACTCAAGGAAACTGTCCCACTTTCTTCTGCATACAATATTTCTCCTAAATTAACCGTGTTCAGAACATGTTCAGACCAAAGCTTTCAGTTCTTGAGAGCTGGCTTACATTTATAATCACTCTGTCCATTCTTACTGTCATTCTTTAGACAGAAGTTGCTGAAATGTGCCTTGACAGATAGATGGATAAAAACGATGTGGTACATATACACAATGAAATATTACTCAGCCATAAAAAAGAATAAAATAATGTCATTTGCAGTATGGATGGACCTAGAAAGTATCATACTAAGTGAAGTAAGTCAGATAGAGAAAGACAAATATTATATGATCCCACTAACATGTGGAATCTAAAACATGATATAAATGAGCATATTTATAAAACAGAAATAGACTCAAGACATAGAAAACAAATTTATGGTTTCCAACAGGAATGACTGGGGATAAATGAGGAGTTTGGGATTAACGTATTACACATGATTATATATAAAGTAGATAACAAACAAGGACCTACTGTGTATCACAAGGAGCTATGTTCAATATCCTATAATAATCTATAACGGAAAAGAAATCTGAAAAGGAAGACATTCATATGTATGTCTATATATGAAGACAAATGCATATGTATAACAGAATCACTTTGCTACACACCTGAAACAAACACAGAATTTAAATTAACTGTGCCTATTAGAAATGATTTAAAGATAAAAATAAAATTAAAAAAAGAAGTAAAGCTGTTCTATTTGTTGGGCAAAGTGAACTGCTCTAGAAATACGACCACTAAGGACCTGTTGTAGATTGAACTGTGCTTCCTCAAAATTCACACACTGAAGTTCTAACCTGCAGCACCTTAGAATGTAACCTTATGTGGAAATAGGATTGTTTCAGAGGTAATTATCGATAGTCAATACCAGGCCAAGCAGAAGTAGGGTGCAGCCCTAATTCTATATGACTACTGTTTTTATGATAAAGGGAAGTGTGGACAGAGACACACATCCAGGGAACATGCCCTGTTAAGACAAAGGCCGAGATCTACAAGTCAATGACAGTCAAAGATGGTCAGTGAACCAGGAGAAGTTAGGACAGAGGCATGGAGCAGATGCTCCCTCGGAAGGAACTGACCTTGCCAACACTTTGATTGGAAAATTCTGGCCTCCATAGCTGCAAGACATTACATTTCTGTTGAAGTTACTCAGCTTGTGGTGTGTTGTTACGGGAACCCTGGGAGACTAACACAAGACACATGGAACCATAGCATCTCTGTTTGGATTTGCAAGTGGTTCACATAACTGGTGCAGATTAAGCACTCAACACATATATTTGAATGAGAAATGGGACAGTGTGCCATGAGACTGCTTCAAGGAGGGCAAGGAAGATGAAAAATTATCACCAGATGGTAATTCCCACCAAGGCAGCATCATATCATCTAATTATTCACTTCCTAGCATAAAACCTGCTTCTCAATACACATTTGTTGAACCAAATTGAAAAGTGGGCAGAACAGGTAGATCACTCATGCCACCAAATGATCTTAGGTGGGAGAGGTTTGTGTGGGCTGATGCGCTCATGAACCTTAACCAATCACCCTGATTTCACACTGTCAGAGGTCTCAGTGCTGATAGATTAGCATGGTTCTGATTGTTACTTTATTTCACTGTATTTAGGTGTATAGTATGTGGTCTTTAAGATATATCTCTAGGACTATTGGTAGACACATTTATTTTATCTTAGATCAGGTGGTTCAAGCATTTCTTCAAACTTAGATGGGTCATTCTGTCGATAAATCACTATGATGTGCTTCATGAGTTTTTTAATGCCCCCAAATTGCAAATGTCTCCATTATTCACCTGTGGTTGACTAAAAAGGGCCACAAATTCCTTGATACTCTGCTCTTTGAGAGATGTGATCTGCTTTCCCTCGCTTGACCTTGGGCTGAGCAGAGATGCTGAGCCAGTCTAGGCATTAGGAGTCTAGAAGCTTTGGTCTGGTCCTCTTGGACTCTCAATTTTCATGGAAGAAGTCTGACAGACCTGACGCTAACACTCAGTAACCTCATGGAGAGGCTGTGGGGACAGGTTAAGAGAGAGAAAGAAATCAGGGGAAAGAGAGAGAGACGCCTAGGCTGCCCCCTACCCATCTCTTCCAGTTGCAGTCTTTTGAGTCATCTCAGCTGACTCCCCGGACACTGCGGAGCAGAGGCAAGCTGTCCCCACTGTGTCCTGGCTAAATTCTTGACCCACAGAAGCGTGAGACCTGCGAGTAATAAATGGTTGTTTTAAAACACTGACATTTGGAATAGTTTGTTATGTGTAAGTCAGTAATTGAAGCATCACCTTTCATGCATATATAGACAGTTTCAGGTATATCTTATAACTTTTTAGGTGTTCTTGCCATGGCATCTAATAATACCTTCAAATCTTCAAAATTCCTTCTTTAGTCATATTACAGTATGTACCAGTAATCATCTGCTCAAACCATCATCACTCAGCAACCATCTGTTCCAACCAGAGTGCCATTTACTTGGGGCAAAAGGTGCCAAAGCACTCTTGTGTGCCCTTTATTTCTTGGCATAGCATGTACAATTAGGCTCACTAAATTATTTAGAAGAGGGAACTTGTGTCTCTGCTCATGGAGATTTTCTTTAATTGATATCAGGAAAAAGCAGACTTCTTGTTAGCACCAACAAAATATTAAAAACATTGATGCTGGCTTCCAAGAAGTACAAAATAATATGTATTTTGATAACTGATTAGTGACTGGACTCATTACCCTCTTTTGTGTGGCTGCTGGAAACTATATAATGTGCCTCAAAATTGTTTGGCATACTAAATTTTCAATGAATACTATTTATCACCACTCCTCCTTTAAAAAATATTTTTGCCGCTAGGTCATATTAATACCTTTGGAAACCTAATGCCAATTAAAACTATAGTCTATTATATACATATATTTTAATACTGACAATGTGACCTTAACAAAACAGTTGCTTTAGTGGCTAGCAATTAAGGAGAAACTGGAAGCACAGCAGATTATTGGTAAGGGATTTGCAAGGTTCCTCCAGCAATTTGCATTTAAATGCTTTGTATTAGAAGCTTCCATTGAAGGCAATTCATTTTCATTTTAAGAGAGATGTATTTAGCACATGAAATTGAATTTACTTTTAAAATTCACTCTCTATCCCCAGAATTATGTCAGACATATGGTCACAGTTGTTTAATGTGCCAACAAACTAGGGTGTTTGTATTTAGTATAAACAAACTATAAACATCCACACGAATACATGAAAAAATTCTCTTTGGATGAAGTCAATCATGCTTTATATGTTAAGGGTCCCTTTTATTAAATGAATCTCTGATGCTTTGACAAAACAAAGGGTGAGGAAATTCCACACAAGGAAAATTGCTGTCTTTTAATGTGAATATAAATTGTGTGGTAAAAGAATACCAAATGATTCCATGTCTCTTAAAATGGTATGATGAAGGGCCTATACATACTTCATATCTTGAGCAAAAAGAAGTTCATAGCTGTAATTTCAGCTGCATTTATTTTCAATCACAAAACCACTACAGCCTTCAGCACAACTTATAATACTGGACAGCCAAGAGGAAGCTCCAATACTTTGGCTACCTTATGCAAAGAGCCAACTCATTGTAAAAGGTCCTGATGCTGGGAAAGACTGAAGGCAGGAGAAGGGGACGACAGAGGATGAGATGGTTGGATGGCATCACCGACTCAATGGACATGAGTTTGAGTAAACTCCAGGAGACAATGATGAACCGGGAAGCCTGGCTGCAGTCCACGGGGTCACAAAGAGTCAGACATGACTTAGCGACTAAACTGAACTGAAGACGAAGTTCAGGATTGGCATCCTAGCTAGGCTAAGAGGCAGGTGTAGTTACTGGAAGCCTTCACGGGGCTTTGCATCATATGTGACTCAAATGATGCTCAGTTAGCCAGTCAGTTCAGTCGCTCAGTCGTGTCCGACTCTTTGTGACCCCATGAATCGCAGCACGCCAGGCCTCCCTGTCCATCACCAACTCCTGGAGTTTACTCAAACCCATGCCCATCGAGTCAGTAATGCCATCCAGACATCTCATCCTCTGTCGTCCCCTTCTCCTCCTGCCCCCAGCCCCTCCCAGCATCAGGGTCTTTTCCAATAAGTCAACTCCTCGCATGAGGTGGCCAAAGTATTGGAGTTTCAGTTTCAACATCAGTCCTTCCAATGAACACCCAGGACTGATCTCCTTCAGGATGGACTGGTTGGATCTCCTTGCAGTCCAAGGGACTCTCAAGAGCCTTCTCCAACACCACAGTTCAAAAGCATCAATTTTTCAGCACTCAGCTTTCTTTACAGTCCAACTCTCACATCCATACCCGACCACTGGAAAAACCATAGCCTTGACCAGACGGACCTTTGTTGGCAAAGTAATGTCTCTGCTTTTGCTACAAGTCACAAAATTTCTACTCACAAATGACGGTGGGACTTTGAGTAGCAAAGGGGTTTCATGGGAATTGACTGTAGTTCTCTAAGCTTGCTCAAACTTCGATTCTGTTTACAAGATAAACTAAGTCAAGACCCCAAGGAAACACGGCTGTGGAGGGTATGCCAGGCTTTCGATACAAAGGTAACAGGCTCACTCACTTCCTCACTGGCAAGCTCAAAGGACATTTACGGAGACATTTCTTCCATTCTTTGTCTTCTATTCCTGAGACAGAACAATTGGCCCAAGTTCTTCTAAATACTCTGACCTGGAGAGACACAACTTTTAACTATCTAGAGATGCGATTGGAATTATACTCATTTGACAGATTTTATATCATGCTATTTACATGAGTGCTCAAGGCACTGTATATAACTGCAAAGCCATCTAGAAAGTGACCCAGAAAATTTGATTCACAGGGTGGGCAGCTAATCTAAATCACTTTTTTGTTTCTCATCTTAAAGGCTGCCTCATAAAATCTACATACTTTGGCCAAGCTCTTCAAATAGACTTTTAGCCACCACATGAGTTTAGTTCCTGCCTCTATGACTTGACTCAGGGTTCAGCCACGGCTATGTGGGTGGCTTCAGAGTTGCACTGAGCGCTTTTATGTGGTTTTCTCTGGCTGTTTCAACTGCCTTGCCCTTCCGGGTAGCATCTGCAATTTGACTGGCTCTGATGAACACATCTTTTAGTCATTCAAAAGAAACTTAGGGAACATTCTTTGTGATAGAAATACAAATTTGTCTCCCTTTCCCAGCATGGAAAATTTTCTGCCTCAGAAAACTGCAAAACACTTGGAAGAATTTTGATTGTCTCATTTTAATGAGTAAGAAGCCAACAAAAACATCATCATCCTTGCTGCATTCAAGGCCCTAAAAGTTTGATGAACGGGAAGATAAAATTTAAAGAAGAAAACAAGAAATTCTGTTTGCATCTGCTATGTCACCTGACCATGACTAAGCACATGGTTTATCCAAGGCCACAGTAGACAGTTCAGTCTTATTTGCCAAGTATTTATTGGGCATCTCTTCTGTTCCAGGAGCTATACAAGGTAATCCAGTTACAAAAATGAATAAAACATGGGTTGCAAGTGGGCTTCTTTGGAGAGCAGTGACTGAGATGGAGTGAGGAATGCAAAAAAAGAGGGGATATATGTATATGTCCAGCTGATTCATTTTGCCGTATAGTAGAAAATAACAACATTGGAAAGGAACTATATACTCCAATAAAAATTAATTTTAAAAAACAGTACAGACCTTTTTTTGCAGGAAAGTCAGCCCTGGAAGGGAAAGTGGAAGAGGCAGAACTGAGAGGAGAGGTTATCAGACACATTGACGATCTGACAATGTCTCGGCCAGCCCAACAGCAAGTTCCAGAGCAGATCCCTGTTGGAGGAGTGTGAGCAAAGGGCTAGATCTCTGTTGTTGGCTGGGGACCACTTCATGGGTGCTCTGACCTCTTGTACCACTGCCTTGCGCAGTCATTCACTGGGGTCTTCTCAGAGAAGAGAGAATGAATGCCACTTAAATGAGGAGGGAAATCCCAAAGAAGCCAACAGTTTGGAACCTGTCAGGAAAATCACCTTCCTCCTTCTGGTCATCAAGTCCCTTCTTAAAGGAGAGCTGAGCCCCACATCTCCATGCCCGCCATCATCCACCCCTTGTGCCACACAGTTCTATGTCTCCATGATATATGGAGACCGCTCCTCATGGGCTCTGATGGACCTCACTTCCTGGAGGGAAACACGGGTAGAGGGAGGTTTGTGTAACAAAATAGAGCTCCCATCTCTGCAGTTAACTCAGGGTCACAACTGGTACCCATTATTTCCCTCCTCCTTGTTCCATTCTAAATTCCCTTCACCCTCAGCTACCACCAAGATTGAACTTGCTAGTTTTCCCCAAGAACCTGGCTCCGTATGAAATACAAGCTTCTCCTCCCAGGCTTCTTGCATGTTTCCATTCTTGTGGGTGAAGAGTACCAAGAGGTGCTCCCACTGGGTCACCTAAACCCACACATTCTTCCCTGTCTCCACTGGGTATCAGAAGGCTTCCTCCTCATGGTGTTCAGGGTCAAGTACTTTTGACAAGATGATAATTCCTCTTTTTGTTTGCTGGTCCCTGAACGCGAGAATCCCAAAGGGCTCAGGGGGAAGCTGTAGCCTGAACTTCAGTGAGACCCTCGCTGTGTCCCCTGGTGACAGCCTGCCCACTTTGGGAGCAAGGGCTTCTTATCTTGCAGAGCTCAGAGTTGTGGAGGCAGGGATCCACAGGATACCTGAGTAGATCACTGGGGGTAATAGGAAGCGGAGCCAATTCTACTTCTATCCCTTGTTTCCAGATCCATGGACTCTTCCTGATGGGAACACAGCATCACTGAGAGATTTCTGATCCAATAAATGTATTGCTTCCTGATGGATGGGTGATATCATTATAAGGCATTGCCTCTGAACTAGTGCTTCATCTGCCCCTTCAGCAGGCTGCTTATTACTCTAACAGCCTGGCAACTTCTGGGTGATGTGGGTAAAAATCACACATGATATGACTAGTCAATCCTATGGTCCTGTTGTTGTTCAGTCACTAAGTCATGTCTGACTCTTTGTGACCCCATGGACTGCAGCACACCACGCCTCTCTGTCCCTCATCATCTTCCAGAGTTTGCCCAAGTTCATGTCCATTGAATCAGTGATGCCATCCAACCATCTCATCCTCTCCACCCTCTTCTCCCTTTGCCTTCAGTCTGTCCCAGCATCAGGGTCTTTTCCAATGAGTCAGCTGTTCGAATCAGGTGGCCAAGGTATTAGTTGTACGCCCACTGTCTTGCTCCACTATTCATGATAAAATGAGTTTCCTGGATGGATATCATGCTAAGTGGAATTCCATATCTATAGATCAATCATTCCATAAATTCCCAGATAGTGGTGCTTCTCTGTGAGCAAGAAATCAAATCCCACCAGGAATAAGTGTGTATTCCTGTGAGAGGGAACAGGTGGAGCTTCCAAGATGGGAGAACCCCAGTGAAGTCAGCTTGCTACCAACTGACCAGTTTGTCTGCTTAAAGAACACGCCATATCCAGGGGCCAGCATTAGTCTCTGCTGTTGGTAGGTTGGACAGTGGAGAGTGAATGTGGTTGGACAGAGTCAGCTAGATTAGCCTTGGTTAGTGGTGTCTACGCTATTGGGTACAAGCATGATTCTTATTTCAGCCGGCAGCTGTGGTTACTTTGTGTATGCACTTTGCAGCAACGTAGTAAACACTGATAAAGGCTAGCTAGCATAAACAGGCCAACTCATTTTATCTACTTGGTATGCACATACCTTCCATGCAATTCCATATACTTATCCCATTCCTCTATCCAAGAATTTCCTGCTTTGAAGATTGAACTCCAAGCTTTCAATCTTTTTCCTTCTTGATCTCTAACTAACCAGACAAGCCATTTTCCACTTCCCATAGTTCATCTATATTCCATCTCAGGCTATTTTTCCTTTCATACAAAGTGAATATGTCCAGGTACACCATGTAATACCCATGGAGAAGACGTTCCCTTCGTAACTGTCTCTGAGGGCCATTCTGAAGTGGAAATGTAATACAGTTGCCATACCATTTTTGATGTGCACATGCTGAACCAATCCATCTGTAAACTAAACTTGGGCATTTTCCTCCTCTTTCATACGGGACTCCTTCTCTTTCCCCTGACACAATCAGAGGTGTATGCTGGGGGCAGGATGCTAGTGAAACAGATATCCTGGGGATCTGGGCTCCCTGCTCATGCAGCTTTCTGTGCCCTCTGGGCCTGCTGATGCTCAAGCTTGGATGTACATTCCCATTTTGTAATAAATTGCTGCTGGATTCTCAGACTTTCCAATTTGGCAGGTTCAATAGGCTCCAGTTCATGTTGTATGGTCTGGGATGCATAATCACTTTGGTGTTCCATGCTCAAACATTCCAGCTATCTACCATGGCTCAGTAGCACTCTAAGACCCATTTTTCAAAAGGTGTATATGTATGGACAGAGCAGTCTGGCAGGCTACAATCTGTGGGGTCGCAAAGGGTTGGACATGACTGATGTAACTGCACAGATCCCTGGAGGCTGCACTGAGATTCTCCCTCTTGGGCTTGTCATAAATTACACCCTGTATCTCTTTCTCATCAGTGATAACTCCATCATATGATGTCTGCTGGGTCAGATGGCCGCCCTGCAGAGCCCTGTCCTTCTCCTGATCCTACTAAAATATGGCAGCATTCTGCGTCCCCTAGTTCATAGATTAAAGTACACCTAGGTGTGCAATATGGTGCCCTGGAACCCAAAGAAGCCTAGTAAGTGCTGTGACTCCTTCTTTGCAGTTATACAGCAGTTTAGTTTAGAGGGATAACACAGAATATCCCTGACCACTGGATCTCCTACAGATTCTCCCCAAATGGCAGGCCTCTCCATCTTCATGGGGTTTATTTCCATCCTCCAGAGCATATGGGTCATAGCAAAGCCTCCAGTGTGCTAGTCACATCTTGTTCATTTTGCTCCATCAGCATGATGTCACTGACATAATGGATCGATATGATGCTCTGTAAAGAGGTCCAAATGGTCCAGATCACACCAGATTATATGATGACTAAGGATGGGAGAGTTCACATAGTCTTGGGGGCAAAACTCTATATTGTTCTCCTTTCCATGTTAATGTATGTGTTTCTGATTCTCTTTCCTGAATGCGATAGACAGAAACAAGTTTTACAAGCAAATAACTGCATAGCATGTTCCTACGGCCATATTAACCTACCTAAGTGGAGACACCAAGCTGGCATAGCAGCTGCGATTGGAGAAGTGACTTAGTGGGGTATGGAGCAGTCTACAGTCACTTCCCAGAATCCTTCCAGTTTCTGCAGGGGTGATAGCGGTGACTTAAACTGAGATATGGTAGGAATCACCATCCTGGAATCCTTTAGATCTTTAATGGTATCACTAACCCTCAGTGCCCCCCACCCCACCCCTGAATGCAGCATTGGTTCTGACCTGTTCTCTTGGCTGCAGGGAGGTTTGTGGGGCATTGCAGAGATTTCCACGTGGCCTTCCCTGCTAGTTTTACCCCCCAGGCCAGAGACCCAATAGAGCCTGGGCTTCTGACTGCCAGGCGTGTCAGTCACAGCAATACATCCAGGGACAGGAGAATTCATTTAGACTTCATTTATTAACTACCAGATCTTCATTTATGAACTACCCCCATTTGCCCCCACACTAACAGGGTGATGATGCTTCAGGTTTCTGGGCATCAATGTCAACCCAGACTCCATGTCCTGCAGATCTTAAAAAGTCTGAATATATTTCATTTCCACAGTGTATAGCCCCTCAGGTATTGGGTTGGCCAAAAACTTCATTTGGGTTTTTCTGTAAGATGTTACAGAAAAACATGTTAGTTACAGATGTTACAGTTCTGAACAAATGTTTTAATCAACTACACGGCTGAAGGCTGCTTTGAGGGTGGACCCAAGGAATCTATATGGGACAGGCTTGCCATGGTGTAGCAGGGTATTTCTTCCTAAAGATCTAGACACCCCTTCAAAGGGTTGCAGATCTGAAAACTGGCTCAGGTAGGAGACTGAGCAAAGGATCATGAATTTTTATCTGCAAGACTATCCCCATCTTCTCACTTCTCCATTCTGCTTTCTTTTTACTACAGATGTTAAGCAAACCTTTTGTTGGGTAACTATTTTGCCCCTTGGGACACCATCTTCAATTGGCCATCCCTGCAACTCTGAGAGTCAAATGCTCTTGACTGCCTCTCTTACCTGGCTTCCAGTGACTGAATGCCATCACCTGGCCTCTACTCTTATGAAGGAATCCTGCTCGGTGACCAGGTATTGGCCTACAGAACAGAGCCATCACTGGACCTCCTAGCGATGCTGCTGTTCCTCGCTGGCCAGCACATTCTGAATTGCCTAGGTGAACGGTGTGTTCTCTGGTGTTCTTCTGGCCTCACTAAATATATCCATTCCAGCATATTCACCTCTCACAGCCTTTTCATCCCTCCCTCTATTGTTTCTCCTAGAAGCTCAGGCATTTCAACTTTGCTCAGGGTGGGCAACTAGGCTTCAGGCCACTAGAGGCCACAGTTGCAGTGAGTTTGCCCCCTAGGTATATATTATATGCAGGTTTGATCCCCGGGTCGGGAAGCTCCCTGGAGGAGGAAATGGCAATCCGCTCCAGTACTCCTGCCTGGAAAAGCCCATGGACAGAGGAGCCTGGAGAACTACAGTCCAGGGAATTGCAGAGTCAGACAAAACTGAGCACACACACATGAGCATCATTATCATTGCCCCTAGGGTCCGTTTGAAGGTACCAAATTCTTCCATATCCGGAGAAAGTGCCCCAAGTCTCTGAATCGTTACTAATACACTCCTCAGATCAATAAAAACAGTACTCAGGGATCTGCTTTCAGGGAACTACCCCTGAGAATCTTAAGTGCACCTGGTTCTGGTTTAGATGGGCTCTGAGCCTGATTCCTAAAGGCATGAGACTTTGGGAAGGCCTTGGAAAGTGCCGAGTGTATTTTGTATGTCAGAAAAATGGGAATAACTGTAAATAATAATACTGAGGCCAAAGGGCAGACTTTGATAGTTTCAAAATATGCCTGAAAATGTTCCAACAGTCCTCCCATCAAATGGGGGGATCGATGTCCTCTTCTCTTATCCTGGGTGGGCCTCGGGGCTGCCTTGGCTTATAGAATATGGTGGAAATGACGCAATGGGACCTCCAAAACTTAGTGGTCATAAAAAGCCTGACCACTACCTTCTTGGCTTCTGAAGATCTCAGACACCATATTGTGAGGAAGCCCAAACTAGCCCATAGGAAGAGACCAAATAGAGTGGCCCCCTGTAGCTCTTCTGAATGAAAGATCAGCTGAGGTTTCAGTCAATGCTGGTATCGAGTGCTAGAATGCAGGTCCAGATAATTCCAGCCTCAGCTGTCTGTCTGGAGAAGGCAATGGCAACCCACTCCAGTGCTCTTGCCTGGAGAATCCCAGGGACGGCGGAGCCTGGTGGGCTGCCGTCTGTGGGATCGCACAGAGTCGGATATGATTGAAGCGACTTAGCAGCAGTAGCAGCTGTCCATCAAGTCACCAGCAGCCATGAAGTCTTCTCAGCTGAGGTTCCAGATTTTGTGAGGCAGAGATAAACCATACCACCTGTTCTCTGTCAAAATTCTTGACCCACACAATCCACGAGCAGAATAAACTGGTTGTCTTATGCCACTAAGTTTCAAGTGGCTTATTTTCCAGCAATAGTAAATAGAGCAAAGATCAAAAGGACAGATATCAAGTACGCTTCTTTCTTTCAAGAGCAACTAACTAGAAAATATAATGTAAAATAAAGCATCCAGAATAGCAAGAAAGAAACTAGGAAAGAACCTGACAATAACTGCAAAAGACCGTTATAGAAAAAAAAAGTTAACTCTAATAGGGGACATAGAAATTAGATCCAAATCAACCCGATTTAAAAGCAAAAATTAAGCAGCAAAAGGCCACTGGATTTGGCAATATAAAATTAAAGATTTCTGTTCAGAGAACTACATTGGACAAAGTGAACAGGCAGATAATAGACTGGGATAAACATTTGTAAAGTCTAAAATTGACAAAGGTATAATATTTACATTCTACAGCAAACTTCTGTAAGTCAGCAGTTAAAACATAGAGAACACAACTGAAAAAAGTAAGTAAAGGAGATATACTGGCAAGAATATGAAGTCTGCATGAGTGACAAATTTATGAAGAAAACTATAATGCTCCAAGAATCAAGGGAAAAACAATTTTTTTTCATTTTTAATTAATTAATTAATTTTACTTTACAACATTGTATTGGTTTTACCATACATTGACTTGAATCCGCCATGGGTGCACATGTGTTCCCCATCCTGAACCCCACTCCCACCTCCCTCCCCATCCCGTCCCTCTGGGTCATCCCAGTGCACCAGCCCCGAGCATCCTGTATCATGCATCAAACCTGGACTGGCGATTCATTTCACATATGATAATTCACATGTTTCAATGCCATTCTCCCATATCATCCCACTCTCACCCTCTCCCACAGAGTCCAAAAGACTGTTCAATACATCTGTGTCTCTTTTGCTGTCTCGCATATAGGGTTATCGTTACCATCTTTCTAAATTCCATATATATGCGTTATTATACTGTATTGGTGTTTTTCTTTCTGGCTTTCTTCACTCTGTATAATAGGCTCCAGTTTCTTCCTCCTCATTAGAACCAATTCAAATGTATTCTTTTTAACGGCTGAGTAATAGTCCACCATGTATATGTACCACAGCTTCCTTATCCATTCGTCTGCTGATGGGCATCTAGGTTGCTTCCATGTCCTGGCTATTATAAACAGTGCTGCAATGAACATTGGGGTACACGTGTCTCTTTCACATCTGGTTTCCTCGGTGTGTATGCCCAGGAGTGGGATTGCTGGGTCATCTGGCAGTTCTATTTCCAGTTTTTTAAGAAATCTCCACACTGTTCTCCATAGTGGCTGTACTAGTTTGCATTCCCACCAACAGTGTAAGAGGGTTCCCTTTTCTCCACACCCTCTCCAGCATTTATTGCTTGTAGACTTTTGGATAGCAGCCATTCTGACTGGCAATGATACCTCACTGTGGTTTTGATTTGCATTTCTCTGATAATGAGTGATGTTGAGCATCTTTTCATGTGTTTGTTAGCCATCTGTATGTCTTCTTTGGAGAAATGTCTGTTTAGTTCTTTGGCCTACTTTTTGATTGGGTTGTTTATTTTTCTGGAATTGAGCTGGAGGAGTTGCTTGTATATTTTTGAGATTAATCCTTCGTCTTTTGTTTCATTTGCTATTATTTTCTCCCAATCTGAGGGCTGTCTTTTTACCTTGCTTATAGTTTCCTTTGTTGTGCAGAAGATTTTAGTTTCAATTAGGTCCCATTTGTTTATTTTTGCTTTTATTTCCATTACTCTGGGAGGTGGGTCATAGAGGATCTGCTGTGATCTATGTCAGAGAGTGTTTTGCCTATGTTCTCCTCTAGGAGTTTTATAGTTTCTGGTCTTACATTTAGATCTTTAATCCATTTTGAGTTTATTTTTGTGTATGGTGTTAGAAAGTGTTCTAGTTTCATTCTTTTACAAGTGGTTGACCAGTTTTCCCAGCACCACTTGTTAAAGAGATTGTCTGGGAAAAACAAATTAAAACCAAGATGACAGACTTGCCTGGCGGTTCAGTGGGTAAGACTCCACCTTTCAATGCAGGTCCGATTCCTGGTCAGGGAAAAAAGATTCCACATACTTTGCCACACCAAATCCAAAACATAAAACAGAAGCAATACTGTAACAAATTGAATAAAGACTTTAAAAATGGTTCACATAAAAAAAAAAAATCTTTAAAAAAAGATGAAATAACATATTATGCCCCCCAAATTAGGACAGTGGATTGTATCAAATATTGATAATACTGCAACAGGCTGGGGCCTCTCATGCACTGAGGGAGTAAAAGTATGAAAGCCATGATGGTAAGAAGAAGTATTTTTGAAGAATTAGGGCAGCAGAGGATGAGATGCTTAGATAGCATCATTGACTCAATGGACATAAATTTCACCAAACTCCAGGAGATAGTAAAGGACAGGGAAGCCTAGTGTGCTGCAGTCCATGGGATCACAAAGAGTTGGAAACGACTTAGTGATCTAACAATGACAACATCCTATAAACCAAAGATCCCACCCCTCTCTCTATAAGGACTGCACAAGGAGGTAGATGATGAATCCGTCAGAATCCAAAAAAGAAAATAAAAATTCTGCTAGCATTGCAAGTGGGATACTTAATACAGGGAGTTGATTAAACAGGTGTAGGAAGGATAAAAGAGATCAGAAGACACTGGGGTAACTCAGAGATTGGTAACTGGGGGGTAGCAGCTGCCATTTCTAGAACTAGGGGGACAAAAGGAAAAAGCGGTAGGACATCAACACAGCAGCTTTGAGGAAGGGCTCTGGGGTTGGTACTGAGACCTCCGAGAGCAAGGCGCCATAGACAGGTGCGTGGACCACTTAAGAGGTAGCCAGCTACTACTCAGAGCGGTCCCAGGACGCATGATGCTTCTGCTGCTTACACCTCCAAGAAGAGCACTGGGCTGGGGCCCTAGCTGCCGGCTGTTGGTGGAAGAATGCCAGGAGGCGCTGTAAGTGAGCAGAGGGGCCCCGTCCCCCTCCTCACGCTTTGTGTGATCTTCTGCCAATACCTTCCATTGGGAAGAACAAAACCAGAAGGCAGCTGGCAAGGGAGTCTGGGAAATGCAGCTTATGGAACCCAAGCTTCAGGGACGGTTGGCTAGAGTGAAAGGCAATAAGCGAAAGATTTACACCCCAGTGGTTCCCCAAAGGCTCAGTGGGAAGAATCTGCCTGCAGTGCAGGAGCTGCAGAGACTTGAGTTCGATCCCTGGGCGGAGATAATCTCCTGGAGGAGGGCATGGTAACCCAGTCCTCTATTCTTGCCTGGAGAATCTCATGGGCATAGGGGTCTGACGGCTACAGTTCACAGGGTCACAAAGAGTCAGACATGACGAAAGTGACTGGGCATGCACGCATGTCACTGTGGTAGCAGGAGACTGCAGCCGAAGTAGGTGGCCATGGCTAGAGGGGCATTAAATCAAATGTCATGGGTGCATACAAATGGAATAGGTAGCTGTGAAGAGCAGGCAAGTACACGTGAGTAAGCAATATGGATATATCCCAAGAACACTGCTGAGAGGGAAAAAAGCAGGAAAAAGCATTAGATTTAAAGCATTCCACCGTATATGTAGGGCTTCTCTGGTAGCTCAGGAGGTAAAGAATCTGCTTGAAATGCAGGAGACCTGGGTTCGATACCTGGGTTGGGAAGATTCCCTGGAGAAGAAAATGGCAACCCACTCCAATATTCTTGCCTGGGAAAATCCCATGGACAGGAGAGCCTGGCTGGCTACAGTCCATGGGGTTGCAATGTGTTGGACACGACTGAGCGAGTAACACTCACTCTCCATGTACGTACGTTTAAAGTCGTAACAGAAGCTTCTAGGCTGCAGGACACAGGACGGTGCTGTGAGGGTGGGATGCCTGCAGAAGGCATGGAATTCGTAGCGCCCTGCCCTGAACTGTGCCCCGTGCATCCCTTCCATCTGACTGTTCCTGAGTTACATCCTTTTATGATAAAGTAGGAATCTGGGAAACAATTTTAAAAACCATAACAAAACAATATTATATATTTAAGAGGTTGAATACATATTTGAAGACATAGGAGTGGCAAGATAGGACAGAAGGAGAGATGTTGAGATGGAAATTATAGAGTCAGGCTGCCAGTAGGGGAGCAGTAGTTAGTCGGTCAGTAGTGTCCAGCTCTTTGCGACTTCATAGACTGTAACCTGCCAGGACCCTCTGTCCATGGAATTTTCCAGGCAAAATACTGAAGTGGATAACTATTCCCTTCTCCAGGGGATCTTCCTGACCCGGGGATCAAACCCAGGTTTTCAACATCATAGGCAGATTTTTTACTGCCTGACCCACCAGGGAAGACCCCTTTGAAGATATAGATATTACATATCAAATGGCGCCAAAGCTGCTACATAAAGTCCAATTCCTAGGAGTATGCAATACAGTTGCTCTGGTGGTGGCCTATACTATGGAGTGAAGCATAAGTGGCAGTTAGAAAGAAGGGCAAGAAAATAAGCAAAATCAGAGAGGTTCATTAATAGAGGGGGGAAAATAATGTGCTAAGAGTCAAGGGACATAACAAATCTCTATCCTTGAAGAGTTTAAAGAAAGCTTTATTAATCATATTTATTGCAGATTTTTTTTCTAACTTTGCCCTTTATTTTATCGTTTTACAAGGCATCTGACATTCAGAGGTTTTTTCCTGTCATTTTAGTAATTGATCTTTTCCTTCCTTATTTCTGCTAGTGATGGATTAGAGAGGCCACTCCTACCACTGAGAGATGGTATCTCCTCTTTCTGCTTCCCTTGAATCTGGGCTGGCCTTGTGATCTACTCTGACAGGCAGCATACAGAATACAGGGAATGATACTGGATGACTTTCAACATTGGGCCGTAAGAGATTTGCAATTTCCATATAAAATAAATAAGCTACAAGGTATATTGTACCACACAGGGAGAATAGCCAATATTTTATAATAACAACAGATGGAATATAACCTTTAAAAAATGTGAATACTACATGGTACCCCTGAAACTTATATAACATTGTACAGCAACGATATCCCAATAAAAATAAAAAATTAAAGTAAGACCTGCCACGCTCATCTTCACGGGCTCCTGGGAAGCCAGCTGCCATGCTGGGGGCTGCCCCAGCCGCATGGAAAAGCCCCACTGGGGAGAATGGAGTCATTCCAGTTCACAGCCTCAGCTGACCTCCCGGCCAGCAGCCATCACCAACTGCAAGCCATAGGAAAGAGACACTTGGGAAGTGCTGGCACTGTGGAGCATCCAGATTTCCGCAGGCTTAGTCAACTCCACTTGGAGTGTTAGCATTCCTCAGCTGATCCCAATCAACTCCGAGACTTTCGGGCAGATTGTTGTAAGGCCTGTTTGTTAAGGAGCAATAGATAACTGAAACTCTTTATCACTTTGATACTGAGAAAATCCAGATATCAATGAAACGTCTTATCTATATTCTATTTTTCAAGAGTCACACAGGGTTTTAGCTCAGACGGTATGTTTTCAGTCAGCCCACTGAGTCAGCTCCATTTGTTAGATAATCCATTTGATAGTTTATCCACTCATTTTTAATGCATTTTTCTAAGATATTGAAAGAAGTGTTAGTTTAGTCTCTTTTTTAAATACAACTTAAATATGCTTGAGCTAACAGGTGCCTGTTCTATGAAATGGAGGGGAGGCAGAGCTGGTCAGCTGCGAAGACGACCCCTATTCCCACTATTCCTTGATGCATTTCGCACACATTTTTCTCTATATTTTTATATAAGTGCCATCACCCAATATACCTCACATTATAGCTCAAGAATACCACATACATGGTAGAGTTTATTCACTGTGCACAGTACCCCACTGAGAAAGTAAACGGGTACTTAGGCAGGGCTGCCCCACCCCAGGGGAAGAGGTGTCTTTTGCTAACAGAGATCCTACCACTTTATCAAGCCCTGTGTTCTTCTTGTTGGTTGGTTGTACTGAAATAAGCAAAGTGTTTATTAAGAGGAAAAAGGGTACGTGTGGTTCAGAGAAAGGGGGGCTTCAAGCCCTGTGTGTTTGGGTCTGTTTTCACTCAATGGGGGAGCCGTTTCAGCTCTGACTCTGCTAAGGACCTGCCTGGACTGTTCATTTTGAATTTTATTTAGTTACTTAGGCTGCCCTGAGTCTTCACTGCTGCACAAGCGCTTCTCTTGCGGCAAGTGGGTGCTTCTCTTGGTTGCCGCGTGGGGCTTCTCACTGCAGGGGCTCCTTCTGTTGCGGAGCCCAGGCTCTCGGCTGAGCAGGCTTCATTAGCTGTGTTGCACAGGTTTAGTTGCCCTGCGGCAACTGGGATCTTCCCGGACCGGAGACTGAGCCCGTGTCCTCGGCCTCGGCGGGTGGATTCTTAACCTCTCGGCCACCAAGGAAGTCCCGCTGGCTCTGTTGTGCTTAACACAAGCCCCTGTTACAAACATCTGAGAAACATTTTCAGGAAGGCAACCACTAGCTTTAGGCACAAATGGATACAGTTGTCCCTCCTCCTCCGCAGTTGCCATGGTTTCAGTCACCTGCAGTCCAAAAACATTAGGTGGAAAATTCCAGAAACAAACAACTCGTAAATTTTAAATGGTGGGCCACTTTGAGTATTGTGATGACACCTTGCCCCTTCCCTTCTGCTCTGTCCCATGGGGACATGAATCATCGCTTTGTCCAGATGATCCTTCCCGTTCATCACTTAACAGCCGCCTCAGTTATCAGGTCAACTGTCAGGGCACCGCAGTGCTTGTGAGCAGCTCACCCTTATTTTACTGAATAATGGCCTCAAAATGTAAAAGTAGTGATGCAAGCAAATTTGAATATGCCAAAGAGAAGCCTAAAAGTGCTTCCTGTAAGCGAAGAGGTGACAGAAAAAAAATCAAATGGTGAGGTTGCTGAGATCTGTAAGTCAGAATGAATCTTCTGTGAAAATGTGAAGGAAGAAAAAATTTGCACTAGTTTTGCTTTCACACCTCAAACTGCCCATTGTTGTTGTTACAGTGCATGATAAGTGCTTAGTTAAGATGGAAAAGACATTAAATTTGCACAATATTTTGAGAGGAGAGAGACCATATTCACATATCTCTTATCACCATATATTTTTATAACCACAGTTCTATGTTATTATTAGTTATTGTTGTTAATCTCTTACTGTGCTTAACTTAATAAACTTTGTCATAGATATGTGTGTGTATAGTATTTGGTAATATCTGTGGTGTCAGACAACCACTGGGGGCCTTGGTATGTATTCCCACAGATAAGGGGGGATAACTGTATACCAAATATGGGAGAGTGAAGAGACAAAAGTGTTACCAGTATCACCAAAAGGGAGGAAGGAGGAAGTCTGTGCTGGGGTGGATTAGGGTTCCTCTGCAAATTTCTGTTCACCCAGAATGTGACCTGACTTGGGGAAAATATCTTGAGATGAGGTGGGGCCCTAAATCCAAAGACAGGTGTCCTTCTGAGAAGAGGGGAGCACATGGAGATGAGGGCACAGGCTGGGCGTCTACAAGCTGAGAGCGGCACGGACGGCAGGCAGTCCTCAGAAGCGAGGACAGACAGATGAACAGTCTCCCTCAGATCCTCCAGAAAGAACCATCCCTGACAGCAACTTGATTTCAGACGTCTGAACTCCAGAGCTGTGAGAGGATAAATGTATATTGTTTCAAGCAACTGAGCTTGGAGTCCTTTCCTATGGCAGTCCTAGAAATTTATATGGGTAGCTATAACCTATTGTGTACTTACAACTTACTGTGACTTGGTGGTAAAGAATCCGCCTGCCTGTGCAGGAGACCTAAGAGATGCAGGTTTGATCCCTGGTTGAGGAAGATCCCCTGGAGAAGAGAATGGCAACCCCCTCCAGTATTCTTGACTGGAGAACCCCACAGACAGAGAAGCCTGGTGGGCTACAGTCCATGGGGTTGCAAAAGAGTCAGACACAACTTACCGACTAAATAACAACAAAAATCCATGTAGTCTAATTCAGTGCTTCTCAAATGTCAATGTATAGAAAAACTACCTAAGGTTGTATTACCTAAAAATGTATTGATCATGATTCAGTAGGTCTGGGGTGGGGCCTGAAATTCTGCTTTTGGAGGAAGCTCCCTAATAATATGTCAGCTCTGCTCACAATCGGATCATAGTAAGTATTGAGAACAAGCATCCTGCCTTCCTTGACACTAGATACTTGATGATATGATTTCTTTTAGAGCAATTACTATGAATTCCCGTCATACCCAGGTGGAGTTATAATACAGATGGTTGAAAATATGGGGCTGGACTATCTTGGAGCAATGAGCATTGAAGGCATAGCTTTCAAGTCATCTGCAAAGCTCGATAGTGGAAAACATGTGACTGGAGGAGCTGAAAGGCTGTTCTGTTTAAAGTTTTTTCCACAGGTCATACTTTTTTGAAGGAACTGATAGAAAGGAAAAATCTAGGTATTCTCTGCATAATAATTTAAGAATATTTTCCATTCATAATATATATTCTCCAAGTAGCACTTTAAAATGTCTTAACAGGATAGATTTAAGTGCTATAGACTAATATTGCCTCTTTCAGGACTTCCTAGGTGGCACTTGTGGTAAAGAGTCCACATGCCAGTGCAGGGGACACAAGAGACAGGGGTTCAAGCCCTGTGTCGGGAAGATACTGTGGAGTAAGAAACAGCAACCTGCTCCAGTATTCTCGCCTGGAAAATCCCACGGACTGGCGGGCTACAGTCCATGGGGTTGCAGAGAGTCAGACATGACTGAGCACACACACACGATGAATCCATAGTGACCCACAGGCCTAATTGATGAAATTCTTAGGACCAGAAGTTTAAGTGAATGCTTAACTTCTTTCACAGTAGAGTTTTGGTTTAGTGGAGCAACTGAAAGAACTGGGAAAAGGTTAAGGGTACTCACATTTTCTATGGCCATGAAGGAATCTGAGCTCAAAAGTGTCCAGATACCTGAGATGTCTCTGATATGCAGCAGCCACCTCACAGACCAAGAAATAAGAAAGCGGAGGGGGAAATAGCTCTAAATTTTTTAAGAATTTGTTTTCTTGAACACTTGCAGAAAATTCTGGGATTAGCCTGTCTTTGTGAGTCAGTAATGAAATTCATATTAGACTCAGATCTGCTATAAAGGATTTACTTTATTTGCAATATTTTAAGGGCTAATTTGTAACATCTGCCTAAGTAAACAGAACTTACTTGGAAAGTAGAGAAGCAAAACCATGTGTCTGAAAAACTGAATACAAGTACTTGATAGATTAACTAAATCAACCCCAGATGGACATGTGGCCTGGCAGAATCTCAGGAGTTTTCTTGCACACTATTCGACAAAGGTCACACTGTTAAAGTCAAGTAGAATCTTTAAGAACGAGGAATCCTTAGCATTGAATATATGAATAAGAAAATAATAGATGCTTTCCATTGCATCACTGGCTGAAGATCTGTTGAGATATTTTCTCTGAGTCCTGTGGCTAAGAGGTTCCTTGGAAGAAACTAGCCATAGCACCCCAGCTTTTGGCTGACTTAGAATATTATTACTATAAATTATCATTTGTGAGTAGTTTTTTCCTAGTGATCTCATACAAGTGTCAAATATTTGAGATCTTTCTCAGATCCTGAAATCCATAACCACCCATTATGACTTGATAGAATTATTTACCTTTAAGTAATGTATATCTGCAACCATAGTTATTGTTTTATAGAATACATATGTATATTCTGTTCATTAACTCAGAAGGGGAAACAAATCTGGGGGAACCAAAATGAGAATGATCTCTTCATAACATATTCTAGGGGAACTCCTTCAAGGTGATTTAATAGTTCAATTGAAAGGGATCTTGACAGTGGCTAATTAAGACAGCTCAAAGAGTGAAATTCATTTATCTCTATCTTAGTGTGCTGTGTTGTAATATTCAATAATAAAACAAACTATTGTAGAGAACCATGATCTATTCAGTAAGTAGATTTGAATGCTTAAGTCAGTGATTCTTCTACACATTTAAGGTAAAACAAGATGCCCAAATTGAAATGAAGATAATCAGAAAAGCATGTATGAAGTCACAAAACTGATATTCTGCCTCTAAAGGAGAAATGATAGGTTACTATTTCTGTAATAGGGAAGAGCAAGTCAGACTCCATATTGGATCTGTTTCTTTTAACTTCTGTATTCTATTGCTTTTGCTGCAAGTTAATCACTAAAAGAAGACTGCCCACAGGCTGAAATAAACAGTATTGCCTACTCTGATGGGCTATATAAAGGCTCTGACACTTTCCCATTCATATAGAGATTAAAAGTTGCAGAACAGAGAATAATATTTGTCTTGTCAGTTCACTGGAAGGACTGATGTTGAAGCTGAAACTCCAATACTTTAGCTACGTGATGAGAAGAGCTGACTCATTTGAAAAGACCCTGATGCTGGGAAAGATTGAGGGCAGGAGGAGAAGGGGACGACGGAGAATGAGATGGTTGGATGGCATCACCAACTCAATGGACCTGGGTTTGGGTAAACTCTGGGAAGTTGGTGATGAACGGGGAGGCCTGGTGTGCTGCAGTCCATGTGGTCGCAGACAGTCAGACACGACTGAGCAACTGAACTGAAGTGTTGGAGGTTTATAGGAACATGGTAACCAGACTTGCATGGACAGTGGTGCAACCAAAGGATTGTGCCAAGAAGTTTGCAAAAACCAACCACACTCTTTCCCCTTTCAGTACAAAAGAAACCTGAATTCTAACTCCAGTTAAGTTGGTTCTTTAGGACACACTAGTCCACCATCTTCTTGGTTTGCTGACTTTCCAAAGAAAGTCACTATTCCTTGCCCCAACAACTCATCTCTCAATTTACTAGCCTGTTGTGTGGCCAGTTGCGTGAGTTTGAACTCAGTAACATTTCTATATTATCATCTCTTTTTTTCCTTTAACTAAAATATGGTCTTTTTCTGTAATTTAAAAATTCCAACAAAGGAAAAAAGTTTAAGTAAGTTTATAATGACTCTAGCAGTTGCAATTTGTAGGACTAGATCAAGAGTTTTACTACATGATGGTTTATCTAGAAGTTACAATGATTTATTGACTATCCCAAACTCATAACACATTCCACAATAAAGTTTCTTTTTGTTATAAGGACCACGCTAAGCATAAGCACAGTCTCTTGATAAAAACCTTCTGATGATTGTTTTAAAATCTATTACACCCTTTAAATTGAGTAAGCATAAAGTATTCTGCACTAAGACATTTTCTTGGCTTTCTATGAAGAAGAAAGCCAAGAAAATGTCTTAGTGTAGAATGAAAAATCAAATTAGTTTCCACTTTGGCTAAATACTTCACCATTTGTGGTTGGAAGATGCCAAACATCATTTTAGTTCTTTTCATTTAGGGATTAAAAGATAAATTGACCCTCTGTGAATGCACTTATTGTACACAGTATGGTCTTATTTCAATCTTTCAAGTTGACATGCTAACTAGGGACACAAGATGATGACCAAGACCCTGAGAAATGGTCTTGATTAGAGTCTTCACTCCCACTTTATCCCCCCAACTCACTCCTCCACTTAGCTATGCTGAGTTGGCCCTGTGCATTGTGCATACCATGCTGAATAAAAATCACACGCCAGATGCTGCGTGTCACACCAGAACACAAGCTAGGATAAGAACTGCACAGTGGCGGAGACAGAGATGTATGGTTCAAACGCTTCAAGAAAGGACTCACTGCAGTCAGCTCTCTCCAGATCTGATCTCAGCATTTAGGTCAAGGTCACCTTTTACTTCAGGCAGCTTCCAGTTACTGACTGAGCAAAACAGAGTGACTGAGCTTTCTCCTTGGGCAACCCCTACCTTATGACCATCCTAGGAGGTGCTAAAAGGGGGTGTCGCCATTCTCAGGACCCCTCTCAGGAGTAATTTTGCTCTGGAGTTCAGACCTCCCATCGGGCTGGCAGATTTGTCACATCTGTATTGTGGTTTGTTATTCACCTTGCCTGATCCTGTTTACATCGCTTATCTTTCACCATTGTTGCATCTCATACATTTTTGCACTCCCCAGTCCAGCCCACATCTGTTTTCTGGAGAATCCAATCTGTGACCCTTGGTGTCAGAAGTGGTCCAAGAAAGCAGGTAGTGGGGTGTGGGAGCCAGGTCACTCACTCCTTTGCTGATAATGAGGACTCAAGTCTTGCCTGGAACAAGGTGGCAGGCTAAACTGTTAAGGCTTTCCAAGGCAGAGCTAGGCTGTGCCTGGGGAGGGGAATGCAATAGTCTCAGAGATGATTCAGGCATTTGAACTGTATGTGGGAGAAGAGAAATACACTGACAGTGGGATTGGGTGTTTGTTTTTAAATTGAATTGAAACTCTACACGTTGATACTGAAAATCTGAGAGCAATTAAGAAATTGAAAGCTACGTTTAAAAGCCACAGGGTCTCCTTGGTAGCTTTCAAGGAGGTCCTCATCTCATGCAGTGGGCTCACAGAAAAACAAGATCCTATACAGGATTTGGTTTTCAGATTGGCTAAGCTTCAAAGATGGCTGAAACACAATCAAGGTAGTCATGACTCTGGCTGGGGAGACCTGAGTCCCCGACATGTGAGATGAGGATGTCTAGTTGTACGCCTTGATAGATTTCACCCCCCAGGCTACTCTGAACCTTATAAACATGCAGAAGTGGCTTCCCCTACTTGAGGGCTAACTGACCGTGGGAATGGTCTGCTGAAGGGCAGCTGAAGTGCCAGCTCCTCCACTTCTTCTCCCGCACCCTCACTCTATCATTATAAGGACATCAGTTTCTTTGGCTAAAATAACAACTTTTTGCTTTACATGTTTTGACTGTCAATATTGTTTTCCAGAGAGTCAAGTAATGCAGTATGATTACAGATTTTCTTTCACAATCTATTGTTTTTTCTGGAGTTACTACCTAGCTCTTTATACACAAACGCACACACATCACCATGGAGAGTGTGTATGGTAAAGCTTACCCCAATCTTTCCTCAGAGACCTACAACCATTTACTTGAGTAACAGTATATTGGGAAAATGGGAATAACGAGACATTGTGAGGTCCTGTTGGACACTGTATCCAAGTCAACCCTGGTCCCCAGAGGCACAGACCATCATCATACCACCTCCACCCCACCACTCACATTAGAGAGACGGCTCAAGTATGAAGTTCTGGCCAAAGTCTGGCTTACAGTGAGGGTCCTGAGACCCACCAGCTGGTCATTTCTTTGTTCCCCAAGGGACATGCTGGGCAACTGGAGTAACCTCCACCTGTGTCCTTGGTCTTGTTCACCTTTGAGCAGAAGGGAGAGCCAAGAGCCAGTGGTCTGCCTGCATAGTATTCCCACTGCACCACTTTCAAACCTTCAACCTATACCTCTGTTTTTACCGTTCTTTGTCCTCTGTGATACCGAATACTTCCAAGTCCTTTTGAGCCTCTCAGAGGTGTGACTTCTTTTTAATCAGATGCTCTTCTGTAGGCACTTTATAGCTAAATCAGAAACATTTTTAAGTTATGGCTTCCAAAAATTTTCTTAACTTTCTCATCTGCAACATCTCCCCTTGAAATCTGTTTTATTTACATTTGCTTTTGAATTTCTGCAACTTAAAAACCCACATTTTATCATTTTAGCAGTCTTGGAGAGAAAAGAAATGTCCAACCTTCAGTATATAAATAAGCATCCAACATTTTCACACGTAGAACAATTACCTTTCTCAGCTATATTAATTTAAACTTGCATTTTTAGGCTTCATTCTACTGGATTGTTCTTGGAATCTATGCCACATAGAAGGATAAGATATTTGTAATTAAGAAAAAGTGTTTAAAAAGAAGGAACAGTAAAATACTGTTTCGTGTGTTCTATATGCATGTTCATTTTAATTTATATTTCATTTTTCAATTCTTGAAATTAACAAAAAATGAGGTTTGAGAATTAAAATGTAGCTGGAATATAGAGGTCTTCACAGTTGAACAGGACCATGGAAGACAAGTAATAATAGCTAATAACAAGTAATAATATTTATCAAGAGCTTACTATGTACTAATCACTGTGCTAAGGGTTTTATAGACACTAAAAGAAGAACTAATATTCAGTTCAGTCAGCTCAGTTCAGTTGCTCAGTTGTGTCCAACCCCATGGACTGCAGCACACCAGGATTCCCTGTCCATCACCAACTCCCGGAGTTTACTCAAACTCATGTCCATTGAGTCGGTGATGCCATCCAACCATCTCATCCTCTGTTGTCCCCTTATCCTCCTGCCTTCTATCTTTCCCAGCATCAGGGTCTTTTCCAATGAATCAGCTCTTCACATCAGGTGGCCAAAGTATTGGAGTTTCAGCTGCAGTATCAGTCCTTCCAATGAATATTCAGGACCGATGTCCTTTAGGACAGACAGGTTGGATCTCCTTGCAGTCCAAGGGACTCTCAAGAGTCTTCTCCAACACCACAGTTCAAAAGCATCAATTCTTTGCAGCCTTCTTTATAATCCAACTCTCTCATCCCTACGTGACTACTGGAAAAACCATAGCCTTGACTAGATGGACCTTTGTTGGCAAAGTAATGTCTCTGCTTTTTAATATGCTATCTAGGTTGGTCGTAACTTTCCTTCCAAGGAGCAAGTGTCTTAATTTCATGGCTGCAGTCACCATCTGCAGTGATTTTGGAGCCCAGAAAAATAAAGTCAGCCACTGTTTCCACTGTTTCCCCATCTATTTGCCATGAAGTGATGGGAGCAGATGCCATGATCTTAGGTTTCTGAACGTTGAGTCAGCTTTTTTACTCTCCTCTTTCACTTTCATCAAGAGGCTCATTAGTTCTCCTTCACTTTCTGCCATAAGGGTGTCATCTGCATATGTGAGGTTATTGATATTTCTCCTGGCAATCTTGATTCCAGCTTGTGCTTCCTCCAGTCCAGTATTTCTCATGATGTACTCTGCATAGAAGTTAAATAAGCAGGGTGACAATATACAGCCTTGAAGTACTCTTTTTCCTATTTGGAACCAGTCTGCTGCTCCATGTTCAGTTCTAACTGCTGCTTCTTGACCTGCATACAGATTTCTCAAGAGGCAGGTCAGGTGGTCTGGTATTCCCATCTGTTTAAGAATTATCCCCAGTTTGTTGTGATTCACACAAAGACTTTGCAATAGTCAATTAAGCAGAAACAGATGTTTTTCTGGAACTCTCTCGCTTTTTTGATGATTCAGCAGATGTTGGCAATTTGATCTCTGGTTCCTCTGCCTTTTGTAAATCCATCTTGAACATCTGAAAGTTCACGGTTCACATGCTACTGAAGCCTGGCTTGGACAATTTTGAGCATTACTTTGTTAGTGTGTGAGATGAGTGCAACTGTGCTGTAGTTTAAGCTTTCTTTGGCATTGCCTTTCTTTGGGATTGGAAAGAAAACTGACCTTTTCCAGTCCTGTGGCCACTGCTGAGTTTTCCAAATTTGCTGGCATACTGAGTGCAGCACTTCAATAGCATCATCTTTTAGGATTTGAAATAGCTCAACTGGAATTCCGTCACCTCCACTAGCTTTGCTCATAGTGATGCCTCCTAAGGCTCACTTGACTTCACATTCCAGGATGTCTGGCTCTAGGTAAGTGATCACACAATTGTGGTTATCTAGGTCATGAAGATCTTTTTTTGTACAGTTCTTCTGCATATTCTTGCCACCTCTTCTTAATATCTTCTGCTTCTGTTAGGTCTATATCATTTCTGTCCTTTATTGTGCCCATCTTTGCATCAAATGTTCCCTTGGTATCTCTAGAGAGATCTCTAGTCTTTCCTATTCTATTGTTTTCCTCTATTTCTTTGCACTGATCACTGATGAAGGCTTTCTTGTCTCTCCTTGCTGTTCTTTGGAACTCTGCATTCAAGTGGGTACACCTTTCCTTTTCTTCTTTGCCTTTTGCTTCTCTTCTTTGCTCAACTATTTGTAAGGCCTCCTCAGACAACCATTTTGCCTTTTTGCATTTCTTTTTCTTGGGGATATTCTTGATCACTGCCTCCTGTAGAATGTCATGAACTTCCATCCATAGTTCTTTAGGCACTCGTCTATTGGATCTAATCCATTCAACCTATTTGTCATTTCCACTGTATTTAGGTCATACCTGAATGGTCTAGTGGTTTTCCCTACTTTCTTCAATTTAAGTCTGAATTTGGCAATAAGGAGTTCATGATCTAAGCCACAGTCAGCTCCCAGCCTTGTTTATGCTGACTGTATAGAGCTTCTCCATCTTTAGGGGCAAAAAGTATAATCAATCTGATTTCTATATTGACCATCTGGTAATGTCCATGTGTAGAGCCTTCTCTTGTGTTGTTGGAAGAGGGTGGTTGCTACAACCAGTGCATTCTGTTGACGAAACTCTATCAGCCTTTGCCCTGCTTCATTCCGTACTCCAAGGCCAAATTTGCCTGTTACTCCAGGTGTTTCCTGACTTCCTACTTTTGCATTCCAGTCCCCTTTCATGAAAAGGACATCATTTTGGGGTTTTAGTTCCAGAAGGTCTTGTAGGTCTTCATAGAACTGTTCAGCTTCTTCAGCATTACTGGTCGGGGCATAGACTTGGACTACTGTGATATTGAATGGTTTGCCTTGGAAACAAACCGAGACCATTTTGTTGTTTTTGAGATTGCATCCAAGTACTGCATTTTGGACTCTTTAAGCGGACTTTTTTAATAGACTGTTTTAGAACTAATATTAGTGGCATTTAATTTAATATTTTCTTTGTATTTTTTCTAAGTTACTTTTAATAAAAAATTCACTTCAAGTAAATTTATATAGAGAGTATAAAAAAAATAGCTACATTTTACAGATGATTTTTACAGAGACTGAGGTGCAGGGTGATTATGTGATTTGCCTAAGACTATACAGCTAATAGATGATGGGGATGGAATTGAAGGAAATGGTCTGGCTCCATCACCAGTGATCTTGATTATCACACTATGCTACATTCTAGTGGGGAACCTAGATGTCCCAGAGTTTAGGAAGCTCTATTGTATTCCACAATAAATCACTCATCACATGTGTCATCACTCAGTTCAGTCAGTTCAGTCACTCAGTCGTGTCTGACTCTTTGCGACCCCATGAACTGCAGCACGCCAGGCCCCCCGTCCATCACCAACTCTTGGAGTTCACCCAAACCCATGTCCATCAAGTCGGTGATGCCATCCAGCCATCTCATCCTCTGTCGTCCCCTTCCCTTCCTGCCCCCAATCCTTCCCAGCATCAGGGTCTTTTCCAATGAGTCAACTCTTTGCATGAGGTGGCCAAAGTATTGGAGTTTCAGCTTCAGCATCAGTCCTTCCAATGAACACCCAGGACTGATCTCCTTTAGGATGGACTGGTTGGATCTCCTTGCAGTCCAAGGGACTCTCAAGAGTCTTCTACAACACCACAGTTCAAAAGCATCAATTCTTGTGCGCTCAGCTTTCTTTATAGTCCAACTCTCACATCCATACATGACCACTGGAAAAACCATAGCCTTGACTAGATGGACCTTTGTTGGCAAAGTAATGTCTCTGCTTTTTAATATGCTATCCAGTTTGGCATAACTTTCCTTCCAAGTAGTAAGCGTTTTTTTAATTTCATGGCTGCAATCACCATCTGCAAAATAAAGTCTGACACTGTTTCCATTGTTTCCCCATCTATTTGCCATGAAGTGATGGGACCAGACGCCATGATCTTAGTTTTCTGAATGTTGAGCTTTAAGCCAACTTTTTCACTCTCCTCTTTCTCTTTCATCAAGAGGCTTTTTAGTTCCTCTTCACTTTCTGCCATAAGGGTGGTGTCATCTGCATATCTGAGATGATTGATATTTCTCCCGGCAATCTTGATTCCAGCCTGTGCTTCATCCAGCCCAGCGTTTCTCATGATGTACTCTGCATATAAGTTAAATAAGCAGGGTGACAATATACAGCCTTGACGTACTCCTTTTCCTATTTGGAACCAGTCTGTTGGTCCATGTCCAGTTCTAACTGTTGCTTCCTGACCTGCATACAGGTTTCTCAAGAGGCAGGTCAGGTGGTCTGTAATTCCCATCTCTTTCAGAATTTTCCACAGTTTATTATGATCCACACAGTCAAGGGTTTTGGCATAGTCAATAAAGCAGAAATAGATGTTTTTTTCTGGAACTCTCTTGCTTTTTCAATGATCTAGCAGATATTGGCAATTTGATCTCTGGTCCCTCTGCCTTTTCTAAAGCCAGCTTGAACATCTGGAAGTTCACGGTTCACATATTGCTGAAGCCTGGCTTAGAGAGTTTTGAGCATTACTTTACTAGCATGTGAGATGAGTGCAATTGTGTGGTTGTTCGAGCATTCTTTGGCATTGTCTTTCGTTGGGATTGGAATGAAAACTGACCTTTTCCAGTCCTGTGGCCACTGCTGAGTTTCCCAAGTTTGCTGACATATTGAGTGCAGCACTTTCACAGCATCATCTTTCAGGATTTGAAATAGCTCAACTGGAATTCCATCACCTCCACTAGCTTTGTTTGTAGTGATGCTTCCTAAGGCCCATTTGACTTCACATTCCAGGATGTCTGGCTCTAGGTGAGTGATCACACCATCGTGGTTATCTGGGTCATGAGGATCTTTTTTGTCACTAGGTGGTAATTATCTCTATACTAGTCCTCCTCTGCTAGACTTGTGAGTCCCTTTGAGGCTATACACATATATGTCTCAATCTTTTTTTGTTCACTTCAGTGCAATACCCACCAAAGTATAAATGTTCAGCAAAATGTATGTTAAGTGAATAGTGGCTCCTGATTTCAAACATTAGGAAAAAGAGCTATTTGAAACAGAACAGTTTTGTGGAGATGAAAAATAAAGGGACTTCTAACTTTGTTTTAGTACTATGGGAAAGGGAACAGGAGAATTTTACCCTGAGCTTGTGGAGAAATTAATTGTTAACTTAGAGTATTCTTAACTGTACTTTAAAAAAAAAATCATCAAAGTCTGGCTATGTATCAAGAGAGTCTTGCTATAACTAGTCATGAACTATGACTAAAACGGACAGCTCTATATTTAAAAACTGTGGTGGTTGTGGGATGGAGGATGGGAAAGGAGGAGAAAATGGAGGAAGTGAAATTTACAGTTTTGTAAATTACAACCTGTGGCAGGACCAAGATGCTTTACTAATGTTGGCCAGAGGGCGAGTCAAAGGATGGTTACTCACACTTGTATAATTAAGGTTGCATTTTGATGCGATAAAAAGGCTTATTTGTTTTTTTCCTTAAATGTAAGTTATTTAACCTATAACCTATGTAGCCCTTATTTTCAAATACTTTAAGTGCTCTAAAAATGTCTTTGGAAGTTCCTTTTTACCCTCTGAAATTATTTAGAAAATTAAACTATAGTTGATTTACAATTGCTAATTTCTGGTATATGGCAAAGTAATTCAGTTATATATTAATATACATGTGTGTGTGTTGTTATTGTTGTTGTTTAGTCACTAAGTCGTGTCTGACTGTTTGTGATCCCATGAACTGTAGCCCACCAGGATCCTCTGTCCATGGGATTCTCCAAGCAAGAATACTGGAGTGGGTTGCCATGCCTTCCCCCAGGAGATCTTCCCAACCCAGGGATTGAACCCAGGTTTCCCACATTGCAGGCAGATTCTTTACCATATGAACCACCAGGGAAGCCCAAGAATACTGGAGTGGGTATATATATATATATGCGTGTGTGTATATATACATATATATATATATATATATATATATACCCACATTAAAAAAAATCTTTTTATAAAAAATATATCATTTTTCAGATTCTTTTCCATTATAGGTTATTTCAAAATACTGAATATAGTTCCCTGTGCTATACAGTAGGTCCTTGTTGTCTATTTTATATATAGTAGAATGTATCTGCTAATCCCAAATTCCTAATTTGTGTGTGTGTGAATGTCACTTAGTCATGTCCAACTCTTATCTGCTAATCCCTAATTCCTAATTTATATCTCCCCTAGAGAGGCTTACAGTTTGGTTAGTATTTCCTTTATTAACAGTTATGCTAACAAGCAATGTATCCCTAAGGGCAGTTGCCAAGACAGCCCTGATAATGGGACTACAATGACCCAACTCTAAAGATGGATGGAAAAGTGAGCAAAAAATACAACTGAAGATCTAAATCTTCTGAGGAGAGAGAAGCCCAGAGTTAAACACTGAGATACAAGACCTTCTACCTCTACCTTTGCCGTTCAGAATTATTTACCTGTCAATAGCAAAGTTTAAGGGAGACACCAAGAAATCCTCTCTGATACTTTGAACACTGGATACCAAATAAACTATAAGATTGCCTGCTCCAGGACATGGAAGCAACCTAGATGCCCATCAGCAGACGAATGGATGAGGAAGCTGTGGTACATATACACCATGGAATATTACTCAGCCATTAAAAAGAATTCATTTGAATCAGTTCTAATGAGATGGATGAAACTGGAGCCCATTATACAGAGCTAAGTAAGCCAGAAAGATAAAGACCATTACAGTATACTAACACATATATATGGAATTTAGAAAGATGGTAACGATAACCCTATATGCAAAACAGAAAAAGAGACTCAGATGTATAGAACAGACTTGTGGACTCTGGGAGAAGGCGAGGGTGGGATGTTTCAAGAGAACAGCATTGAAACATGTATATTATCTAGGGTGAAACAGATCACCAGCCCAGGTTGGGTGCATGAGACAAGTGCTAGGGCCTGGTGCACTGGGAAGACCCAGAGGGATCGGGGTGGAGAGGGAGGTGGGAGGGGGGACCTGGGATGGGGAATACATGTAAATCCATGGCTAATTCATTTCAATGTATGACAAAAACCACTGCAATGATGTAAAGTAATTAGCCTCCAACTAATAAAAATAAATGGAAAAAAAATACTGTTAAAAAAAAAAAAAAGATTGCCTGCTCCAGGACCTTTTAAAGAGGATGATTTAGTGCTCGGGGCTGGTGCACTGGGAAGACCCAGAGGGATGGGGTGGGGAGAAAGGTGGGAGGGGGGATTGGGATGGGGAACACATGTAAATCCATGGCTGATTCATGTCAATGTATGGCAAAAACCACTACAATATTGTAAAGTAATTAGCCTCCAACCAATAAAAATAAATGAAAAAAAAAGAGGATGATTTAGTTGTCTCTTAGGAAAGTTGGAAACACACAGTTTTTCTAAGATGTATGTTTCTTGGTAATATGCTTGCGTGTGTGCTAAGTCACTTGGATCATGTCCAAGTCTGTGTGGCCCTAAGGACTGTAGCCTACCAGGCTCCTCTGTCTATGAGATTCTCCAGGCAAGAATACTGGAGTGGGTTGATATGCCATCCTCCAAGGGATCTTCCTGATCCAGGAATTGAACCTGCATCTCTTGTCTCCTGCAATGGCAGGCAAGTTCTTAACCCCTAGAGACACCAGGGAAGCCCAAAAGATCTTCATGAGATTATTGACTACAGTAAGCTAAGTAAGCAAATACATATATGTGTGTGTGTGTGTGTGTGTGTGTGTGTGCATCCTTAGGGATCCAACATTGAGCACTACCTCTAAGGTAAAGGCTAAGTCTTCATTTGCATCTTATATCCTGTTCATGTAAGAGTGAGGAAGTCGCCAACATTTGTAACCAATCCACGCATCGTGGAAACTTTTAATCTCATCAGTGATGTTCAATATCTAACAATGAACACCCACCACACCAATCAACGCAAAAACCAGAGGTTTGTTTCTGACATTTAGTATGCTGATCAGCAGGGTACAGGTTGTTGATCTCAAGATACACAAAACTGAACGAACTGCCATGGCCCCCTCTGGAATGTAGGCTGAACATCCCTTAACTGATACATTATTAAGATACTACAGCTTAACCTAATATTTTAAAGTATACTACATCCACGCATGCTCAGTAGTGTTTGACTCTTTGTGACCCCATGGACTCTAGCCCACCAGGCCTCTCTGTCCATGGGATTTCCCAGCCAAGAATACTGGAGTGGGTTGCCATTTCCTCCTCCAGGGGATCTTCCTGACCCAGGGATCAAACCCATGTCTCCTGTATTTTCAGGCAGATTCTTTACCACTGAGCCCAACTACAGACCATTTTTATACTGTATTGGCCTAGAGGAGCAACTCAAAGTTTGGAGACTTGAATAGGATACTTTGAAGAGCTTGTAAGTTGGGTATGTCAACTCAGTTACTTTTTCATAAGCAGTTAGGGTGTTCAGATTATGGCAACTCACCGGATTTAGCTTTATCTTCTGGTTCTCTTGGGGCACTCTTGAGAAAACCCTTGGTTTGCTTCAGGCTCGTGATGGGAACTTGATAAAATTTTATCACGATTCCAATGGGAAGGCCTCAGAAGGCCATTTATTAGTTGACTCTATTAACAATTACTTTGAAGTGATGGGTTAAAATTGTCTATTTTAATAATTGCTCATATATTTGTAGGTAACATGTTTAATTGTTTATCAAAGAGTGAAACTTTTGGGGAGGGGCAGTATCCATCCACCCCTGAGAAATGGGCCAACCCATCCATACTTCACTATCTTCCCCTGAGTTGCTTTGGGAATCCAGAGTGCATGTTGTAGAGCTAACAATGGTCCGAGAACACTGTGAACCACTGTGTAAGCCCTTCTCTGAACATACTAGGTAGAAGGGCTGGGGAAGAGGCATCTCAAACCTGCCATCACAACCTTAAGTTGATCCACAGAAGTTACACAGAGAATTCTCTCAGCCATGGCAGAGTGGAGCCCTCAAGGTGTAGTTCAGAGTGAATAAAGTCATTTAGATACTCCTGTAAAACTATATTCATTTAAAATTACTTTCAAGGGACTTCCCTGGTGGTCAGTGGTCAGAACTTTGCCTTCCAACTCAGGGGGTGCAGGTTCAATCTCTGGTTGGGGAGCTCAGATCCAGCATGCCTCAGCGTCAAAAAATCAAAACATAAAACAAAAATAATATCATTAACAAGTTCAAAAAGATTTTCAAAATGGTCCACATCAAAAAAATCTTTAAAAGAAAATAAAATCATTTTCAAGAAATTCACAAAGTCATAAGCTGTTTGCAGTCATCTCTTACTTCTGAACGTACTTTAGGTTGAAAACCTCACTCTCAGGCTGGCTGGCAATGTCTCTTTAATTAAACAGGCTTTTCCGATAACATCAGTTCCATTTGCCTCCTCCTCACCCTGCAACACATAGTTTTCTCCCCACACCCCTGTCCCTGGAGAAAAATCTGTGACTGTACCTGTACTGATATCTATCAGGCGTTTCCAACTAACGAATGTTTGGTTTATCAGCTTGGAAAGTCCCCTTGCTTTTTGCCCCTTCACTGAGGAGAAAACAAGCATCTCTGCACTTGTGCTTTCATTTCTTGCCATCTGTGGCTTACTGGAATACCATATGTGCTTGCTCAATGTCATTATTTTGCCAACAAAACACCCACAGTCTCAATGATATTTTCAACCCCTTGTATCATACCCTGATGTCTATTTATATTGACATCCAGACATTTTCATTTCACCACTGGCGCAGAAATGACATTTTTGTGCCTAATTATTACTGTGATAATGTAATGCAATCTCCCTCCAGACAAACCCCCTTACTGCCAGCCACAGCTCAAAATTTTCTGATGATTGTCTTTGGCTTCTAAGAAACCATCCACTTAATATTGTGTGATTTCAGGAGTTTCTGAAGAGCAAGGGGCCAGCCGTTCCTCTTTAAAGCTCAATGCCTGTACCAGCCATCGGAAGACATGAGTTATTAATCATGAGACAAAGACAATTGACATATATTCCTGGCCCTGGTGTTCATGGTTTATCGTGGAGTCATATATATTGTTACAGAATGTGGAATAAAAGCAACTCTGCAATGATTTCTAAAATATTTATTTACCTCTGCTCTTAGAAAGTTTAGGAGATGTGTCGGGGAGATGAAAGCACACAGGAGTTTAGGAGAATAGCACTCCGTGATGCACAGAATAATGCAAATTTGCATATTATCCAGTTAGCTCCAGTTCTCTGTCCAGTGACAATTTCCAAGTTCAGGTGGGTTCCTCTTCTTGTGTTCTGGGCAGTAGGCTGAGACTGTGCAGGAGGAAGTGGGGGGATGAAGTCTGATGGGGGAGACAGCAGGTAATCCCTACTAGGAAGCAGGAAACTAGAGTGTAGGCCTACAGTATCCCATTGGTTCAGTCTTTCAGATGGAAGATGGATGGGCTGACAGAACACCCTTCAGCAGAGCAGCAGATTCCTGGAGTCCCTCTCACCGACCTAGAAGTCCCAGCCTACGTAAGACCCAGAATCATTCCCTTTGATCTTTGGCTGGCGAGGGGATGGGGGCGGGGAGAACTCCCACCAAGTGGCTCCAAAATGCAGCAAGGGTCTGCCTGGGTTTAGATGACACTAAGAATTCCCTAGCCTAACTACTGCCTGGTGGGCTGGGTAACCTTATTAACCACACACTAATACGACTCCATATGTTATACAGTCTATAGGAAGTCGTTTTGGACCCCACTTGTCATATTATTGTGGATTCTCCCATAATTCCCTACTTTCTATTAAAATGTGTTTGAGGTTTCCTGAACATTGATAAACTTAGATATATGTATTATGACATTAGCACTTCAGCTCATATACCTTCTCCCTACTCCTGAAATATATTCATCATATAAGGTTAAGACCATGCCTTTTGGTCAGCTTTGCAAAACAAAGGCCAACCATATTTCAGACTCTGGTACTGGGATATATATCAGTAATGTGTGCCTGCGCAGATGTGTGTGTATGCATATATTTAAACATGCTGTCGTTTTTACTGATTGAAGGCAAAGGCACGGGTGCATTCAGTTTTGTACTTAATATGCAGAGCTGAGAAGCTAACACACAGGATGCAAGTAAACCAACAAAGCATGAGGGCATCTGTTATGGGTACCATATTGAACAGATGCCCCACTTGCAATTAAATTTGAGCATTTTAATTTTTTCTTCCATTTTCAAAAGCAGAGCTTGGCAGCTGTTTCAGTGTACAATGACTGGAGGGGAGAAAATACAATGAAGCAGATCATTATTGTTTGGGGGAAGAATCCCATAAGTGGTCTCCTCACTTATGTAAGGATGGTGTGAATAGGCTCCATTGTCCTGGTGGGCCGTGTCATTTTGAAAAGATATTCCTTGTTCTGGGAAGAGTCACTTAAGTGGCCTTGCTGAGTCACTTAAATGTAGGGTGAGCTGGATGTTATTCTGGGAGAGGAATATAGCCAGAACTTTGATGTTTGAAGTGTCTTTAAAAACTTGTGAGGTCATCACTGCAGGAAAAAAGGTGGGAATTTCCCTGGCCAACCTCTCTTGGGGCCATGCTGGGTTCTGAGAAATGACTCTGTGGATGAATGGAAAGAGTTTGACCACTAAGAGATCTTTGGAATCAGGAATCGAAGGGCACAAGGCTCCTATAATAGGACAAGGTGCTGGGGGTGGCCTTTTTCCATAAAGAATTTCTGTGGAAGGCCTTGACTTTGAACCAGCAGCTCTAGTAGGAACAGAGCATAGCAATAGCACCTCCTCCGGTGAGCTCCAGCACTGCCCTGGAGATGGCTTCTAGGCTGTGGGCAGCTCTTCACGGGCTTCTGTTGTCCCAGAAGACTCAACACGAGTGCTCTGAGACATCTCTCACCCCGGATCTCTTAGCCTGCAGTGCTCTGCTTCTCCGGAGCCAGAATCTGTGAAGCCTCCGCTTTGTGAAGCAACAGAGCAGCAGGAGAGCTTCGAGCAGGCAGGTCCTGGCTAGTTGGACGGAAAGCCGCCACCCTGCACGCAGCACTGACCCATGGGTTCCTTGGCTGTTGCAGGAATCAAGGACTGCCCCCAGCTCCGGCTTCTGGCCATGACTCCCCAAGAGGAGCTTCCACTCAGCAGTCAAGACCCCCGTGCCCAGGCCTTGGTGTCACTTCAACTTGGCCCTTCTCCTCAAGTCACTTCTGTGCACTGTGAGGCCTCTGAGGCCTAATGAAGAGGTGTGTGGGAAGAGAAAGGGTGATCTCTGCACTTGCAATCATGAGGAAGCTCAGGGATTATACTCAGAGGATGAACTAGGATGAGCTCACGGTAGTGGGCCAAGGGTCACCCCAACTCCACACAAGGTACAGAAGTCACATGCAGAGAAAGGCCGTGAATGGAAAAAAGAAAGAGACTGAAACATGCCAAGGTACACACACACACACACACACACACACACATGCATGCACGCACACACACGTATCGATTTATGTACACACGCTACTTTGTTACTGTTGTGGGGTTGTGCCTGTGCATTCAGTCCTGTCTGACTCTCCGCAACCCCATGGACTGTATCCCCCAGGCCCCCCTGTCCATGGGATTCTCCAGACAGGAATTCTGCAGTGGGTCGCTATTTCCTTTTCCAGGAGATCTTCCCAACCCTGGGTTCGAACTTGCATCTCCTGCATTGCAGGAGGATTCTATATTGCTGAGACACCTGGGAATTCTAGTTATATAAATCTTGGGAAAGTAAGCAGTAAATACTCAAATGAAATTAAGAGTGGAATAAAGAAAAGGCCAAAGAATAATTTCCTTTAGGAAGCAAATCCAGAGCAGAGTCAAGTAGCTAGACATGTAAGCCCATATGAGAGATCTATGTCCATAACAGAAAGAGACACTTTCTTCTCACTGGCCAAGCTGGCAGGGTTTCCCTGAGTGATACTTGGCTTTGTCATTAGAAAAGGTCAGTTTAAGTTAAGGTACTGGGAAGTCTATGACCTTATTTTAACATTAGAGACTCAACCTCTAGGCAGAAAATGGTGATTCCTTTCTCAGTGATTCATTACTACAAGCCTTCAGTTTCCTGAAATTCTTTAAAAATTCCAATATTTTTCAGAAATATCTTATAGACTACAACTTTGGATAACAAATTTCTCTTGCAGAGGAAGGAATGAATCCTTTCAGCATTGAAATAAAGCTATTTGTCTTTTGTGTCCCCTGCCCCAAGTAGCAGTGATACAGGTTATTTCTGAATTGCATAAAAATGTAATAATTATTTTATTTTACATGTTACTAGCTTTCTTTCTGCAATGTCGTGCCATTCTTATTATTGTTGTTATGGCTACCATTCATTCGTAAGCATTAATTAAACAATTACTATGTGCTGGGCAATATTCCAGGAGCGACCCGATTGTCACAAACAAGGTGCCTTATAGATATGTCTAACCCTCACAACAATATGGGAAAGTGGGGACAAGTCTTCACAAAGGAGAAAACATGGAAGATCAGAGAGCTTGTGTAACTTGCCGAAAGCCAGACAGCTAATAAAAGGCCAGATACTTTCTGCTTATCTGATTATAAAGTACTTTCTGCTAAACTAGAACAAATCTTGAGAACTTTTTCTCATTTTTTCTGTTAATCTATCAAAACTTCTTGTTGTTACTCTATATTGCTCATCACTGATGGTATCAGCTGTTTGACCAGTTAATATCTAATTTTCTTCTATTTATTTCATGAACAGGAAAATTCTGATACCCAAGTACTCCATCATCTCTCTTACTTTAGGAAAGTCCCAGAAAAAGCAAACTCAACCTTCAGTGGGGAAAGATTCTTGGGAAAGCTTGATCAAAGGACTTTGGGGGAAACCAGGAAGTTTTGGAATCAGATCTTCCTAGTAAATATTCACTACTATCTTTAAAATAAATTCAAATAGAATTATTATAGATAGTAATAAATACGAGAGTATCAGCTAGCTCTATTGCTGGATGTCACTCCAGAATGTATTTTGAAATCAAATATAAATAATTTTAAACTTGTTGTTTAAGGTTACCCATACATCTACTTCATTTATGACTTGGTTGTAATTAGGTCAATATGCACAGCTCCTTGTAACTCTGGTCTGCTGGAAAGATAGATAAGAAGTTATTTTTATTTTGTTTTGGTTTTGACCATTGTGAAACAGGGAAGAAGAGGACAGGGCACAACGTTTAAAAGAATGACATAGCCCGAGGACATGATATAAACTGCTGCTACTGCTAAGTCGCGTCAGTCGTGTCCAACTCTGTGCGACCCCAGAGACAGCAGCCAACCAGGCTCCTCCGTCCTTGGGATTCTCCAGGCAAGAACCCTGGAGTGGGTTGCCATTTCCTTCTCCGGTGCATGAAAGTGAAAAGTGAAAGTGAAATTGCTTATTGTGTCCGACTCCTCGGGACCCCATGGACTGTAGGCCACCAGGCTCCTCCATCCATGGGATTTCCCAGGCAAGACTACTGGAGTGGGTTGCCATTGCCTTCTCAGATATAAACTGATTAGACCCAAATAGGTCCAAGATGGTGAACAAGACCTTGAGCCTCAGTATACACTCACTAACACATCGGAGTTGGAGTATAAAGAAAGCTGAGCACCAAAGAACTTTGAACTGTGGTATTAAAAAAAAAAAAACCTTGAGAGTCCCTTGGACTGCAAGGAGATCCAAGCAGTCCATCCTAAAGGAAATCAGTCCTGAATACTCATTGGAAGGACTGATACTGAAGCTGAACTCCAATACTTTGGCCGCCTGATGTGAAGAACCAACTCATTTGAAAAGATCCTGATGCTGGGAAAGATTGAAGGCGGGAGAAGAAGGGAACGACAGAGGATGAGATGGCTGGATGGCATCATGGACTCAATGGACATGAGTTTAAGTAAACTCCAGGAGTTGGTGATGGACAGGGAGGCCTGGTGTGCTGCAGTCCAAGAGTCAGACATGACTGACTGAACTGAACTGAACACATCAGCAAGCTAACTGACACTCACGGTTCTAAAACTGACCATAAAGGTCAAACAATGGGCAGTGACCCAATCCCTGGAAATCCCCACCTGTTTCACCAAAGAGCTGGACGACTCTGCCCACTGATTAGACTACGAAATTACCCAGCCCTATGAGAACTGACCACCTCTTACCCTGGGATGGCTCTTGCCTCCTAAGATAGCCTACATTCTGTCTGTGGAGGGTGTTGCTCTCTAAAAAATCTATTTCTTATTACTTTGTCTCTCACTGAATTCTTTCTGCCATGAGATGTCAAGAAACAGAGCTTCATAAAGTCCTGAGACCAGGTGCGATCTCAGTTAAAAGACAGTGGGTTCAAGTCTCAATCTGAGGTGCACAGTTTCAACTGAAGACTCAAAACTCAGCAAATACCTCTAAAATGGATTAAATTTCTTATGGAGACAGGAAAAACACTGGTTGATCATAGAGGCATACCTACAGGAAAGTATCTTATGAAGGATAAGGGAGTACGCCATCCCCAAATATGCCACTTTGGCCCATGGATTACTGTGAGCTGAACATAATTAAGAAGAAGTAGATACAAGAAAAGTTCTCCATCCTCCCTTCTACTTGCCTAAAAGCAGGACTTAAATTTATAAAGAGGTCTCCCCTTTCCTCTCTATCAGGAAAGACAGAAGTTAATCGCCAGAGATAACTCAAGACCCTTATCAGCCCAGCACCAGAGGAATCTACATAACAACCTTTACTCCCTAGCTTTTATCTTGTTTTAGTTCCCCTATTTTGGCCATCTGATGTGAAGACCCGACTCATTGGAAAAGACCCCGATCCTGGGAAATATTGAAGGCAGGAGAAGGGGACAACAGAGGATGAGACAGTTGGCTGGCATCACTAATTCAATGGACATGAGTTTGAGCAAACTCTGGGAGATGGTAAAGGACAGGGAAGCCTGGCGTGCTGCAGTCCATGGGTCGCAAAGAGTCAGACATGACTGAGCGACTGAACAAGTTCTCCTATATATTTGCTGCTGTTGTTTAGTCACTTTGTGACCTCCATGGACTACAGCTCCCCAGGCTCCGCTCTCCATGGAATTCTTCCAGCAAGAATACTGGAGTGGGTTCCCATTTCCTTCTCCAGGGGATCTTCCTGGCCCAGGGACTGTATCCAGGCCACTTGCATTGGCTGGTGGATCCTTTACCACTGAATAACCAGCTAAGCTTCCTCTACATATTTATCTCCCTATAATTTACCATCCTAAATACAAAGTCTTTTTCCTGTCTTGCCAGTTCTTTAAAAATTTATTGTTATTTTTTGAGATGGTATATAAGCCCATATTCTGGCCACTCAGGGCTTAGTATTCCTGTGTATGTGAGAGGCACATGTTAATAAACCTATGTTGCTTTTCTCTTGTTAATCTGCCTTTGTCTCTTTAATTTACAGGGCCCCAGGCAGAGAACCTAGGAGGCAATAGAGAAAATGTTTTTTTGCTCTCCAAAGCCCATGAATGTCGCCTGAATAGTGAAAGTGTTAGTCGCTCAGTTGGGTACGACTCTTTGTGACTCCATGGACTGTAGCCAGCCAGGTTTCTCCATTCATGGAATTCTCTAGGTGCAAATACTGGAGTAGGTAGCCATTCCCTTCTCCAGGGGATCTTTTCAACCCAGGGATCGAACACAGGTCTCCTGCACTGCAGGCAGATTCTTTATCATCTGAGCCACCAGGGAATGTCACCTGGCCTGTGTGCAAAAGCAGAAAAAAGCTTTTGACCTCCTTTGGCTGTGTTTTAACTATAAGACTTGAAATCTGACTCTTGTTGAGGGATAGGTGCTTAAAAACAAAAAAAAAATTTGAATAAATTGATAGTTTGGGGGCCCAGAAGCATATTCCTTCTAAAGCACATGGTTATCAGCCCCTTCCAGATTCAAGGTGGATAACTTGTCAGCTTGCTCACACAGTAACTTAAAATATTCATCAAAAGGTTCATGCTTCCTTATGAAGCTGTAAGTTCTATGAAGACTGGGACTGCTTCTGCATATTCTATATTGTGTTTCCACTGCCTATAATCACTAACATCTAATATTATCCTAAGTGCACAATAATAAAGATTGAGAAAAAGGAAAAAAAAATTCATGTTTATGGGAATACCCTGACAGTCCAGTGGTTAGTACGCTGTGCTTCCACTGCAGGGGACATGGGTTCTCTCCCTGGTTGGGGAACAAAGAATGCTGCACTGAAAGCTTCACTGCAAGGCCCTCCAAAAGAGATACTCATGTTTATGCCAAGCAAAGATAGGGCTTCCTTGCCCTGTGTTATTTATGAAATAAACAGACCTTTGGGATGTAAGATTCCACTTATTCTGGCTTCCATCTTCCATTCAAGTTATGTTTGGGTAGTATTTTATATATATATGACCCTGACATTATACTAATTATTATATTATTATCCTAATTCACAACTATATAGATCTAAGAGGACTAAACCGAAGAGTAGCTAGTGACATTCACTGTATTTAGCTGGGAACCATATAGACTCTCGGTGGGTGAGCTCATCCAAGCCTGACAAGAACTGTCTGTGTGTTACATATGTTTGCATTTCTAGCATTTATCACAGTGAGACTGGAAGGGGGCAGGGCACAGTCTTTAAAAGAATGACACAGCCATTGAGGATACAGCACAAACTGGTTGGAACCAACTCGGTCCAAGATGGCAGGCAAGTCGATATCCACTAGACCTTCAGCCTCAATATACACTCATTGTAATACATTAGCATATGCTAAATGACACACCCACAGGCGCCAAGACAGTTTCAAGGCTGACCATAAGAGGCCAAAAAGTGGGCAGTAGCCCAATTCCTAGAAATCTCCACCACTTTCCCAAAATAGTTGGAATAATCTCCCCACTCATTAGCCTATGAAATTACTCAGCCCATAAAAGTCAACCACACCATATTTCGGGGCAACTCACTTTCTGAGATGGACCGCATTCTGTCTATGGAATCTGTATCTCTCTAAATGAAACTGCTTTCACTTTACTATGGCTTACCCTTGAGTTCTTTCCTGCACAAATCCAAAAATCTACACTTGGTGGTCTGTCCCAGGGACTCGCCTGAGACCTAGGATATGACCATCCTCCAGGGTCCTACATTTTCCTGCAACAGGATCTAGAATATAGCAGTCACCAACGTTGTTAAATATTAACATACTGAGAGCATCAGCGGTGTAGATGCCTTCCCTCTCTTGGAGAGGCTCCCTTGCTAATATCTGCAAAACTAGGCAGTTGAGGACCTCATTTGTGGAATTATCCTGACAGTTTCCCCTGGATATATGTAGGTCTGCTCAGCAAACCTACATTCACCTCTGTAGAGTCCACTCAAGTTTTCACTCTTCCTTTTTCTTCGGTTGGTTAAAATTTTGAGGACTTGTTTAGATACTTGTGCATGGGGCCAAATAAGACTATTTCCTCTGTGAAGGAGTTTAACTTCACCCTTGAGTTTTGCCTGGGCACTGTGTGAGGGAGAGGGCCATCAGGCTTTGGGCCCACGACCACAGGGGTCATCTCACCTTACTCTCTGGGAAATTCTCTTTTGCTAGACAGTCAGACTATGCAGTCTTCACCTTTGTCTTTGAGGATGAGGTCGGGGGAAGAGGCAAATATTTAGATGTCAACTTTTTGTCTTTCTGCCAAAGACAAGCCACTGGATACTTCTTGATGCATAGTCAACTCACTGGTGACCATAGAACAGAGGAAAGATGGTCTGCCATGTATTCCCATGGGCCATTCACTTTTGACTTTTGACACAAGGATGCTGCCTTGGAGACTGTTGCTCCCTCACCTTCTTCAGTTCTTTGCTTAAATGTTTTGTACTCAGTGAGGCCCTCCTGGAACGCACTATTTAATGTTAACCATGTATGTTTGTGTCCTTACATATTTATTTCTTCATGGAAAGGTTTGGGAACATGATAGATATTTATCCAAAGAGCTTTATTTACTAGAACATGATGTTGATGAGGTCATGACTGCAGGTTCAATCCTCAGATAGACCAATCATACTGATCTTTTCTAACTGCTTAGCATGTACCGCTATGTCTAGCCACTGCTTCAAAAATTAATTGTTTAGCACAATAGTGATGGGGCAAATGTATGAGTGTGGGACCACAGACAGATGGCTGCAAATCCATTACTGCTCCTGGAGAAGCAGCTCGAATTTCCTGACACGCTGATCTTGGGTCAAAAGACCAGTAGCTCTTTACTCCCAAAGGCCTCCACGCAATTTCCAACTTTCTTTCCAGATTCAGAAATACAACTTGCTTTTCAAAACAGCTTGCTGATTCTCAGAAGTCAACTCAGAGAAAAAAGAAATGACAAACGCCTTTCACATAAGGACAAAACTTCCAATTATCAGATCCTTCTCTTCTAATATGCAGCGGCAGATAGGCAAACTTATAGAAACACCTTGGTGGGCAGTTTCTGCCTCATGTACTGTCGGCTAAAAACTACAACCTTGAGATACCCGAGGTTTATTTTTTTCTATTAATGTTATTCCCTTAGTTCATAACTTTTGGGATAATTTACTACTTGTAAGGTATGGCACTTGTCTTGCAAGACACCAAAAATGAGTCCAACACAGACATTGCCTTTAAAGAATTTATGGACTAATAGGAGAGAGAAGACAATAAAGTCTTGTCGACATCCTGGTGTTTGGCACATTTACTATGTGATCCAAGGCAGTAAGAGTAATTCTGTCTTTGCTTTCTCACACAGCATGCACAAATATGCTGCTGGTTCTTTGAACAAAGAAAAACTGGGAGCATGCTAGGCAAACTCTTTTCAGTTTCCCCAGTCAAATTCATATACCTCTGTGTTCCACACTCAAAAATCTAAGATCCTGCAGGAGCTGTGCTGCAGTCAAAGCAGTGAGGCTTGCAAAAATCACCCAAGAAGCCAGAACAAGGCATTGCAAGGAGCAGTCCCAGCACTTAATCTGAGTTTTCTGAATCTAAGATAAACTCTAGCCTGCCTGATGTGAGGTCCAGAGGAAAGCTCTGCTGGAGTGAACTGATCTCCTGCAGAATTCTGATCATCTTATCAGCTGGGAGAGCCCGGGATAGAAGACATAAAAAGTAAGGTTGACTTCATTTTCTAGAAGTCTCAGAAGGGGACATGGCTACACGGGTAGAAACAGATCTCCCCACTGGGGTTCTCCTGGGGGGTTTTCCAAGCACAGTGGAGATTTCTATTCCCCTTACTTTAAAATTTTAAATTTTCTATACAATTTTAAAAAATATTTTTTACAATTTTCCCATTTACAATCACTAACAAATATCAACTATATTCCCCATGTTGTACAATCCATCCCTGAGTCTCTTATATCCAACAGTTGGTACCTCCCAACCTCCCTCCTCTGTATTGTCCCTCCTCCATGCTGGTACTACTAATTTGTTCTCTGTATCTCTGAGTCTACTTCCTTTTTATTATATTCATTAACTGTTTTAATTTTTTAAGATTCCATATTTAAGTGATGGAAACCAGTCAATCCTAAAGGAAACCAACCCTGAATACTCATTGGAAGGACTGATGCTGAAGTGGAAGCTCCAACACTTTGGCCACCTGACATGAAGAGCCAATTCATTGGAAAAGACCCTGATGCTGGGAAAGATCGAAGGCAGGAGGAGAAGAGGGTTGAAGAAGATGAGCTGGTTAGATAGCATTGCTGATTCAATGGACATGAACTTGAGCAAACTCCAGAAGATGGTGAAGGACAGAGGAACCTGACATGCTGCAGTCCGTGGGGTCTCAAAGAGTCAGACACGACTGAGCGACTGAATAGGACATAAGAGAACATACGGTATTTATCTTTCTCTGTCTGACTTATGTCACTTAGTATACTGTCTTCCAAGTCCAACCACATTGTTGCAAATGGCAGGATTTCCTTCCTCCTTGGGGTTAAATAATATTCCAGATGTGATATACATACTGCATCTTTTTTATCCATTCATCTGCTGATGGACACATTAACTTTCTCCATACCCTGACAACTGTAAATAATGCTGCTATGAATATTGTATCCTTCCTCTTTTAGACCAAGGCTTCCTCCTGAAATGTAGAATTGGCTGATACAACAGCTTCCAAATACTGGTTATTTGAGAAGTGGCAAGTGGCAAAAAGAAGCTGGGAATTAGGAGAGTATCCACTCTGCTAGCTCTGGCATTAACACACGCACGCATGCACGCACAGTGTGAAGGGGGGGGGTCCTCAGTTTCTGTCCTTGGGAAGCATCAGCAGGGTTGGCAGCAGGTGCAGAAACTGGTCCCAGTGGGAAGGCAGCGGTCTCCTGGTCTCCTCTACAGCCTTTCATCCAGCTTTCGCTTTCAGCACTCTTGGCCTTTTCTTGCATTGTGTCCTGGGTCCAAATAATTAGGGCATGAAGATAATTCTTTTGCTCAGCTCCTCTGGAAAGAAAGTTCCCTTGCCATCATAACCCCAAACTTTTGCTCTAGATGTTCCTGCAGTAAGCTGAATTTTGTAGGAGCTTTCTGGTTTTGTTGCGGTTTCTTCTGTTTAATTGAAATGCTTACTGTTTGGCCTTTCAAATGACCTGAAATTCCTATCAGAAAAATTGATAGTGGTGTCTCGAAAGAAACAGTTAAAGTGACCATCGATACAACTGAGAAAAGTAATTACTCACAGACCTCTTGCCAGATGAGGCAGCTTGGCAGACTACAGTGTTCAGATTTTTCTGAAGATAAAATCCTTTTTCTGTATGTATGTGTAAGTGTATGTGCGTAAGTATATGTGTGCATGCTAGGTCATTCAGTCGTGTCTGACTCTGTGCCACCCTGTGGACTATAGCCCACCAGGCTCCTCTGTCCATGGGATTCTCCAGGCAAGAATCCTGGAGTGGCTGCCATCCCTCCTCCAGGGGATCTTCCTGACCCAAGGATGGAGCCCCCACCTCTTATGTCTCCCGCACTGGCAGGCAGGTTCTTTACCACTAGTGCCACTTGGTAGGTGTACCAGTCAGCCAGTTCAGTCGCTCAGTCGTTTCTGACTCTTTGTGACCCCATGAACCACAGCACGCCAGGCCTCCCTGCCCATCACCAACTCCCAGAGTTTACCCAAACCCATGTCCATCAAGTCAATGATGCCATTCAACCATCCCATCCTCTGTCATCCCCTTCTCCTCCTGCCCCCAATCCCTCCCAGCATCAGGGTCTTTTCCAATGAGTTGGCTCTTTGCACCAGGTGGCCAGAGTATTGGAGCTTCAGCTTCAACATCAGTCCTTCCAATGAACACCCAGGACTGATCTCCTTCAGGATGGACTGGTTGGATCTCCTTGCAGTCCAAGGGACTCTCAAGAGTCTTCTCCAACACCACAGCTCAAAAGCATCAATTCTTCAGTGCTAAGCTTTCTTTATAGTCCAACTCTCACATCCATACATGACCACTGGAAAAACCATAGCCTTGACTAGATGGACCTTTGTTGGCAAAGTAATGTCTCTGCTTTTTAATATGCTGTCTAGGTTGGTCATAACTTTCCTTCCAAGGAGTAAGTGTCTTTTAATTTCATGGCTGCAATCACCATCTGCAGTGATTTTGGAGCCCAGAAAAATAAAGGCAGCCACTGTCTCCCCATCTATCTGCCATGAAGTGATGTAGGTATACGTAAACTCTCCCAAGTCTTTCCTCTTCAATCTAAGGTGCGCTCATCAAGTTTTTAAAACTAGTTCCATTTAACAGGATTTTTTTGTCAAGAATGGGAGATTAGGAAGACTAAGGCATATTCATCCCTGCCCCTCATGCCTTGAGATACATGCCTCGACCTCCTGCTTCGCTAGACACCACCCAGTGTTTCACAGTCCACACGGCCTGTCCTGTGGTTTCCCTCTGCAAGAATACCTTTCCTGCCCCATGCACCAGCTGAACCATACCCCTGCTTTGAAGGGCTCTGCAGATAGGAAACAGCCCACCTCCCCTTCCTGGGTGGTGGGCCCTCTCAGCTTTCTACAGGCCACAAGCATGGCTCATGATCATTGCCATCTTGTACACCTGGGAGAGCCCACTGTGAAAACTACACAACACAGAGACACATCACCACCCAGCCCCTCCATCCCTCTAGAACTTTAATCTTGCTTGGCCAAATCTACTTTCCCTGCTCCAAGGAAAAGAAGGGGAAGTACTCATAATTCCCCACTGAACATAGTCCAGCTACATAAAAACCATTCAATAAAAATATGTATGTAGTGCCAGAAGGTCACCATCAATCATTAACTTAGCTCCTCTTGAGTGTTAATATCTTATCTTATGCCTGTCCTGATCAAGCTAGCAGGAATGGAGGGCCAAGTCCATTTGGGTGTAAAGCTGGGTAATTAAAGATATGATCTGCACTAAGATTTGACATTCCTAAGGAAATAAAAAAACACATAATATGTAGATATGTGAAGCACAAATATTATTTTTTACTGCAGTAAAATAACACAATGGAATATTTGTCATCTTAACCAATTCGACATGTAGAGTTCAGGGCTATTAGGTATATTCACACACGTGTCTGCAACCAACCTCCAGAACTTTTTTCATCTTGCAATGAAACTCTTACCCATTAAATTACAACTTCCATTTTCCCCACCCCATCGGCAGTCACCATTCTACCTTCTGTTTGTTAACTGACTGCTCCAGAAACCTGGCATAGTAGAGTCATATAATAACACTTGTCTTTTGTTACGGGCTTATTTCACTTAGCATAATGTCACCAACATGCATCCTTGATCTAGTGTGTGTCAGAGTTTCCATCCTTTTTAAGGCTGAATAATATTCTGTTATATGTTTACATCACGTTTTGTTCATTCATTCAGCTGCCAATGACCATTTGGGTTGATTCACCTCCTAACTATTGTGGATAGTGCTGCTATGAGCATGGGTGTACAAATAAATTTTGAGGTTCAGAAGTGGAATTGCTGACCATACGATAATTCTATTTTTAATTTTTTGAGGCAACATCATGCTGTTTGCCATAGCAGTTGCCTCATTTCATGTTCCCACCAATAGTGCAAAGAGTTCCAGTTTCTCTATATCTTTGCCAACAGTAAATACGTTCTGTTTTTTTGATAATAACTACTCTACTGGGTTCACGGGGTTCTCAAGGCAAGAATACTGAAGTGGTCGTGCTGAAGCTGAAACTCCAATACTTTGGCCACCTCATGTGAAGAGCTGACTCACTGGAAAAGACCCTGATGCTGGGAGGGATTGGGGGCAGGAGGAGAAGGGGACGACAGAGGATGAGATGTCTGGATGGCGTCCCCGACTTGATGGACATGAGTTTAAGTAGACTCCGGGAGTTGGTGATGGATAAGGAGGCCTGGCGTGCTGCAAGTCATAGGGTCGCAAAGAGCTGGACACAACTGAGCAACTGAACTGAACTGAACTGAACTCTACTGGGTATAAGGTAATATATCATTGTGGTTTTGATTTATGTTTCCCTAATGATTTATGAAGTTGAGAATCTTCTTATATATTTGTGGTTTGTAGATCATCTTTGGAGAAATGTAACCCATTTTTAAATTGGGTTACTTTTTTTAGTTGTCATTGGGTTTTAGAAGTTGTTTTATTTTTTTAAAAATATATTCTGAATATTAATCCCTTATCAGGTATTTGACTTGCAAATATTTTTTCCTATTCCATAGCTTGCCTTTTCACTCTGTTTGTTGTGTATATTCAGTTTGAATACTGTCACAATAAGTCTCAAGGGCCAGGATTTTAAATTTCCTGAAGATTATAAAAAACAGACTCATTCCTCATACAAACAAAACTGTTTCTGAATTTCCTAAAATCTCTGGAACATTGAGATTAGAAGATCAGAGGGCAGGGTTTGGAAATTTTCAACGTATGTAAATCATGGTGCATTTTTCCCCAGAAGGAGCATGGTTTGTCTGATAAAAGAGAAGTGGTATGTAAAAGATGTCAGATAAACAAGCAGGTGCACACCCTCAGGCAGGAGTAAGGCAGGGAATGCAGAACCAACCCAACCATCCAAATGATGACGTACAAAAATCAGGATTCTCGCCTGTAAACCTAAAGTAAAAGAGAGGATCCTAACCAACCTACACGAGATCACGAAGAAGGACAGAAGTCAAGCAGCAACATAATTTCATTCAAGATTTAGATTTGTTCAAGGGATCATGCTTTCAGCTCACAATGAAGCTAATCAGCAAGGTGTAGAGAACAGTCCCATTAAGTTAGAACACAGTATGCTTTTGGATGACTGCCTTGTGCCTCTAAAGAACTGATGACGGCAAATACCATGGAGAAAAGCAATAACAAAACTTATTCCGTACTTTTAAATTTTAGCCCACAGAACAAAGCTTTACTTGAAAATTCAGAACCTGAGGTTTGGGAACTGGACTCCTCTTGGCTCCTAAGTGCCAAGTCCAGCACATGCCCACCGGCAGAGCGTGCTGCCCAGCATCCTTCAGGCTTCCAGCTGGAGGGCTCGTCTGGAGCCTCGGGTGACCCTGGTCGTGTAGCGACAAGACGGGAAGCTCAGAAGAGTCTCACCCTGTTGCCACAGTGGAGGCCCACCCGAGGCAACAGGCAGGTGCCAGAGCAAATAGAGACATCAGATATTGATTTTGGAAACTTATCCCAGAACACTGACCCGGGCCAAAGGGAGCTTAGCATTCTGGATATAAATGAGGAAGGCAGCAGGCTGTCAGAAGAACGCGGACATCCACCCACCCAGCAGCTCGGCTTAGGGAGGCCTGAAAAGAGAGACTTCCAAACCAGCAGAGTCAGGCCCAGCGTGCCTGGTGGACAAGGAACATGATGATTAACAAGCAGACCCTAAAGCACAAGCAGACACTGACTTAAATTTCTGTTAGGTGAGGTGAAAATCATTCAGTCATGTCCAACTCATTGTGACCCCATGGACCGCCAGGCTCCTCTGTCTGTGGAAATCTCCAGGCAAGAATACTGGAGGGCCTTGCCATTCCCTTCTCCAAATTTCTATTAGTCTTCTAAAAAATCCAGCTGAAGCAAACAAAATTGAGCAAATACTTTAGACTGTGTTGTATAGGAGAATCAAGAAAGTACAGGTCACCTAATTTTCCACTGCAAAGCATTCCTAGAAACTCATGCAAAAAAACTAATAGATCATTACACAGTGGACTGTTCTTTCCTGTAAGGATGAGAGTGTTATTTAGTATCGACTTCCTAATCCAGCAGTAAATTAGAAGGCAAGGTTCCATGTATAAATGTCTATACTTTTAAAATAAGAAAAGTGTGTTACATGTTCATATAAAATGCACATTACATACTGATTATATACAAGCCCTGTGAACTATAAACTATCAAGTACACAAAAATATAACTCAGTCACTTTGGATTTATTATGTGCTGCTATAATATGGGTAACAGCAATTGCCTGCATTTATTGAGCACCTACTGGATGCCACCACATGCTAAGAGCTTTACTTGCATTATATTATTTACTATCCTCTCAACAAAGTTATGAGGAAACTGAGGCTTCCAATGGTAACACTGCTTCTCCAAAGTTAACTCTTAAATAAGTGATTTAACTGGGACTTCAATCCAAGGCATCTACTTTGAGAACAGGTGTTTTTAAAGCTGTGCTATACAACCTAAAACAGTAACATTTAAGCATTTCACATGTCCATGGAATTTGAGAGCTAGAAAAGGCATTGGATAGGTCAGTTCCTTTATGTTAGAAATAATGAATGGCAAGATCAAGAGAAGTGAAATTATTAATATTTATAATGGTCTCTTAGTGACAGAGCCATGGCCAGAATTTTATTGATTTCTAGATCCAAATTCTTTCCATTTCACTCAACTGACTCTTTTCCCTTTACTCAAACAATTTTAAGACCTCATGTGAGTTCCATATATAAAACGAACCCTCAAGTTGCATACACAAAATGAATACTCAGGTTTCCTGAAGAACACCAGTAATGATTGGTTACCTGGCCTATGAATTTACCTATTACCTTAAAACTTTGTGGTTTTAAAAAAACCAAATTTTGGAGGGAAGGAGTTCAAGAGTTGGGTCTGGGTTGTCCTGGCTCAGGATCTCTCATTTATTTGCAGTCAGGCTGTGGGTGGGGGCTGTAGGCACCTGAAGGCTTGACTGGGGCTGCAGTTCAGTCCAGTTCAGTCGCTCAGTCGTGCCTGACTCTTTGCAACCCCATGAACCGCAGCACGCCAGGCCTCCCTGTCCATCACCAACTCCCGGAGTCTACTCAAAACTCATGTCCATCGAGTCGGTGATGCCATCCAGTCATCTCATCCTCTGTCATCCCCTTCTCCTCCTGCCCTCAATCTTTCCCAGCATCAGCGTCTTTTCAAAAAAACACCATGCAGTATCCACCATCAGGATGGCTGGCTCACATGGTTGTCGGCAGGAGGCCTCAGTTCTTCGCCGTGTCAGCCTCTCCACCGGCTACTTGGTGGCATGGCACTCGAGTGGAGGGGAACTGGGTTCAGATCTTGAAAGGGGGGGAGAATCAAAGAGTCTGTGGACAGATTTTAAACCGTATCCACCTAGCAGAACTCCTCCTCTTCCTTTTCTTTCTTTCTCTCTGTTTTTCTTCTTTGTTTTTCTTTGGCTAACAGTTGCCATTGTTTTGTCTGGTGTCCGCCCCGCCTCCAGTATGATTCAGAGATAAATCCTGATTAGTCTGAGTCAACTAAACAGCAATCACATTCTTCCTAACAGTGACTATGTAAAAAGGAATTATGAACTATACACATCAGGGGAGGTCTGTTGGAGGCTCCAGGAGAAAGATTTCCTTCCTTTTAAAAAGAAGCACAGAGAAGAAGATGTCATTTGCTGCTGTGGGACCTTTTCATGTGTTGATGGGATACCTGGAGCAGCCATCTTGTAAGCATCCAGACAGCTGGTCTGAGGACACAGGTTATATGCTGAGGGTGCGACAGAGAGGAACATTAAAGAGAACCTGGGTCTTGATGATGTTGCCAAGTGGCTGCATTTACTAACCCTGGAGGATATTCCCAACCTGTGCAGTTCTTGTTACATGAGATAATACATGTTCTTTATTGCTTAAGCTATTCTGAGTTGTGTTTTCTGTTATTTCTAACCAAAGGCCACACATACTAACCTAATATCTTGTATAGGATTAATTCTCGTTCCAAAAGGTGGAGGTCATGCTTTTCTTGACATAGTGCCAGGCCAGAGTCACAAAGCACTGGTTAATGCAGAATCTACAATGAGTAACACAGACTGATAGAGACTTTGCAGAATATAAAGACAAAAACTGCTTTTCCCCATCTAGTCAGGAAAATATATCCCCTCAACATTTTCTAACTATGTTCCATTATTTCCTGATTATCTTTGGAAGTTTGTGCTGTGCTTAATTGCTCAGTTTGGAAGTTTAGAGTTGGCAAAAAGGGAAGGAAGGAAAAGCAAGATAAAAGCTTGACCTCCTTGTATTTCCCTACTCACTCTCACTTATCACCTAAAACCATCCTCTCCCTTCTATCTCCTGTACCTAGCTAGATCTTACATACTTTTCAGGGTCTTTCAAGTCACATCTTAACTTGAGAGCACTGCAATATTTCGCTTTTCTCTGTAATTCCTCTGGAGTCATAGTAATACATTTGCCAACCACCTGGAGACATCTCTTGGGTTATATATTCCATATTGCTTTGTCTCTGGTTTCTTTCTAGCCTTCCCTAGTATATTCTAAACTTCCCTGAGTTTAGGGACCCTATTTCATCCTTTAAAGATTCATATGGAGGGGCTTCCTGGAAGGCCAATGGTTAAGACTCCACGCTTCTACTCCAGAGTTCTCCCTAGTTGGAGAACTAAGATCCCATGTGCCATGCGGTGCGGCAAACAAACAAAGGTTCATATGGTGCTTATCTGCCCATGGATGCTTATAACTAGGACTTGATATACTGATTTAAAAGATAAGCAAATATATGAGGGTGGAAAGAAGAGAGAAAGAGGAAAAGCCGAGGAATGTGTGTAATTCTGATTTGGCTTATCTTGGAATTTACAAAGCAATGGTCTGGGTGCAGGGTGATGTGGATGGCTCAGAATGCCTAACATAATCATGTTATTTTCTCCATCATTCCTGCACCTGGGTATCAGGTGTGGAGAATGGAGAAACTGAATGTGTTCATGGATGTAGGTTTGTGGGGCTTCCAGACTCAGTCCGTGTTCTCCAGATTTCTGTAGTCCCTGGTGCTTTTAGTCACGGCTTGCTTGTCTCAAATGTATTTTCAGTCTGGTCCTTTAAGCACTTGTATTTCCAATGACTGCTCCTCAGGGGACAAAATAACAGTAAAAGCAGTTGATACCACTGTCATTTTTGTCAAGAAATTTTTAAGCAAGTTCCAAATGGACCTGATGAATTCCCATAATACAACACAAGGTAATTTCCAATGACAGAAATGTCTACTGGCACTTCCTTCAGCCTTAAAAAAAAAGTGCCATTTATTCTATAGGTCCCTGCCAAATGCTGCATTGCACCCGAGAGTAAGGTAAATTTACCTTCAGCATTGTAGCCAGAGCTGTAAATTCTGTCTGCGGTTGCTGTCATCTATTTTCAGAAGTTCTAGAAAGAGAATGTCTCAGTAGAAAAATACCTAGAATTTTTTTTAGGGGGACTCTTTCCTAAAATTTTTCCTTCAATTTAAACCATCAGATATACAGGATGCAGAAAGACAATTCAATCAGATATCTTAGAATTGTTTCCTTATATGAAAAAAATGGATGGAAAATTACTTAACAGAGTCATACTTCTTTCTGGACAACTGCTGGTGATGATGTATTTAAAAAACAAAAATCTCCAAGCAACCAGGTTTCTTTCTTTGTTGTTTTATTTTCCTAGTCTTCATCCCCCTTTGTTTTTCTCACTTTGTACTTTTGTCTCACTTCTTTAAAAAATATACTCGAGAGTCCCTGGGGCAGCAAGGAAATCAAACCAGTCAATCCTAAAGGAAATCAACCCTGAATATTCATTGGAAGGACTGAAGCTGAAACTCCAATACTTTGGCCACCTGATGTGAAGAGCCCACTGATGGAAAAGACCCTCATTCTGGGAAGGATTGAGGACAGGAGGAGAAGGGGATGACAGAGGATGAAATGGTTGGATGGCATCACCGACTCCATGAGTTTGAGCAAACTCCTAGAGATAGTGAAGGACAGGGAAGCCTTGTGTGCTGAAGTCCATGGGGTCGCAAAGAGTCAGACACAACTTAGCAACTGAACAAAATGGCCCAAAATGAAGAGATGTGTGAACAAGTAATATGCTCCTTGTTTCAGCTTTTCTACACCAGCCAGGCACTTGAACTCCCTTTAGAAGCCATGATTGCAAGAGCACATACATTTTTTGAGAAAAATTTTTTAGGGCTTCCCTGGTAGTTCAGTGGTAAAGAACCCATCTGCCAATGCAGGAGACACAGGTTCGAACCCTGATCCAGGAAGACGCCACATGCCCATAGGAAGTAAGCCCAAGCACCACAACTATCATGCCTGTGCTCTAGAGCCTGGGAACCACAACTAACGAAGCCCGTGTGCCCGAGAGCTCATGCTCTGCAACAAGAGAAGCCACCCCAATGAGAAGCCTGCACATCGCAACTAAAGAGTAGCCCTGACCCCCTACAACTAGAGAAGTGCCTGAGAGCAGCGACGAAGACACAGAACAGCCAAAAATAAATAAATAAATAAATTTTAAAAGTCCTTTCGAATTTGATGTTTTATATGGGCACCCCAAAGCAATTATAAAGTAACATCAAAGATCGCCATAACAAATATAATAATAATGAAAAAATTTGAAATATCACAGAATTACCAAAATTTGACACAGAGACACAAAATAGGCAAATACTGTTGGGCAAATGGCTTCTGTAGACTTGCTTAATATAGGATTTTTACAATGTGCAAAAAACACAGACGCACACAGACACTTGATATTTTCATTGTGTGAAGACATGAAGATTTCATTATGTTTCTTCATAAACCCTCATATTCTCCCAAATGACTTTCGCAGTGAACAAGTGCTTGGGCCTCACTGTCTCCCACAGCCAGCCATGTTCATTTATGATGTTAGCTCTGGCTGGGAGGTGACCTGCAGCTCACAATCAGGAAGAGACTGGACAGTTCTTGCCCCACACCTTTGGTTTAATGAATGCACAAACAGAGACAACAGATGAAGTGGGCCCAGCTGCTGTGTCCAGGGTCGTTTCCCTAAGCCCACCTCTCTGATCCCCCGAGAAACGGGATCCCATCACTACTAACATCTACTGCAGCCTGATCGTGATTCCCACTGGTCCTCATTGCAGGTTAAAAGAATTTCACTTCTTTTGCATGGTGTGAATGTAAACCCATGTATAAGCAAACTCTAAATGTGATGCCAAGAATAGCCACCATTTGAAAAGTAACAATCCCACTTCTGGGCATACACACCGAGGAAACCAGATCTGAAAGAGACACGTGCACCCCAATGTTCATCGCAGCACTGTTTATAATAGCCAGGACATGGAAGCAACCTAGATGCCCATCAGCAGATGAATGGATGAGGAAGCTGTGGTACATATACACCATGGAATATTACTCAGCCATTAAAAAGAATTCATTTGAATCAGTTCTAATGAGATGGATGAAACTGGAGCCCATGATACAGAGTGAAGTAAGCCAGGAAGATAAAGACCATTACAGCATACTAACACATATATATGGAATTTAGAAAGATGGTAACGATAACCCTATATGCAAAACAGAAAAAGAGACACAGATGTATAGAACAGACTTTTGGACTCTGTGGGAGAAGGCGAGGGTGGGATGTTTCGAGAGAACAGCATCAAAACATGTATATTATCTAGGGTGAAACAGATCACCAGCCCAGATTGGATGCATGAGACAAGTGCTCGGACCTGGTGCACTGGGAAGACCCAGAGGGATCGGGCGGAGAGGGAGGTGGGAGGGGGGATCGGGATGGGGAACACATGTAAATCCATGGCTGATTCATGTCAATGTATGACAAAACCCACTAAAATATTGTAAAGTAATTAGCCTCCAACTAATAAAAAAAATAAAGAAAAAAAAGAAAAAAAAAAAGAAAGGTAACAATTACTGCTTCTTAACTCTAAGCTTTGACTCTCAGATTTTAGTGTGTTTGGGAATCATCTGAGGATGCTTGGTACAATGCAAACTCCCGTGCTCCACCTCAGACAACTGGAACAGACTGGGAAAGTCATTTCTAAGAATCTGTATTCTCAGTAAGCACTCCTAGGCACTCACAATGAAGGAAACGTAATGGACTAGGCTAAGAAACAATGTCTTAGAGAATATACTCCTGGTTCTAATGATAGGAAAAACATGTTCATTTTAATAACTGTTCATTGGGAGAGATTATTCACACAATAAACTATATGCCTGCATTGTGTTCTGTACTTAATACCATATATGTATGTATATATATATAAACCCTTACTTTTTAATTTTCATTCATTTTATCTCACATGCATTAGAACTTCAGTAAAAGGACATTTGTGGGTATATGTACATACTTATGTATCAACTTACTGCAATAATATAGAAATTCATCATCCTAGAAAAAATTAGAAGCTTCTCTCTGTAAAATATTTGCATCCACTAACAAGGTAAAGACATTAATATACAAAAAGCATTTAGAATAATGCCACTGAAAGTCGCTCAGTCATGTCCAACTCTTGTGAGTCTTTGTGACTCTTTGTGACCCCACAGACTATACAGTCTATGGAATTCTCTAGGCCAGAATACTGGAGTAGGTAGCCTTTCCCTTCTCCAGGTATCTTCCCAACCCAGGGATTGAACCCAGGTCTCCTGCATTGCAGGCAGATCCTTTACCAGTTGAGCCACAGTAAATGCTTCATCATCATTATTGGTGTTATAGTAAGTTGTTCACAATTTAATGGGGCTTCCCACATAGCTCTAGTAGTAAGTAACCCACCTGCCAATGCAGGAGAGGCAGGTTCGAGCTCTGGGTCAGGAAGAACCCCTAGAAGAAGAAATGGCAATGCACTCCAGTATTCTTGCCTGGAGAATCTGATGGAGAGAGAAACCTGGAGGGCTACAGTCCACAGGGTCGCAGAGAGTCGGACACAACTGAAGCAACTTAGCACACACACTAATAATCATTACCTCAATTTTGTATAGGTTCTTCACACCTCAACAATCCATCCTAAATTCTGTCATCCTTTGATGACATATTCCATAATCAATGCTGAAATGAGGATTTTAAACATGTCTGTGATCAGTCCGGCTAAAGGGATTTTAAAATAGTCAATGTAAGTTGGAAATTTTTCATGCAAATTGGTCATATCTAATTTGAATGTCTTTAATATTTTCAGGAGATAAGACCAATTATAATCTGTTTAACACATCCTCTTAAATACAACATATATTAGAGTCTAGGTCTACTGAGATGTGGACACCAAGACAGTACCAAACGTGCAAGAATTATTATCTTCTCTTTAGGGAAATAGGGAGAGGCATCAGAATGCAATGCAAGACACCCCTGAGTGAAGGTGAGAGGAGGATGGCAAGTGGTAGGGTCTTAGCCTCAGGGTCTGGGGAACCCCTGAGTTGAGGTCAGATGTCAGAGGAGCCCCGGGTCATCCAGGGCAGGGTTGCTTTTGTCCATGGTTGGCTGGGAGTGGCCCTGGTAGCTTTCAAAGAATGTTCTTCTGCAGATAGTTTCGTGGATTCTCTGCAAAGCATTTGGGAGAGTTTTCTCGTGGCCATATTCCAGAAAGTTCCCAAGAAGGGTTTGCTATGTGTGGATCTCATGGAAACAAGTGGGGAAGTTCCAGGGATGGCTCCTGGCTGAGTAGATGCATGATAACATTTAATAAGTGTTTAAGCCCTTTAATCTTCCCTTTCTCATATTTCTCTCCTTTTCCATCAAGCCAACCACTGCTCTCCCACAAAATAAAGTGTGAAGATCCTGCCTTTGTTTTGTTGAAACCCAAGGAGAGGTAGGCTCACCTGCTCACTCTGGCCGCGGCCCTGCACCCACCCTGTCAGGACTGGGTCAGGTACGACTTCCTCCTCCATCTTCTGAGCTCTGGGTCCAGCATCAGCCATGCACACAGATCACATATGTATACACCTAGAAAGCGAAGTCGCTCAGTTGTACACGACTCTTTGCGACCCCATGGACTGTAGCCTAGCAGGCTCCTCTATTCATGGGATTTTCCAAGCAAGAATACTGGAGTGGGTTGCCATTTCTTTCTCCAGGGGATCTTCCTGACCCAGGGATCGAACCCAGGTCTCCCGCATTGCGGCAGACGCTTTACCATCTGAGCCACCAGGGAAGCCCAACACATATATAAACACACAGAATATATGTGTATAAAACTGCTGGAACTAAAGATGAAAGCTCCTTTTCCCTGGCAGACCTGGGACCATCATTGCCATTCATCTGCCACTTCCCAGCCCTTGACCTCCTGACCCCTCTGGGTGTTGCCTGGCAACCACCCTCAAACCCTAGGACATCCCTTCTGCTCCCCTCTGGCCTCCGAGTTCCATGTGGATTGGAGAAGAGTGTAGAGAGATGGGGGTCACTGAGACAGGGAACAAACAAAATCTCGGTGACAACTTCCAGGTGTCCTGACAGGACTGGAGGGACAGAAGGGACTCAATAGAAGGGCGAGCAACTGGGTCCCTGTGTGCCAAAGACAAACTGCTCCAACTTCCCAACTGAGCTGAGGCCAGCTTGCACAGTGAGGAGTTATTCTGCTGAAGGACACTGAGGCAGAGGGCTGGCCAGAGCAGGGAGCAAGGCTTTCAAGCCTTCAAATTCAACATTTCTGCACTGAGGTCCATCCCTTGAAAGAAAAGTTGCCTTATAAAACCTTATTGTCTCAGAAAATTTTTTATGTAAAGACAGAAATATTTTTCTATTATCTTTTCTTTTTTTCCCCAGTCTTCATTGCAGCACACTGACTTCTCTAGTTGAGGCTCCACAACTCACAGGCTTAGTTGTTCCATGTGCAATCTTAAGTTTCCCATCCAGGGAGTGAACCCACATCCCCTTCACTGGAAGGAGGATTCTGAACCACTGGACCACCGGGGCCATCCCTTTACTATTACCTTGAAAGCAACATTTGATCTGCCTGCTTCTAAAGAACTGAAAACTAGTCTTGCAGGGTATATCGCTATCTTCAGCAAAGGGTAAGTTGAGGAGCAGCCTTGTAAAGAGCAGAGATTTCACAACATTTCATGCTTCTGTAAAGCAGGGTGGACACTGCCAAATACTGCATTAAAAAACCACTGTCCATGCTTCACCACCACCTCATATGCAGCAGGATTGTGAGCATGGGGATGGAAGTGGAGGGAAGAGGACAGGGCCATGGTGAGGGAGAGCTGAAGAACCCGGAGGTCTGAGGCTGTAAGTATTCGGGCCACCACAGAGGTCAAGCCAACGCTGGGAGAGCCTCGGAATTCCAGGTGGAAGGGCAGACCTCAGAATGCCTGGGGTTTCTGTTCAGACATGCATGCTCATTTCCTCCCCTCCCCTCAGTTCTGGCCAGCAAGGAGATCCTTCAAGCCATTTGCACTTAGGAAAGCTCAAGAAATCACGCCGGTTATTGGTGCGGACCAGGTTAGCAGTTAACAGAAAATAAAGAAAAAGAAGAGTCTTCTAGAACCCAGAGCTCAAGAGCTGTCAAACAAGACTGAGAAATGTGGAGGGATGACAAGCTCTTACACAGAACTTTGCTTCCTCCAAGGACAGGATAAAGTGAACTAAGTTTCACAGCAGTGCTGTCAAGAAGACAGGTCCATCTCTTCATCTTCTTTGTATGGCCGGAGGAACCAAGAATGAGGAAAAGACACCACTCTACAGAGGCCTCAAAGAAGACTTGGAAGACAGCTCTCACGGGTTCACCGGGCCTGACTGGCCTGGCTGTGCCTCGCGCGTCTCCCTGAGTCACCTGGACGTCAGCATTAGCGAGCATTCTCAGGCACCTGCAGGGCCACAGCCCTGGTGGCTTGGAAGTATATCCGCTCCCCACACAGGAGGCAGCTCTTTGCAGCAGACGAGGACACAGGCTCGAGAAGGAGGCAGGCCTGGCTTAGAAGCCCAGCTCTCTTACCTGCTCCACGATCACGGCTCAGGCTCCATTGCTCCCGTGACACAATCAGCCACCGCAGCTTCCTCTTCCTTTAGCCAGTAGAACTGAAAACAGCTCTGCCATGTTTTAGCTGCTCTCCAGATTCCTCAAAACCCAGCCTCCTCTGTCCCCCTTCCTTGCTCACCCCAGATCCATTCGTTCCCAGTGGGGATGAGAAATGAGGGGCACTAATTTGGAAAGGCTCATCTCTGGTTGAAAGGGAAGCAGCAAGCATGACAGTGAAAAGGTGGTTGTATTCTAGGACACTGGAGCGTGGAGGGAAAGAAAGTGAAAGTGAAATCGCTCAGCCATGTCCAACTCTCTGTGACCCCATGGACTATAGCCTGCTGGGCTCCTCTGTCCATGGGATTCTCCAGGTAAGAATACTGGAGTGGGTAGCCATTTTCTTCTCCAGGGGATCTTCCCAACCCAGGAATCAAACCCGGGTCTCCTGCATTGCAGGCAGATTCTTTACCAACTGAGCTACTAGGGAAGCACTTCCGAGCCGCCAGGGCTGTGGCCCTGCAGGTGCCTGAGGATGCTCGCTAACGCTGACATCCAGGTGACTCAGGGAGACGTGTCCAGACCAGTCAGGCCCAGTGAAGCCCGTGAGAGCTGTCTTCAAGTCTTCTTTGCGGCCTCTGTAGAGTGGTGTCTTTTCCTCATTCTTGGTTCCTCTGGCCATACAAAGAAGATGAAGAGATGGACCTGTCTTCTTGACAGCACTGCTGTGAAACTTAGTTCACTTTATCCTGTCCTTGGAGGAAGCAAAGTTCTGTGTAAGAGCTTGTCATCCCTCCACATTTCTCAGTCTTGTTTGACAGCTCTCGAGCTCTGGGTTCTAGAAGACTCCTCTTTTTCTTTATTTTCTGTTAACTGCTAACCTGGTATGCACCAAGAACCAGAGGGATTTCTTGAGCTTTCCTAAGTGCAAATGGCTCGAAGGATCTCCTTGCTGGCCAGGACTGAGGGGAGGGGAGGAAATGAACATGTCTGAACAGAAACCCCAGGCATTCTGAGGTCTGCCCTTCCACCTGGAATTCCGAGGCTCTCCCGGCGTTGGCTTGACCTCGGCGGTGGCCCGAATATTTACAGCCTCAGACTTCCGGGTTCTTCAGCTCTCCCTCACCACGGCCGTCTTTTCCCCTCCACTTCCATCCCCATGCTCACAATCCTGATGCACATGAGATGGTGGAGTGAGTTGTCATGCCCTTCTCCAGGGATCTTCCTGACCTAGGGATTGAACCTGGGTCTCCTGCCTTGTAGGCAGGTTCTTTCTACTCTAAGCCACCAGGGAAGCCCCTGTGGTAGGAAGCAGAGTGGTAACAATGATTATGAGGGGTAACAAGAAGGGGCAGAGAACAGGGTTGACGCTTTTGCAAGAAGGAAGCTCCTGTGTCCTGTGCAAAGGACTCGAGTATCCTCAACAGTCAAGCTTGACTTCTCTATTTGTATCTATCGCTGAATTCTTTTTCACTTAGCAAATAACTGGTGAGCATGTGTTATACTCTGGGCCCCATAACAAGCACCAGGGAAACAAGAATGAATGAGATGAAGAATGAATGAATGAGCCCCCTGTCCTTGGGGGCTCCAAGCCTAGGGGAGCCACAGGCTGAAACATGATCTAAAAGAAGCGTGTGTGTAATTTTAAAAAAGGGCACAAACAAACTTGTCTACAAAACAGAACTAGAGTTATAGATGTAAAAAACAAACTCAGGGTCACCAGGCAGTGGTGGGGACAAACTGGGAGACTGGGACGGACATGTACACGTGCTGCTGCTGTTGTTGAGTCGCTGAGTCACGTCTGGCTCTTTGCAACCCCATGGACTGCTAATACACAAAATGGATAATTAATAAGGACCCACTGTACAGCACAGGGAAGTCTCCTCGGTGCTCTGTGATGACCCATGTGGGAAAAGAACCCACAAAAGAGCGGATACATGTACATGTGTAACTGATGCGCTTTGCCGTACACCTGAAACTAACACGACCTTGTAAATCAGCTTCTTCGTGTTCAGTGACTAAGTCACGTCTGACGCTGCAATCCCATGGACCGCAGCACCTCAGGCTTCCCTGTCCATCACTACCTCCCCGAGTTTGCTCTAACTATGCCCATTGAGTAGATCAAGTACATCCAATAAGCCTTTTTTAAAAGGTGTATGCATCAGGAACGCAGAGCAAGCAGCAATCCCAGAAGGAGAACAGAGAAGGGATGGTGATAAGATGTCACTCGGGTCCAGGACTTGAGAGCTAAACTCAGTGGTGATAGGGCAGCATGTGCAACGGAGGAAAAGCCTGAGCAAAGCTCCTGAGGCCTGAAAATGCAGAGGTCTCAGCATCCATCCCACACCGTTAGCCTCGCCAAGGGCGGCTGAGGCCCTGCTACTTGTGGGGAATGTGCCCGGTCATGTGAGTACACGCATGTTGAACTAACGTCTTTTTTTTTTCATGTTTTCAAAATGATTTTCAGCATCACATTGAAATTTCAGATAAACTATCTAGTACTTCTGTTTAGGATTCTGCTTTAGTAACAGCTATTATGTGATTAAGTAACTGAGTCATTAATAATTTGCTATAACTTCATTTTATAAGAAGTATTTTGCTGGTTTTTGGGGTGGCTATTCTCTTTTTTTGGTTGGCTCTTCTTTACACTCTTCTTAGTACTATCGTTGGCTTTTTTTTCTTTTTTTAATAGGTGAGGCAACAGGCATGAAGAGTTCTGGAGACTTAAATTTACAAACAAGTATTATATAAGAATCAAATTAGAATTATTTATTGATATATCCCATTTCAGTACACAAAGGAAGTAGTAAATTAAGAGTTAGAAAGTTGAATTTAGCTTTATCACTTCTATAATCTCACTAAAGAAAACTTTTTAAACGTCTTCAACCTTATTTTTATCATTTGTAAGACGAGGTTAATGTGTCCTTAATTCTCCTCTCATAAACCTTGAAAAGGTAAATGAGATAACAGCAATGTGATGTCCTGCATGTAGAAGTAAAGCACAAAATAAAAGCAAGATACTTTTTATCACAAACAATGTATTGTTACAACTAAGCCAGAACATCAAAAGAACATCATGGCCAATTTAAGAAAAATAGAAGATATGGCTTCAAATGTAAATAACAAGAGGTAAGAAACATCATTTTAAAAGGACAAATAACTTTACCTATTTAAAAAGGAGAAATCAAACAAATTAAATACAGAATTATCATATGATCCAGCAATTCTACTTCTGGATATCTACCCAAAAGAAATGAAAGCAAGAACATGAACAAATATTTATACACTAATGTTTATAGCATCATTATTCACAATAGCCAAAAGGTGGAAACAATTCAAGTGTCCACTGACAGATGAATGGATTAAAAAAATGTAGTGTACACACACAGTGGAAAATTATTCAGCATTACTGACACATGGTATAAGTGGGTGCAGCTCAAAGACGCTAACCCAAGTGAAATAAGCCAGTCACAAAAGGACAAATATGGCAGGATTCCACCTACATGAGGTACTTAGAGCAGCTGAATTCACAGAAACAGAAATTAGGACGGCAGTTGCCAGGGGCTGGGGGAGGAGGGGATGCAGAGTTAGTGCCTAAAAGGTTAGCGCTTCAGCTGGGGAAGGTGAAAACTTCCTGGAGAAGGATGCCGGTGATAACTGTGCAACAATATACTTAATACCACAGAACAGTACACTCAAAAATGGTTACAATGGTAAATTTTATATTTTGTACATTTTACCACAATACTAAAAAAAAAAACCTGTTCTCATCCCTTCAAAAAGAGAAAGAAAACGAAAGCCTGCCCTGAATGTGATACCCAGGGCTCTAAACTGGGCTCCACCTCAGTTTCTAAGAGTTATATGATCCTGGGTAAGATATATAATTTCTCCTCAATTTCTATTTCTATTATAAAAAGTTAATGATACCATCCCTACATCTTATAAGGCTTAAGTGTATATGTAAGCATTTATATACATTTATGTATAACATAAATATTATATTTATATATAATGTAACCCCCATGTTATATAAACAAATATAAAATATTCTGTGCTACCTCACAGTAAGTTTTGTGAGCCGGCTATTTTAGAAGCAAAGAAACCAAGGCCCAAAAGCAGACAGTGAGGGTCGAGTGTGAACTAACACCCAGCGCACCTCAGAACATTCCAGGTCATCTGCTGCCTGAGTGTGCCCCCAACTCTGGGGTCTCAGGAGAGCAAAATGACATGTGGCCGTCCTCGAGCAGAGCACCAGGTCCCTCACAGTGCTCCTCCAAGTGCTTCTGATGTTGGCCAGGGATTGAGAGAGAGAAAACCGAGAAGAAGGGAGAACACTTCCCGGGGATGCTTGGAAACACCTGTGCTCTTGCTCATCTGGACCTTCTAGTCCATCAAGGACGCCTTTCATCCTTTCCAGGTGATCTACCTCAGTCAACTCCATTTCTCATCCTGAAGAAGGTTCCTGCTCTCCTGGCTGCCAAGGACAAACGTGTTCCGCGGGGAGAGATGCTGAGCTTTCTCAGTGCCGAGCACGGGCGCGGGGCCAGGGTGAGTGACCGCTCACCTCACACTGTGGCTACAGGCGGCTGTCAGTCACCGAGGCTTGAGACTTGGGGCAGCTCCACATCTGCACTGGCCTCCTCGTCCCCAGGCCCATCCAGGCCAGGTCACGTTTACTGTTCCAACTCCCGGAGCAGCGTGTAGTTACCAAGGAAAGGGGGACACTCGGCACCGCTGAGAGATGCCATTGTGTGTGTGTGACGCTCTTCTACTTGTGGACGGCTGCCCTGGGGAGCTGCTGAAAATCTCACAGAACCAGACTGAAAAGATTTTTTGTTGTTGTTGTTTAAAAAAGTCTTTTCAAACAAACCCCGAATCCATCTTGTAGAATCTCTAATGACAAGAAGGACCACACGAAGGACTAAATTTTCCCAGTGCCGAGCCTGCATGGTTGAAGGCCCCAGCCAGCCTGCTTAGAGACCTTGGCCCAGGGAGCCAGCCAAACCCGCTGGACGCTGGCCCTGCCACAAATGGAGCCAGAGGTGGCATTATTTCAGCTGGAATTTTCTCTTTTCGAAGGACTGGAATGCAGTAAGGATAAGAAGTCCTGAAGAAGACAGGTCACTGATAATCTATGTTATGATTACATGTTAATCATCATTTTCATCATCCCTGTGGCAAAACTCATCATTGGAGATAAGGTGGTGGTAATATACTAGACATTTATCAGGTGATACTGCCAACCAAAACAACAACAAAATAGATCACTTTTATTGAAATGTGAGCAGCCCTAGGTGTTTATTTTTGTGTGTGGTGTGTGCATGTGGAGCTCAGGAGAAAAAGGTGGCATTTAACTTTCACCCCTCTGGGCCTGATAAATACACTGTGGAGCCATCAGCTACAACCTGGACGGTGCTAAACCAGGACAAAACCAAGAGGCTGAAGAGCTGGGTGCAGCTTCTCCATTTAGGATCTCTGATTCAGATTATCTACCCAAGAAAAAACCTGAACAAACAATATTCCAAAAGATTGCTTCTGTGATATGGATGGTATGTCAAGCCTGGAAATGGATTTTATTGTAGACAACTGAAACAACAACATCCTGAATCTTGTTAATACTTACTTTTGCTTCAACTTCCATTTAAATGTGTTAATTTGATAAATTCATTTTGAACCTGTTTTAATATTTTTTATGACAATTGAGTTGGTGGCTCATGTAGAACATTCACCAACATAAGCCACATATTTGTACTATACAAAAATTAAAGACGCAGTATCAAAATTTGTGGGATGCAGTGAAAGTAATAATTAAGAGGAAAATGTATAGCACTGTATGCATATATTAGAAAAGAAGAAAGGTCTAAACTCAATAGTCTAAGCTTTTACCTTAGGACACTAGGATAAAAAAGAAGAGCTTAAGGCTAAAGCTCAGAGAAGGCAATGGCACCCCACTCCAGTGCTCTTGCCTGGAAAATCCCACGGGTGGAGGAGCCTGGTGGGCTGCAGTCCATGGGGTCGCGAAGCGTGGGACACGACTGAGCGACTTCACTTTCACTTTTCACTTTCCTGAATTGGAGGAGGAAATGGCAACCCACTCCAGTGTCCTTGCCTGGAGAATCCCAGGGACAGGGGAGCCTGGTGGGCTGCCGTCTATGGGGTCGCACAGAGTCGGAAACGACTGAAGTGACTTAGCAGCAGCAGCAAGGCTAAAGCAAGAAGAAGAAAAGAAATATAAACATTAAAGCAGGAACTAATGGAATTAAAAACAGGAAACCAACAGAGAACTCTTTGAAAAGGTAAACTTTATAAACTTCAACTAAGGCTAATCAAGAAGAAAAAAGACACATATTAATAATATCAGAAACGAAAGAGGGGTCATTACTTAGTGGTCCCATTAAAAGGATAACTCAAGAATATTATTAACAATCTGCCCACCAATTTGATCACTTAGCTGAAAAATTCTCTTTTTTATTTGAGAATAGCTGCTTTACAATGTTGAGTTAGTTTCTGCTGTACAACAAAGGGAATCAGCTAAATGTATACACATATCCCCTCCCTCTTTGTACCTCGTTCCTACCCCCCCTTCCACGCCACCCATTTTGGTCTTCTGAGCTGAGTTTCCTGTGCTTTGCAGCAGGTTCCCACTAGCTATCTATTTTAAAGACTGTTATCGTTGTTTACTCTGATAAAGACTGTTTATTTTTATAAGTAGTATGGGACTCTTTTGCAACAACTCCATGCAGTATAGCCCTCCAGGCTTCTCTGTCAATGGGGTTTCCCAGGCCAGAATACTGGAGTAGATTGCCAGTTCCTTTTCCAGGGGACTTTCCCCACACAGGGATCAAACCTGCGTATCCTGCATGGGCAGGTTGGTCCTTTACCACTGAGCAACCAGGAAAGACCATTCAAAAAATACCAACTGCCAAAATCAACACAAGGAGAAACAGACTATCTGAATAAGCTCACATGTTAGGGTTTTATAGAACCCTATAAATTAAATATATCTCCCCAGAAGGATATATATATGATTTATACATTTATGTGATTTTTTTATAAGGCATTAGCTAACATGATTATCAAGGCTGGCAAGTTCAAATCTGCAGGGTGGGTCACCAGGCTGGAGACCCAGGAGAACTGATGTGCCACTCCCAGTCCTAAGGCTGTCTGTCATCAGGAAAGACCTGCAGAAAGGCCCAGTGTTGCAGATAAGGTCTGAAGGTCTCTTGGAGAATTTTCTCTTGCACACAGATAGGCTAGTCTTTTTGCCCTATTCAGGTCTTCCACAGATTGGATAAGTCACATTCACACTACAAATGACCATCTACTTTACTCAAAGTCCACAGATTTAAATGTTAAGCTCACTCAGAAACACCAAGAATAATGTTTGACCAAATATCTGGGCACCCCATCACCCAGCCAAGGTGACCGTAAAATTAACTACCACAGTCTATAATTGCTGGAGAAACTGAAACTAACAACCTTGAAAAAGGAAGCACCAGCCCCAGATAATTTCACTGGTAAAGTCTGCCCAACATTTAAGGAAGAACTCACATCAGTTCTCCACAATCACTTCTAAAAGACAGAAATAAAGGAAAAGCTTCCTAATTCATTCTAAGATAATGCCAGCATTATCCTAAAACCAAACCAGACAAAGACAGTACAAGAAGGAAAACTAGAGACCAATATCTCTCAAAAATTAGATGCAAAAATTCTCAACAAAATATCAACAACTCATAATAGGGGATAAGGGGAAGAAAGGAGATATGGGAATTCTAATAGTCTAGGACTCTAAGATTTCTAACAGTTACAGCTAAGAAAGTTAAAAATCCATTTGTAACATTTCGCTGTCATACCACAGTAATGTGCACTATTGTAACATTTTCCAAGATGCTAACTATCTTCATTTGCCAAGATGAAGACAATGAAAAAGACTTTAAACTCAGTTTCAGAGTACTTAAAGAGCAGGAGGCTTGCATGAGCTCCATCGGATACATTCAATTTTGCCTTGTTTGTCAAGTATCTACTTTCTGGGGTCTTTGGTTTGATGTGATTTTGTACAATTTGAAATTCTCTGGGGCTCCTAGGAAATGTATCAATCCTTTTGCAAAGGTGGAAACTAAGTCGAGCTCATTAGTAAATCTGCTTCATGCTGATGCCCCAGGGCTTTGCAGGATAGCAGATTCCAGGAAGACAGAAGAAAACCAAAAACCTAGAAAACTTCCACCCTTTGCAGAAGTTCCATATTTGTTAGTGAAGAGTCTTTGGTGGCCATTTCACAAGTGTGCAAACTAAGCTCAGAACATATGCAAATGATACCCATCTCACAGAGCCAACCAGGAGTGTGAGCATAACCCTTGGGTCAAGAGAGAATGACACTGTCTCTGACACCCAGTCCAGGGGCTCTTTTCCATTTGCACACTGTCTCCTGCTGCCTGCATTCAAGGTAGGCAGAGAGACCAGAGATTAAATTGCCAACATCCACAGGATCACAGAAAAAGCAAAGAAATTCCAGAAAAACATCTACTTCTGCTTTACTGACTATGCCAAAGCCTTTGACTATGTGTATCACAACAAACTGTGGAAAATTCTTAAAGAGATGGGAATACCAGACCACCTAACCTGCCTCCTGAGAAACCTGTATGCAGGTCAGGAAGCAATAGTTAGAACTGGACATGGAACAATGGAATGGTTCCAAATTGGGAAAGGAGTACGTCAAGGCTGTATATTGTCACCCTGCTTATTTAACTTATATGTAGAGTACATCATGTGAAATGTCAGGCTGGATGAAGCACAAGCTGGAATCAAGATTTCTGGGGGAAATATCAATCACCTCAGATATGCAGACGATACCACCCTTATCACTCTTTGCAAAAAGCAAAGAGGAACTAAAGAGCCCTTGATGAAGGTAAAAGAGGAGAGTGAAAGAGCTGGCTTAAAGCTCAACATTCCAAAAACAAAGATCATGGCATCCGTTTCCATTACTTCATGGCAAATAGATAGGAAAACAACGGAAACAGTGACAGACTTTATTTTTGGGTTCCCAAATCACTGTGGACAGTGACTGCAGCCATGAAATTAAAAGACACCTGCTCCTTGGAAGTAAAGCTATGACAAACCTAGACAGTGTATTATAAAGCAGAGACATCACTTTGCCAACAAAGGTCTGTATGGTCAAAGCTATGGATTTTCCGGTAGTCATATATGGGATGTGAGAGTTGGGCCATATATAATGTTAAGCCCTGAAGAATTGATGCTTTTGAGTTATGGTGTTCGAGAAGACTCAAAAAGATTCTGCACACAAGATTCTGTACGGACTACAGAATGAACTCCAAGCTCCTAACATGCTGTGTTGGATAATCCTCATTTATCCTCCAAATCCACTTTCCATCTTTCTCACCACTGCTCTGTACCCTAGGAATCTGATTTCCATAGTCTGCCTCACCTGGCTCCCTTATTCTCCAACATCCAGTGGGGTTTTGCCTATGGGAGACATGAATAAGAGATCAGAGGGTGAAAGAAAAGAAATGGTTAGTATTTATTCCCCAATGAGTGCCTTCCTCTATTTAAATCTACAGTTTGTTTCAGGCAGCCCCTCCCCATGCTGAGTTCCCATAAATCAGTGGTTCTCAATCAGGGACGATTTAGAGAAAGTGAGCTTTGTGGGGAATATATCAACTGAGTAAAGACCAGAGAGGGGAAACAACATCTTTGAGAATTTTTCCATTTTATGAACATTGGATATTGAGGTTGAGGATGGACAGGTTTGAGGTCAAGGGGCGGCATGTGGTCCACCCAATTTAGGAGCACAGTACTTCCAATTCTGCTCTAGCATCTGTGCCACGCACCACAATCCCCAAGGGAGCCAGAAACAACAACAGTGCATCTATCATTTTGCCAATTTCTCAAGTGAACTTTCTGGTCCAGCTTTAAGTGAAATTCTTCAAACATCAACTACGAGCCCAAAGAATGTCAGAAGATAGTCCAAAGTGTATCCTCTCATAACAAAAGACAGGTAGAAGCTTTTCCTGAATTGAAAGAGAAGGAATAACTAGGTTATTATCATACACCTCTATGCAGACTGTATTTTATGACAGTAAGGCCTGGAAGAGTTAAATCCTCCTTACATATCTTATCACTTCAGTTCAGTCACTCAGTCATTTGACTCTTTGCGACCCCATGAACTGCAGCACGCCAGGCCTCCCTGTCCATCACGAACTCACAGAGTTCACCCAAACCCATGTCCATTGAATCAGTGATGCCATCCAGCCATCTCATCCTCTGTCGTCCCCTTCTCCTCCTGCCTTCAATCTTTCCCAGCATCAGGGTCTTTTCAAATGAGTCAGCTCTTCACATCAGGTGGCTGGAGTTTCAGCTTCAGCATCAGTCCTTCCAATGAACACCCAGGACTGATCCCCTTTAGGATGGACTGGTTGGATCTCCTTGCAGTCCAAGGGACTCTCAAGAGTCTTCTCCAACACCACAGTTTAAAAGCATCAATTCTTCGACGCTCAGCTTTCTTTATAGTCCAACTCTCACATCCATACATGACCACTGGAAAAACCATAGCCTTGACTAGATGGACCTTTGTTGGCAAAGTAATGTCTCTGCTTTTTAATATGCTGTCTAGGTTGGTCATAACTTTCCTTCTAAGGAGTAAGCGTCTTTTACTATCTTATAAAACCCACCTAACTTGTGCCATTCTTTGTAAACAAACTTAAGATCAGAGGTCAAAATACATGAAGTCCTCAAAAGTCCTCAGTTATCAGACCAGAATACTAACATTTTACTTTCTCTCCCAATAAACTAGATTGATCTTCTCAGTCTCCAAGTTTCAGATCCATTAGCCATGACCACAGGATGGGCTCCAATAATCATATTTATATGGTCTTTTTCCTTAAATGTTGCCCAAAAATCTAAAGAAAGATTGGAGTTTCAAACATCATTTAAGTTTACCTGACTGTGGATAAACTGAAATGGCCGCCCTAGATTCCAGTACAGGACCTATAAAAAAAATTGGTCCAAATTGAAATGAATTGAGGCAGTAGTTGAGAAAATATATTAACAAAGACCCTGATGCTGGGAAAGACTGAAGTCAGGAGAAGAGGATAACAGAGGATGAGATGGTTGGATGGCATCACCGACTCAATGGACATGAGTTTGAGCAAACTCTGGGAGATGGTGAAGGACAGGGAAGCCTGGCGTGCTGCAGTCCATGGGGTTGCAAAGAGTCGGACACAACTCAACGACTAAAGGACAACAAAATTAACAAGACCAGTACTCTTGAGATGCTGCATTTTACTGCCTTTAGCCATAATCCAGGTCAAACTGTGTCAGCGAGCATAATTGCTTTGTCCTTCTAATGTGTGGAATGGACTGGTGGGAATTCTATATACTAGGTGAATTATTCATCGGAATTTAGATTACTTTAATATATCAGCAAACTTTACATTTTGAAGCAGTAAAATATTAATTAATGTCTCATTTCATTAATTAATAATCAGATTGTTAATTAATGTTTTGTCAAGGGCATTTCCAACACTTCAAGATTATCTGGGCCTCAAGTATCTGAAAATGCAGTGCTCACTGTTGTCTTTCTACATGTAAGGACAAGGAAGGAAGAGTACTGGCAAGGGTCAAAGAGAGAATATGTGGCAGAGAAATTAAAATCCTGGATCCACATCCAGGTGTCACATTTCCAAACAAGAGGAGATAAAGATGGATATTCTATCCAGGCTGAGCCTGAAGGTGTCATTTCAATGATTTGGGAAAAAAATTGAGTTTGCAAAAATGAAAGTAACGTAAGAGGCAAGAAATAAGATAGAGGAAACTCGGCTTTCATCATGCAGAGTTATGCACACTTGGAGGTCATTTGAATGTGTTCTTTATATCTAAGGGAGCAAAAATCTCAATAAGGCCATTAAAACTATGAAAAGGTAGGTCTTTACTTGAGAAGCCAGTATAAGGAGAAAAGATAGCTCAAAATTCTTATTTAGAAACCAGAGATTTATCTTGGTTAGACAGACTGGGTTCAGATTCCAATTCTGCCACTGGCGAGCTGTGTGACTGGGGGCAGATTTCTCACCTCTCTGAAACTCAGCTGCGAAGAGGACCAGATGAGGGGATACAAAGAAAGTAGTTATCATTCTGCTTGGTGCACAGCATGCATTCAATAAATAGTAGCTTCTGCAGCTGCTGCTGTTATTATTATTAACCTTACCATGTCCTGACTCACCTACTTATATTTTCATCCTTTGCATTTATTCAACTACATTATATCTAGACCGGGAATAATGAAGTCAGAAAACTGACACACCCAATTCATCCTCAGATCAGAAAGTTCAATTGCTTCAAAACCCAGAGTCTGCATTTTTCATGATATGATTCTTATGTAAAAAAAAAAAATGGTTTCACTGGAAATGACCTCATCTCCTACTTTTCTAAAATGATAGAACTTGTCTGAACATCTGGTGTGAACGCTAACTATTCTTTAACATGGATTTATTTTTTCACTTTCCACAATTACCTATTTATCCTTTTATCTCAGGAAGAAAATGGTATTCTTCCTCCTCCTCTGAAGTTACCTTCCTCCAAGTTTCCAGTATCCTTGAGAAAATTACTCCCATATTTCCCCTATTCTTCTTTCTATTTACCTTAAAAAAATTCACAAAATGTTTTTAAAATTTTTGTAAAAAGCGACACATACAAATATCCAATTAGAAAAAGAAAGCAAAAAGTCACCCCAAATCCTACTACATGGAATCATTAGCATTAACCTGCATCCATTATTTTAGACATCTCTCATATTAACATGTGGAAAGAAAGATCTAAATATAATTCTTATTATATCTATATTAAAATTTAAAATATTAAGTTATTTTTCCTTGAAATCCACAGATAATATAAAAATGAAACTGAAGGAATTGAGAAGTTTTAGGTAAATGTTTCCTCGCTAACGTAACTACTATTTCTTAAGAAAAACTTCAAGAGTTTTGAAGAAAAAAAAGTACAGAACTTTGAGACTTCTGTTCCTAGCCCACATGGAATAAGAGGTCCTAGATTTATCCTCCTACGTTAAAGAAGAACAGGACTGATGGGAACCTGTGAAACGGGAGCTTCTGGGAACCAGCAAACAAGCAGCCCGAAGAGAGACTTCCGAGAAAAGGAAAACAAAGAAGCTAAGCCTTGTGATGTCCCAGCTCACTTCCCGGGGAGTCTCAGCTTCAGGATGGCGAGGATGTATACAGACAGAGTCTGGCAGCCTCTGTGGGAAGAGGCTCCAAGTTCTCAGTTCATGGAGATCAAGGTACTTAATTCATGAGACAGAGTCGCAGGGAAGGGAAACTTTCAGAAAGAGCTCAGGACTCCCCAAGGGTTCTCCTTGAGTCTTTCCCCGAGCCCTGGTAAGTGCCTGTGCCGAGGAAACTTCACGGCAGGGACAGAACTGCCAGGAAGGAGCAGGTGGGATGATTCCTGGAAATCACACAGATTTGGAAAGACTGTGTCTTTCCACCAGCTACAGTGGAAAGATTTTCCCTTTACTCTTTTTTTTTTTAATTGGAGGATATTTGGTTTACAAGGTTGTGTTGGTTAACATTTCCCTTTATTCTTGAATTACATCTTGCTGGATAAAAAATTCTGGGTTGGTGGTTCTTTTCTTTCAGCACTTTAAAAAAATGGTATCAAGTTTACAGACAATAGTACCTAAGATGATATTTCACAAATCAGAGTGGATTAAATGTTAGTACATCTGATAATCATTTTTATCAGGATATCTTGATTCAATTTTCCATGAAAGTGAAAGTCACTCAGTCGTTTCCGACTCTTTGTGACCCCATGGACTGTAGCCTGTCTAGGCTCCTCTGTCCATGGGATTCTCCAGGCCAGATTACTGGAGTAGGTAGCCATTCCCTTCTCCAGGGGAACTTCCCAACCCAGGGATATAACTCAGGTCTCCAGCATAGCAGGCGGATTCTTTACCAAATCACATAAATGAGTTGAGGACAGCAGGATAGAAACAAACACTTCTACAGTAACTTTTCTGAATCCAAATAAATGTTTTACCTTTTTTCCAAATATTTAGTGTTCTGAAATTACTGCTAAAATATATTCACCGGGGAACATGGATTAATGGGAACAGTTTGATTTGCTGGTGTAAGTAAGGTTGTGGTTGACTTTGTCTTTCTTTCATTTAGAATTCCATTAATAGCAGTATGATTTTTTAGAAGAAAAAAAATGAAAAAAGCAAAATATATTTATAGTTTTATTTTTTTAAACTGGAGTCAAAAGGCCTGGGGATGTTTTCTTCTATAAATGGACACAGACATGTCTGCAATAAAAATACTGTCCAACATCATCTAAATTGTCATCCAATAAAGTGTCAGGGATCAATCTTCCTTTTTTTTTTTTTTTGAAGGAAAGACACTTGATAGCATTGAGTCTGGCCTTAAAGTCCAGCCTCAAAGAAGACTCAAGTTCTTTCAGATTTCCTCTCCTATGAGTCCTTCCCTAGTTCACCAAAAGTGAAGGAGCACAAACTGACTGTCTTAAAGCGGTAGTGCTTTTAGGGGAAGGTGTTGCTTAAAGCTGTGTGGAAGCCTTCCTGCTTGCAGCCCCATTTCACTGCACTCCTTCCTTTTATTATAGCCTCACAGTCATTTCAGTTCTTCAAACTTCACGGTTTCTTCCCATCTCAGAGAAAGCACATGCACTTTCCTTTTCTAGAATGTTCCTCCACCTGCCCCTACTTTTAGGTGCTTTATCCATCTATTTCTGCTTGCCCCTCATATCTTATTTTAAATGCCAAGACCTGTTAGAGGCTTAGAAGCGGTGAAGTAAGGACAGGATGCCCCCTCCCACAAAAGAAGTCATTCAAGAACAAGGAGAGAGAAAGTCCCAGAAATAAGAACTTCATCTTCACAAATCTAATAGATAGAGGTAACTCTAAGACATGTGTGTGCTAAGTCACTTCAGTCCTGCCCGACTCTGTGTGACCCTATGGACTGCAGCCCACCAGGCTCCTCTGTGATGGGATTCTCCAAGCAAGAATACTGGAGTGGGTTGCCATTCCCTTCTCCAAACTATAGTTAACTTCTAAAGTGAGGAAAGCATAGCAGATAAAGGAAAATAAGAACGGAAGTGCAAAAAGATACTGAGAGATGACCTTTTAAAAGGTATTCCTTATCACATTCCTACAGTGCCTGGTCAACATGCTTTTTCATGTATTAATTCATGTATTAGCTCTCAAAGCATTCAATGAGATAAAAACTGTTATTATTATGATTACCTGTTTTTCTGAAGAAATAAAATCATGCAGCTATTATGGAACAGAACTATAGTTTGAAATTAGAGCTACACTATACTGCCTCAGTGCTGTGAGCAGCCTGCAAATACCCAGTTCATGAAGAATTTTCCTTCATTCAACGGTAAGAGCCACAAAGGAACCACACTGAATCTGTGGAATGCTACTTTTAAAAAATGTTGAAGGAACAGGAAGAACAAACAGCAGATAAAGAATACACCCTAGAAGAATTTTGCTATGAACCAGATGAGAATTATTACCAAATACATTGCCATGGATTGAAAACATTTAATGAAGGAACTGCCTATTTAAAATGAGAACTCAAAAGTAGATCTACAAGAATTTGGGGAAATAAGTGCTGAGAAAACAGAAAAAAATGAAAGCTGAGGGAAAGACAAAAGTATGATGTTATTAGGAGGGAGGGTCACATTAGAATAAAGGAGAAAAGTCACAACTACAAGTATGAGAGAGGAGAGGATTGATAAAATGAAACTGATTAACAAAAGATGATAGGTGGGGAGATACAGTTAAAATTCAACATGCATAGTTGGTACCCTTGAAAAAAAGAAACAAATAATGGAACATAAACATAATTTAAGAAAAGTTCCCAGAAATACAATAAGAATCAAAAGGCATAATGTGCCTTGGGAAAAAAATTGACAAAAATGACCAAGGGCAATGATATCTTAAGCAAAGTCTCTAGGTTTCAAGTCTAGAAAAAGGATTCTTAATTTCAAGATTAAAGAGTTGCATGGTATATCAACTCAGGTTTTCCAAAAAGCAGACATCAAGACAAGATTTTAGGGGTGGGTCATGGAGGTGGGGAAATACCGGGGAGAGAGAATAAGGAGGCTGGGTGAGCCCTCAGACCATAATGCAGCCGTGACCCCTGTGAAGGAGAGAGGGAAGGAAGGCAGGCAGGAACTCAGTAAGTCAGGCCTTAGACTGTAATGCACTTCTAAGAAAATTTTGGCAAGGCTGATGCGCATCTGACCTTCATCCATTAGAGGTGCCTCACGTCTCTCAGGATGAGCCTGCCTCAGCATCCCTGCCACCCTTCATCACTGACTAGGAGCAGCTAGTGGAGAAACTTGGCCTCCTCGCTTGGTATTGGATTTCAGAGCATAACAGCTGTGCCTAGTCAATTATATCCCTGCAGTAGGGCAGCTGAGTAGTGCATTTTCATGGTCACCACAGATGAAATTTCGTATTTATCTCCATGTCCTCCCCAAACTTCATTGAAAGGATGGTAGATAAGTAAAAAGGCAAAACTCCATAAAGACAAAAAGAATGGGAGGAGAGGATGATTTATGTCAACAACATTTTAAAACTGGAAAGCAAGTGGTAACTGACCTAGCAGAGCAAAGAAAACTGAAATGTGGGCCCTTGTGTGTATAAAGCTCACAGAAATAGAAGACTGCTCTCATGCAAACTCAGATGTTGAAAGCAACAGATACTTCTGAAGACAGAAGTTCAGGGGGCACTGAAAACAGGAAAAATCATAATAACTGTTAAAAAGAGAAGCTAAACCCCACCTCAGCCATCTCTTTAGGATCCCCAAAGGCCATGAGATCTCTTCTAAGGAGCCTCAGCAGAAGGCTTGAGAACCCAAACCAGACAGACTGACTCTGGACTTGAGGATGTCAGGAATATCTTAAAGGTGGGGATGACACAAATCTACTTACTGAGAGGTGACAGCCACTGGCCGACTTTTTTTTCTCAAGTCCCAGATTACTATATCATGCTTAACCCTGGTCCCATCCCTATTTGCAGCTGGGGAATTTCTTTCAGATGAAAATCACTGGTTATAAGAGTCTCTTCTTATAATTAGAAGTCTCTTCTAATTACTCCCCACTGAGGCTCACCAGTTTCTAAGCCCCATCATGCAGTTGAGTCCCAATCCACTTTTTAGTGCTTCATTATTTTTTAATTTTTTAAAATTTATTTATTTTTAATTAAAGTACAGTTGATTTATAACATCATGTTAGTTCTAGATGTACAGAATAGTGATTCAGTTATATATATATATATTCTTTTTCAACCTCCTTTTCCTTATAGATTATTATAAAGTAATTATTGAGTATAATTTTCTTGTGCTACACAGTAAGTCCTTGCTGGCTACCTATCTTATATATAATAGTGTGTATATGTTAAATGCTTCACTCTTAAATATGAACTGACAACAAAGAGTCTTACACATTGGAAGAAAGTTTCTAATACAGAGAAGAAAGCAAATGAAACAACTGCAGAAGTAAAAAATGAAAAGAGTAGAAGACTTTAGTAAAAACTTTTAAAAAATTAATAATTCAGAGAAATAAGAGAATACATCATATTCTTGAAACAAGAACATATACATAGATATTTATATGTGAAACATTCAAAGTGCAAAAAGGAATTCCTTCAAATTAATCATCAGAGAACAGAAACTAACATTTCCAAAAGAAGAAATAAAAGAATAAAGAAAAAATTCCTAGGTATATGGGGAGGGGAGAAATGAAATATGGATAGAAAATTAATAAATTATTAGGAAATCACAGGCAAATATTTGGATTTTCAAAAAATAAAAAAGAAAATGAAAGGGAGAAAATTATTAAATAAACAACAGAAAAAACTTTCTCATTATTCAAGTACATGAGTTTTCAGATTGAAAGGGCCTAGCACACTAAATAGAAACATGACTTCCCCTGAGATAAACAGCTACAAATTTCCAGAGAATCAGGGATAAGGAAGAGTTTCTAAAAGTCCAGAGAGAACATACACATAAATGTTTGAGAATCAGACTGGCAAAGAACTTAACACTAGCACTAGAAGACAATGAAACAATTCCTTTAAAAAATTTATGTAATTATCTCCCACTTAGACTCCCATATCCTGTCCAAGGATAAAACGTGAGGGTAAAACAGAGGTCATTTGAGAATGCAAGGTCTCAAGAATTGTCCTTCCGAGCACAGTTTCCCAGAAGGCTAAAGCGAGCTTGTGACCTGACAAAATGAGGACGTAACCAAGAATAAAGAAACCCTGTAGGTCAGGAGGGCTCCAGGCAGGGAAGGAATTCCCAGCTGATGATGGACGGAAGTCCTAGGCTGTGAACTGATCACAGCTGGGGGTTCACACAGTCCAGGCTGGAGCAGGGCACGGGGATATAAGGGAGAGATTTTCAAGAAGAACCAGAAGTGTATAGAACACTTTATGCATTTGACTATATTTAAAGGATGTTTTCAGTTCTGGTAAGGGTTTGGAACTGCTACCTGAAAAATTACACAAAAAGACAATTTTTAACTTAACAGAAGAAAAAAAATCAGCAAACAAAAATTGAAATGTAATCATTGTATACCACATAGCTGGGATGTGAGTAATAGTTACATGGTCATAATATGACCACTGGCTATGGATTTAATTCCAAATGGTGAGGAAGAGGAAAGGAAAGGAAATGTACAGTTGTATGTACCTGTGTGTATACAGACAGTGTGAATTGGGGTTGGGTTGTAGGCAAGCTAACCCTCCACTGTAGGAAATGAACACATAATATCTATGTCTTGAAAACTGTGAAATAGCATCACTTATTAATACAGAGATACCTACCAGAAGAAATATCTGAGAAAGTTGAAAATTACTGCCTCAGATTAATGGAACTTGAGATGGTGGGGTAAGCAAAAATCAACATTTGAAAAAAAGTGAAGAGTCTGAGTATTCAATCAAAATTTATAAGGAGAAACCAACAGGTGACTTCAAACCTCTCTGTATCAACATTCAATACTAGAAGGAAGTGGAATAGTGCTTACCAAATATTTAAGAAAAAAAACTGTTATCCTCAATTTTTATTCCCAAACTATCTTATAGGTATAAAGGCAACAGACAAATATTTTTGAACATATAAAAACTCAAGGAATAAAGATCCCATTATCTCCTTGAAAAGGTCAAACTTCAGCCAATCAAACGATAAGTGAAAACTCTACAGTAGTCAAAAGATTCATTAAATTCACTTAATTGATAAAACTAAAGCAAGCTGTGAAGATAATAGTCCAGAAGAGACTGTGAATGCTATACATAAATCATGACAAACATAAATGAAATAACCAAACAAGTTGGAGGGAAAAAGGAGCTAAGATGTAAGACAAAACCGCAGATTTTCCCATCTATTATGACTAGGGGTTAAAAAGATTAAGTCAGTTCCTTTCAGTCGCTTAGTTGTGTCCAGCTCTGCAACCCCATGAACCGCAGCACGCCAGGCCTCCCTGTCCATCACCAACTCCCGGAGTCCACCCAAACCCTTGTCCATTGAGTCGGTGATGCCATCCAACCATCTCATCCTCTGCTGTTCCCTTCTCCTCCTGCCTTCAATCTTTCCCAGCATCAGGGTCTTTTCAAATGAGTCAGCTCTTCGCATCAGGTGGCCAAAGTATTGGAGTTTCAGCTTCAACATCAGTCCTTCCAATGAATATTCTGGGCTGATTTCCTTTAGAATTGACTGGTTGGATCTCCTTGCAGTCCAAAGGACTTTCAAGAGTGTTCTCTAATACCGCAGTTCAAAAGCATCAGTTCTTTGGTGTTCAGCCTTCCTAGGACTTGCCTAGGAATTTCCTAGTGTCTCAGATGGTAAAGCATCTGCCTATAATGTGTGAGACCTGGGTTCGATCCCTGGGTCGGGAAGATCCTCTGAAGAAGGAAATGGCAACCCACTCCAGTACTCTTGCTTGGAAAATCGAACGGACGGAGGGTAGGCTACATACCACAGGGTTGCAAAGAGTCAGATACGACTGAGCGACCTCATTACACTTCTTCAGCTCTCTTTATGGTCCAACTCTCACATCCATACATGACTACTGGAAAAATCACAGCCTTGACTAGACTGACCTTTGTTGGCAAAGTAATAGCAAAATAATTTTACTTCAAGGTATAACAATAAACACTAAGGAAATTAATATAATCAACTAAAACAGGAAATGGGGGTAGTGGCAAATTATCTCCCCTTTGACTAAACTTATGTCAGGCTCTTCTGAGTCCTCTGATTAATCCCTGACTTTGGACCCTGTCTATAGCCCTTTTAGTCCAGTTCCATCAAGAATCCTGCTGGGTCAGTGTTAGGAAAACTTCCACTCTTTGTATCTAATCAAATTCCTCATTCCCTGTGTTTGGTATCTTATCAACTAACCTGCCTTCAGCAAGAACCATGTTGGCCCAGCCTGAATCTCCTCAGCCCTGATGTTTTCTGGTGGTAATCTTCCATGCCCTGACCTCCCACCCTGCTCCTCAGCTATAAATTCTCACTTTTCCTTGTTGCCCTTGGAATCAAGCCCAATCTCTCTCCCCTACTGTAAAACCTACTGCAGTAGTTCTGGATAAACTTGGCTTTACTGTCTTTAGCAAGTGTCATCATTTTTTATTTAACAGTAGGAGATAAGGAAGTAGAAGAAATACGCTATTTTCACCATTACTCAGAGTGGCTTCAGGCCAGTTTTCTAAAGGTCAATCAACAAACTGTTATTAAAGAAAACTTACTTTTGGTGATAAAGGCAGCTTCTAGAACACAGAGAGGGTGAGAAAACTGATTTCCCTCCTAGAACCTCTGGAAATGAACAAAGTCCTTGTAAAACCTTGATTTTAGCCCTGGAGACCCATCTCAGCCTTTTGACTTCAAGAACTGCACTATAATAAACCTGTGCTGTTTTAAGTCATGAAATCTGTAGCAACTTGTTACCGTAGCAAAAGGAAATGAATACCAGGGCTGATTAAATAAATTATGTATAATCCATACAATGGAATACCACTTTTCCTTGCTGCCTTTACGGAGCAATGAGGAAATTGTATATCATGGAACAACCTCTGGAATATATACCAAATAAAAAACAAGAAATAGAACAGTACACATAATATTGACAGCTGTTGTGAGGATGTTTTAAAACAAAGAATTAGGAAGAACAGTAACTTCCAGGCAGAAAAGCTTGGAGGCTGGGACAGAGGTGGCAGGTAGAAACACACTTTTCACTACTATGTTCTTTTGTAACTTTAAATATTTATATGTATATTTTATTTACAAAATTTTTTAAATGTGATTTTACCAAGGAAACCTTTGGCCCCTCAATAAGGATCCTTCCGTGTAATACACTGAGAATTTTTGTACTTCTCTTTCATATCCAGATACTAGTATAGCCTTAACTTCATGCTTCATAATCATAGAATCCTAAAGCAAACAATGCTTGGTCCAAGAGTACTTGTGCAATGTCTGTCTTACCACTAGACTGTAAGTTTCACAAGGGCATGGACCAGTTTACCTGTGAAAATCAACCTAGCACAGTGCCTGGCAGGCTACCTGGTATCTCAGGGGTTAAGAATGCACCTGCAATGCAGGATATGCGAGTTCGATCCCTGGGTTGGGAAGATCCCCTGGAGGAGGAAATGGCTACCCCACTCCAGTAGTCTGGCCTGGGAAATTCCATGGACAAAGGAGCCTGGCAAGCTATAGTCCATAGGGTGCAGAGTCGGACATAATTGAGCAGGCACACACACAGTGCCCAGCACTTAACAGGACTTAAATAAATATTCATTGAATGAGTGGATGAATTAAATTCATGAATGCAGCCAAAGTAAAAAGAATAAAAAAGTCTCCTGATCCAATCAATGATGATTTCCAAAACTAAACAGATAACGAATTCTAAAATGCAAAATTGAGAAATAAGAGCATACAATAAAGATTATTATCCAAAGATACATACAAGTCTATCTATAAATAACTACCCTTCTCATATTGAAGTCTAATAACTCACAGCTAAATCTGGTTCTCCAGCTTGCTTTATCCAGAGAAAAAAGTTTCAACTATTTTTCAACTCGTAGTGTTAAGATCCCTGGACCGTGTTCACAGATTGAAGCCATTTAACACAGGGGTTGCCTTTTTACAGCTGTCGGAGGCTTCAGCTGTCAGCCGAGAGGCCTTTCATTCACAGGCTCTCCCTGTTAGCTCCCTCTCCCTCACTGGGTCTGTTTCTTGAAGCTTCCGAGTCTCTCCGCACCCTCAGCTTCTTTCTTTTCTTTCAAGAACAAACATGGAAGCTGAGAGAGGAGGAGAGAGGGATCACTTTCCTCTAGGTCTGGTGATCCCATGACTTCCTACCGTCAGAACACTTATACCACATAGACCGTAGCTCAGAGAGAATGCTCTCTATTCACCACCATCAGCTTTTTCCTCCTGGGCACTCAGCGAGGCAGTATTTTTCAGGAACCTTAGCTGTTACATGGAGCCATTTAACAGTGTTCTGGCCAGTGGAACATGGGTCAATCATAAGTCCAATGTCAAGACGTAGAGACCCGATGAACTCCAAAACCCTGGAGGACAGTGAGGCTCTAGGCTGGAAGCTGCCTGGATTCCTGAGTTGCTGTGAGCAAGAAAGCGACCTAGAAGATCCATCCAACCACAGACACCTACACTGGACTGTCTCAGGTCAAAAAATATCTTATTAGTTTAAGTCACTTCGATGGGACTTCTCTGGTGGTCCAGTGGTTAAGAATCCACCTGCCAGTGGAGGGGACACAGGTTTTGATAGCTGGTCAGGGAAGATTCCATACACCGTGGAGCAATAAAGCCTGCGTGCCACAGCTATGGAGCCTATGCGCCCTGGAGTCTGTGCTCCGCGGCAAGAGAGCAGCCCCCAGCTCACCACAACTGAAGAAAGCACTTACACAGCACTGAAGACTGTACAGCCAAAAACAAATCAATTAAAAAAAAATAAGAGAGAGTCTAACCAAGATGTTTAAAAAAAAAAACAAAACACTGGAATGTTGGTACTTCTATTCAATCCAGAAGCTGGTAACTTGAAGTGGGATGCTGCCACAGCATAAACCTAAAATATGTGAGATGGTGAAGGTTAAGAAAACCGATGGTAGCAGCTGGAATGATGGATACTATGCTCTAAAGTGGCAAGACACTTTGAAAAATGGTGGCCTGCAGAAACTTGAAGGACAACCATGTGCACGTGGGGAAGTGGCTGGAAGTAATTTGAGTGCCAGTGTGTGTTGGGTACCATTAGCTGTCTTTGGTAATGTTTCATAGGGGGGAAAATGAGTTCAGGAAAAACTAACTGGTTTGCAAGCTGAGATGAAAAATAAAGGGTCAAGGAATCTGGAGTATTGAAATGTTAGCATAGCTGATGCTTTTAGATTCCCAAGTATTAGTAGATAAGGCTTTCAGAATTAAAGGAAAGTAGTTGTTGTTCAGTAAGTCGTCTCCAACTCTCTGTGACCCCCATGGACTGCAGCATGCCAGGCTTCCCTGTCCTTCACTCTCTCCTGGAGCTTGCTCAAACTCATGTCCACTGAGTCCGTGATGCCATCCAACCATCTCATCCTCTGTCAGCCCCTTCTCCTCCCGCCCTCAATTTCCTCAGTTAAACAAAAGACTTAGCTGGGGCAAAGATCAGATTAGGAATGGGGCCTTACCAGGTATTCTTTCAGTTGGACATAAAGTAGAGACCATTAAATTGCAAGAGAATGGCTTAAGAGGAAGAAACAAAGAAAGCAAGAGAATTTACGTGCAGGTAGAATTTGAGGTGTTTAATGGTATAAGAAACTGGCTACAAGCTTATTAAGTTTCAAGAGGAAATTTATTCTAAAGATATTAGGACCATCTTTTGAATGCCTTTGAAATGTGAAACACTGTTGAGCTCACAAGTCAATCCAACAGGAAAACAACCCACAGAGCTGTGGAGACCCTGAGGAGACCCCTGCAGATGCAGCCCAAAAAGATGGTGGACAAGATGGGACCTCTGAGGGGGTAGCGATGGAGGTCAGGGAGGACAATGGGTAAGTGGCCTTTCAACAGAGGGAGGAGCCAGGACCTCATCACACAGGGTGGAGCGCTTACACAAGGTCTGGACAGTGCGCTTTTATAAACGGTGGACCAGTGCCTGCCTTGTGCTTCCTGCTCCCGTCCCTTCCCAGACAGGAGGGCTGTGTTTGCTTGTCTGTGGAGGGACCACCCCGGTCTCAAAATCGTTCCTTAGGGAGGGGAGAGGCACAACCATAAGGAACCACATCTGGATGTGCTAGAGAAGGCCTGCATCACCAGGAGGGCCTGGGCCTTGAGCTGGATGCGAAATCCGGCTGGGGTTTCGAACTGCTTCCCTGGGAGAAGGCAGTGTGCTCTGTATATGGCAGGAGGTTAACAGGTCCCTGTGAGGAGAAGGGAAACTGGGGCAAAGATGGCGCTAGGCGCTCACCAGATCTAGTTGGCTTTTCCTCCTGCTGCTGGCTGTTCAGTCACTAAGTCGAGTCCAAATCTTTGTGATCCCATGGACTACGGCACGCCAGGCTTCCCTGTCCTTCACCAACTCCCAGAGCTTGCTCAAACTCAAGTCCACTGAGTCGGTGATGCCATCCAGCCATCTCATCCTCTGTCGTCCCCTTCTTCTCCTGCCCTCAATCTTTCCCAGCATCAGGGTCTTTTCTAAGAGTCAGCTCTTCATATCTGGTGGTCAAAGTATTGGAGCTTCAGTTTCAGCATCAATCCTTCCCAAGAATATTTGGGATTGATTACCTTTGGGATTGACTGGTTTGATCTCCTTGCAGTCCAAGGGATTCTCAAGAGTCTTCTCCAGCACCACAGTTTGAAAGCATTAATTCTTCAGCACTCAGCCTTCCTTATCGTCCAACTCTCACACTTGTACAAGACTACTGGAAAAACCATAGCTTTGACTATATGGACTTTGTCACCAAAGCGGTGTCTCTGCTTTCTATTACACTGTCTAGGTTTGTCACAGCTTTTCTCCCAGTACAGCTAAACTGCATTCCCCAGCTCTCTTCAGTTCAAAGTCTGTTGGCATCAGGTAAACAGAGACATGGCCAATGAAATTGCCACTTACAGGTCCGGCTCATGACAATCTCCCATACGAGCACCCACACTCTCTTTCTTTATTGGCCAGAAGCTGAGATCTGAGGTAGGTTTCAATGCCCTGAAGCCTGTGTTAGTACAGCCTATGGCTGCTTTCATTCCACAGAGTTGAGTAGTTGTGACAAACACTTCATAGCCTACAAAGCCTAGAATATTCACTAGCTGGTTTTCTACAACAGACCCTGTTCTAGGAATAGCTGACCCCTGTCCAAGAGAATGATTGAATCACCGGATAGAAGGAGCTTGGCTTCTCATCACTCACAGCCACCACTTGGAGGAGGCCCAGTGGACCAGACACACCCATGTTGAACTTTTGCCTAAGCTAGACCGAAGCTTTTGTTGTAGTCAGCCACTGAGACTTGGGAATAATAACATTTTCACTCATCCTACATACAATTACAAAGGCCTCTTCACCTGCTAAAAGCTTCTCACCCACTACAATTCTTTGGAACATGTCTTCTGCCATGATTCAGTTCTACAAATCTGGTATCCAGCCATTCATCTATCCCCAAGCATTTGTTTTTTTATTATTATTAATTAATTTATTTGAGGTTCCCTGGTGCCTCAGTGGTAAAAAAAAAAAAAATCCGCCTGTAATATAGGAGACACCAGTTCGATCCCTGGGATGGGAAGATCCCCTGAAGAAGGGAATGGCAACCCCATCCAGTATTCTTGCCTGGGAAGTCCCATGGACAGAGGAGCCTGGCAGGCTATAGTCCATGGAATTACCAAGAGTCAGACATGACTTAGCAACTAAATCACCATCACATTTATTTATTTACTTATTTTTATTTATTTGTTATTTGTGGCTGTGCTGGGTCTTTGCTGCTGCCCTTGGGCTCCTCTCCTCTTGTGGAGCATGGGCTCTCGAGTGTGCAGACTTCAGGAGTTGTGGCGCATGGGCCCAGTTGCCCCAGGGCATGTGGGTTCTTCCTGGACCAGGGATCAAACTCATGTCCCTTGCACTGGCAGGCGGATTTCCCACTGCCAGACCCCCAGGGAAGGCCTCCCCAGTATTTCTTGAGTATTTATTGTGTGTTGGGTACCCTGTTCAGGGTACACTGATGAATAAAAGCACACTGGAACTCTGCCCTCAAGGAGCTTAGGGTCTAATGCAACAGATAGCGGGAAGAAAGGAGAGCTGCTACCCTCTTCAGACCTGACATGAGCTTTCCCAGTTCATCAGCCCACCCCACTGGGCCTGCTTCCCTTGTTTACCTGACCAGCTCCTGTAGCATTTCAGCCCCACATCAGAGTGGCTGAAAGGTCAGCATGGCTAAAGCATAGCCGTTGAAGGAGAAAGGACAGCAAGATGGAGCTGAAGACCTGGTCAAGGGACAGATGCAGAAATAATAATAATAGCAATAACAAACTCATTCAATAAATATTAAGGAGCCCAGAAATAAGATCAGCTCTGAGCAGAGTTATGTCCCCAGACCTTAATCCAGGGCCTGCTTGCTTTCCACCCAACTGTTTTGCTCCTTGATCTACATTCAAGAAGGAACGAATGGAAGAGAAGTGTGACAGCCCTGGGTTCAAATGTTAGCTTTATTAGCTACATGGTTTTGGAAAAGCTACTTTTCAATTCATTGATTGAGGAGTTGGGTTTTGTTTTTAATTTCCCCATGCCTTTGCTCATCACACTTGAACTAAGACCTGTTAGTATCTTGTTCCCTATTGACTGACTGCCCAGTCTTGGACTTAACCTGCCTACCAGCCTACCAAGACCCATGGATAGTCTCAGTAATCAAACCTCCCTAAGCACTGTCTTGTAAGCCTTCACAGATATTCTGGACTCTGCCTATTTATCCAAATGTGTGGCACCTACCTTTCTATAATATTCAAGGCAAAGTCCACCAAAGTTTGGCTGTGACATTTTTCTTCCCAGACCTCCAGATCACCTATTTGTTTTTCTATTGCTTTTTCTTGTCTCCCCACCTCCACCACCAGCCACCCTCCTCACTCACTTGACCTCCCACAAATCTCTCTCCTCTGTTCCCATTTTTTTCTATACATCTAAGCTTTTGTATGATTCCCCTTGGCTCTTAGGATAAAGTCCACACTTCCTTACCTGGCCTTTAGGACTCTCAAGGTGTTAGCAGTTCACTTACAGAAGTAGAATATACTAGGTATTTCAAGATTTTAAAATATTTTCTTTACAGTTTTGAAACACTGAAAAAGACAGGTTTTTAAGTATATTTCCTTTTAGCATTGCATAGGGAATGTAGAAATATTAGACATACAAATGAGCAAAATGAAAAATATATGATGAAATAAAGCCAAGCAAAAATCCAACACTCCCAAGGGGAAAAAAGTCACTATTAACATTTTAGTGTATATCCTTTTAGATTTTACCCAAGCAAACATGTATATCTTTCAAAATTAGATTATAAACCACATTCTCTTATAATCTTTGTATCATTTAATATGATATGAAAGTTCATCAGCATCAGTTAGGGGTACAATATCATTTTGAATACCCATAAATATTCCATTGTATGGATATGCTATAATTGAACTAATCCTCTACTGTTGGGTATTTGGAGTGTTTCCATTTGCTGTTAAGGTTAATTTTATGTGTCAGCTTGACTGAGCCAAGGGCTGCCTAGATCTGGGTGTGTCTATAAGTGTGTTTCCAGAGGACATTAGCTGACTGAGTAAGGTAGACTGCCCTCCCCAATGTGGGTGGATATTTCTTAATCTATTGAGGGCAGATGGTGGAGCAATTTGTTCCTGTCTCTGTCTGCCTGCTGGAGCTGAGACATCTCATTTTATTTCATCTCATCTCATCTTCTCTGGCTCTTGGACTGGGAGTTACACCATCAGCTCCTTTGGTTCTCAGGCCTTCAGCTTCTGACTAAATTATACCACCAGCTTTCCTGGGTCGACAATTTCAAAGGGCAGATTGTGGGACTTTTCAGCCTCTGTAATCCTGAGCCAATTCCTCATAATAAATACATATGTACATTATATATATATTGATGATGATATGTACATTTATATATATCATATATATACATACATCTTATATTTTTATATATATGAGATACATAGATATATCCTCTGGAGAAAGATTTGTGTATATCTTCTGGAGAAGCTCTGAGTTGTGGCTGACGCTGTAGGCATTTGCTGTACTAAACAGGTAAATTGTCTAGTATATCAGGGGTCCCCAACCCCTGGGATCTAATGCATGATGATCTGATGTGGAGCTGATGTAATCATAATAGAAATAAAGTACACAATAAATGTAATGTGCTTGAATCATCTCCAAACCATCCCTCCCCACCCCTGGTCCATGGAAAACCTGTCTTCCACAAAACCAGTCCCTGGTGCCAAAAAGATCGGGGACTACTGAAGTACATATATTTCTTCCCAATTTGTCTGGTTGTCTCCCTTAGATGGAGTCTGAGGTCCTATTAATAGAATTTCTCGGTCAAGGGGCACGAGCATTTTTAGGGCTTTGCTACATACTGCCTAACTGAACTACAAAACAATTATAAAAACTGAAAACAACTCTTAAGGAGACATACATAAAAGCAACATCTAAACTTCTGGCCAGTGTTTCTCGAACTGAGAAAACATTTAGTTTTCTCTAAATGTGATCTCTTAGGATTGCCATATTGCCTGGCCAGGGATCCATTAGGGAGAAGTCCTCCTTCTGCCCATCTTTCAGCTTTCCAAACCAGGAGCAACCCTGCTTCAACAGCGCCCAGCTTCCCCGTAATATCTCCAGGGCTCTTGCATTATTGCCCGCTGTTTTCATGAGTCAGCTGTTTCCTCGAAATGGTATGAAGTCAAAGCAGGCTCCCAGGTAGCCAGCACAGTGACACTTTGAAATCACCACAGCTTAGACCCAGGAGCAGAAAGAGAATCCAGGAAACCATTTGGCCCAGTTCTCTGGCTTGGGGCAGATAAGATACTCCATTAGCAGAGAGTCTGAAAAGATCTAGACTGCTTCTGGCAAGGAATGGTGTCTCTGCAATCACTGTGTTAAGATAAAAACGGAAAGCACTACACAAGGAAAGTAAATTGCAGTTAAAATTAAAGTGTTATGCCTACGAAACAATGGCACACAGTGGAGCAACCACATCTATAGAAGACATTTCCCTTTTCATTACTGGTTTTTCATTTGCCTCCAGCACTGTATCTTTTCCCCATAAACTGGGACCACAACTGCCGTCGATTCATTTAGCATGCAGTGTCCTACCATCCAGCAAGGTGTGACGTGTTTTTTTTGTTTTTTGTTTTCATTTTATGTTCTCTACAAGGAATGTTTAAAAAATAAGGGAAAACTATCCTCCTAACACTAGCTGAACCCATACTCTACCATTTTAAAGCCACCACTGTCAGTGTCTTGATACACTTTGGTCTTTTGGGAGTACATCCTTCCAAAAGTGGTTTTAATCATAATATACCCATATAGTACTTTAGGTTGGTTTTTTTCCCCCCTTAATATTGTTTCATAACAATTTTCAAGTGATTACTGATCTATAAAATTATTCTATTTTTAATGACTGCAGAATACCATAATTTATCCAACCTTTCTAATTTCTTTTGTTGCTGTTGTTCAGGCTTTAGATCATGACAAGCAGCATGCAGGATCTTTGTTCCAGGACCAGGAATTGAACGTGTGGCCCCCCTGCCTTGAGAGCGCAGTCTTAATCACTAGATCACTAGACTTAATCACTAAAGCTGTTGTTCAGGCTTTAGATCATGACAAGCAGCATGCAGGATCTTTGTTCCAGGACCAGGAATTGAACGTGTGGCCCCCTGCCTTGAGAGCGCAGTCTTAATCACTAGACCAATTTTTATAATTAAAAGTTGGTGAGTGCCTCCAATTTTTAATTATAAACAACATGGTGGTAAAGATTTTTATGCATGGAGTATCCTCCATGTTTTGGATTATTTTACAAAGGTAGACTTCTAGAAATTAATTGTCTCATTCAGGGCACATGTGTAATTAAATAGTATGCAACGAGGATACCTTCTTCACCCTAATGCAGGGAGCTTTCCAAACCTATTTTAAAAAATCAAAAGGTAGATGTGGACTAGGACTGTGAAATTGTGAAGACAGAAAAACAGATTAACATTCTGAGAGAGATTTCTTATCTGTTAATAGATGTGTATGTGTGCGCTAGTTGCTCAGTCGTGTCTGACTCTTTGCAAGCCCATGGACTGTAGCCCACCAGGCTCCTCTGTCCATGGGATTTCCCAGGCAAGAAAACAGGAGGAGGAGTGGGTAGCCATTGCCTTCTCCAGGGGATCTTCCTGACGGGACTAAACCTGGGTCTCCTGCATTGCAGACAGATTCTTTACTGACTGAGCCCCCAAGGAAGCGCACATAGGTGTAGTTGCAGCTTTTTTTTTTTTTTTAATTTTTTTAAATTTTTTAATTTTTTATTTTTTTTTCCATTTATTTTTATTAGTTGGAGGCTAATTACTTTACAACATTGCAGTGGTTTTTGTCATACATTGAAATGAATTAGCCATGGATTTACATGTATTTCCCATCCCGGTCCCCCCTCCCACCTCCCTCTCCACCCGATCCCTCTGGGTCTTCCCAGTGCACCAGGCCCGAGCACTTGTCTCACGCATCCAACCTGGGCTGGTGATCTGTTTCACCCTAGATATACATGTTTCGATGCTGTTCTCTTGAAACATCCCACCCTCGCCTTCTTTTATTTAACTTTTGTAGCCTCGGAGCTGGCTTAGTCCCTTTCTGTCACCTTCAGTTGACGGAAGGTAGATGTGGGCAGGCACCATAACTATTCCTTCTCAATCTATTTTTCAGGTTATTTGACCTATATTACGCAGTGCCTGATACTTAGTGAATGATTAATAACGCTCTGTCAAACAGGTGAATGAAGCAACGCATGTGGAAAAATTTTGAATTGCTATGTTATATTCCTGAAACTACCATTATATTGTAAATCAACTAAGCGTCAAGTTTTTTTTTAAAAAAAGAATGCATATGGGCTTTGAACCAGAACAGAAGGTGGTTAAAAAAACTGTTTCTGCCACTTACTAGCTGTGGTACTTGTTAAACAGATAAATTGCTATGGAACACAATAAAGGCTGTGTCCTGGATAAATTCCAGATGTCAGTGCCAAATCCTTTAGTAGTTCTTATGTGAAACCTTACATTAAATTATTAAGTAGAAAAAGCAAGGCCCAAAACATATCTCAACATGAAATCTAAAGGTGCTGGTATGATACAATAAGAGATTCTTTATAGTAGGAAATCACTGGAGCTAAGATGATTTTTGAAAATCAGCTTTTATTTCCTTTAATTGTTGCCAATTCTTACAACTGTTGAACGCTTACATGCCAAGTGGCTCCCTGGTGGTTCAGCTGGTAAAAAATTCACCTGCAATGTGGGAGACCTGGGTTCGATCCCTGGGTTGGGATGATCCCCTGGAGAAGGGAATAGTTACCCATTTCAGTATTCTGGCCTGGAGAATTCCATGGACTGTATAGTCCATGGGGTCACAAAGAGGCGGACATGACTGAGCGACTTTCACTTTCACTACATACCAAATCACTTAATGATCTCATCTACCGAGGCAAGTAGTTAAGAACTGTGGAGCAGACACTAACCTTGGTTTTTGATAAGATGAATTACCTTGGCTGGGCAAATAATCACTGACCTATGATGCTTTTTTCTAAGATTTCTATAGTGTCAGCACCTTCAGGCACCTAACAGGTATAGCAAACAAAGGCAACATCTCTGACCCAATTCCATTTCAATAAGATGAGTTTTTAATGAGCTGTGTTGTAGAGAGCAGGTTTAGGAAATCACACATGATAAGTTATTTCTGGATTCTAAGGTTGATATTACTGAGCCAGTGAAATAGAACTCTGAAGGTTAGTTCACCTGCTATAAGGAAGATTTTCAAAGGGAAGAAATTTAATAGATCTTTTTTGGCCTTTAACCAGGAAAACTGAAGTTTTGTTTTAAAAACAACAACGCAACAAATCTTTGGAACTATTAGGGAAGTGGAGTCAGAGTGTACACTTCAGTGTCCCAGACAGTGACCACTGTGACTTAATGGTCCACTGATGAGTTGCAGTCCTACAGATTCCCCCTCATATGATTCTACAGATGAAGGATGCAGGGAAGGATGCTTAGAAGCTGGGACAGAGCACGAGAATGGCACTCAAGTTAGGGTCAGATGGCATCTCTGGGAGGCTTGCAGGAAATAAAGGCTATTTGTCCATAAAGAAGGCTGAGTGATGACAAGTCGACGCTTTTGAGTTGTGGTGCTGGAGAAGATTCTTGAGAGTCCCTTGGACTGAAAGGAGATCAAACCAGTCAATCCCAAAGGAAATCAACCCTGAATATTCATTGGAAAGATTGACACTGAAGCTCCAATATGTTGGCTACTTGAGGCAAAGAGTTGATTCACTGGAAAAGACCCTGATGCTGGGAAAGACTGGAGGCAGGCAGAGCAGGGGACGACAGAGGATGAGATGGTTGGATGGCATCACCGACTCAATGGACATGGGTTTGAGCAAACTCCAGGGGATAGCAAAGGACAGGGAAGCCTGGGGTGCTGGAGTTCACAGGGTCGCAAAGAGTGACTTAGCAACTGAACAACAACAAATTTGTCCTTCAACCTAAGAACTCTTGTTGCTCTTCCAGAGCAGGGGGCTCACTTTCCCATGCACCCCAGCCCTCTTCCTCAAAGGCAGGAATGGGGGGCCCAAGGCTGTGGCATTCTTCTCCCTCTTTAGCATCATTCCCTCCACCACCTCCCCACTTCTCCCACCTCCCTTTTGTTAAAATAGGAATGGAGAAGTTTGTAAGATGATGTATCATTCAGGGTTCTCCAGAGAAACAGATATAAGGGTACACATCATACATAATACAAAGGAATATTATAGGAGAAATTAATTTCAAGAAATCAGTTTACAGGACTGTGGAGGATCTGGCAAGTCTGAAGACTGTAGGGCAGAAAAGCAGAAAGTCTCTGTCATGCCAGGAGGTGATGCTGCAGTCTTGGGGCAGAATTCCTACTCTCTCAGTGAAACTTCAGTTTTGCTTTTAAGATTTTTCAACTGATTGGGTACGGCTCACCCAGGTCCTAAAGAGTAATCTCCTTTAGTTAAAAGTTAACTGGTTTAACCATGTGTACAAATACCTTCACAATGACACTGGAATTAGTCATTTATTAAATAAGTAGGTACTGGAGCCTCATCAAATTGTCACATGAAACTCACTATCCCAGACAGTCTTAGGAATATATATACATTTGAAATTGAACTATGAGAGACACACTAAGTTGACTAAAATTCCTGTTCTCAAGACTTGAGGGTGGGGGTGTTTATTTTTTTTTGGTTTTTTTCCCCTCCTCCCCCATTCCATTTTTTTCTTTAAAAGAGATGAAGCTAATAAGATTAATTCACACCAAAATGTAACTGACTGATGCTTCCTCCTGAAATCTAGCAAAGAAAGTTACATACTGAAAGACTTAAGCTTATTTAATCAAATGAATATTGACTCTGTGGTGTGACTAATGGAAGGATTTCATCAGTATCACCCACCAGGTCTTCCTACGTCATGGGAATTTGCCATCACTCAAAGCCTCTTCATCCTCCTATAAATATGGAATGCATTCACTGAGTTTCTTGAACCCAAACCAGTTTCTTCAGGCAGCTCTTTAGTGGATTACTCCCTAGACTTCAGTGTACCAAAGAATGACCTTCATGGCTTTTAAGATTGTTAATTTCAAGTCCTATTTCTAGGGATTCTGCATTAGCAAATTTGGGTATATCCAGGAATCTTTATTTTTTATAAAAATTCATGCTAGATGACATCCTCTGAGAAACACTGGTCAAGGGCAAAATACAGACACTCCCTTGAGACTTTACCAAAGAAAAGCTCTCTCCAGTCCCAACTCTGCTGGGAACATCCCCATGGAATCACTGTGGAATCAAAGAAAAACTCTCAACTACTCCTCCCTCCAAGTAGGGCACAAATCCCAGGTGGCTCAGTGGTAAAGAATCCACCTGCAATGCAGGAGACAAGAGATTCGGGTTCAATCCCTGGGTCAGGAAGATCTCCTGGAAGAGGACATGCCAACCCACTCCAGTATTCTTGCCTGGGAAACCCCATGGACAGAGGAGCCTGGCGGGCTACAGTCTATAGGGTTGCAAAGAATCCGACATGACTAAGCACAGCACAGCCAGGTGCTGGGAAATATATGAGAAGGTTAGCTTGAAGCTGAGAGATGATAGGTAAAATCCAAACAGATATTCTAATATTTCTTACAACACTTCGGTTAGGAATAGGTGATAACCTAAATAATAGATGCCTCTTGCTTCATTTGGTTTTAGGCACTGTTCCAGATGTTCAAGCTGGTTTTATAGAAAAGGCCGAGGAACCAGAGATCAAATTGCCAATATCCACTGGATCATTGAAAAAGCAAGAGAGTTCCAGAAGAACATCTATTTCTGCTTTATTGACTATGCCAAAGCCTTTGACTGTGTAGATCACAATAAACTGTGGAAAATTCTGAAAGAGATGGGAATTACAGACCACCTGACCTGCCTCTTGAGAAACCTATATGCAGGTCAGGAAGCAACAGTTAGAACTGGACATGGAACAACAGACTGGTTCCAAATAGGAAAAGGAGTATGTCAAGGCTGTATATTGTCACCCTGCTTATTTAACTTATATGCAGAGTACATAATGAGAAACGCTGGGCTGGAAGAAGCACAAGCTGGAATCAAGATTGCTGGGAGAAATATCAATAACCTCAGATATGCAGATGACACCACCTGTATGGCAGAGAGTGAAGAGGAACTAAAAAGCCTCTTGATGAAAGTGAAAGAGGAGAGTGAAAAAGTTGGCTTAAAGCTTAACATTCAGAAAACTAAGATCATGGCATCTGGTCCCATCACCTCATGGGAAATAGATGGGGAGACAGTGGATGTTTCCACTTCACTGTCAGACTTCATTTTTGGGGGCTCCAAAATCACTGCGGATGGTGACTGCAGCCATGAAATTAAAAGACACTTACTCCTTGGAAGGAAAGTTATGCCAAACTGGATAGCATATTAAAAAGCAGAGACATTACTTTGCCAACAAAGGTCCATCTGGTCAAGGCTATGGTTTTTCCAGTGGTCATGCATGGATGTGAGAATTGGACTGTGAAGAAAGCTGAGCACCAAAGAATTGATGCTTTTGAACTGTGGTGTTGGAGAAGACTCTTGAGAGTCCCTTGGACTGCAAGGAGATCCAACCAGTCCATCCTAAAGGAGATCAGTTCTGGGTGTTCATTGGAAGGACTGATGCTGAAGCTGAAACTCCAGTACTTTGGCCACCTCATGTAAAGAGTTGACTCATTAGAAAAGACCCTGATGCTGGGAGGGATTGGGGGCAGGAGGGGAAGGGGACGACAGAGGATGAGATGGCTGGATGGCATCACCGACTCGATGGACATGGGTTTGAGTAAACTCCGGGAGTTGGTGATGGACAGGGAGGCCTGGCGTGCTGCGATTCATGGGGTCGCAAAGAGTTGGACACGACTGAGTGACTGAACTGAACTGAACTGGCAGGAAAAAACTGAAGAACAGCTTTGGCTTAGGTATGGCTTACCCTCCGGTGCTGTCTTGATTCAGGCCTGCTGAAATGCAGCCAGAGACGGTTAGACTTTCCTCCCAGAAGATGGGGATGCTTGCATCTCACTTCCACATCCTGTTCCTGTGCTATCATCATTCATCCCCACCACCCTGCAAGTTCCATTATGGAACCTGCCATTCAAAGAACTGGCTTCACAGACACTTGACCTCTATGTACGGGGATAGAAACCTTTTTGAGAGGATGAACTGTCTTGCTTACTCCTTTATGTCCACTGTCCAACACAGTACCAGGCATAGAATATGAGCTCAAAAAATAACATCTTGTTTAAATATTGTAATTCTTGCTATCTTCTCTTGTAATAGGGAAGAAACTTTGTATTCTATTACAAGTTAATCACTAAAGGGATGTTGTCTATAAGCTTAAACTATATGTAATGACCCATCTCTGGGAACCCTGCCTCCCAAGTAATGAGCATTAAGCTAAAAATACCTTTGTTTAGCTCACAAGAAACATCCTGACCAGGCCCACCAGTGAATGTCTGCAGGAAGGAAGAAATGAACACATCCCGTCCAAAGGCTGATGGGAACCAGGAACTGTTTGGCTTTAGTCTCTTCCCTTTGAGTATAAAAGGAACCTGACTTCTAACTCAGGCATAATGATTCTTTGGGACACAAGTCTGTCATCTTCTGTTTGCCGGTTTTCCAAATAAAGTCGCTATTCCTTGCCCAAACAACTTGTCTCTCAATATGCTGGCCTGTCATGCCGTGAGCAGTACCATCTCACGGCAGTAACCCTCTTCCTATGGAAATAGAGAACAATGACTTTGCTAGACTTTTTCAACTTCTAATTAAAAAAAAGAAAAAGTTTAAGAACATTTAATTCATCATGATGTAGATTTAGGCTTTAGACATTTAAAAGACTGAGGCATGAAGCGCCCAATGATAATGAGACAGGTATCAGAGTTGAGAGTTAAAGGCAACCTTAGTCATTTCCTAGATCTGTGTTGTTCAATGCAGCAGCCACTACCACTTGTGACCCTCAAGCACTTAAAACTGAAGCATATTGTAGGCGTAAAACACATCAAAGATTTGGCATGAAGAAATACGTAACTTATCTCAATTTTTAAATTGAGTGTATACTGACAAGATAATATTTTAGATACACTGAGTTAAAAAATATTAAAAATTTAAAAATACCAATATCATATGGAGGTGTGGAAGACCAGGAAGGAGCATTTACTGACAAGGTAACATCTGGGAAGACCTCTCATTCAATAGCACATGTTGGGAAGTACTCATTACACCACACCTTGTGGTATTAATCGATAGAAATCAGTTGCCTTTTTGCTCTCCCTAGAGCTACAAGAATTTAATTATCCTTGATTAGTCCCAATATGCTGAAAAGCTATATTTACTCAAAGGTTAACAGGTGAAGAGTTGCTTGGAAATATATATATAGGCATTATTTTAAATTATATTTATGAAGAATGTGGCCACAGACATAAATCCCCATTTGCTTTAAGTGATGCCAGTGATTCATATTTAAGTCACACGTGGAATTTTCAGACAGAGGACTCTAGGAATAAAGACATAAATTTTACCAACATTTCCCAAAACTGGTATTTGAGGAAAGAAAATTAGCTCATATAGCTGCAAGGAATGGGACACTTTTTTATATTTAGTGAGAGAACTGCCTGAGCAAGTTATACAATTCCCAACACGTCTGTTTTTAGCCAGGAAGGGGAAAATCTGATAGAATGTTTCTGAGTTCTTTGATGAAGAAGGTGATAGGACACATATAGAGACTGCTCTCAGTAACAAAGGAGTTCCCAGGACACACAGCTGCTCAAGACAGCATGTGTTCGGGGAACAGTGAAAACATTACTATTCGTCATAATAAAATGTTTCGATCTTTCTCAGATGCCAAGAAATAGTCAAATGTCTTGGGCCAGTTCCAACTCCTTTTGGTCAGCCCTCTCTTACCTCTTGTGGATGTTCTTTTAGCAGCAATGTGGAAAAAAAAAAAAAATGTGAACTAGGAGATGCACCCTCCAGGAAGAAGAGGGAGTGAACATACCAACAGTTCCTGTGTTAGGTGTGGAGGCAGCTGCTGAGTCTCAAATGCACGCAGAAAGGCAAATTTAAAGATCAAGGACACAGTGCTGCATTGTGTTTCCCCCAACTGCATTTGATACCTCATATTTTTATTGCTTTTTCTTAGAATATAAAATTGATCTTCACATGGCTCTTCTAGAGCAGGTCCTGGTTTCACCTTTCAGATTAACAGAGGAAATCATTCTATTCTTCTTCCGATCTTGAAGCATAAAACTTGGGTCTACAGGAGCCCCAGGAGCGAAAGCTTTCTGTGCTTCAATCACCAAAAGCAAGTTAGGCAAAGTTGACTTTGTTAATTGAAACCTAGCTATGACTTACACATATATTTTTACACATTGATAATGACATAACATTGAGGAAATGTCTTTATTAAGTATATTTTAAAACACAATGATGAATTTTCACAAATCACTCATTTATCTTCTGGATCTGTTGACAGGAGAGAGTACTATATGGAAGCAGGAGCATTTACAAAAGAACGAGATCCGAACCATTCCCTCAGGGATACAAGAGTGAAATTCCATGCTTAGCCATGTCATCAAGGGCCTCAGAATACCCGGAGGAGATAGGACTGGACCATACAGAGAGGGAATTGGTGGCCACAAAACTGAAGTGATGATCTGAAGGACTGCCTCACCACAGGCTGTCAAAATACCTGGATTCCACCTTCAGAGCCAAACTATGACCACCTGAAAGATCAATTAATGTTCAAGTGTTATACCTGCGAGAAGTGTGCATTACTTTATTAATTCCACACTTAGCATGGATAAGATAAAGCAAATTGCGATGTTCCCTAGTGAAATGGCTCAATGGGAAAGAAAAGTTTGAAGATGAGATAGGAGTTTCATATTATCCTGAGTAGGGACCTTGCTTGCTTTTGCAGAGAGGTGGCAGATGGCAAGCCAACGGTTAAGTGTGTGGACCCTGAATAAGGGTGGGTAGAAGTTAGAAAAGGATAAGGGGAAAGTCTCAGGGCCTGGCACTCTGGATCATTTGATGGTAAATCTTACCAAGTGAGGTCAGAAGGTTTCAGATCCTGGAAACTGAGAAAATGTCTCACCATTTGGTCAGGTGAGGCTGAAAGGAAAAATCCACTTTGAGGGAGTGGGGATGGTGTTTTTAATGAGAAGTGCAGCTCTGGGGCGGAGAAGGCAGTGGCACCCCACTCTAGTCCTCTTGCCTGGAAAATCCCATGGGTGGAGGAGCCTGGTGGGCTGCAGTCCAGGGGGTCACAAAGAGTCGGACACGGCTGAGCGACTTCACTTTCATGTTTCACTTTCATGCATTGGAGAAGGCAATGGCAACCCACTCCAGTGTTCTTGCCTGGAGACTCCCAGGGACGGGGGAGCCTGGTGGGCTGCCGTCTGTGGGGTCGCACAGAGTCGGACACGACTGAAGAGACTTAGCAGCAGCAGCAGCACTGGGGAAAGCATTGCAATTCTCGCTGTTGACAAGCTCAAGGAAAGTGTTTCTGAGATGGTGGAGTGTGAGTCACTGTGGAAAGAGATGGAAATTTGTATTTTATTTTAATAATTATATAGGTTTAATATCTATCAGAAAAATATAAGTAGCATGCCAAACCTATGATTTCATGAAAACTACAATTTATAAAGAAGTAAAAAAAAAAAAAAACAGTTAATTTAGAGGAAAACATTAACTGGATAAGGAAAATCATATAAGCATATGAATGAAGTGTGTAAAACACTGTTTTAGAAATATTTGGAAAACAATGTAACACTGGTCTATTTAAGAGTTATGGTATAATTTTTTGTTGTTTAGTCACGAAGTCATGTCCAACTCTTTTGCAGCCCCATGGACTGTAGCCCACCAGGCGCCTCCATCCAGGCGATTCTCCAGGCAAGAATACTGGAGTGGGTTGCCATTCCCTTCTCCAGGGGATCTTCCAGACCCAGGGATCGAACTCTAGGCTCACGCATTTGCAGGCAGACTCTATCATCTTAGCCACCAGGGAAGCCCACAAATGTAAAGTGCTTTGCAAACCTGAAAAACGGTGAAGATCTCAAAAAACGGTTGTTTTGATATTCTTATTATCCCTTTTACCTCTGTCATTTTTCAATTTTTAAAAATACTTTTGACTAATCTTAATCACTCCTCTATAGATATGATACATACTTTGGTTTTGTATGTCATGGTATTGTTATAAAAGATCAAGGCAAAGCAGAGTTTACTTCCAAAGGAACTCCTGATAAAATGCCTCCCTAGGTGATTCAACCATGATCGTTCTCCGCTTATGCATTTCTAACTCTTAATTCTAATCCTAGAAGATCCCAAGAGTCTACCTTTTTTTTTTGTGGAAGCCAAAATTCCAGGAAGTCTTCATGATGATCCTTTACTCATTTGAAACTTCCGTAAGAGCAGACCGACCTTGTAACTACATGACACATTCCTTAATTTGTGGGTCATCTGCCTCTTTCAGAAAGACATTGAAAAGGAATCTTCTGTTTCTTTATCCAGATTCCATGTGCCAATTGCGGGGCCCACATAATACTGGGAGAGGGCCACAAGGACACATTACTGACACAACTCTCTTTAGTGCCAACTTGATCAGGGGAAGCTTTCTAGAGTTGAATCCTAACACTCATTGATTAGACTATTAGCCTAACCTAACAGGAACCTAAACTATCAGATAACTAGGGCAAGGCTATCCTATTTTGAAGCAGCCTTTTGCAACCTCTTCAGTGTTTTTATAATATACTTTCAATAATGAAGATATAATTGTCATCGTGATACCACTGATCACCACTGCCATCATGGTTTGATTAGCAGAATACTGTCTTTGTAACCAGCATGGGTTCTGGTGTGAGTCCCAGCCCTACTGCATACTGGGTGACCTTTAACCAGTTCTTTATTTGGAGGCTGGGCGGGGGGGAAAGCCTGGTGACTTGGGGGATTTAGTTCCCCAACCAAGGATTGAACCTGGGCCACAGCAATGAAAGTACTGAGTCCTAACCACTGCCTGCCAGGGAATCCCATAGTCAGCTCTCATATTTCTCAGTTTCCCTGACAATAAAATGGGAAGCATGTGTAAAATGCAGAACACAGTGTCTGTGTTGCATGTGGCCAACTGTGGGCAAAACATGATATAAATGTTGAGGCTGATGATGCCACACACATCCCAACAGGGTGTTAAAAGGTCTATTGTGATGAAGTTTTGGGGAGGGCATGGCAGGCCTCCCAAGCTGGTCCAAAAATATCTTGCCAGGGCAAGTGAAGGAGGCTGGTGGGGGTTTCGTTGTGGTTAGTAGGTAGGGCAGGCTGAGGGTGGGACCTTTCTGGTCTGAATCTCCCACTGGTGCCAAAGGAGGGAGCACAGCCTGCCTTTATTTCCCCCAGATGTGGGGCACAAGGGACAGAAAGGCTTAAACGCTTTGAGCAGTAAAGCATCAAAAAACTGCATTGGAGCAAGTGACCAATAAATGATGTCTATTACTACATTTCCCTTCCTCTAGTCTCTAGGTTCTACCACGTGGTTCTCAAGGAGTTTGGACCTAATCATGTGACAAACCATATAAACTGAACATATAGATTTTGTCTGTTATAAAAAGGTCTTTCACTTAAACCTCATTCGGCTATACACTACAGATTTTTGAGTTCCTGGGTGCCATTTACCGACAAAGCATCACCCTGAATGCATTCCTACTGTCTCCAAAAAACCAAATCCATGTTCCTATGTGAGCACTTCATTAGCAATGGAAAATATCTTAAGAGTAGTGAAGAAAAGTTTCTATATTTTTAGATGTATAAGAATATGTATATGTAGGTATGATTGTAAAATGTCTCTGCATATCATAAAAAAGCATGATCATTGATTACAACATTAGTATCAGTATATTAGAATAATTTTTACATTTTTATCAGTCTTTGAGATGGTTAAAAGTATTAATATTAATCTCAGGAATATAAGAATATGAGTGATAGGTGTGCTGTTACTTTAAATTTTGATGCAAAAGTCAAGGAGAACTTTAATGTTGTGGTTTGTGTATCAGTTTTACTGTAGCATGATTTACATGCAATACATGTAATAATTTTAGGTGTACGATATGATGAATTAGGCTTCCCAGGATGGTACTAGTGATAAAGAATCCACCTGCCAATGCAGGAGACAAGAGACGCAGATTCGATTCCTGGGTTGGGAAAATCCCCTGGAGTAGGAAATGGCTACCCACCCCAGTATTCTTGCCTGGAACATTCCATGGACAGAGGAGCCTGGCGGGCTACAGACCATGGAGCTGCAGCAAGTCAGACATAACTGAGCACACATACACACACATGAATTCTATAAATGTACAGTCATGTAACTACCACAAGTAATCATCACATTGCATCACCCCATAGAGTTCTTACAATCTGTGTAGTCAGTCTCCTTCCCAGAATGCCTAGCAACCAACCACTGATTTGATTTCTATTACTGTAGTTTTACCTTTTGCAGAATTTTATATAAATGAAATCATACAGTATGGTGTCAAGTCCCTTGTGTTGGTTTGCTATTGCTGTTGTAACAAATTACCACAAAAAGTAGCTTAAAACAGCTCAAGTTCTTTATCTCAAGTTCTCTGGGTCTCAGGTCCAGGTGTGGTGTGGCTCAACTGGGTCTTCTGCTTAGATTTCACAAGGTCAAAATCATAAGGCAGTGCTATGCTCCTAACTGGAGATCTGGAAAACAATCTGCTTCCAAGGTCATTCAGGTTGTTGGCAGAATCAGTTCCTTGCAGCTGTGGGACTGAGCTTTTCCTGCTGGCTGCCAGCTGGGGTTCTCCTTAGCTTCTTTCTCTAGTGCTTGTACATGGCCCTCCAATATCTCAGAACCAGCAAAGGCACATCACATTCTTGTCAAGCTTTGAATCTTTTGGACTCTTCCCTTTCTGGCTGTATCTCTATGACTCCAGCTGGACAAAGTTCTGTGCTTCTAAAAGCTGATGTTATTAGACCGGGTCCACCTGGATAAGCCAGGATAATCTCCTTACATGTTAAATCCTTAAGCCTAACAAAAGGGATTCTGCAGATGTTAAGATTATTTAATGCAACATATTCATAGAGTCCAGGGATTAGGGTGCGGGCATCGTTTGGATGGCACCTACCTACCTCACTGCTTTCACTTTATATAATGCTTTTAAGGTTCACCTACACTATTGTCTGTATCAAACACGGGTTTTTGGTTTTTTTTTTTTTTTTTTGGTTGAGTACTATGCCATTATAAAGATGTACCACAATTTGTTTATTCATTACTAGTTGGTGGCCACTTGGGCTGCCGCCAGTTTTTGTCTAAAATTAATGAAGTTGCTATGAGACATTTGTATACAAGTCTTTGTATGAATACATATTTTAATTTCTCTTGTGTAAGAATCTTTCACTTTAGGAAAAAATGCCGAATTATTTTCCAAAGTTGCAGTACCATTCTGCATGTCACCAGTAGTATTTGAGAATTCTAGCTGTTCCACATCCTCAGCAATAGTTTGTATTGTCAGCTAAAAATACAAATAGTTTCTCTCATGAGGGTGATGGGTATGGAGAGGTGTTTCACTGTAGTTTCAATGCCCTAGTGGCTAATAATGTTGAACATCTTTTCACGCATTCATTTGCCATGTATATTCTTTGACAAAATCTTTTTTTTTTTTTTGCCTGTTTAAAAAAATCAGTTGTCTTACTGAGCTATGAGAATTTTTTTATGTATTCTGGTTACAAGTGCTTTATCAGATATAAATTTTGCAAATACTTTCTCATAATCTGTGACTTACCTTTTCATCTTCATAAATGTCTTTCGAAGAGCAAAACATTCTAATTTTGCAGAAGTGCAATTTAGCATTTGTCTTTTATGTTTGGTGCTATTTGAGAAATCTTTGTCTAACACAAAGTCACCAAGAGTTTTCTCCTATGTTTTATTCTAGAAATATTAGACTTAAGTTCTGACCTATAGTTTGTGATCCACTTTGACAATTTTTTAATATGATGTCAAATAAGAAGGCTGCATGTTTTTCTTTGGCTCATGGATATTTAATTACTAACATCAAGTGTTTCAAGATTATCCCTTTCCCTGTAACCTTTGGTGAAAACCAATTGGCCATGCACCTATAAGTCTATTTGTGGACTCTTCTGTTTTACTGGGTTATGTCTGTCATTATGCCAAACCAAATTGCTTTCATTACTATAGATGTCTATAACACTCTCATAGTATATCCTCTGATTTTATTCTTCTTTCAAAATTGCTTTGTCTATCCTAATTTCTATACAGTCAGCCCATCAAGTTCTACCCTTGAAAAACTTGGTATTTGATACCAAAACTATAAACCAATTTAGAGAGAAATGACTTTGTAACAATATTGAGCCATTAGATTGATGAGCATTGTATATATCTCTATTTAGTGAAGTCTTTTTAGATTTCTATCAGCAATGCTTTGTAGCTTTTAGTGCAGCATCTTACAAATTTTTTCTTAAATTTATCCCTAAGTATTCCACATTTTTAAGCTATTTTAAATGGTTTATAACTTCAATTACTATTTTTTTAAAATCAGTATTGGCTTGGTTAAATTATTTAACTCTTAAGTTTGTTTCTTAATTTATAAATTGAATATGTCATGTCCATTTTGCAAGGTTAGCACAAAATTAATTAAAACGTACCTAGAAGTAAAAAATTATTATAGGATAGATACTCTAGAGAAGTCATCTTATTTAAGGCATAAAACAACACTTTTAGGTAAGTGCTTGTCAGTTAAATGATGATGTACCCCTCGCCCCAAAAAAGTGTGTCCACATCTAAATACCTGGCACCCTTGAACATAATCTTATTTGGGGAAAGCATCTTTGAATATGAAACTAAGGATCTCAAGATGATATTATCCTGCCCAATCTAAGTGGACCCTAAATCCAATGACAAGTGTCCTAAGAAGAGAAGACAAAGGCAGAGAATGGAATTTTACTACCACAAGTCAAGGGACACCCTGGATGATAAGAAACTGGAAGAGGCAAGGAATAATTCTCTGCTAGAGACTTCAGAGGGACCTGCTAATACCTTAATTTTGGATTTCTGGCCTCCAACAAAACTATAAGACAATAAATCTTTGTTGTTTTAAACCACCTGGTTTGTGATCATTTTGGCAACCCTAAAGAAAGGAATGCCAAAGACTATGCTTTCACATTGTGGTGTTGGACAAGCCTCTTCAGAGTCCCTTGGACCACAAGGAGATCAAACCAGTCAGTCCTAAAGGAAATCAACTCTGAATATTCATTTGAAGGACTGATGCTGAAGGTGAAGCTCCAATACTTTGGCCACCTGATGCAAAGAGCTGACTCATTGGAAAAGACCCTGATGCTGGGAAAGATTGAATGTAAAAGGAGAAGAGGGCAGCCGAGGGTGAGTTGGTTAGATAGCATCATGTCTAATGGATATGAATTTGAGCAAACTACAGAAGACAATGGAGGACAGAGGAGTCTGGCGTGCGGCAGTCCGTGGGGTCACAAAGAGTTGGACACAACTTAGTGACTGAACAACAACAAATAAATGAATACAGCACTATTATCCTCACTTTACAGATAACGAAAACTGGGTGCCAGAGAAATTAAGTGACTTTCAAGGTTCCACAGCTATCAATCAAACAATTTTTCCTGACCCGAATCTGCTGTGATTAATCATTCCACTATATTCCACATGCTAGATTTTGTGATCATCACAGAAGGCACTGGTCTCCTTCCCCTTACAATCTTTAAAACATCATTCCTAAAAATAAAGAAACTGGGTTTATAGTACAAAAACAGACCGACAGCCTCCTAAGTACACAAAGTTGGTGTCCAATTGTCTCTTGAGTTTCTCTTTCAACTGGGCTTTTTCTTTTGTTTCTGATGCTCTTTAGGATCTCTATATAGATATAGCAGAGCTAAAATTTAGTTTGCTTCCTATACAAAGGGTTGAGCAGAAGAGAAGGAACAGTGTCCAGAACAAAATATATTTAACTTTTGTTAAACAAAAAGAATAATTAATTATAATCAATTATTAAGAGCAGGATGTTGAAATCCTCAACTATAAATTATGTAGCTGTTATTTTTCATTTTCATTCTATCAAGTTTCATTTAAAGTGCTTAAAAACTCTATTATTAAATATTAAGAATTTTTAACTGTTGATGAAATGATTATGAAATGACTCTTGATCCCCGATCTTCTTTGTCCTAAAATCTAATTTGTCTGGTACTATAAAATTTATTTCAGCATGGTGTATATTTTTCTATCTTTGTACTTAAATTTACATCTTTACATCTTTATATTTAAAGAGGGTTTCTGGTAGACACTGTATAGTTGGGTCTTGCTTTTGACAACCTTTGCCATCTAAATTGGGTGGCTAGCCTAGTTACACTTAAAGCAATTATCAACACAGTTGGTTTTAAATCTACCATTGTCTTGATTTAGACTGCTTTAAACAAAATACGATAGACTAGATGACTTACAAGTTATAGGAATTTACTTCTCACAGTTCTGGAGGATGGGAACTCCACAATTAAAGTAACTGGTGAGGACCCACTTCCTGGTTCATAGACTACTACATTTTCACTGAGTCCTCACATGATGCAAGAGGGTAAGTAAGCTCTCTTGGGCCCCTTTTATAAGGGCAGTTCAGTTCAGTCACTCAGTCATGTCTGACTCTTTGCGACCCCATGAATCGCAGCACACCAGGCCTCCCTGTCCATCACCACCTCCCGGAGTCTACCCAAACCCATGCCCGTCTAGTCAGTGATGCCATCCAGCCAACTCATCCTCTGTTGTCCCCTTCTCCTCCTGCCCCCAGTCCCTCCCAGCATCAGAGTCTTTTCCAATGAATCAATTCTTCACATGAAGTGGCCAAAGTATTGGAGTTTCAGCTTCAGCATCAGTCCTTCCAATGAACACCCAGGACTGATCTCCTTTAGGATGGACTGGTTGGATCTCCTTGCAGTCCAAGGGACTCTCAAGAGTCTTCTCCAACACCACAGTTCAAAAGCATCAATTTTTCAGCGCTCAGCTTTCCTCACAGTCCAACTCTCACATCCATACATGACCACTGGAAAAACCATAGCCTTGACCAGATGGACCTTTGTTGGCAAAGTAATGTCTCTGCTTTTTAATATGCTATCTAGGTTGGTCATAACTTTTCTTCCAAGGAGTAAGCGTCTTTTAATTTCATGGCTGCAGTCACCGTCTGCAGTGATTTTAGAGCCCCAAAAAATAAAGTCAGCCACTGTTTCCACTGTTTCCCCATCTATTTCCCAAGAGGTGATGGGACCAGATGCCATGATCTTAGTTTTCTGGAAGTTGAGCTTTAAGCCAACTTATTCACTCCCCTCTTTCACTTTCATCAAGAAGCTCTTTAGTTCTTCACTTTCTGCCATAAGGTGGTATCATCTGCATATCTGAGGTAATTGATATTTCTCCCGGCAATCTCGATTCCAGCTTGTGCTTCTTCCAGCCCAGCGTTTCTCATGATGTACTCTGCATAGAAGTGAAACAAGCAGGGTGACAATATACAGCCTTGACATACTCCTTTTCCTATTGGGAACCAGTCTGTTGTTCCATGTCCAGTTCTAACTGTTGCTTCCTGACCTGCATACAGGTTTCCCAAAAGGCAGGTCAGGTGGTCTGCTACTCCCATCTCCTTCAGAATTTTCCACAGTTTACTGTGGTCCACACAGTCAAAGGCTTTGGCATCGTCTATAAAGCAGAAATGCTGTTTTTCTGGAACTCTCTTGCTTTTTCAATGATCCAGCGGATGTTGGCAATTTGATCTCTGGTTCCTCTGCCTTTTCTAAAACCAGCCTGAACATCTGGAAGTTCTCAGTTCACATATTGCTGAAGCCTGGCTTGGAGAATTTTGAGCATTACTTTATTAGCACATGAGATGAGTGCAATTGTGCAGTAGTTTGAGCACTCTTTGGCATTGCTATTCTTTGGGATTGGAATGAAAACTGACCTTTTCCAGTCCTGTGGCCACTGTTGAGTTTTCCAAATTTGCTGGTATATTTATAAAGCCACTAATCACATTTATAAGGGCTCTACCCTCAAACTAGTAGATCACCTCCCAAAGGTCTCACCTCCAAATGTTACGTTGAGTATTAACTTTCAACATACGGATTGGGGGAGGGGCACAAACATTAGATCTATAGTAACCACGTGCCTGTTATTTTTTTTCTGCGTTTTGTTACCTTTTCCTTCTTTTCTGTCCTTCAATTGGATTATGTTTTTATGATTTCATTTTCTATTATTGGCTTGTTTTTTGGTTTGGCTTTTTTTCTGGGTTTTGTGGGATTTTTGTTTTTTGTGATTTTTCTGTAGTTTACAGTGTACATCTTTCACTTATTATAATTTACTTTCAAAAATGTCATTTTTATATTCAGTATAATAACCTTACAGCAGTATATGTTCATTCCACACCTCCATCTTTGTACTACTACTGTAATACATTTCACATTTACTTATGTTGTAAACCTACAGCACATTACTACTTTTACTAATCAATTATATTTTATAGAGATTTAAAAATTAGGGGAAAAAGTCTAATATACTTATTCATGTGCTTGCCACGTCTGGTGCTCTCCATTCATTCATTTGTAAGATGCACATTTCCATCTGGAATAACTTTTTTCTTCTGCCTGAAGGACTTCTTTTCTTTCTTCTTGTAGTGACAATATGCTAGTAACAAATTCAGATTTTAGATATATGTAAAGTCTTAAAGCTTAACATTCAGACAACTAAGATCATGGCATCTGGTCCTATCACTTCATAGGAAATAGATGGAGAAACAGTGTCAGACTTCATTTTTGGGGGCTCCAAAATCACTGCAGATGGTGACTGCAACCATGAAATTAAAAGACACTTACTCTTTGGAAAAAAAATTATGACCAACCTAGATAGCATATTAAAAAGCAGAGACATTACTTTGCCAACAAAGGTCCATCTGGTCAAGGCTATGGTTTTTCCAGTGGTCATGCATGGATGTGAGAGTTGGACTATAAAGAAAGCTGAGCACCAAAGAATAGATGCTTTTGAACTGTGGTGTTGGAGAAGACCCTTGAGAGTCCCTTGGACTGCAAGGAGATCCAACCAGTCCACCCTAAAGGAGATCAGTCCTGGGTGTTCATTGGAAGGACTGATGCTGAAGCTGAAACTCTAATACTTTGGCCACGTCATGCAAAGAGTTGACTCATTGGAAAAGACCCTGATGCTGGGAGGGATTGGGGGCAGGATGAGAAGGGGACAACAGAGGATGAGATGGCTGGATGGCATCACTGACTAGACGGGCATGGGTTTGGGTAGACTCCGGGAGGTGGTGATGGACAGGGAGGCCTGGTGTGCTGCGATTCATGGGGTCGCAAAGAGTCGAACACGACTGAGTGACTGAACTGAACTGAAAGTCTTTTGAAAGATCTTTTTGCTGAGCTTATAATTTTCCCCGTGAAAACTTTAAAAATGTCAATCCATGTGTTCTTACTTTTTTTTTAATGAGAAGACTACAGTTATTATTAGTTTAGTCATAGACTGAATTGTGTGGTCCCCACCCTCCAAATTCCTATGTTGAAGCCAAATGTGACTTTACTTAAAGATAGGGCATTTAGGAGGCACTTAAGGCTAAATGAGGTCACAAGGGTGGATCCTGATCCCATAGGATTGGTGGCATTATAAGAAGAGAGAGACCCCTCTCTCTCTCTCTCTCTTCCCCTCCGTGTGTACCTGCTCAGGAGAAAGACCATGTAAGCACACAGCCAGGAAGCGGTCATCCACTCATCAGGAAGAGATCCTTCACCAGAATTCAACCATGCCAGCATGTGATCTCAAACTTTCAGCTTCTAGAACTGGGAGAAAATAAATTTCTGTTATATGAGTTACCCACCCTATGGCATTTTATTATGGCAGAGAGAACTAGAAAATATATCCTAATTCTCCTATATGTAGTATTTTTGTTTTCTATTAGTTGTTCCCAGAAATCTGACTATGTTATGCCTTAATGTGGTCTCCTTCATGTTTTCTGCTTAGAGTTAACTGAATTTCTTGGATCTTTAGGTCTGTACTTAAAACATATTTTAAAAATTTTGGCCATTATTTTTTTCAAATAACTTTCCTGTTCCCCTCCCCAACCAAACCTTTTCTGGGGCTTTACTTACAAATATAGTGGGATGCTTGACCTTGTTCTATAACTTACTGTGCCCTATTCACTTTATTCCAGTCTCTTTTCTGTTTTATTTCAATAGTTTCTATTTCTAGGTCTCCAAATTCACTATTGTATTTTCTTCGGAAGTATCTAATCTGTTGTTCACTCCATCTATGCTGTTTTTTTTTGCCTCAGGTATTGCGTATTTCATCTCTAAAAGTTACATTTGGGTCTTTTTTATATCTTCCACTTATGATTTCCTCTATCTTCTTGAATACATTCAGTATTTTTATAGATGGTTTGATGTCCTTTTCTGCTAATTCTATAATCTGTAATTACATTTTATAAATATATTTTGTCCAGTTTTAGATTTGTTTAAGATGGGGAAGTAGGCCTTGCAGACACCGCCACCCCGGAGCCTTCCTTGCTGTCTAGCCATGGTCAACCCCACCGTCTTCTTCATCGCTGTCGATGGCGAGCCCTTGGGCCGCGTCTCTTTTGAGCTGTTTGCAGACAAAGTTCCAAAGACAGCAGAAAACTTTCGTGCTCTGAGCACTGGGGAGAAAGGATTTGGTTATAAAGGTTCCTGCTTTCACAGAATAATTCCGGGATTTATGTGCCAGGGTGGTGACTTCACACGCCATAATGGTACTGGTGGCAAGTCCATCTATGGCGAGAAATTTGATGATGAGAATTTCATCCTGAAGCATACAGGTCCTGGCATCTTGTCCATGGCAAATGCTGGCCCCAACACAAACGGTTCCCAGTTTTTCATCTGCACTGCCAAGACTGAGTGGTTGGACGGCAAGCATGTGGTCTTCGGCAAGGTGAAAGAGGGCATGAATATTGTGGAAGCCATGGAGCGCTTTGGGTCCAGGAATGGCAAGACCAGCAAGAAGATCACCATTGCTGACTGTGGACAAATCTAATAAATTTGACTTGTGTTTTACTTAACCACAAGACCATTCCTTCTGTAGCCCAGGAGAGCACCCCTTCACCCCCCTATGCTCAAAATATCCCACAATCTTTGTGCTCTCGTTACAGTTCTTGCTGTTCCATATTTTCCTTATCTCCCTCCAAGTTTAGCTGGATTGCAAAGTTAAATTTATGATTATGAAATAAAAACTAAACAATTTAAAAAAACAGGGAAGTAAACCCAATCCTTATGATATTATTGTGTTTAGAAGTGGAAGTCTCTAATATTGTTGGGACAATTGTTGAAGAGAGTTATCTGCTTTATGTCCTAAGGGTATAGGCAATAATTAATCAATTAGGAAAATACAAAAACTTTATCACTGAGTTAATTTCAACTTGGTGAAAACTAATGTTTGCTACAACTGAGCAAAAGCTATGATTAAATGATTAGAAACAGGCATTGAGTATGTTTTGAAGGCTCTACATGTTTCCTTTAAATACAATAAAACATTTTTATATCACTGTTTCTTCTCATTTTATACCACCACAATCACCACATTTCCATAAGGCTGATGGCATTTCCTACATTTGTACTCTTCTGTACCTCAGAAACATGCCTATACTACTAGAAGTAGTCTCACTGTTAGCTTCCAGCCATTTGGGGATCTTCACTTGCAAACGCCTAGAATAGTTTGCCTACAGAAACCCTACAGATGGAGTTTCCCAACTCTGGTTAGTATCTAATAAATGCTTAACATCTCTAGGCATCACCCGAAATTGATAAATGAAAAGGGAGCTGTAAAACTCTTCCCTTTTTGCACAAAGTTCTACTACTTAGTTATTTGAGATTAAAGTACTTGCTTAATTACTTGCTATATGGTAACTTCTTCGGAGAAAGGAATGTGTCTTGATGCATCATGTGCTCACAGAACCTATGCTGGGCACATGATAAGTGCTGTGAATATTTGTAGAAACAAGTGAACAGACTGCAGTTTATACTGAATGGCGACAAGAAGCACCTTGATTGTTTTGCTCTTATCTTTCAGAGTCTACACACTTGTGAATTCTTATACTTTAAGCCGAGCATCGAAAAAATTGAAAGGTAATAAAAATGACAAAGCATTAATAAAACCTTAGATGTTGATGGTGATTGACAAAATGTTTTAGTCAGGGACCCATCTGCGGTGGCCTATGAAGGCCAAGATGCAAAGTTTTAAAAGACCAGGTTACTAGCATCAGAATAAATTCCCAAAGGTGAATTCTTACCTTCAAGGTAAAACTTGATTCTGGTAGCATGAATTTTCATGGAAGCATACAAATTTAGCCCACCTTAAGATTATATTCCATAATTAAGAGTCCTTCTTTTACATGTTATTCTGTATTTCACTATTTAATTTTACAGAGGAAGAGACAGTAAACATTTTGGCACAGTCGTAAAATATTTGTGGAAATTTACTTGTCAGCAGCTGGCCACTGCTGTGTACTCTATGTCCTTTTAGCCAAGCCCAAATTTGAAGGAAAATAACAGATGTTCAGTTAATCATTTTTCCGTGTGTGTGTGTGTGTGTGTGTGTGTGTGTGTCTATGTGTGTGTGGCTGCCTTCCAAAGACATCAAACATAGGCATTGCTTACTGATGGTCATTATGTTTGGTTCCACACTACTCAACTGGCAAAAATAAAGTCAGTCCTACATAGGGCATTTGGAAAATAGTTTATGACAAAAGTTTCAACAGCAATGCTCATCAGCAATGAGATTATAATTTGTGTTGTGTGTTTTGGGAATAAACAACGATGCTAGGTAGCTATGTGATCTTAAATGACTAACATTAATGTGCTGGATGACTTCAGAAGTTAACCAATTGGTCTTTCCCTTTGGTAAACTTGGTTCCACTATATTCTGTAGGTCATAGAGATAAATTAATAGAATGACTTCTGCATCTAATTTATTACAATTGTCTGTAATTCTAGATTCTATTACAATTGTCTGTAATTCTAGTTATTTCATCTTTTTCAATGTGAAAGACTTGCATGATACCTATGTAACATTTTTTTTTTTAATTTATCTATTTTTGGCTGTGTTGGGTCTTCATTATTACATGTTGGAGCTACTCTTCCTTGCATTGCTTGCATCTCTCACTGTGGTGGCCTTTCTCTTATTCTAGAGCATGGTTCTGGAGCACACGGGTTCTGGGGCAAGGCTTCAATAGTTGTTGCACATGGACTCAGTAGTCGTGATCCACGGGCTCTAGAGTGCTCAAGCTTAGTAGTTGTGGTGCATAGGTTTAGTTGCCTGCAGCATGTGGGATCTTCTCGGACCAGAGATTGGACATGTGTCCCCTGAACCAGCAGGAAGACTCCCAACCATTGGACCATCAGGAAAGTCCAACTAACAGAATTTTAAGTCAACATTTCAATTTAGCATTCAAAGGCAACTAACTGACTGATAACTCAGCAATACACATAACTATAATATTTATACTGGCAAAGCTACCTTAAGTGATTTGCAAACTTGATTCACAACTTGAAATAGGGTAGGATGAGTGCTAAATGAGTTATGACTGTGATATAATGAGTTCTATATTTTTCAAAGATGCAGATGTTACTAAAATTAGTGTTTTCCACTTTAAAGTGGGTACCATAAAAGACCACATTTATTTCAGTTGTACCACCATTCAGTTCAGTTCAGTTACTCAGTCATGTCCAACTCTTTGTGACCCCATGGACTGCAGCACACCAGGCCTCCCTGTCCATCACAAACTCCTGGAGCTTGCTCAAACTCATGTCCATTGAGTCGGTGATGCCATCCAACCATCTCATCCTCTGTCGTTCCCTTCTCCTCCTGCCTTCAATCTTTCCCAGCATCAGGGTTTTTCCCAATGAATCAGTTCTTCGCATCAGGTGGCCAAAGTATTGGAGTTTCAGCTTCAGCATCAGTCATTCCAATGAATATTCAGGGTCAATTTCCTTTAGGATGGACTGGTTGGATCTCCTTGCAGTCCAAGGGACTCTCAACAGTCTTCTCCAACACCACAGTTCAAAAGCATCAATTCTTTGACACTCAGCTTTCTTTATAGTTCAACACTCACATCCATACATGACTACTGGAAAAACCATAGCTTTCACTAGATGGACCTTTGTCGGCAAACTGTGTCTCTGCTTTTTAATATGTGGTCTAGGTTGGTCATAGCTTTTCTTTCAAAGGGCAGGCATCTTTCAATTTCATGGCTGCACTCACCATTTGCAGTGATTTTGGGGCCCAGAAAAATAGTCTCTCACTGTTTACATTGTTTCCCCATCTATCTGCCATGAAGTGATGGGACTGGATGCCATGATCTTAGTTTTCTGAATGCTGAGTTTTAAGCCAGCTTTTTCACTCTCCTCTTTCACTTTCATCAAGAGGCTCTTTAGTTCTTCTTCGCTTTCTGCCATAAGGTTGGTTTCATCTGCATATTGGAGGTTATTGTTATTTCTCCCAGCAATCTTGATTCTAGCTCGTGCTTCACCCAGCCTAGCATTTCTCATGATGTACCCTGCATATAAGTTAAATAAGCAGGGTGACAATATACAGCCTTGACGTACTCCTTTCCTGATTTGGAACCAGTCTGTTGTTCCATGTCCAGTTCTAACTGTTGCTTCTTGATCTGCATACAGATTTCTCAGGAGGCAGGTCAGGTGGTCTGGTATTCCCATCTCTAGAAGAATTTTCCACAGTTTATTGTGATCCACACAGTCAAAAGGCTTTGGTGTAGTCAATAAAGCAGAAGTAGATGATTTCCTGGAACTCTCTTGCTTTTTTGATGATCCAAAAGATGTTGGCAATTTGATTTCTGGTTCCTCTGCCTTTTCTTTTTTTTTTTTTGACACTGAAATACATTTTATTAATAAAGAACGTTGAGATAAGCATACCAATTTAAATACAAGAATGCATCTTTGACTACTACTCCTCTGCCTTTTCTAAATCCAGCTTGAACATCTGGAAGTTCACAGTTCACATACTGTTGAAGTCCAACTTGGTGAATTTTGAGCATTACTTGGCTGGCATCTGAGATGAGTGCAACTGTGCAGTAGTTTGAAAATTCTTTGGCATTGCCATTCTTTGAGATTGGAATGAAAACTGACCTTTTCCAGTCCTGTGCCACTGCTGAGTTTTCCAAATTTGCTGGCATATTGAGTGCAGCACTTTCACAACATCATCTTTTAGGATTTGAAATAGCTCAACTGGAACTCTATCACCTCCACGAGCTTTGTTCACAGTGATGCTTCCTAAGGCCCACTTGACCTTGAATTCCAGGATGTCTGGCTCTAGGTGAGTGATCACAACATTGTGGTTATCTGGGTCATGAAGATCTTTTTTTGCACAGTTCTTCTGCATATTCTTGCCACCTCTTCTTAATATCTTCTGCTTCTGTTAGGTTCATACCATTTCTGTCCTTTATTGTGCCCATTTGCATCAAATGTTCCCTTGGTATCTCTAATTTTCTTGAAGAGATCTCTAGTCTTTCCCATTCTGTTGTTTTCCTCTATTTCTTTGCAATGATCACTAAGGAAGGCATTCTTATCTCTCCTTGCTATTCTTTGGAACTCTGAATTCAAATGGGTATATCTATCCTCTTCTTCTTCGCCTTTAACTTCTCTTTGTTTTCTCAGCTATTTGTAAGGCCTCCTCAGACAACCATTTTGCCTTTTTGCATTGCTTTTTCTTGGGGATGGTCTTGATCACTACCTCTTTGTACAATACCATGAACCTCCATCCATAGTTCTTCAGGCCCTCTGTCTATCAGATCTAATCCCTTGAATCTATTTCCCATTCCACTGTATAATTGTTAGGGATTTGATTTAGGTCATGTCTGAATGGTCTAGTGGTTTTCCCTACTTTCAGTTTCTCTACTTTCAATCTAAGTCTGAATTTGGCAATAAGGAGTTCATGATCTGAGCCACAGTCAGCTCCCAGTTTTGTTTTTGTGGATTGTATAGAGCTTCTCCATCTTTGGCTGCAAAGAATATAATCAATCTGATTTTTGTATTGACCATCTGGTGGTGTCCATGTGTAGAATCTTCTCTTGTGTTGCTGGAAGAGGGTAGTTGCTATGACCAGTGCATTCTATTGGCAAAACTCTATTAGCCTTTGCCCTGCTTCATTTTGTACTCCAAGGCCAAATTTTCCTGTTACTCCAGGTATCTTTTGACTTCCTACTTTTGCATTCCAGTACCCAATAATGAAAAGGACATCTTTTTTTGGGTGCTAGTTCTAGAAGGTCTAGTAGGTCTTCATAGAACTGTTCAACTTCAGCTTCTTCAACATTACCGGCTGGGGCATAGACTTGGATTACTGTGATATTGAATGGTTTGCTGTGGAAACAAACAGAGATCATTCTGTCATTATTGAAATTACATCCAAGTATTGCATTTTGGACTCTTTTGTTGACTATGAGGGCTACTCCATTTCTTCTAAGATATTCTTGCCCACATAATGGTCATCTGAGTTAAATTCTCCCAGTTGTGTCCATTTTAGTTCACTGATTCCTAAAATGTCAATGTTCACTCTTGCCATCTCCTGTTTGACCACTTCCAACTTACTTTGATTCATGGACCTAACATTCCAGGTTCCTGTGCAGTATTATTCTTTGCAGCATCAGACTTTACTTCCACCACCAGTCACATCCACAACTAGCTGTTGTTTTTGCTTTGGCTCCATCTCTTCATTCTTTCTGAAGTTAACTCTCTACTCTTCTCCAGTAGCATATTGGGCACCTACTGACCTGGGGAGTTCATCTTTCAGTGTCCTATCTTTTTGCCTTTTCATACTGTTCATGGGGTTCTCAAGGCAGGAATACTGAAGTGGTTTGCCATTCCCTTTTCCATTGGACCATGTTTTGTCAGAACTCTCAACCACCATTAATTGATGCATTTTTAAAGACTTCTTTTAAATTATATTTTAAAACTACAAAAAAAGCAGTATTATCATCTTACTTTCACCTTAAATATAAGTATACAGGTCAGTCACACCCATGTATTTACTGTACTTGGCTATTTTCCTCAACCATATTCATTTTAAAATTTGAACACATTGAGCACATAAAAAGGGATAAACTAGGTACTTCCCTTCATAGTCCAGGGCTAAGACTCTGCACTCCCAATGCAGGGGGCCTGTGTTCAATCCCTTGTCAGGGAGCTAGACCCCACAGGTTGCAACAAAGATCCCACATGCTGCAACTAATACCTGGTACAGCCAAAATAAATAATTTTTTAAAAAAGGAATGAATTACAGACTCCAAACAAATCTCTATTGAAAAAGTCTGAACATAGATATCATAATTAAATGTGTTCTGTAGAGAATCCCTTAAAATTTCAGATACGTTTGCTGTAGTGTCTTCTAAATTTGTGTGTGTGTGCACACATGCGCTAAACTGCTTCAGTTGTGTCCAACTCTTTGCAACCCTACGGACTGTAGTCAGCCGGACTCCTCTGTCTGTGGAATTTCCCAGGCAAGAATAATGGAATGGGTAGCCATTTCCTTTTCCAGAGGATCTTCCCGACTCAGGGATCAAACCCTAATCTCTTACATCTCCTGCATTGGCAGGCAGGTTCTTTACCACTAGTACCACCTGGGAAGCCCTTAAAATTCACATATTAAATAAAAATTAATCAGAAAATATTTATTAACTATGCTAAAAGATTAATAGGGCATGGTGTAAAATATCTGGCCTTTCGAGTTAGATTAATCTACCTTGTCACCTATCCTGTTATCTTGATAAATTATTTAACCTTTAAATTTCAGTTTCTTAATTTGTAAAATGAGAGCTATAATGTCCACTTTGCAAGGTTGTCCTGAAGATTAATAAAGATGAATTACCCCAAAGCATCTAGAACTCAAAATGTATTATACATCAGTTATATTAAGAAGGCGCTAATTTTAGCCTCCAAATAAGCCTTCCTATAGATTATATAATGGCCAAGGAATCAATTCAAGAAGAAGATATAACAATAGTAAACATATATGCACTCAAATAGAAGCACCTAAACACATATACATTAACAGGCATAAAGGAAAAAACTGATAGCAATACAATTTAACATTCCATCAGTGGACAGATCATCCAGACAAAAAACCAACAAGGAAGCATTAGACTTAAATGACATATTGGATCAGATGGACTTAATAGATCATATACAGAACATTTTGTCCAAAAGCAGCAGAATACATTCAAGTACATATGAAACATTCTCCAAGATAAATCATATGCTAGGTTACAAAACAAGTTTCAGTAAATTTTTAAAAACTGATATCATATCACATATATATTCTGACCACAATGCTATGAGATTAGAAATCAAGTACAAGTTACAAGATATACAAAAAAGTGGAGGCTACACAACATAACACTAAACAACCAATGGATCAAAGAAGAAATAGAAAAATACCTAGAGAAAACTTAAAACAAAAATAACAGTGACCCAAAATTCTTGGGATGCATCAGAAACAGTTCTAAAAGGGAAGGTTACAGCAATACAAGCATACCTCAGGAAAAAAGGAAACTCTCAAATTAATAACCTAACCTGACACCTAAAAAACCTAAAAGAATAAATAAAACCCAGAGTTAATAGAAGGAAATAAATTGTAAAGATCAGAGCAGAAATGGAGGTTAAAAACAATAGAAAATATCAGTGAAATTAAGAGTGGATTCTTTGAAAAGATAAACAAAACTGATAAACCTTTAGCCAGATTTGTGAAGAAAAAATGACAGGGGGCCTAAATCAATAAAATCTGAAATAAAAAGAAGTTACAACCAACATTCTAGAAATATAAAGAATTTTAGGAGATTACAATACACCAAGAAATAGACAACCTGCAAGAAATGGGCAAAATCCTAAAAACAATCAATCTCCCAAGATTAAACCAGGAAGAAATAGAAAATTTGAAAAGACCTGTAATAAAATTGAATCAGTGATTTTAAAAAAAAATCCAACAAATGAAAGTCCAGGACCAGATGGCTTCAAAGATGAAGTCTACCAAACATTTAGAAGAGTTAACATCTATCTTTTTAAAAAATATTCCCAAAAATTACAGTGGAAGGAATACTTCTGAACTCATTCTGGAAAACCATCATTTTCCTGATACTAAAATCAAACAAAAATACCACAGAAAAGAAAATTACATGCCAATATCACTAACTTAGACAAAAAAAAAAATCTTCAACATAATATTAGCAAACCAAATCCAATAATATATTAAAAGAATCATATACTATGATCAAGTGGAATTTACCTCAGGGATAAAAGGGTCATTCAATATCCATATATCAATGTGATACAGTACATTAATAAACTAAAGAATAAAAGTTATACAACCATCTCAATAAATGTAGGAAAAATTTTGACAAAATTTAACATCTATTTATGATAAACTCTCCAAAAATCAGGTATAGAGGGAATATACTTTAACATAATAAAGGTCATATATAAGCCCACAACTAACACACTCTATAGTGAAAAGCTGAAAGCATTTCCTCTAAGGTCAGGAATAAGACAGAGATGTTCACTCTCACCATTTTTACTCAATATAGTATTGGAAGTCCCAGCCATAGCAATCAGACAAGAAAAATAAATAAAAAGCATCCAAATTGGAAAAGAAGTAAAACTGTTACTGTTTGCAGATGACATGATAGTATACATAGAAGATCCTCAAGATGACACCAAAAAAACTACTAGAGGTCGTCAATGAATTCAGTAAAGTTGCAGGATATAAAATGAATATACAGAAATATGTTGTATTTCTATACACTAACAATGGCTATCAGAAAGAGATACTAAGGAAACAATCCCACTGCATCAAAATGAAGAAAAACACCTATGAATAAATCTAACTAAGGAGGTAAAAGACCTGTACTCAGATAAATATAAGACACTGATGAAAGAAAGTGAAGACAACACAAACAGATGGAAAAATATACTATGTTCATCATTTGGGAGAATTGATAGTTACAATGACTATCATACTATCGAAGGCAGTCTAAAGATTCAATGCAATCTGTATTAAAACACAATGGCATTTTTCACAGAGCAAGAAGAAAATTCTAAAATTTATATGGAAACAAAAAAGGCCCCAATGGTCAAAGCAATCTTGAGAAAGAAGAACAGAGCTGGAGATATCACATTCCTATATATCAGACTGTCCTACAAAGCCACAGTAATCCAAACAGTATGGGTACTGGCACAAAAGCTGACAGATTAATGGAATGGAATAGAATAGAGAATCCAGAAATAAACTCAGACCAATTAGTCTGACAAAGGCAAGATTATACATGGAGGAAAGACAGTCTCTTCAATCAGTGGTGCTGTGAATACTGGACAGCCACATGTAAAACAATGAGATTAAAACATTTCCCTAAACCCTCAAACCATATACAAAAATCAACTCAAAACTGATTCAAAGGCCTAAATGTAAGACCTGAAATCATAAAACTACTAGAAGAGAACATAGGCAGAACACTCTATGACATAAATAGTAGCAGTACGTTTTCGGATCTGTCTCCTAAGTCAAAAACAAAAGCAAAAAAAAAAAAAAAATGGACCTAGTTACATTTAAAAGATTTTTCACATCAAAGGAAACCATCAACAAAATGAAAAGAATATCTACTAAATAGGAGAAAATATTTGCAAATGATATGACAGGTAAGCTATTAATATTCAAAATATATAAATACAAGCCATACAAATCAAGCTAATAAACAACCCAATTAAAAATGGGCCAAAGAGCTGAATAGACATTTTTCAAAAGAAGACATACAGATGGCCAAAGGCACATGGAAAGAATGCCCAACCCTGCTAAACATCAGATACATGCAAATCAAAATCATAATGAGATATCATTTCACACCTATGAGAATGGTTATCATCAAAAAGACTACAAACAGGAAATGTTGGCAAAGAGGTGAAGAAAACAGAACCCTTGTACACTGCTGGAGGAAATGTAAATTGGTACAACCACTACAGAAAAACAGTACAGTTCCTCAAAGAACTAAAAATAGAACTACTGTATGATCCAGCAATGCCACTCCTGGGTATATAAGTAAACAAAAACACTAATTTAAAAAGATATCATGCAGGGTGGTGCTAAGATGGTGGAGGAATAGGATGGGGAGACCACTTTCTCCCCCACAAATTCATCAAAAGATCATTTGAACACTGAGCAAATTCCACAAAACAACTTCTGAACACTGGTGGAGGACACCAGGCACCCAGAAAGGCAGCCCATTGTCTTCAAGAGGAGGTAGGACAAAATATAAAAGATACCAAGAGAGACAAAGAGTTAGGGTCAGAGACCCATCCCGGGGAGGGAGCTGTGAAGGAGGAGAAGTTTCCAAACACCAGGAAACCCTCTCACTGGCGGGTCTGTGGGGAGTTTTGGAATCTCAGAGGGCAACATAACCAGGAAGGAAAAAAAAAAAAAACCCCACAGATTACACACCGAACTGCAACTCCCAGCGGAGAAGTAGCCATGATGCTCATGTCCGCCACCAGCAAGTGGGGGCTGAACAGAGAGGCGCAGTCTGCATTGCTTAGGGTAAGGACTGGGCCTGAATGCCCTGAGGACAATCTGAGGGAGCTAATGAGAGATAGCAACCCAAACTGTGGGATAGCCAGAGAGAGAAAAAAGAGAGAGAGAGAGAGCTTTCCTGCAAAAAGCTCTAACCTAAGGCACTGCCAGGCCACTCACAGAACAAAGGACTGAGCGAATACCAGAGGAGAGCTAGCCAGTTGCAGACTGCCCATCCCCAACCAGAGGCAGAGAGGCAGGCAGGGGGCAGCCAGAGCCAGAAGGCAAGGGGCAATCTTGGCGCCAGAGCCAGCATCCTCTGCCAAACTGTGAGCAGGCTCCCAGTTGCTAACCAAGTCTTCCTGGGCTCCTGGACAGTTGACATCCACCAGGAGGGTTGCAGCAAGAGATCAGCTCCCCAGAGGAGACACACGGCACCCACTGTGCTGTGAGACAGTGCTCCCACTGTGCACCCAGGAAACTAAGCAGCTGGGACTGGGGAGGTGATAAGATGCACTGCCCACCTGGGGGGAGTGCCCTTGCCAAGCACCTGGTCGCCTGAGCTGCCCGGACCTGGGAAGGGCACAAAACTCAGGCCCAACCGAGTCTGTGCCTTTGTGGAGTACCTGAGAACCTGAACCTGAGTGGCTTAGACCTGGGAAGTGCATGCAACCCAGGGCCTGCTTTAGACAGTTCCCCTGCAGAGCAACCTGGAGCCTGAGCAGTGCAGACTGGGAAAGCACACACGCCATGAGCAGGGGAAAACCCAGGGTGGCCCAGACACTGCGAGCGCTCCCCACACACACCAGTGATATTTATTTGCAGTGCTTCTCCCTCCCCACAGCACAACTGAACAAGTGAGCCTAAATAAGTGACCACCTTCACTCCCTTGTGTCAGGGAGAAACTAGACAGTGAACAGACTTGCAAACAGAGGAAGCCAAAATAAACAAGGAAGAGGGAACCACTTTGGAAGTGACAGGTGCAACAGATTAAAACCCTATAGTTAACATTGGCTACACTGGAAGGGACCTATAGACCTTGAGAAGAAGTATAAGCTGGAACAAGGAACTATCTGAAATTGAACTGACCCCACACTGCCCTCAACAGCTCCAGAGAAATTCCTAGATATATTTTACTATTATCATTTTTCTAATTTTTAAAACTTTTTTAATGTTTAATTTCTTTATTACTTCTTTAATTTTAATTTTTATAACCTACTATTACCTTGCAAAAAAAAAGACCTTATTTTTAAAGCAAATTTCATATGTAGTTTTTATAATTTTTGCGATTTTTTTAGAATCTAACCTCTACTCTAGATTTTTAATATTTGCTTTTTTGTATTTGTTATCAACTTTGTACCTTTCAGAATCCAATCTTCAGTATCCATTTTTACTTAAGAGTGTGATTACTGGCTTAATTGCCCTCTCCCCCAGGTCACCTCAATCTCCTCCCTCCCCCTTCTCTTCTCTGCCCAACTCTGTGAATCTCTTTGGGTATTCCAGGCTGTGGCGAACACTTAGGGAACCGATTACTGACTAGATCTGTCTCCCTCCTTTTGACTCCCCCTCTTCTCCTCCTGGTCACCTCTATCTCCTTCCTCCCTCCTTCTCTTCTCTGTGTAACTCCGTGAATCTCTCTGGATGTTCCAGACTGTAGAGAGCACATAGGGAATTGTTTACTGGCTAGCTTGCTCTCTCCCCTTTTGATTCCCTCTCTTCTCCTCCTGGTCACCTCTATCTCCCTCCTCCCTCTTCTCTTCTCCATGTAACTCTGCGAATCTCTCTGGGCACCCCTCACTGTGGAGAATCTTTTCTCCATTAACCTAGATGTTTTATCATCAGTGCAGTATGGATGGAGAAGTCTTGAGGCTGTAAAAATAAGACTGAAATCCAGAGGCAAGAGACTTAAATTCAAAAGTTGAGAACACCAGAAAACTCCTAACTCCAGGGAACATTAATCGACAAGAGCTCATCCAAAAGCCCCCATACCAACACTGAAACCAAGCTCTACCCAAGAGCCAACAAGTTTCAGAGCAAGACATACCAAGCTAATTCTCCAACAACGCAGGAACATAGCCCTAAACATTAAAATACAGGCAGTCAAAAGTCACACCAAACCCACAGACACCTCAAAACTCACTACTGGATACTTCATTGCATTCCAAAGAGAAGAGATCCAGCTCCACCCACCAGAATGCCGATGCAAGCTTCCCTAACCAGGAAACGTTGACAAGCCACTTGTCCAACCCCACCCACAGGGAGGAACCTCCACAATAAAGAGGAACCACAAACTTCTAGCATACAGAAAGGCCACCCCAAACACAGCAATCTAAACAAGATGAAAAGGCAGAGAAATATTCAGCAGGTTAAGGAATGTGATAAATGCCCACCAAACCAAACCAAAGAGGAGGAGATAGGGAGTCTACCTGAAAAAGAATTCAGAATAATGACAGTAAAAATGATCCAAAATCTTGAAAACAAAATGGAGCTAAACAATCTGGAGACAAGGATTGAGAAGATGCAGGAAATGTTTAACAAGGACCTAAAAAAGATAAATGTGAATGAATAAAATAATGAAATAAAATTAAAAAAATAATGAATAATGCAATAACTTAGATCAAAAACACTCTGGAGGGAATCACCAGTAGAATAACTGAGGTAGAAGACAGGATGAATGAGGTGGAAGATAAAATGGTGGAAATAAATGAAGCAGAGAGGAAAAAAGAATTAAAAGAAATGAGGACAACCTCAGAGACCTCTGGGACAATGTCAAACGTCCCAACATTTGAATCATAGGAGTCCCAGAAGAAGACAAAAAGAAAGGCCATGAGAAAATACTTGAGGAGATAATAGTTGAAAATTCCCCTAAAATGGGAAAGGAAATAGCCACCCAAGTCCAAGAAACCCAGAGAGTCCCCAAAGGATAAACCCAACATGAAACACCCCAAGACACATATTAATCAAATTAATGAAGATCAAACACAAAGAACTAATATTAAAAGCAGCAAGGGAAAAGCAACAAACAACACACAAGGGGATTCCCATAAGGATAACAGCTGATCTTTCAATAGAGAAACTCTTCAGGCCAGAAGGGAATGGCAGGACATACTTAAAGTGATGAAAGAGAAAAACCTGCAACCCAGATTACTGTACCTAGGAAGGATCTCATTTAAATATGAAGGAGAAATCAAAAGCTTTACAGACAAGCAAAAGCTGAGAGAATTCAGCACCACCAAACCAGCTCTTCAACAAATATTAAAGGATCTTCTCTAGACAGGAAACACAGAAAAGGTGTATAAACTCGAACCCAAAACAACAAAGTAAATGGCAATGGGACCATACTTATCAATAATTACCTTAAATGTAAATGGGTTGAATGCCCCAACCAAAAGACAAAGACTGGCTGAATGGATACAAAAACAAGACCCCTATATATGCTGTCTACAAGAGACCCACCTCAAAACAGGGGACACATACAGACTGAAAGTGAAGGGCTAGAAAAAAATATTTCACGCAAACAGAGACCAAAAGAAAGCAGGAGTAGCAATACTCATATCAGATAAAATAGAATTTGAAATAAAGGCTGTGAAAAGAGACAAAGAAGGACAGTACATAATGATCAAAGGATCAATCCAAGAAGAAGATATAAAAATTACAAATATATATGCACCCAACAGAGGAGCACTGCAATATGTAAGGCAAATGCTAACAAGTATGAAAGGGGAAATTAACAGTAACACAATAATAGTGGGAGACTTTAATACCCCACTCACACCCGTGGATAGATCAACTACACAGAAAATTAGCAAGGAAACACAAACATTAAATGATACAATGGACCTGTTAGACCTAACTGATATCTATAGGACATTTCACCCCAAAACAATTTGAATTTCACCTTTTTCTCAAGTGCACACGGAACCTTCTCCAGGATAGATCACATCTTGGGCCATAAATCTTGGTAAATTAAAAAAAAATGAAATAATTCCAAGCATCCTTTCTGACCACAATGCGGTAAGATTAGATGTCAACTACAGGAAAAAAAAAAATTTAAAAATACAAACATGGAGGCTAAACAACATGCTTCTGAATAACCAACAAATCACAGAAGAAATCAAAACAAGAAATCAAAATATGCATAGAAATGAATGAAAATGAAAACACAACAACCCAAAACCTATGGGACACTGTAAAAGCAGTGCTAAGGGGAAGGTTCATAGCAATACAGGCTTACTTCAAGAAACAAGAAAAAAATCAAATAAATAACCTAACTCTACACCTAACGCAACTAGAAAAGGAAGAAATTAAGAACCCCAGGGTTAGTAGAAGGAAAGAAATTCTTAAAAATAGGCCAGAAATAAATGCAAAAGAAACAAAAGAGACCATACCAAAAATAAACAAAGCTAAAAGCTGGTTCTTTGAGAAGATAAATAAAATTGACAAACCATTAGCCAGACTCATCAAGAAAAAAGGGAGAAGAATCAAATCAACAAAATTAGGAATGAAAATGGAGAAATCATAACAGACAACACCTAAATACAAAGGATCATAAGAGATACTATCAGCAACTATATGCCAATAAAATGGACAACTTGGAAGAAATGGACAAATTCTTAGAAAAATATAACTTTCCAAAACTGAGCCAGAAAGAAATAGAAAATCTTAACAGACCCATCACAAGCACAGAAATAAAAACTGTAATCAGAAATCTTCCAGCAAACAAAAGCCCAGGACCAGACAGCTTCACAGCTGAATTCTACCAAAAGTTGAGAGAAGAGCTAACATCTATCCTACTCAAACTCTTCCAGAAAATTGCAGAGGAAGGTAAACTTCCAAACTCATTCCATGAGGCCACCATCACCCTAATACCAAAACCAGACAAGATGCCACAAAAAAAAGAAAACTACAGGCCAATATCACTGATAAACATAGATGCAAAAATCCCTAACAAAATTCTAGCAAACAGAATCCAACAACATATTAAAAAGATCATACATCATGACTAAGTGGGCTTTATCCCAGGGATGCAAGGATTCTTTAATCTCCACAAATCAATCAATGTGATAAACCACATTAACAAATTGAAAGATAAAAACCATATGATTATCTCAGTAGATACAGAGAAAGCCTTTGACAAAATCCAACATCCATTTACAATAAAAACCCTCCAGAAAGCAGGATTAGAAGGAACATACCTCAACATAATAAAAGTCATATATGATAAACCCACAAGCAAACATTATCCTCAATGGTAAAAAATTGAAAGCATTTCCCCTAAAGTCAGGAACAAGACAAGGGAGCCCACTCTCACCACTACTATTCAACATAGTTTTGGAAGTTTTAGCCACAGTAATCAGAGAAGAAAAAGAAATAAAAGGAATCCGGATTGGAAAAAAGAAGCAAAACTCTCACTGTTTGCAGATGACATGATCTCTACATAGAAAACCCTAAAGACACCACCAGAAAATTACTAGAGCTAATCAATGAATATAGTAAAGTTGCAGGATATAAAATTAACATGCAGAAATCCCTTGCATTCCTATACACTAACAATGAGAAAACAGAAAGAGAAATTAAGGAAACAATACCATTCACCATTGCAACAAAAAGAATAAAATACTTAGGAATAAATCTACCTCAAGAAACAAAGACCTAAATATAGAAAACTATAAAACACTGATGAAAGAAATCAAAGAGGACACAAATAGATGGAGAAATATACCATGTTCATGGATCGGAAGAATCAATATAGTGAAAATGAGTATACTAACCAAAGTAATCTATAGATTCAATGCAATCCCTATCAAGCTACCAATGGAATTTTTTAAGAGAACTAGAACAAATAATTTCACAATTTGTATGGAAATACAAAAAACCTTGAATAGCGAAAACCAATTTTGAGAAAGAAGAATGGAACTGGAGGAATCAACCTGCCTGACTTCAGACTATACTACAAAGCTACAGTCATCAAGACAGTATGGTACTGGCACAAAGAAATATAGATGAACAGAACAAAACAGAAAGCCCAGAGATAAATCCACGCACCTATGGACACCTTATCTTTGACCAAGGAGGCAAGAATATACAATGGAGAAAAGACAATCTCTTTAACAAGTGGTGCTGGGAAAACTGGCCAACCACTTGTAAAAGAATGAAACTAGAACACTTTCTAACACCATACACAAAAATAAACTCAAAATGGATTAAAAATCTAAACATAAGACCAGAAACTATAAAACTCCTAGAGGAAAACATAGGCAAAACACTCTCGGACATAAATCACAGCAGGATCCTCTATGACCCACCTCCCAGAGTAATGGAAATAAAAGCAAAAATAAACATATGAAGGCCTAATTAAACTTACAAGCTTTTGCACAATGAAGAAAACTATAAGCAACGGTGAAAATACAGCCTTCAGAATGGGAGAAAATAATAGCAAATGAAGCAACTGACAAAGAATTAATCTAAAAAATATACAAGCAGCTCCAGCAACTCAATTCCAGGAAAACAAATGACCCAATCAAAAAACGGGCCAAAGAACTAAACAGACATTTCTCCCAAGAAGACATATAGCTGGCTAATGAACACATGAAAAGATGCTCAACATCACTCATTATCAGAGAAATGCAAATCAAAACCACAGTGAGGTATGATCTCACACCAGTCAGAATGGCTGCTTTCAAAAAGTCTACAAACAATAAATGCTGGAGAGGGTGCAGAGAAAAGGGAACCCTCTTACACTGTTGGTGGGAATGCAAACTAGTACAGCCACTATGGAATCCACAGTGTGGAGATTCCTTTAAAAACTGGAAATAGAACTGCCATACAACCCAGCAATCCCACTGCTGGGCATACACAATGAGGAAACCAGAACTGAAAGAGACACGTGTACCCCAGTGTTCATCGCAGCACTGTTTACAATAGCCAGGACATGGAAGCAACCTAGATGTCCATCAGCAGACAAATGGATAAGAAAGCTGTGGTACATATATAGAATGCAATATCACTCAGCCATTAAAAAGAATGCATTTGAATCAGTTCTAATGAGGTGGGTGAAACTGGAGCCTATTATACAGAGTGAAGTAAGTCAGAAAGAAAAATACCAATACAGTATATTAACACATGTATATGGAATTTAGAAAGATGGTAATGATGACCCTATATGCGAGACAGCAAAAGAGACACAGATGTAAAGAACAGTCTTTTGGACTCTGTGGGAGAAGGCGAGGGTGGAATGACTTGAGAAAATAGCATTAACACATGGTTCAGTGCATGAGACAGGGTGCTCAGGGCTGGTGCACTGGGATGACCCAGAGGGATGGGATGGGGAGGGAGGTAGGTGGGAGTTCAGGATGGGGAACACATGTACACCCATGGTTGATTCACATCAATGTACAGCAAAAACCACTACAATATTGTAAAGTAGTTAGCCTCCAACAGAGATCAAACAAGCCCATCCTAATGGAGATCAGTCCTGGGTGTTTATTGGAAGGACTGATGTTGAAGCTGAAACTCCAATACTTTGGCCACCTCATGCGAGGAGCTGACTCACTGGAAAAGACCCTGATGCTGGGAAGGATTGAGGGCAGGAGGAGAAGGGGACGACAGAGGATGAGATGGTTGGATGGCATCATTGACTTGATGGGCATGGGTTTGGGTGGACTCTGGGAGTTGGTGATGGACAGGGAGGCCTGGCGTGCTGTGGTTCATGGGGTCGCAAAGAGTCAGACACGACTGAGAGACTGAACTGAACTGAAAATTAATTAATTAAAAAAAAAGATACATGCACTCCAATGTTCATAGCACCATTATTCATATCAGCCAAGATAAGGAAGGAACCTAGGTAGTATCCATTAACAGATGAACAGAAAAAGAATCTGTGATATACATACATACACACATATACAAACGATGGGAGATTACGCAGCCATAAAAAAAAATGGAAGTTTGCTATTTGTGACAACATGGATGGACCTGGGAAGATTATGCTCAGTGAAATAAGTCAGGCAGAGAAAGACAAATATTTTATGTTATCACTTTTCTGTGGAATCCAAAAAATAAAACAAATTAATGTATTTTAAAAAAACAGATACAGGAAACAGACTAGCGGTTACCAGTGGGGAGGGGGAAGGGTGGGCAGAATAGAAATGATTAAGAGGTATATGCTACTATGTATAAAATAAATAAACTCCAAGGATATATTGTATAGCACAAAGAATATAGCCAATATCTTATAATAACTTTAAATGGAACATAGTCCATAAAATTTTGGATTACTACATTGCACAAGACTAATATATTATAAAATCAACCATATCTCAATTTAAAAAAAATGAAAAGGGAGACATAATACAAATAAAGGAAGAATCTTTTAATTTAGCAGAAATGAAAAATTCTGTTTGAAATGTATACTACCAAAATGTGTTTAAGAAATTAAAAAAAAAATTCAGTAACTGTTACCAAAAAAAAATTTTTAAACCCACCCTTTCCTATGTAAATACTTACTATCTCCGTTTTACAGATAATGAAACTAGGTGCCAGAGAAATTAAGTAACATGTTCAAGTTACCATGGCTAATCAAAGAAAACTATTGTGTTTAATCACCATATTCTACCCCTACGTGATACATGCTAGATTTGTGGGCATCACAAAAGTAGTAAAAGATGCTGGTCCCTCATAGGATGCTTAGAATCTTTGTAACACCATTCCTGAAAATATAGGAACTGGACTTATGGCCAAAAACAGACTGAAAACCTCCTAGGTATCCAAAGCTATATTATCCATTTGTCCCTTGATTTTTCTCTTTCTACCTGGAATATTTTTTTCCCCTTTTTGCTGATCCTTAGCATTTCTACATGATACACCAGAGATGAAATTTAGTTTTGTTTCTTGTCCCAAGAGCTAGGTGGAAGAGAAGGGAGATTGCTCAGGATGAAATTTATCTTGTTAAGCAAAAGAGATTAAGTCATCATAATCACGTTAGAATAGGTAACTAGATATAACTTCATATTAAAGCAATCCCTCTGGAAGTCCTTGCCCCTGGACAGGTTAATGAAACTGACATGGAGCGAGTTTCTCTTGCTATATCAGTGAAAACTATAGTATATAAGATAGACCTCCTTTTTTTTTTTTACTGCCTTGTATTTTTTTAAACAGTGTTATTGAAGTATAATTTAAATACAAACTGCATCTACTAAAGTGTAAATTTTGATATGTTTTGATATATGTAAACACCTATGGAACCATTAGCACAATCAAGACTAATGAACATATCCATCACTATCAAAAGTTTCTTACTGCCCTGTTGCTAGTCCCTCCTTCCTTCCCTCCTCCATACGCCCCTAGCCTCCAAACACCCACTGACTTGCTTTTGGACACTATGGATTTGTTTGTAGCTACTGGAATTCTATATACAAGGAGTATGCATACTGTATACATTATTTGGGGGCGGGGGCTTGGAGGCTTATTCGTTGCTGTATACACCAATAGTTTATTCCTTTTTGTTGCAGAGTTGTGCTCCAGTGCCTGACTGTACCATAAATTATCCATTCCCCTTTTGATGGACATGGTGGTCTTCTCAGTTTTTGGCTACTACAAATGAAGCTGCTACGAATATGTATGTATAAGTGGACAGATGTTCTCATTGAGAATGCCCACTCATTTCAGAATGGACATATGCTTTCATGCCTCTTGGATAAATAACTGAGAGGAGAAGAGCTAAATCATTTGATGGGTGTCTACTTAATTTTTAAACTGCTTTTCAAAGTGGTTGTATAGTTTTCCATTCCCATCAGCAGAGTATGAGAGTTTCGGTTATTCTGAATCCCTGCCAGTACTCGATACAGTCAAACCTCTTACGGTTTGTTGTTGTTATTGTTTTAGTCGCTTAGTCATATCTGATTCTATTGCGACCCCATGGGCTACAGCCTAGCAGACTTGTCATTCTAACCGGTGTGGGACTAATAATGATGAACATTATTTCATGTACTTACTCGCCTTATATATTAAGTGCATCTGTTTCAAATCTGTGCAAATATTTTGCTGTTTTTAATCTGATCATGTTTTCTTACTATTGAGTGAGATTGACACTATTGAGTGAAATCTTGACAGTGATTTATATATTCTGGTTACAAGTCTTTATTAGATGTTAGACCCCATGAAAATGCCCATGTCTCAATCCACAACACCTACAAACATATTACCTTCTATGGCAAAAATGACTTTGCTGATGTGATTAAGTTTAAGGACCTTGAGATGGGGAGCTTACCCTGGATTATCTGGGGGACCACCAGGCATTGTTTCCTCTAATCTTTTCAGCTGATTCTTTTCCCAGATTTGATTGGTTTCCTCCCATGCATTCATGCCATCTCTGGGATTTTTCTCTGCCCTCTTCTCTCTTCTCTGGTTCTCTGTCTTCTGAACTCTAACCATCTTGATCTATCTGGACTCTCAACTCTATCTCCTCAACACAGTCTGCCAGGCTCCACATAGGTTTGCTCTTCCTGACTCACAACCTGGAATTTCTCATAAATCAGTAAACGGAGGCAAGCACAAGGCCCACCTTTTTGTTTTCTGGATCTCAAGGACCATCTCCAGTGAAAAATCATAGTTACATTTGTTTTGTATGGTTTTTTGGTTGTTCAAGTGGAAGGGAAACATGATTTCTTTTTCTCCATTTTGGCCAACAGCAGAAATCCAGTTTCAAGTGTCTTAAAGGCACAGTGTTACAGCAGGACTGCAGGCTACTTCAACAAAGTGTGTATATTACCTTATTATTCCATAGCAACAAAGAGGTACCTAAAATAAGTATGCAAACCCCGGCAACTATGTCTTATTCATTCTTGCATACTGAGACATATATCATAGTTCCTGGCCTGTAGCACATAGTAACTGCTTAATAAATATTTTAAAATTACCATGATCAAAATAAAGTGAACAGATATTGTAGGAACACTAGATTCAGATGTGGCCTCCCCGACTTCTGAATTTTCTCACTTTGTATATGCTTGACTGTTAGTCTTTCTTACAGAACCAGGCTTTCTCCATACATCAGGGGAGATTTTTCCAAGCAGCTACACTTGCACATTCTTCCAGCTATGTTACTCTAGAGACAGGATCCCTTTTCCTCCAGTTCCAAATGGGAAAATCCTTGGGAAGAACCATAAGCAGCCCAGATGATCATATGCCCACCCATTTGCCAAGGGAGAGCAGGATACAGTGTTCACTGTTTAACAAGGCACTTTCCCATTAAAGGGCTTTCCTAATAGCTCAGTTGGTAAAGAATCTGCCTGCAATGCGAAGACTTGGTTGTGATTCCTGGGTTGGGAAGATCCCCTGGAGAAGGGAAAGGCTTCCCACTCCAGTATCCTGGCCTGGAGAATTCCATGGAATGTATAGTCCATGGGGTCGTAAAGAGTCGGGCATGACTGAACAACTTTCACTTTCACTTTTCCCATTAAAATGTCGTTTGGAGAAATGTTATACAAGCAGAAAAAGAGACAATCAATGTGAGTATCTCCTCATTCATAGACAGAGAGTATTAAACTTTTAGAACATTTCTTTCCTTTTCCGTGGGTATTTCCCTTTGGGAAGTGAGTAGCAGGGTCACCATGTTATTTAGCCTGGCATTTCAGTTTCTGCTTGTGAGTGCTTGGTGAAAGTTAGATGGAATTAGAGACCAATTAGACCCTATAATTTTATACCATAAGTCTATGTTTCAGTTGAACACTAGGAAATAAGGGAAGAGAAGAGGAAAAATTCTACCTCTTCACTTGTATTGAGAAATGCTGTATCTTTAAGAAACCCACAAACCATGTTGTTCCCATTGCCAGGCTTGACTCACCTGCATTAAGAAGCACCTGCATACCTTTAGGGGATCTCTTTTGAACACCTGTATAAAGATTCGCCTTTAGATACTCCAAAGCACTGTGTTCAAAGTTACATTAAAAAGGAGAATCTTGGCAAATCAGCTCCAGCAGTTCTCAAATGGCATACACCTTATGACACAGGTTTTAAAACAAATTCCCCATTTTATCTGGATGAGCCGTGCATCAGTGTTTATTGAATATCTACTTTGGGCATAATACTATACATGTTGCTTTGGGGATCATAAAAGAAGTGGATACATGATTCTCACTCTAAAAAAGCAAACCACCCATTTAGTTGGGGAGGCAGGTAAAATGGGTTTATCATCTTCATTGTGAGTGTACTCTTGGAGGAGGTATCAAGATTTTAGAACCATGCATCCCAATTTGACAAACATTCAGTTCAACAATCTTGTATTTTATTGCCCAACACCATGTTACTCACTGCACTTTTCACTGGTCCCTACAGTTAATGCTATGGTTTTTCCAGTAGTCATGTATAGAAGTGAGAGTTGGCCATAAAGAAGGCTGAGCACTGAAGAATGGATGCTTTCAAACTGTGGTGATGGAGAAGACTCAAGAGTTCCTTGGACTGCAATGGGATCAAACCAGTCAATCCCAAAGGAAATCAACCCTGAATTTTCACTGGAAAGACTGATGCTGAAGTTCCAGAACTTTGGCTACCTGATGTGAAGAGCTGACTCATTGGAAAAGACCCTGATGCTGGGAAAAATTGAGGGCAGGAGGAGAAGGGGATTACCGAGGATAAGATGGTTGGGTGGCATCTCGACTCAATGGACATGAGTTTGAGCAGCTCTGGGAGATAGTGAAGGAAAGGGAAGCCTGGCCTGCTGCAGTTTATGGGGTCGCAAACAGTCAAACATGACTTAGCAACTGAAAAACAAAATATGAGTGGCACATTGTCTCTCCCCCCAGGGCTCTTTCTAGAACATGAAGTGCCTCTTAACAGAGGAGATGGAAATCTCATCCAAATCCCTCCTGGTGGGGCTTTGCAAAAATGTGCCCTCTTCTGACTGACCAATTAGAAAAAGGTGTCCCTCTGGTTGCACTAAATAGGGAACTGTGTCCCTTCCCCTAGAGCCCTGAGCTGAGCAGAGAGGATGGTGGAATTTGTACACTATTTGTTCTCCTGAGGTACAATCCACAGGAGGAAACCGCAGCTCCTTATTCTCTGCTCCTTACATTTTAAAATAATAAGCATTTCTAATTCTTTGAGCCAGGTAAACAAGAGCTGTGGGCTTCCTGGTGGCTCAGTCATAAAGCTCCCAACTGCCAATGCAGGAGATGTGTGTTCCATCCCTGAGTCAGGAAGATCCCCTGGAAAAGGGAATGGCAACCCACTCCAGTATTCTTGCCTGGGAAATCCCATGGACAGAGGAGCCTGGCGGGCTACAGGCCATCAGGTGGCAAAAGAGTCTGACATGACTTAGCTCTGTTGCCTTAAGTTGTTGCTATGACTTCCTGTTAATCTCTTGGATTTTCCTCAGATTGCCCAGGCTTGGTGGGGCGCTTGTTATTTCAAGAGATATAGGTACCTCTGTTTTCCCATGTATTGTTAGATATGATGGCAGAAGATCTGAAGGGCTTGTCATAAAAAGCCCCGGGGCAGCTGCAGGAGCTTCTGCCAATGCATGCATTTCAATGCTATGACTTATGGGTAAAGACAAGAGGGTTAGAGAATCTTTGAGCAAATACACAATCCTTCAGTGACCCCTCTGGCAATACATCAGAGGTTCTGCAGTGCAGCTCCAGGCAACAAACTGAGGCCAGCCAGAATTGATGTGGGGGCGGGGGTCTTGGCTGTGCTCAGCTTTTGAAAATACCGTCACTACCACAGCTCAACTGGCTTCTGATTGAGTGCATTTGGTGACTCCAAACTGGGCCTGATTGTTATTCAGGCTGCAGGGTCTTCGGGAGTGCTTTGGGGAGATCATTATTGTTTGCAAAACTTTCTTTCAAGTAAGGGTTGTCTCAAGGGTATAGCGAGGGTGTTCCCATAACCAACTCCAAATAAATGAAAGCTTAATGCTAAGAAGTCTGTATCAGACTTTTTATAAGCTTTGCTATAAATTACCTTGGATTTGTTGGGACTATCAATTTTACTACAGTTTGTACCTTGAAAATGAATATTGTTTTGCAGTGTTAGCATCTTTGGTTAGAAAATAACGGGATTCCTGGCCTTCTTCAGGTCGGGTATCCAACAGCTATTTGGAAAGCATGAGATTTTTCCCTTCTTTCATCTATACTTGTTTACTTTAGTCAACCTTTACTAAATAAATAATAATCTCACCAAATGAGAAAGATAATTTAAGCTCCTTGAAAGAATTAGGTTGTTTGTCGCCGCAGTATTTATACTAGTCGGGAGTTAGAGGTAGCCTCAGGATCTACTACTAGGTAATGAAATGTGCACCAAGGAATAACATGAAGTGGTTACAAGAATGACTTAAATGTACACATAGCAGCACAAATGGGATTAAACCACAAACTAACATGAAAGGGAAAGTGTTAGTCACTTAGTTGTACCTGACTCTCTGCAACCCCATGGACTATGGCCTGCCAGGCTCCTCCATCCATGGAAATCTCCAGGCAAGAATACTGGATTGGGTAGCCATTCCCTTCTCCAGGGCACCTTCCTGACCTGGGATCTAATTCAGGTCTCTGGCATTGCAGGCAGATTCTTTACCATCTGAGTCACAAGGGAAGCCGAAACCACATGCTATTTCATGGAATGTCATGGAAAAAATGAAAAGTGGGAGCATACATCATCAAAAAGTCTATAAATAATAAATGCTGGAGAGGATGTAGAGAAAAAGAACGCTTTACACTGTTGCTTGGAATGTAAATCAGTATAGCCACTAGAGAGAACAGTACGTAGGTTCCTTAAAAAGCCAAAAATAGAGCCACCATATGATCCTGCAATTGCACTCCTAAACACATATCCAGAAAAAAACATAATTCACAAAGTTGCAGGATAGATAAACAATACACAGAATTCATTTGCATTTCTGTACACTAACAATGAAAAATCAGAAATAGAAATTAAGGAATCAATCCCATTCACCACTGCAACAAAAATAATAAAATATCTAGGAATAAACCTACCTAAGGAGACAAAAGAACTGTATCAGAAAATTATAAGATACTGATGAAAGAAATCAAAGATGACATAAACAGATGGAGAGATAGTCCATGTTCCTGGGTAGGAAGAATCAATATTGTGAAAATGACTATACTACCAAACACAATCTACAGATTCAGTGTGATCCCTATCAAACTACCAATGGCATTTTTCATAGAACTAGAACAAAAAATTTCACAATTCATATGGAAACACAAAAGACCCGGAATATCCAAAGCAGTCTTGAGAAAGAAGAATGGAGCAGGGGGAATCAACCTTCCTGACTTCAGACTATACTACAAAGCTACAGTCATCAAGACAGTATGGTACTGGCACAAAAACAGAAATATAAACCAATGGAACAAGATAGAGCGCCCAAAACCCACGCACCTACAGGTACCTTATTTTTGACAAAGGAGGCAAGAATACACAATGGGGCAAAGACAGCCTCTTCAATAAGTGGTGCTGGGAAAACTGGACAGCTACATGTAAAAGAATGAAATTAGAACACTTCCTAACACCATACACAAAGATAAAATCAAAATGGATTAAAGACCTAAATGTAGGACCTGAAACTATAAAACTCTTAGAGGAAAACATAGGCAGAACACTCAATGACATAAATCAAAGCAAGATCCTCTATGACCCACCTCCTAGAGTAATGGAAATAAAAACAAAAGTAAACAAGTGGGACCTGATTAAACTTAAAAGCTTTTGCACAGCAAAGGAAACTATAAGCAAGGTGAAAAGACAACCCTCAGAATGGGAGAAAATAATAGCAAATGAAGCAACTGACAAAGGATTAATTTCCAAAATATATAAGCAGCTCATACAACTCAATACCAGAGAAACAACCCAATCAAAAAGTGGGGAAAAGACCTAAACAGACATTTCTCCAAAGACGACATACAGATGGCTAACAAACACATGAATAGATGCTCAACATGGCTCTTTATTAGAGAATGCAAATCAAAACTACAATGAGATATCACCTCACACAGGTAAGAATGGTCGTCATCAAAAAACCTACAAACAATAAGTGCCAGAGAGGGTGTGGAGAAAAGGGAACACTCTTGCACTGTTGGTGAGAATGTAAACTGATTCAGCCACTACGGAAGACGGTATGAAGATTCCTTAAAAAACTAGGAATAAAACCACCATATGACCCAACAATCCCACTCCTAGGCATATACCCTGAGAAAACCAAAATTGAAAAAGACACCTGTATCCCACTGTTCATTGCAGCACTATTTACAATAGCTAGAACATGGAAGCAACCTAGATGTCCAGTGAAAGATGCATGGATAGAGAAGTTGTGGTACATATACACAATGGAATATAAAGGCCATAAAAAGGAATGCATTTGAGTCAGTTCTAATGAGGTGGATGAACCTAGAGCCTGTTATATAGTGAAGTAAGTCAGAAAGAGAAAGATAAATATCACATACTAACACATATATAAGGAATCTAGAAAAATGGTACTGAAGAATTTATTTGCAGGACAGCAATGGAGAAACAGACATAGAGACAGACTTATGGACATGGGGAGAGGGGAGGAGAGGGTGAAATGTATGGAGAGAGTAACATGGAAACTTACATCACCATGTATAAAATAGATAGTCAATGGGAATTTGCTGTATGGCTGAGAAACCCAAACAGGGGCTCTGTATCAACTTAGAGGGGTGGGATGGGGAGGGAGATGGGAGGGAGTTTCAAAAGGGAGGGGATATATGTATACCTATGGCTGATTCATATGGAGGTTTGCCAGAAAACAACAAAACTCTGTAAGGCAATTATCCTTCAATTAAAGATAAATAAAAAAGCATAATTCAAAAAGATACATGCACTTGCATGTTCACTGTAGCACTATTTACAATAGCCAATATGTGGAAGCAACCTACGTGTCCATCAGCAGATGAATAAATAAAGATGTGGTATATATACACAATGGAATATTACTGAGTCATGAAAAAGAATGAAATAAAGACATTTGCAGCAACATTGATGTACCTAGAAGTTATCATACTAAGTGAAGTAAGCCAGAGAGAGAAAGATAAATATCATATCACATTGTTTATATGTGGAATCTAAAAAAATTATACAAATGAAATTCTTTACAAAACAGAAATAGATCCACAGACATAGAAAACAAACTTATAGCTACCAAAGGGAAAGGGAGTTTGGGATTCACGTAACACATTATTTTATGGAAAATAGATTATCTACAATATAGCACAGGAACTATAACCTATAATAACCCACAGGTAAAAAAAAGAGTTTGAAAAAGAACATATATAGTTGTGTGTGTGTATTATACCATAAGAGTAGGACCTGAAAGTGAAAGTTGCTCAGTCATGTCTGACTCTTTGCGACCCCATAGACTGTAGTCCATGGAATTCTTCAGGCCAGAAAACTGGAGTAGTTAGCCTTTCCCTTCTCCAGGGGATCTTCCCAACTCAGGGATTGAACCCAGGTTTCCCACATTGCAGGCAGATTCTTTACCAACTGATCCACAAGGGAAGCCAAGAACACTGGAGTGGATAGCCTATCCCTTCTCCAGTGGATCTTTCCGACCCAGGAATCAAACCAGGGTCTCCTGTGTTGCAGATGGATTCTTCACCAACTGAGCTATGAGGGAAGCCCTGGCATATGCCAAAGACTAGTTCAACATAATGTGATTTCTGCTTTTTTCCCCTGAAGAGTTTCAGACAAATGTGTTGGGATTTCATGGATCAGTATTTAACAAGCACTGTCCTTAAGTCTTCTGATCAGAAAAGCTTGTGGAACACTGCTTAAGGTCTAGAGCAATCAGTGGAGCACTGGATGACAGCCTCTTATGAAAGGTGAAAACGTAGGACAGGGACTCAAGGAAGAGAAGGAGATACTGCCATGCACAAGAACATTTGGGGAAAGCATCCAATCAGGAGCTGGCAGGTCTAATGTTCTTTGAAGCACACATATTGTGGAAAATTAGAAGGGGGGAATGTTGGCATTCTAGGAAAGAGTGCTGAGCCAAGTTTCAGAAGTGGGCAGCACAGAATGAGGTGTTTAATATGAAGACTGCATTTTGGATTGGCATGCAGAAGGCTGTTGAACAAAAAGGCTGAAGGAAGATTATGCAGGACTTTGGAAGCCAGGGGGAGGTTTAGACTGAGCCCTGAATAACAACAGAACTTAGAGGTCAGGTAGAAGAAAGAAATCCAAGAGAGGAGTTTGAGGAAGTGGAGCCAGAGATAGGAGGAAAATGTAGAGGAAGGAATTTCAAGAAGGTGGGTCAACTATCTGGAATGCTGCTGAAGTGTTAAGTGGGAGGAGGACTAGAGGGTCTTTCTCAGGTTCAAGAGCACGCATGTCACTGAAGATGCAGAAACACAGCTGCCTAATGGATCCTGAGCCATTCCCCACCTTTTGTTTCTGGACACACAACTAGTCTAGCTTTCAACCTCTTTCAGTTTGGTTGTGGTCAAAGTGAATAGTCCTTGGGCAACTCTTGCCTCATTTACTTAAGAGAAAACTCCTAGCCTTGAATGTCCACTTTTCACAGTGCCTGGAATGCAATGACTAGCTTGACTTTGGAAGGTATAAGTTGAAGATGACAGGGTCATTGTCATGGCGCAGAGGTATCCACTAGCTCTCATGGTCACCTCAACATTGTTATGGAGGAGAGAAACACATTTCTTTGTTCTTTAAGACACATTGTTGAGTCTCTTATTACAGCAGTTTAGCCTGTTATCCCAATAGAAAATTGGCACCCAGCACAGGGTGGGTGTGGTACCACTAAAACAAAGAATTAAAATTCTGTTGCATTGGCTTAAGAGGCTGGTTGCCAAGTAGTCAGAACACAGACATCACTGTCTGGAAAGCTGATGATCCTTATATATCACAGTAAAACATTTATTAGAAGAACCACCTGCAATAGTTTGGAAGACAGCGTACCTAATGAGCTAACAGCTCTAGAAGGGGTGGTAAAGAGCCAGAATATGGATTTTGATTGCCTACTTCTCAAAGAGGGATTTACCAAGAAGCTCTTGAAGCTGAAGGGCCCCTCACTGGAGGCACCCCTTCCATGGATCTGGAAGCAACACGTTCACAGGGGCATAAGACACAGTACTTGTGCGTGCTCAGTCACGTGCGACTCTGTGACCCACAGACTGTAGCCCACCAGGCTCCTCTGCCCATAGGGTTTCCTAGACAAGAATACTGGAGTGAGTTGCCATGCCCTCCTCCAGGGGCCCTTCCCATCCCAGAGACCGAACCGGGTCCTCTGCATCTCCTGCATTTGGCAGGCAGAGTCGTTACCGGTGAGTCATCTGGGAAGTCTCTCTTCACAGAGGTATCTGTTTTGGCAATTTTTCCAAATTAAGATTTTTTAATTATAATCAGGTAAGACAATTCTGTTTCTACTCCAGCTTCCCTGTGTCACATGTTCCCTTGCGGGAGATGATGAAGTAATGGCCGCATTTTAGTTGTTGATACATTAATTTGGGGTAAAGTGAAACATAACTACATGATTTGCTGTTACTTTCACATATGGGCAGGTTATCACTAGCCATCCCAGAGTAAGAACAGCTACTGAAAATATCACTACTGCTTGGTGGACTATCTTATGGAGAATATGGCAGGAAGACTTGGCATTACTTTAACAATGAATGACTCCTACAGTACCCAACATCACATGTATGTAGACAGTGGAGAAGAAAAAATAGATGAGGTGGTTGAAGCCAGAAGCTAGTGTGTGGGAGACTCTTCCAATCATTACACAGGTCCAACTGTAAACACAATGTGGCTCTGTTTGGTATGGAAAATTTAGCACATTTAAAACATGTGTGTTATTCTGTGTATATATGTATATTATATGCAAATTAAAAGTTTAAATATTTTAAGCAGGAAATTTGTTTCTTATCAAGGCCTAATCAAAGCTGAAGTTCTCCTGTTAGAAATATACTCATTAATGGGTACCAAGTCACTTCAGTCGTGTCCAACTCTGTGCGACCCCACGGGCTGTAGCCCGTCAGGCTCCTCTGTCCATGGGATTCTCCAGGCAAGAATACTGGCTGTGTGGGTGGCCACGCCCTCCTCCAGGGAATCTTCCCAACCCAGGGATCGAATCCACGTCTGTTACGTCTCCTGCACTGGCAGGGGGCCTCTTTACCACTAGATCCTCCTGGGGAGCCCACACTCACTAACATATTTATACAATTTTAATTGGACCACGCAGTTTTCACCTTTTTCACTTGGAACCCATTTCATGACCATGAAAACACACTATTCAGGGCTTCTGGTACAGAAATCGCAATTGGCTGACAGCCCCAACTGCTGTTCCACTAGTTCTACCACTGCATTCACCAGCCCGTGAGCAAGCATGGCAGCGGTGCTCAAGGTACCAGGGCTCCTTCTTCTGGGAAAGGCAGGACTCCCCCAATTGCTGACTGTGGCCTGACGATGCCCCATCAGCCAGGACAAACTGCACTATAGCCCAAGGCGCTTCTTCTCTTCCCTCCCCTCCATTTCCTTCCTACCCTCTCTCCTTCCACAGATGCCAGACCCACAGCACGATCTGAAGGTTCTCCCTGCCTTCTCCTTCTCCCTCCCCCATATATCTCATGTATGTTTCATCTTAGCATCTGGTTCCTGGTGGACCTGAACTAAGGCAAGTGTCATAAGAATGGTCCAAAAAACAGGCAGGAAGGTGAAGATTTGGGGGGCTGATTCACCTACTGCCCTGCAAGGCAATCTACTCCAGTATTCTTGCCTAGAGAATCTCCATGGATAGAGGAGTCTGGCAGGCTACAGTTCACGGGGTCACACAGAGTCAGACACAACTGAAATGACTTAACAAGCATGCACAGCGGGCAGTGAGCGTAACATCCCAAATGATAAAGTGAGGCGGCCTGGCCCAAGTGATAAAGTGAGGCGGCCTGGCCCAAGGTGGCAGCTCAACTGTTAAAGATCTCAGTGGTGATGACCTGGGGAAATGTTCTGGAGGAGGAAAACAAACGTGCAGGGTGGTGTTTCAGCCAGACATGGAATCTGACAGGGCACAGCATACACACCAGAGGCCCTGTTCACAGGGAAGGATGTGAGAGTGGGCCCACAGCCACGGGATTCCGTGGTCCGTAAGGTACCATCATTCAGAAGGAGCCAGCCTCATGCAACAGTGAAATAACCTTTCCAGGTTACTCAGTGCCAGCTCTAAGACTATCCTCTGTAAGGGTTAGGTATTGCTCTCTAGGAGATATCATATGTACTTAATCAAAGAGCCTGCTATGCCCCAATGAGGAAGACGACAGGGTCCTAGAAACCAAGAAGTGGAAGCAGAATGATCCCATTCACCATGCTTCCCATGACCCAACTGAAAATCATCTTTCTGTTATTTTATTCAACAAAAGGAAGCTCTGGACGATTACAACCTGCTGTGGAACAACAGCCACTGTCAGGCTTAGGACAACACTCCTGTTGTGGAGGTGAGCACCAAGGAATGTGAGTGCGACTCACGTCCCTCATGTTAATATATCTGCATGCACATCACGTAAGGCTCATTCCTTTCACAGGAGTCATGTTTTGCACAGCTATATCTTTCCAGCTTGCCCCAAAGACGGCCTATTCTAGACACAGAGGCTGTCATGGGCTGGACTGCGGCCCCTCCAAAATTCACACGTTGAAGTCCCAAACCCTCAGTACCTCAGAATGGGGCTATATTTGGAAACAGGGCCTTTCAAAAGGTGGTTAAGTTAAAATGAGGCTGTTAGAGTGGGTCCCAACCCCACTGACTTTATAAGAGGAGGCAATTAGGACACAGACGCACAGAGGGAGGGCCGGGGTGAGGACACGAGGAGAAGACGCTGCCTGCAAGGCAAGAAGAGAGGTCTCATCAGAAGCCAACCTTGCCAACACCTTGATCTGAGACTCCAGTGCGGACAGAAAATTAATTTCTGCTCTTCAAGCTCCCTAGTCTGTGGGATTTTGTTATGGCACCTCGAGCACACTGATGGATGTTCTAACTTAGATTTTTCTGTAAAGAAACTAAATGTAACCACAAGGTCCACCTCCTATAAGGTTGTTCAAGGCTTACTTTTTTTTTGGCCGCACTGCATGGCATGTGGAATTTTAGTTTTCCAACCAAGGATCAATCCTGTGTCCTCTGCAATGGAAGCACGGAGTCTTAACCACTGGACTGCCAGGGAAGTTCCAAGACTTGCATTTTAAGGAAAACCGATATTTTCAAAGATTTGGACAAGAAATCCAAATCCATTTTCCTTTTTGAAAAATATTTACACAATATATTAATACAGTAAATTACATCATTTTAATTGCAATTTGTACAGACATTTGGAACATTAAAAATGCCTGATCTGGACATATATGAATGGTATTTTCTTTTGTCATCTATAAATTTATACATTCAACAATAGAAGTAAAACTCAAACTTATTAGAATGTGAAAGTGATAAAGATAATTGATTAAATCAATAGGAATTATTTTGACAAAAAGCAAATTATAACCAAAAACTTTTCAGATCACACCTAAAACCATAATGTATTGAGAATTACAGATCCATTTGTGTGTCTCCTTTGGGAAAATGTCTATTCAGCTTCTCTGCCCATTTTTAAATATGTCTGTTTGGGGTGGAGGTTGTTTTTGAGTTGGATGAGTTCTTTATATATTTTGGATATTCACCCTTTATCAGATATTTTGCTAAAGAAGACATACAGATAGCCAACAGGCACATGAAAAGACATTCAACATCACTAATTATTAGGGGAATACAAATTGAAACCACAAAGAGATGTCACTTTATGCCTAGTAGAATGGGTATTATCAAAGAAGCAAGAAATACTAAGTGATGGCAAGGATATGGAGAACAGAGAATCTTCATACACTGTTGGTGGGAATGTAACTTGGTACAGCTACTATGAAAAACAGTATGAAGATTTCTCAAAAAATTGAGAGCTACTATATGATCTGGCTATCCCACTTCTGGGTATTTGTTCCAAATATGAAAACACTAATTCAAAAAAAGATATGTACCTCTGTGTTCAATGCAGCCTTATTTACAATGTGCAGGCAAGACACGGAAACAACCAAAGTGCCTATTAATAAATGGATTAAGATAAGATATATATATTTAATATGTATATTATAAAAGATACATTATATATGGGCTTCCCAGGTGGTGCTAGTGGTAAAGAATCTGTCTGCCAATGCAGGAGACACAAAGAGTTGTGGATTCAATCCCTGGGTCAGGAAGATCCCCTGGAGGAGGATACGGCAACCCACTCCAGGATTCTTGCCTGGAAAAGTCCGTGGACAGAGGAGCCTTGGGGGCTACAGTCTGTGAAGCTGCAAAGAGTTGAACACAAATAAGCAACTGAGCATATTCTATATGCTCACACAATGGAATATTACTTAGCCTTTAAAATAGAGTGAAATCTTGCCATTTGTAACTGAAGAGAGAGCTTCAGTCTATTAGGCTAAAGTGAAATAAGTCAGATAGGGGAAGACAAATACCATATTATTTCACTCATATATAGAGTATAAAAACAAACAAACTAAATGAACAACCAAACAAAAAATAGACACATAGATGAGAACAGAGTGGCAGATACCAGAGGCTAAGTGTTGGGGGGAGACCAAAATGGATAGTGGGGATCAACTGTATGGTGACAAGTGAAAACTAAATTTTTGGTGGTGAGTACACCATAGTGTATACAGCAGTAGAGACATAATGTTATACACATGAAATGTTACCTCAATAAAAATAAATTTTAAAAAAATTTTAAAGAAAAATAGATCCATCTCAAACAGAAATAATGAATAAGTTCTTTGATTATTTGGTAACAATTAATTAAATTAATGATATATACAAATACATGGGGAAAATATAAATTGCTGCTGATTTAACAAAATTCTGATTCCATCCAAGATACTAACAGAAAATTCATATTGCTCTGCCTAAACAAGTATATCACTTTTCAGTGACAAACTACCTACTGAGTGCTGTCAATTCAAAGATTATTTAAAAGTTGACCTGCACTAGAAATCTTGAACTACTCTGATATCTTATAGTCCATACATGAAAGAAACCAGATTGAGGTTTTCCCAAATTAGATGATAATCATAAAAAAAAAGAGATGAAACCATATTGATAATAAAAAGAAAATAAAATCCACATACACTTAGAAATTAACAGACTATTAAATCATAGTTTAAAAATAAAAATTCAAATTTAAAACACTTAGAAATGAATAAAGCTTGAACATATAACTTGCAGAGTGAGGTGAAAATGGCACTTCCAATGAGGGAGTGTTGTAGAAACGAATAGAGATCGAAAATGAATGTGTTAAATGTCCAACTAATAAGTTAGAGAAAACAGGATAAGTCTGCAGGAAGGAGATAACAATGACAAGAGCAGAAATGAACAAAATAGAAAAAAATTACAAAAGAGAAAAATCAATAAAACCAAAGTTAGTTCTTTAAAAATATTTATTAAAAGGTCAATCTCTCATAAAAGTGATCAAGGAAGAGAAGGCGAGAGACAGCATGATCAATACTAGCACTGAAAAGGGATGTATCATTTATCTCTGTTGTATCCATGGTTATATTAACAGTACTATGAACAAACTTATATTAGTATAAAATTGAAAATAAAGACAAAATGCAGAAATTCTTAGAAAAATATATCCCCAAAATAACTCAAAATAAATATATATTATATATGCAATAGGCAAATTCTACCAAATTTTATGAAATGAGTATTTCTAATCTCATACAAGCTTAGAAATGTAAAAAGGGGAAAAATTCAGGAATATATTCTCTGAGGCATTTTTAACTTTGATACTAAAACTCGAAAAGATTGGTACAAGAAAAGTATTTTGGGAACATGATGCAAAAATTTTAAATAAAACACCAAACTGAATCTCACATGTACAAAAAAGCAAGATACATCATGATCAAGTTGCATGTTTATCCCAAGATTGAAAGACTGCTTTATTATTAGAAAATCTATATATGTCAGTTACTGCATAAAATACATTAAAGGAGAAAAACAGTGTGGTCATCTCAACAGATGTAGAATAAAAATTGTATATCTTACTTTTGATAAAAATCCCTAACAAATGAGAAACAGAATTTTCTCACCCTAATAAAGGATAGCTACCAAAAATTTACATAAACTCTCATTTTAAGTGTGGAACATTGAAAACATTCCCTTTAAAAGTAGGAACAACACAAAACGTTTCACTGATAGTAAACACTGTGATAGATATCCAAGCCAGTGAAATAGAGATAAAGAAATGAGATACAGGAAATAGAAAGGAAGAAAACACTCATTTTTCACAAATGCTGTATATACAGACATAGAAAACCCAAAAAAACCTATAGATAACTTATTGGAACTATGAGTTTGATGAGGTAGCTGGCCAAAGATCAATACACAAAAATCAATTGCATTTATATACACCAGTCCACAAAGAGTAAATGGACTCTAAATACCCATTGAAAATGGCAACAACAATGGCTGATTACAAGTGGCCCAAATTTCATGAAATATATCCAAAAATTATTCCAAATTTAATCAAAATACCTGCAATTCAAGAAACTCACTTGGTGTCCAGGAATGAATGAATGGATAAAGAAAGTGTGGTGTATTTATACAATGGAATTTTATTCAGCCATGAAGAAAAAGGAAATCTTGCCATTTATGACAACATGGACAAACCTTTAGGATATTATGCTAGGCGAAATAAGACAAAGACAAATACTGCATGGAATCACATGTATGTGGAATCTGAAAGAAACCCAAAAAACAAACTCACAAATACAGAGAAGAGATTGGTGGAGGTGGGGCATGGGCAAAATGGTCAAAAGGTACACAGCCTCACTTGCGTTTAAAGGACAAAAATAGGCTATATTTCAAAATTTAGGTCCTGGGAATATAATGTACAGTACAGTGATCATAGTTAATAGTGTATTGTATATCTGAAAGTTGCTGAGAGTAAATCTTAAATGCTCTCATCATAAGAAAAAAATTGTAATCATGCGTGGTAATGGACTAAACTGTGGTAACTAAACTGGTAAGTGGTAACTTACTGTGATGGTCATTTTGTAATACATGCAAAATGGTACAGTACGGTGACTATAGTTAATAGTGTATTATATATCTGAAAGTTGCTGAGAGTAAATCTTAAACGCTCTCATCATAAGAAAAAAATTGTAATCATGCGTGGTGATGGAATAAACTGTGGTAACTTACTGTGATGGTCATTTTGCAATACATGCAAAATGGTAAGTAAGTGGTAACTTACTAAACTGTGGTAACTAAACTGGTTAGTGGTAACTAAACTGATGGTCATTCTGCAATACATGCAAATATTGAAGCATGTTTTACACATGAAGCTACTGTAATTTTATCTGTCAATTATATCTCAATATAAAGAAAGAAATTCAATGGAAGTTCCAGTGGGTTCTTTCTTGAAGGCCTTCAAGACAATCACTAGAAACTGCCAACACAGAGAACCTGACTTTTATGCATTTGTAAGAAGACAGCAGTTCATAGTTAACCAAGGGCGGGGATACACAGAAATGGCAGGTGTTTCCTACTTCTTCAAAACAGACTGCAGGTGATTTAATTCCAAATCACTGATGGTTTTAGCCTGGGAACAACTTCCAGACATTGTCTTACCTATTTCCTCTGGTTACACATATACATACAAGAACTGAGAACCAAGCTGTTAGCCAAGCAAAATGACTTGTCCAACATGATGCAAAGTGTTACAGAATTGCCACTGGTAACTCCTTAATGCCCAGTCTTGAGGACTTTCCCATAAGTCAGAGGAAAAACTTTTTTTTCCCCCCCACTAATTCCCTGTACCCTGGTAAATCATAGGGTACTCCCAATAAACAAACAGAATTGACCCAAAAACTTCTTTCAGGGAAGAGCCAAGAAAATGTGAATATGGTTTGGGGGTAAAGAAGAGTTTAACTGGAGTGTGAGGATTCGTTGAAGAGACATGAGGGAGAAGGCATAGTTTGGTTCCCAATTCATGGTCTGGGGACCTGGGACACTTTTCATAGAGTCTGTGAGGTCAAACCATTTCCCATTTACACTTAGATGTGGTTTCCCTTTTCACTCTCCTTCTCTCTTAAGCATACAATGGAATTTTCCCGGGGCTACATGACCTGTGATATCACAACAGATTCAGTGCAGAAGCAGATAGGAGAATATAGCTGTTTTCTACTAAATCAGACACGGGAGAGATTTTTAAAAATGTGAAACGATGCCCATCTTCTCACTAAATTTTTGAAAAATAGTAATCTTTTCATAAAATGTGTTAACATATCAACATATATTTGTTATTGTATTTTTAATATATAAGTAAATATTTTTGAAATTTCTTCAGTCTTAACTTCCAATACAGTAAATGGTGACAAATATTGCCCATCTAAATGAAGGCTCTTTGAGGTGCTCAAGAACTTTTAAGAGGGAAAAGGGATCCTAAAACAAAAATGTTTGAGAATCACTGTCCTAGATTTCTTAAACTATGTTGAAGAATTTGTCTTTCACTCACAGGGAGTGGCTCGTCACTGGAGGGTTTTGATCAGGGAAGTGCAAGGTCAGAGGCAAGACTTTGGGAAGACTTATCTGACTTACATATGGGTAGATGGACAATGAAGCGGGGATGAAGATAAAACTATTAAGAGGCCATAAAAATGCAGTTGAAAAGCAGTGACATGGTGGGACTAGACAGAAGTAGGCAGAAGGATACAGTAGTAGGATTCACGAGTGAGGCAACTGACGGGGCTCAAGCAGTACTGCAGGGAAACTGATGAATGTGTTCCCGAGTTGACCAAGGCCGAGGTGGCACCCTTGAGGGGAGTAGGGGAAAGGGGAAGTAGATGTGTTTCTCAGTGTTGAGTTTATGCTCTGACACGTTCACCTCCAGGCAAAATTGTGACTCTGAGCAGATAGCTGGAAACGTGAAAGAGGAATTTGAGAGAGGTTCGTTCACATTGGGCATGTGGAGTTGAGTGGGTTTGAGATGATGAAGACATTTCCCAATGAGACACGAGGAGAGATAAAGATGGGGAGCAAAAAACCCAGAGGAGCAGCAATGGAGTGGTGAGGGAAGCTCGGATCCTAAAGGCAGAGAAGAAATTGGACTTTGCAATGTCCCAGAAGATAGGAAGGAACACTTCTAAAAGAGAGTAAATGGAACCCAGAAGTCGACAGGGTTGAGGGGCTAAGAGAACTGGAAGACCCCCTGAAGGAGGGCATGGCAACCCACTCCAGTATTCTTGCCTGGAGAATCCCCGAGGACAGAGGAACCTGGTGGGCTATAGTCCTTGCGGTCGTAGAGAGTCGAACACGACTGAAGTGACTTAGCATACACGCACAGGGAATTTGATATGTAATTTTACTGGAGAGGTGACTGTGAGTCAGACCACAAGGAGCAGAGGAATGAGTGTAGGTTGAGAACGCCTAAGAAGCATGGCAGCAAGAAAAAAGAGAGAAGGTGGTAGCCTGCTCAGAGGATGGAAAAACTCTGAGGATGGAGATATCCAGAGAAAAAAGCAGAGGTACCAAATAAATTCTCTCTTCGGAATCAGTAAGAGGAAGTCTGAAAAAAAGGAAAAAGACTGATTAGTATTGTAGAAAATGAGTGGATAGAATGTGAAAGAAAAAAAAAAAGAATGTATGACAGTGTTAAAGGTAGCAGAAATGTAGGGACACCTGAACTGGGGGAGCTCAGTGCATTCCAGGAATCTATGCCTGCCAACAAAACAAAACAAAACACAAAAAGGTTCTAGTTCCAGCAAACTCCTGGAGCTTTGACAACAGTAAACATTCAACTCAGTTTCCTCTGAAAAGTAGAACTCAGGGAGATTTTATTTTTGCATATGCTTCTTTATAACTGGAAAGTTATTATCACTTTTTCAATCAGGAGTTTGTATTTCTTTTATAATTAAGAACATTTATAGTTTTTAACACTGGGTCAAGGCCACAGTTTTATTTATTTTTAATCTTTTTTAAGGCTGCACTGCTCAGCATTCAACTTCCCTGGTGGCTCAGATGGTAAAGCGTCTGCCTACAACGCGGGAGACCTGGGTTCAATCCCTGGCTTGGGAAGATCCTCTGGAGAAGGAAATGGCAACCCACTCCAGTACTCTTGCCTGGAAAATCCCATGGACGGAGGAGCCTGGTAGGCTACAGTCCACGGGGTCACAAAGAGTCGGACATGACTGAGTGACTTCACGATCATTCACAATCTTAGTTCTGCAACCCGTGCCCCCCTTATTAGGAGCACGAAGTCTTAGCCACTGGACTGCCAGGGAAGCCCCAGGGCCACAGTTTTAAACAATCTATCCCTGAGGAATAGGAAGGAAATATAATTACTTATTATTCTATACATTACTTATTACTCTCTCTATATATTCTCACTTATTACTCTATATATTTATACTTTAGAATTTCAAATGTGCATGAAATTAAAAAAAATTTTAAGACTTACAAAACACTGTCACAAAGGAGAAACAAATAGTTGATGTTTCAGTCTCTGCTATTCAGCATTCAGAGCCAGACACAAGGGTACAAAGCCCTTACCCTTGAAGTGTAAAGAGATGGGACATGATGCAAAGTAGCTTCTAAGCTCTAACCCAGTGTACAAAGTGAAAATGTCATGGCGCAAGTTATAAGGCTGCTGGGACTGATAAGAAACAAAGTAATCTGATACTTTCTAGAGCAGCGTCAGCGGGCTTCTGTGGACACCAGGTTTTAGAAATTAAGGAAAGATTGAATGATGGTAAAAAGAAGGCATCAAATGTAAACTACTCACCTGAAATCACGGCTGGGACAAAAAGCACTTTACAGTAATGTGCTTAGGAGTCCATGCTCTAAAGTCATTATTAACACATGGGTATGAATCCTGGCTCTGGCTCTTCACATTGTGTAGTCTTGGGCAAATCACTTAATCTTAAAAGGGGGTAACTGTAATATTTGCCACATAAAATTTCATGAGACTTAACTACAATGCTGCATGTAAAACATTTAGTTGGCTGTCTTGCATATGGTCAGTGTTCAATAAATACTTGTTATTTTTCTTGTCAAGTTGCATTTATGTCTATTATAAAACATAAATGTAGCAAACATAGGCCTCCATAAATTCAATTAATATTTACAGTCTACTCCTAGTTATTTATGCTAATATAAAATAACATAGCATGAAAATAAAAATTCATTACAATAAATGCTTTGAGAACACCATGCCTGCAGATATGCCACAAAATGTATGAGATATTATCTCTGCCTTAAACACTAATTTGCAAACAAGATTTTAAAAGATACGTAACAATACAGGTCAGTTAATGCCATGTTTCAAATATGTGATTTGGATCAAAGAGGTTCTGGAGTTTGAGGGTTAAAGAAATCACTGAGCACAGAAGGAATTCGGAAAGATGTTTCAGGGATGAGATTTGAATTGATCTGAAGAATAGGTAGGACTTAGGAAAGTCAGGAAAGGAAAAGGGCATCCTGGGGAGGGAAAATGTGATAAACAGAGCTTGAAACAAAAAAAATTGCACCCCATCTAAATGAACATGGCGTCCTGGACTGTATCCTAGGAGAGCCAAAGGACATCAGCAGGAAACTGGTGGTTAGTTAAGAGTAATACAGTGATGTTGTTTTGTTAATTTGGGAAAATGGCACATGATAATGTAAGATGTCAACATTTAGAGAAACTAGGTGAGGAGTACAGTCATTCATCAGTATCCCAGGGAGACCGGCTCCAGAACAGTATTCCTGTGGATACCAAACTCTGGGGATGCTCAAGTCTCCTGCATAAAATAATGTAATATTTGCCTAGAACATAGGTACAGCCTCCTGTATACTTTAAATCACCTCTAGGTTATTTGTAATACCTAATCTAATGGAAATACTATGCAATTACAGTTGATGGCTTGTGAGAAGTTCAAGTTTTACTTGGGGGAATTTTTTGGAATTGTTTTAAAAAGTATTTCCATTCATAGTGGTTGAAACTATGTTACAAAACCCCCAGATTCAATGGGTGAACCATATGTAGAAACTCGACCATCTCTGCAGCTTCTCTATAAATCTAAAATTACTCGAAATTAAAGTTTATCTTTAAAAATGAGTTTGTGGGAAAGTAAACAAATATAACCAAAGCTCAGAATTTGGCTAGGAAAATACTGGTGAATTAAAATGAATCGGCGGAATAAGGGACCAAATAGTAAATGACTTTGCAAGCCTGGCTAGAGATTTTGGACTTCTGAAGTCCTTGTAACGTCACTGAATGTAGAAGGATGGTCACGTGTTTGAAGGAGAAGGGAGCAGAGCCCGCCTTGAAATGGGTGCTCTGTCCCCATAGAGGCTTGAATGTCATCGTCGTTAGTTTATACTTGTTCAATCCCACACTCCCTGAAAAACAAGTAACACATTTTCGCTTTCATATTTTCCCCAGTTATTAAAATCCTAATGCTGGGTTAAATGCAATCAGAACTCACAAAACCTTTCAGAGTTCATAGAACAAAATCTGAATCAAATGGAACCAGGACATACAGATCCTTCTGGGGTCCATGGAACAAACTTTGAAAAAAATGGAACCAAGACGTACAGAGCCTTCTGGCAATCAACTGAACAAACTCTGATTAAATGGAACCGGAATTCACAGAACTTTCCTGGGCCCACTGAGCAAACTCAACTCAATCACAACTCACAGAATCTTCCAGAATCCACTGAGCCAGCTCAGAATTAAATGGAACCAGAACTCACACAACGTTCGGAAGCCCACTGAGCAAGCTCAGAATTCAACCGCACCAGAACACACAGAACCGTCCAGAACCCACCAAGCAAACTAAATTAAACAAGCAGAACTCACCCGGAAGCTCCGGGCTCGCAGAACCATTCGGCAGTCGGCCAGGCATCCCTCCGCACGCGCCCTGCGCTGCGCTGCGCTGCGCTCGCCTGTCCCGGCAGCCCGGCTGCTTGGACTCCTAGGGCCCCGCAGACAGGAGACACCGCACCGCTTTGCGTTGCTGCCTCTCACTGAAGTGGGGTCAGGGGCTGAAGGCTCCTCCTCCTTATGGACCACGAGCCCACCCGTTGGCATCACCTGGATCTTGTTGAAGTCCTGCATCCTAGGCCTTCAGCAGCAGATGGTTCGAGGATCTGCATTTGACCAGGTTTCTCAATTATCTGTAGCCGCATAACAAACCACTCCACAGCGGAGATGCTAAACCAGTAAACATTTACCATCTCACACCTTTGCTGAGGGTCAGGGCACACCTTCATTGGAGGGCTCCTGCCGAGTGCTTCCTAAGGCTGCAGTGGTGGTGGTTTAGTCGCTCAGTCACGCCTGCCTCTTGCGACCCCATGGACGGTAGCCCGCCAGGCTACTGTGTTCCTGGAGTTTTCCAGGCAAGAGTACTGGAGTGGGTTGCCATTTCCTTCTCCAGGGGACCTTCCATACCCAGGGATCCAACCTGGGTCTCCTGCATTGCAGGCGGATTCTTTACCAGCTGAACCAGGAGGGAAGCCCCTGCAGTAGGACATGGCCAGGGTTTTCCGTGGTGGTGGCGGAAAGTCCGCTCGCTGCCTGGCCAGTTAATACTAGTGTGATCAGAGATGACAGCTCTTCATCACGGGGCCTCTCCACCCCACAGGACAACTTGAGTGTCCTGACAACGTGGCAGCTGGTGCCCCATGCCAGTGGTCCGAGAGAGCCGGTAAGACGTCCCAGCGCCTCCAAAGTCGTCTGCGTCATTACATAGGTCATGTGTAATGACATTACCTGCCTCACTCAGCCTGGGAGGGACACCCAGGGCCATGACTGCCAACCAGCAGGCTCACTGCGGCCGACCTGAGGCTGCCGACCCTGCCCAGTACAGTCGGGGGAGCACCAGCTTCACCCAGAGCTCACAGCCCTGATGCATGGGAGCTGGGAAGGTTTTTGAGATTCCTTGGCGTTGGCAGGATGTGGGGCCTCCTTCAGGGCAATGGGCTGCTCGCACTGTCCAGTCTGGCAAAGCGTCTCCCAGCCCTTGCTGCAGACGCCAGAAGGATGAACGCATTGATCCTCACTGACATGCAGACATGCAGGGCTAATTGAACCCCACGTGGTGGCTTGTGAGCACCACTCTTCCCAAGGCGCCTAGGTGGCTGGCTCTCCCACTAGCATCTCCATCCCTCTGCCTCCCATCAACACAATTTCTGTGTTTACCGCTTTGGTAGGTGTGAAATGGATCTCATCATTGTCATGTGAATTCCCAAGATTAGTTACTAAGGCTTCTAGCCATTTATATTTCCTTTGTGTGCAACATCCATTTTTCTACTACAGGGTTTCTTTCTTGACAGTTGACATCTTTTATACATTTTGGATACTAATCTTAAGCAATTACATGTGTTACAAACAGATAACAATTCTGATCCTGGGGTAAACTACCAGATGCTGAGGAGCTGAAAGTAACTGATGCCTACCCCCCAACCCTGATCATTCAAGCCTTCATTACTTAACCTCCCTCAATAGCCATAGTCTTGGAGTGGACTTTTTCTTTATGAAAAATTAGTATTGGAATGAGGTGCCACTTCTGCTGTATAGCCAAGAAGAATCCCTTGGAGGATACTGCGTCCTTGTAGAGAAGGATTAAAAAACAAAGCCCTAAGTTATAAAAATGTGAGGCAAACAGGCAATCCTGCCAGTGAAAGTTTGTGTGTAGGTGTAGGAGTGTAAAATGACTGTGTTTGTTGCTTAGCAACATTTGACTTTCTCCTTTAGGCGCAAGGGGAGGATCCCTTGTTGGGAGGGGTCAAGGTGGTCCCATCCAGAAGGAGCCAAGCCAGCTCTATGGGGAAGATTTATTTCAACACCTCAGGAGGCTGGGGTTGGGTTTTTTCCAATATGGCCCACCTGGCACTGTGCTAAGCTTTAAGGGGAAATGGCTGGGCGTGTGACTATGATCTTAAAGAGAAGTGTCCTCAGAGTTCAGGGGGACGCTACTGGGGTGATGGAAAGAACAGAGCTGAATCAATAGGAGTCTCTTAGCAAGCATGAACAGATTTCCTGCCATCGGAGTGTGCAGGACCACCTGTAACCTCACATGGCAGAGACCCAAGGCCTGGCGTTCGTGGACTGGTCACGCTTCCGGGTTTTCTCTCTCTTCCTGGCTTCTTACTGCAGAGCCAATCTGCTTTGAACTAAGTTCTCGTGTCCCTACCCAAGTAGGGTGGTTGGGGGAGGCTTTGGGAAATAAGGAGACTTCCTGTCACTGAGGGCAGGTGGGTGCTCAAGCAATACTGAATAAATAAAAGGTGAGGTGTCTGTACTTCAAGCTAGTGTGTGGAGCATTCCAGATACACTACTGACACAGATTTCCACCCAGTGAGTCATTCCCCTTACGGTCTTTCTCTAAGTTTCTTAAATGTATTCCCACAGCACCTGCAGTTAAGCTCAGTGTTTCTGGGAATGTAAGAAGCAAAACACATCTCTGAGAAAAATGGACCCACAGGGTAATAACGAGGGCTTTGAGAACAGGAAATCTGCATGTGCTGGTCTGGTTCTTTATGCTTCTTCTTGCTCGCCTCCCAGCAGGCGGCCTGTCTGAAGCCATCTCTAAGGACACTTGCAGGATCCTCTAGGTCGGCCATTCCATGAAAGCAAGAGTTCTGTGTTCCTTACTGACCTACAGGAGGGCCAGTTAGAAGCTCAGTAAATATTTATTTAAAAAGAAGAATCTAGAGAGCTAAGGGACATGAAAGTATCTAAACACTACCCTGTAGGATTGAAGATGGATGACGGTTCATTTCTGCCCACTGAAAACCCTATAGAGAGGGACCAGTTTCCTCGGAGAAGATTTGGTGCACGGAAGGAACACATTAATACAGATACTCTGGGGAGAAAGCCTGTGTGATGGAGGGCTTCAGTCTAGGTCTCTGAGAGTTAAAATGAGCCAAAGAACATTTGCTTACTGACAAGTATCCATACCAAGAGGAAATAGAGAGCTTCAAAGAAAGGGAAGTAAACCTCAGTATTCTGGGCCTGATGCCAGATATTCCAGCACATGAAAGATGACAGACAAAGGAGACAGCACCTTGAGACCTATTCCAGACTGTATATTTTCCTCCCTTTGTGGGTCAGCCGCTGTTGAGTAATGTGTGTCCAGGAAGTAATAGAGAATGTGAGGAAAGATGTTTTCTGCTGCTCTCTCTCTAATTCTAGGAGCCACACTGTCAGGAAGGCTCGAGGTCTAAGTCATGTGGTGATGTCTAGACTATGGGAGAAGAAACAGGATGACGGTAAGATGTAGCTTATCCAAGGATGCTCGTGGCTGAACGAGTATTCATAGTGTGATTTCCCCTCCCCCCAGAGTGACTGAAGGGTCAAGGCAGCCTCTGTGCTCTGCTCAGTCACTCAGTTGTGTCCGACTCTTTGCGACCCCATGGACTGCAGCCCGCCAGGCCCCTCTGTCCATGGGATTCTCCAGGCAAGAATACTGGAGTGGGTTCCCATGCCCTCCTCCAACCCAGGGATCGGAACCCAGGTCTCCTGCACTGCAGGCGGATTCTTTACTGTCTCAGCCACCAGGGAAGCCGCAAGGTAGCCTCTACTTACTGGGAAAGAGGAATATTTTATCTTTTTTTTTTTTTTAAGTTGTTGCTGTGTTAGGGAGCTCTATTGTTGCAGGTTTTCTGGGACTTTGTACCATGTTTTTCTCCTTAGGCTAATATAGAGAATGATCTAGTAAGTCGCCTGTGTCTTGCTACTTGTTCAGCTCTCTCTGGTGGCTCAGAGTCAGACATGACTGAGTGATTAATACTAACTCTTGCTACTTGCAGCAGGGGAAGAGTTTTGAAAAATGTAGAATTTTGAAAAGGCACAGAGTTTATCTGACCTGAAAGGTTTATACCTAATTCAGGCAAAGTGGGGAGGCTTTCTGCAAAGATGAGAATTGCAAAGCATAGGAGTTTGAAAGACTGAAAAATCTACAGGCTCTAAAAATCTTGAGTAGAAAAATAAACACTTTTAGAAAATTTACTCATGCAGGCTGGGTTCTCACTACTGTAAAAGTAGAGGTAAGACTTAGCAGGACACACTATTTTGACAATTTATATTAGTGAAAGGACCATTTAAGAAAAGCAATTTTGGCAAAAGAATAAACCCGTAGTGAGACTGTTTTACACAATTAGCATTATTGACATTTAGGAAACCTAAGTAGAATAAAGTCAATAAAATTATAACAGGTATTCATCATGTTCTTCCATTTTGATTCAGTGTATTCCCTTATTAAATATATATTTCAGCATAAGTAGTATATTGATCACTTAACAACAGAAACTCAGAGCCCAAATATCTGAATTTAAATAAACACTTGGGAAGTTACTTCCTTTACAAACATGTGCTGAGCACCTGTGATGTGGCCGATCCGGTAACAGGTCTCTTGAACACGTGGCTGAATAACACCCAGGCACTTGCCTTATGAGCAGCTCATATAATCCAGGCAGCAGCTGCTCACACAAAGATAATCCACAAAATAGGGTCTCTGAGGTCATGCCAAGTGCCAGCCAGCACTATATGTAATTCTCACAGTCTCACCACAGCAGGCCTATTAACCCATTGTATAGATAAAACAAAGAGCATGAGCTCCTTGCCCAATTTCACAGGGCTAATCTGGCTCCAGAGCTCTTGAAGCTTTCCTCTGCTTGTGTGTAATACACACAATGATGGGCCTGTAAGTGATGGACACACACACAGTATTATAAAAACACAGAACTAGCACTTTTGACTGGGGTGGTAGGAATAATGAGGGAAAGCTTCCTAGAGGAAGCCAGGCCAGAAGGAAATCCTAAAAGATGTGTGAGTATTAATGTTACCAGCCAGGGTTCTCTGCCTTCCCCAATCAGTAGAAATTGACGAGAGGCCAGACCAGAAATTCAGGCAAGGCCTTATTCGAGGCCCTGCTGCAGCGAGTGTGAACTCCAACAACAGGGTCCCTTGCTTGCTTGCTCCCTGAGGGGCCTGAACTTGTTCCTTATATGGGGTGAGGGTGGGCGTGTGTCTGGGCATTGGGCTGCAGGGGAGTTTAAGGTGTTTTGCCCAACCCTCTGGTGGTGGTGTGTGCAGGCAACAACGTGCAGTACCCTGCCTTCACTCATGGCTCCTCAAAAGTGGCAGTTGGGATTTTTGGTCTCTTTGTATTTTTTGGGTCAAGAATGTGCTCCAACTGTGCGTGTATGCAATTGTTTTTCTTCTCATACAGTTTCTTTGCATTTTGTTGCTCAAGGAGCGGTGTGTCCGGGTGCGAGCATTGCACTGCACTGCAGCACAGAGTCCCAGGTCCCAGCTTGTCTCATGAAGTTGATGGTTGAAGGAAGGTAGGCAGGAACTGGTGATGGAGAGTCCTGTGAACCTTCCCAGGAAGCTTGGACTTCTCCCTGTATTCAGGGAGATTCTACCGAGAGGTTTTAAGCTGGGAAACAACATGGCCAGACTTATGTTTTAGATCCACCTTCTCCTCTGATGGCGTTTCAGAGCGGTGGATCTCAGAGTTCAGCATTTTCCTGAGGGCTTTTGTGTTCCCCTGGTGGCTCAGCTGGTAAAGAAGCCACCTGCGATATGAGAGACCTGGGTTCAATCCCTGGGTTGGGAAGATCCCCTGGAGAAGGGAATGGCTGCCCACTCCAGTATTCTGGCCTGAAGAATTTCATGGACTGTATAGTCCATGGGGTCCCAAAGAGACTTGACTGAGTGACTTTCACTTTCCTGGAGGGCTTTTAAAACAGAGGGCTGGGCCCCATTTCCTGAGTTTCTTATCCAGTTGCCTTGGTGTGAGACCTGAGAATTGGCATTCCTAACAAGTGATACTGCTGTGACTGCAGGCGCCACACTTGGAGACCTCCACTGTTGTTGTGCACGATGTATCTGAAGGGGGTGAGGCAGGAGACCATTTAGGAGGCTAATATCAGTAATTTAGGAACGAGAAAAAGAACATCTAAAGTCAAATCTAGAACTAGAGTATAAGCTTTATAAGAACAGGAATTTTGTCTCTCTTATTTAATTCTGTATTTCCACCATCTAGATTACCGTCTGAAAGTGAACATGTTAGTCGCTCAAGTGTGTTCGACTCTTTGTGATCCCAGGTACTGTAGCCCACCAGGCTCCTCTGTCCGTGGGATTCTCCAGGCAAGAATACTGGAAGGGGTTGCCATTGCCTTTCCTAGGGGATCTTCCCGACCCAAGGATCAAAACTGGGTCTCCTGCATTGCAGGCAGATTCTTAACCATCTGAGCCAACACAGAAGCCTCGATTACTGTCTAGCACGTAGTAAGTGCTCAATAGGCGTTCACAGAAAAAAAGATGGAGTTCCAGGTTTCTAACCTGAATGACTGAGTGATGCCATGAATAGTGCTAGATACTAAAGGATGAAGGACAGCTTTGGGATGGAGATTGTGATATGTTTTGGATATGTTGCATCTGAGGAATGTGTGAGAGTTCCAGGGGAATAAAATCATATGATAGCTAGGTATGAGAATCTAAAGCCCAGAATGTAAGAGCTCTGGGCCAGAGATACCCATGTGGACCCCACTGGCAAGTGGATAGCTGGTAGTCAGAGCCAGGAGATTGGTCAGTGAACTTGCTTGAGTGGAGCAGTTGGAGTGAGAAGAGCCAAGAGTTAAGAGTGAAGCACCACAATTTATGGAACAAGTAAAGAAGAAAGAAGAAAAAGAAGATGGTCAGAGAGGCAGGAGAGAGCTAGGGGAGTTCAGTCATGGGAGTCAGGTGTTTTAATTATTTGCTTTACTTTTAATTATATAAAATTTCACACATAAAAAAGAGTGGAAAGAGTAATACGATGTCCCATAGAGCCCTCAACAATGGTCAACTCACAACCAATCTTATTTTACTTATGTTTCTACCCACTTCCTCCTGCCAACTAAATCATATTATTTTTTAAATGAAAAATACACATCATATTGGTTCATTAGCAAATATTTCAGTATATGTCTCTAAAAGGTAAGCTCTCTTTACAAAAATAGCACCATCATGTTAATTCAACTAGTCCTCTGGTTGAATGGCTATTTGGGTTGTTTCCGTTCTTTTACAAAGTCAAACTTTTTGAAAATGAAGGAACGACTCATAGTGCCCAGGGAATCTGAGACATCTAAAGAAGACATTAAAGAATTCATCCGATTTTTCAATATGAAGGTCACTGACCTTAACCTGGGCTAAGGTGTATATACATAAACTACCCAGCAGTATGCAGTACCTAGCTTGGCAAGGATGGTTTTGATGTCATGGTACAAACTGAAATCAGAATATTACGGTCACTGGGTGACTGTAAGAAAATGGAGATGTCAGGATGTATAAACTACTCTTTGAGCAAGTTGAACAGGAAAGGACACAGAATTGTAACTGGATAAGTATTTGGAAATAAGGGGTTTTATTTGGGGGGCTCTGTTTTATATATTTATGAATGTATTAGAAGATAGACAGTGTGTATGGAGATATAAAGAGAGTTAAAATGAAAAGAAATGTTGATGGCAGAGAAATGCTGTAATCCTTCATTTTTGAAGAGAAGACTTGCAGTTGTTGAAAGTATGGTTGGAAAATCTAAACATGTAACAAGCATCTTTAAAAAAAAAAAACTTTTCCTGAAATGTTTAGGAACTCAAGTTGCCATGAAAAGGCAACTTTCACTGGCCTGATCCTTGTCCCCTTGAAGCTGACTATAACAGAGGCATTCGTCCTAACAACAGCATTCTAGGATCTCTGCTACACTTCTGTCACTACCGCCTAACCGAAACCACCATCTTTTCTTGCGGCCACCATAGCAGCCTCTGTCCGGCCAGCCTGCTTTCACTCTTTGTTCTTATGTGGTTTCCCTTTTCTCCAGAGAAGCCAGGAAAATGTAACTCAAAATTCTGCCTCTCCCTTGCTTTAAGCCATTCAGTGACTCAAAAGTTGAAAAAGACTCCAGAGTCCTTGGAAGAGTGTGGAGATGATGATCTGTAACTTTTTCAGTCTCCTCTCACTATCCACATCTTAGCTCAAAGCTCTTCCCTTAGAGGGGCCATCTCTGGCTGCCCTACCTAAAACAGAACCCTGCCCATTCCCTAAAGTCACTGTTTATCACCACGTCCTGTTTGTCCCCCTGCCTTAAATGATCACATCTTCTCTCACCTTGTGTTCATTGTCTGTCTCCCCAATTAAAATACACACCAACGGAAAGGAAAAGCTTTTAGTTCACTGTAGTAACCCCGAGGCCTTAAACAATGCCTAGAACACAGTGGCCACTCAATAGACACTTGCTGACTCTATTAATACTGTTCTGTGTCTCTTGCAAGGACCTGCTATCTTTGTCCCACTTATTTTCTCTACTTTGCTTTTACACAAAGCATTTCAATTGAACAATTATGACTTCAGGGAATCAAACTTTGAAATGGACAAAATGGAGTTTGAGTTCCTTAACAACAAAATGCAAACTTTAGGGAGTTTTATATAGGCAGAGTGGAGTATCCCTGAGTTAACTGGAAAAAAAAAAAAAATCCTGATCACCTTGTCTCAAGTGGAAAAGTGCAACATTAGCCTTTCTTTTGAAAGATGAGATAACTCAGGATATGTGCTGATGCAGAGTGGAAGAATCCTTTAGGGAACCAGAAGAAGGGTATTCTTGGTGACAGAGTAACCCTTTTGATCCAGCTGTACAGATAAATTGCAACCCACAATACTAATGCCTGAGACTGCCTAGTTTGGAGGCAAAGTATGAGCAAGCCAATTTGGCTACAGATCTATGGCTAAATATTCCAAGCTACTTTATAGATAATGAAGATTGTGTTTTGAGTTCCATGTCCCTGACTTTTGGGTTTGGTTATTATTTTTCCCCATACTCAGGAGACAAAGGAAGTGTTATTTATCAACTATCCTCCAAAAATTCTTGAGAAGACAGTGGCTTAAATGTGATTGATTTAGTTGGATATCCAAGCCTTATAGATCAGTTATTGCTGATCATTGTTTTAATTTTCAAATAAGTTTCCTCATCACAATGGCTATAGTCAGAAAACATTAGCTAGAATAAATTATAAAAAGCAAGATTTTTTAAAAGAAAAATCTCTTATAAAAGAAAAAGCTTGACTATATTTACACAACGGACTTTAAAGGTGATGCCCTGTGCCATGCCGCGCTCAGTTGTTTCAGTCATGTTCGACTCTGTGACCCCATGGACTGTAGCCCACCAGGCTCCTCTGTCCATGGGATTCTCCAGGCAAGAACACTGGAGCAGGTTGCCAAGTCCTTCTCCAAGGGAACTTCCCGACCCAGGGATCAAAGCTATGTTTCCTGTGTCTTCTGCATTGCAAGAACTTTCTTTTTTCCCTCTCTCTTTTTTAAAATTATTTTTAATTGAAGGATAGTCATGTATGGATGTGAGAGTTGGACTATGAAGAAAGCTGAGCACTGAAGAATTGATGCTTTTGAACTGTGGTGTTGGAGAAGACTCTTGAGAGTCCCTTGGACTGCAAGAAGGTCCAACCAGTCCATCCTAAAGGAAATCAGTCCTGAATATTCATTGGAAGGACTGATGCTGAAGCTGACACTCCAATACTTTGGCCACCTGATGCAAAGACTGACTCATTTGATGATACCCTGATGCTGGGAAAGATTGAGGGCAGGAGGAGAAGGGGATGACAGAGGATAAGATGGTTGGATGGCATCACCGACTCAATGGACATGAGTTTGAGTAGACTCCAGGAGTTGGCGATGGACAGGGAGGCCTGGCGTGCTGCAGTCCATGGGGTCGCAAAGAGTTGGACACGAGTGAGCAACTGAACTAAACTGAATTGCTCTACGATATTGGTTAGATTGCTGCCATCCATCAACATGAATCAGACATAGGTATACGCATGTCCCCTCCCTCTTGAACCTCCCTCCCACCTCCCATCCTTTCCCACCCCTCTAGCTTGTTACAGAGCCCCAGTTTGACTTCCCTGAGATACAACAAATTTCCACTGGCTTTCTATTTTACGTATGGTAGTGTATACACTTCCTTGCTACTCTTTCCATTTGTCTCACCCTCTCCTTCCTCTCCCCCATCGTGTCCACACGTCTGTTCTCTATGTCTGTGTCTCCATTGCTGCCCTGCAAACGGATTCATCAGTACCATCTTTCTAGATTCCATATATATGCGTTAATATATGATATCTGTTTTTCTCTTTCTGACTTACTTCACTCTGTATAATAGGCTCTAGTTTCATCCATCTCGTTAGAGCAGGCTCAAATGTGATCCTTTTTACGGCTGAGTAATATTCCATTGTATATATGCCCCACAACTTCTTTATCCGTTCATCTGTCAATGGACATCTAGGTTGCTTCCATGTCCTAGCTATTGTAAATAGTGCTGCAATGAACACTGGGTACAGGCATCTTTTTCTATTTTGTTAATATGCCTAGAAGTGGTATTGCTGGGTTGTATGGTAGTTTTATTTCTAGTTTTTAAAGGAATCTCCATCCTGTCTTCCATAGTGGCTGTATCAATTTACATGTTCACCAGCTGTGGGAAATTGTTCCCTTTTCTCCACACCCTGTCTAGCACTTGTTGTTTGTGGATTTTTTGATGATGGCCATTTTGATCAGTGTGAGGTGGTCTCTCCTTGTAGTTTTGATTTGCATTTCTCTAATAATGAGTGATGCTGAGCATCCTTTCATGTGTTGATTAGCTGAGCATCTTTTCATGTGTTGATTAGTCATCTGTATGTCTTCTTTGGAGAAATGTCTGTTTAGGTCTTTTGCCCACTTTTGATTCCCCGGGTAGGCCAGATGGCTTCACAAATGAATTCTATCAAACATTTAGAGGCTAGCTAATGCCTATCCTTCTGAAATTCTTCCAAACTTGCAACAGAAGGAATACTTCCAAACTCATTCTACGAGGCCACCATGACCCTGATACCAAAACCAGACAAAAACATCACACACAAAAAGAAAACTACAAGCAAGATCACTGATGAACATAAATGCAAAAATCCTCAACTAAATTCTAGCAAACAGAATTCAACAACACATTAAAAAGATGAAGTTGGGTTTATCCCAGGGATACAAGGATTCTTCAATATATGCAAATCAATCAGTGTGATACACCATATTAACAAATTGAAAGATAAAAACTTTATGATAATCTCAATAAATGCAGAAGAAGCTTTCAACAAAATTCAGCACCCATTTATGATAAAACTTTTCAAAAAATAGGCATAGAAAGAATCTACCTTAACATAATAAAGGCCATGTACAACAAACCCATAGCAAAATTATTCTCAGTGGTGAGAAAATAAAGGCATGCCCTCTAAGATCACGAATAAGACAAGGGTGCCCACCCTCATCACTGTTATTCAATATAGCTTTGGAAGCCCTAGTATGGCAACCAGACAAGAAAAAGAAGTAAAAGGAAATCACATTGGAAAGGAAGAAGTAAAACTCTCACTATTTGCAGGAAAATTCTTTACCGCTGAGGCACTGGGAAAGCCCTGAAGGGTGACAAAATAATACTAAAAATCCCAGTCCTTAAGTCCCTTCACCGTTCAGCTAAAACTATCACAACATCGTTAACTGGCTCTACCCCAACACAAAATAAAAAGTTTTTTAAAAAAAGCTAAAATTTTTTTAAATAAATGAAAACCAAGTTTTAAAAGATATCAGCCAAAGAAATAAAAAGTTAAAGACAAGTTTAATGGAAAACTTCAAAAGCTTCTCTGTCAGTCTTATTAGTTTATCATAAGAGAAAGATAAAGAAAAATCTAAAAGTACAACTGGCAACTCTAATTTCTATGTGACTTTGTTTCTGTTGCTCATTTTGAAATGCCCTAAATTGTATTTTTGAGGTGAAACCCCATAGGTGAGGTCATGTTCACCAGCCCTTGAGATTTACTTTTCAATTTCTGGCTCAGCTCCTGAAATCATTCTTTATGTTCTCTCTCCAAACCAAAGGGAAGGCATTCTTTGTGTCTATCAATGCTGTGTTCTCAAGGGCCTGGTTGTGTTCAAAAGGAAAGCAAAAACAAGACTTACCTAAGGAGTCTCCTCTTTTAAGAGTGAAACCCCATCAGTTCCTCCTTGTAATCAGGAGAAGAAAATGTTCCCCCATACTCTTTTTCCAGGAATGCATTTTGAAAGAAGAAATTATTTTAAGAAATTTTTACACCTCAGTAGAGTTATACCTTAACTCAGAAAATCTGGTCTGTCTTTGCGACAACTTGATATGACAGTTGTCTAAACACAACATACAGGGGCTGTTTCTGCACATTCGTGAGTCTTACCAGAACAGAATATTTTTACATAAAACTTTTCAAGTTCCAGGACAGAAACTTACAAGTGTTTTATGTATCCTTAGCTTAATACCAAAGAAAAACATTTACAATCTCTAAGAAAATAATAAAACCTAATCTAAACGGATACACCTAACATCTTTACGCAATAAAAAGAGGGGTGTTGTTAATATACCAAGTACTTCAAAAGATTATCTGGTGAAGTGCTCACAAGCCTCAACCATCATGGTCAGAGATAAATGGCAAAGACGGAAGGGCTTCCCAGGTGGCGCTAGAAGTACCAGTGCAGGTAGAATAAGAGACGTGAGTTGAATCCCTGGGTTGGGACCATCCCCTGGAGGAGGGCATGGCAACCCACTCCAGTATTCTCACCTGGAGAATCCCAAGGACAGAGGAGCTTGGCGGACTACAGTCCACAGGGTCACGAAGAGCCAGACACGACTGAGGTGACTTAGCATGCACGCAGAGTGTGGAAGATAAGAAGACTTCTGTAGCAGGGACTTCTAGCTACCTATCCAGTATTCAGCAGGATGCTGAATGTTGTCTAACAACAACAAAAGAAAGAAAGTCTTCATTTTGGGGTGTTTGTCTGTTTTTGTGGTGTAAACGCTCCCATTGTGACATACTTCAGGCTACCGATGTGTTTAACAACCACCTTGTTAAAAACAAACAAACAAACAAACACCTGAAAATCTAACCATTAGCTCTCACAAGCCAGAATGAGCTATTTGGAGCACATCACTGCATTCATCCTCCTCTTCTTCATCACTAACAGAAATTCCATTTTGTTGCACTGACAATTTTCTAAGATTAAAAACAAAAGAAAGGCATTTCCCAGTCATTTTTTTCCCCAGTCATTTTTTTTCCCCCAGTCATTCTTGAAAACAGACCATAAGACACCATGTGCTGATGAGAAGTATGCACAGATCATGGTGGCAGTGGTGCTGGTGGTGTGAGCCTTAGAAGAGCTTCAGAGTGCTGCTGTGTTGAGAATACAATTTCTGCATCCACAGTCAAGTATTTTAGGTAGACTCATTCCAACAAGATAGTTAGTGGATTGGTCAGTCTTTAAAAGGCTTTGGATGCAGAAATTGTATTCTCAACACAGCACCATGAACGTTGAGTGAAAAGAATATTGGCTACCATCGTTGAACACCTCCAGTGTACCAGACACCGTGATAAGCACTGTAGAAGCATCAGCATACTTGCTCTGTGACCTTGGCAACCCACTTAACAGTCTGATGCTTCATGCTTGTCTATAAAACGGAGATAATGTAATAGCTATATCATGGGGTTGTTTTGAAAGATAAAGGAGTTAATAATATATATGTAAGGTGTTCAAAGCAATGCCTGACAAACAGCAAACACTAAATAAGTGTTAGCTATTATTAGCATGATTATTATTCCCCACTAACGCTACTGGATAGGCACTGTTATTACCAGCAGATGAGGGTAAGGGCACCTGTTTCATAGGGAGGTTGTGAGACTATCAGGAGACGATCCCTCTCAAGTGTTTAGCATTGTGTCAGGCAAACACTCAATAAACTCTAGCTATGATGAGTTCATTACAGAACAGCACTCAGATGAGACTTTTCAGTGAGATCTGTGCAAAATAGTGTGAAGGAAAAAGTAGTTTTGTGAGGATGGGCGTGGGTGGGGGGTGCGAGTGAAGGTTAGTGTTATTCACCTATCCCTGTAATGTACTTATGGTGCCTTGTGATATATAATTAAGCTGTCAGAGGATGAGAGATATTTGACATGCAATAGATATGAAACAAATACATGGACATGGCAAGAATGAAAAGGAGCGAGAAGACTTCGGCTTGGGGGCTTTGGCACAGCAGAGAACTCAGGCTCAGGGAACCCGGAGTTGGCCCTGATTCTGCCATTTAATGGTTTTTGACTTTGGGCAAATCATTTAACTTTTCACTTTCCTCATTTGTTAAAATGAGAATTCTGAACTCAGTGCACTCACCCATCCCACCTTTTTGTTGTCTGTTAATTAATTTATTTATGTATTTGGCTGCACCAGGCCTCGGTTGTGGCATGCAGGATGTTTAGTTGCGGCATTCGAACTCTTAGTTGTGTCATGTGGTATCTAGTTCCCTGACCAGGGACTGAAACCAGGCCCCCTGCCTTGGGAGCACAGAGTCTCAGCCACTGGGCTACCAGGGAAGCCCCATTTCAACTTTAAGTAGGAATTTTGTTTGTTTAGTATCTAGGAGGTGATGTTGGACCATAAAGAATAGGCCAAATTTTGTAAACTGGAGCTGCGGGTTCATACATCAAGTATGAATGCAGGACAATATTTAGATGCATTGGGGTAACACCATTGCAAATTTGCCAGCATTTTGCTTGAGAGTATGAGTGAGACCAGGAAGGAAATGTGAGTCAGGGTCATGCTTTGAGAACCTTGGGTACCAGGCCTTGAAGTTAGAAGTGTATTGGAAGCACTGCTAAACTACTAAACTTTTCTCTTTTTTAATATTTATCTAATGACGCTGGGAGGGATTGGGGGAAGGAGGAGAAGGGGACGACAGAGCATAAGATGGCTAGATGGCATCATCAACTCAATGGGCATGAGTTTGAGTAAACTCCGGGAGCTGGTGATGGACAGGGAGACCTGGTGTGCTGCGATTCATGGGGTCGTAAAGAGTTGGACACGACTGAGTGACTGAACTGAACTGAACTGAACTGAATTATTTATTTGGCTATTACGGGTCTTAGTTGCTCCATAGGGAATCTTTGACCTTTGTCGCAGCATTTGGGATCTTTATTTTGTTTTTTTCTAGATATGGCATTAGAACTCTGGTTGCAGCAGTTCCCAGACCAGGGATTGAAGCTGAGCCCCCTGCATTGGGAGTGTGGAGTCTTAGCCACTGGACCATCAGGGAAGTCCTCACTGAACTTTTCTGAGCAGGAGAATGACATGCCCAAATCACTCCCCTTGGGAGATTATTTCAGCAAGGAGAATTTTTTAAGGATCATCTGAGGTATGGGGGAGGGGGAGGGGACCACTCTAGAGGCCTAGGCCTGAGATCAAAGCAACTGGGGGCATGGGAAAGGAAGGATATGAGAGAGTGTCAAGAAGGATGTGAGTATCACATGGAAGGGATGAACCCGTGGAAATTCTCCCATATGATTTAATTGGCAAGGCACTGATGTGACAGTTCAGCAGTTTGGTGCAGAGCCATTCATTCTTGGCACAACCTAGGGGTCTGAACATTTGTTAGGTGAATTTGGAAACAACAGTTTGAGCGGTAGGTGGTAAACTCATAAACTCAGGGATCAGCCATTGTTAATAATGGTTGAATCAACAGGTTAGATAAGCAAAGAGAACCCTATCGATTTATTATAGTTTAGGAATTCAGTAGCTTTAATATTCACTGTGAGTTTGGGGGGATAGCAATATTGAAATTCCTTGTGGTAGAAGAAGGGAGGAAAGTCTTCAAAGGCTGATGACTAGATGCTGCAAATACTACCTGACCCAAATGGAAACGTGGTCTCCGAGAATAATCCTAAGCAAGGATTCTAGAAGGCCCCACACACTTCAGAAACTGTTGAAATTCTTCCAAAATTCTACTGTCCCCGGGATATTTATCATCAAATGTCCACAGTGCACAGACTGTTTTGAAGATCTTAAGGCTAACAGCTTTTGGCAAATTCTTAGAAGTATCATTGGATCTGAAATTTAGAGTTGAGAGTGAGAACCATCATAAGAAAAAAAGCATTACTGTGAAGTATGTTCTACTCTGGGCTTCCCAGGTGGTGCTAGTAGTAAAGAAACTGACTGCCAATGCGGATACACGTAACTTGTTCGATCCCTGGGTTGGGAAGATCCCCTGGAGGAGGGCATGGCAACCCACTCTAGTATTCTTGCCTGGATAATCCCATGGACAGAGGAGCCTGGAGGCTGCGGTCCAGAAGGTCGCACAGAGCCAGACACGACTGAAGCAACTTAGCATACATGCATGCACGCACATGCTCTACTTTAAGAAAGATGCCCATTGGAATTTTCACAGTCATTCTATTACAGATTTATTTCTTCAGCAAATATTTGAGTGTCTACCGTGATAGGTCTATGCAAACTTTGGGGATGTAATGAAAACCAAACTAAATAGAGCTCCCACCTCATATTACTTAGAAGGCTGTAGTCTTCCCATGAATATTCAACAACATGCTACGTCCATAACTACAAGCAATTCAAAGTTCTATGGAGGGAAGTGTAGGATGAGAGAAGAAAGGGATACCGATGTCCAAAATGTATGATTCTCGCCACTCCATGATCCCTGGAACACCCCCCACCCCCACCCCCAGCACTTTATTTTTGCCTCCTGCTTCTTTTTCCTTCTAGTTTTATTGAGATGTGATTGATATCCAGCACTGTGTAAGTTTCAAGTGTATAGCATAATGACTTGAATTACATACATCGTGAAATGATGACTGCAGTAAGTTTAGTGAACATCCATCATCTCGCCTAGACACAAAAAGAAGGGAACTTCCTTTATTAATGTGAAGAACACCGCACCAGTGATCCTTGGCAGGCTCCTTCCTGGGAAACATTCACTTCAATTCACTTAAAAAGCTGATACACAGACTCTACATTGCATTTATTTTTTTCTGTAGAACCATCTCTTAACATAAGCTTTTGGGTTCATAGTTGGCGTTCATATAAATTTTGCAGCCAATTTTAAGGGCCCACCTTTTGGTAAATGATTAATGATTGATGGACCAACTGCTTACATAGCAAAATGAAATTGTCTTCTGTCCCGTGACACCTCCTTTTCTGCGAGGATCTGGTCCACTCCCTAGCTCAGCCCATCCACTTTTTCTGATCATACTGCTGAATCTTGCCATTATCCCAGACTGTCCCAGCTCCAGGATTTTCATCTCCAGCATCCCATTCTCAGACTGTTCCTCATCTTTGGGGAGTGGCTCCCAGCTCTAGCAATTGTTAGGCTCCCCCACCCCAGACCATCATTCCTTTGAAATTCTCACCTTTCCATCATCATCACACTCTCCTGTGTCCTCACCTCCTTCCTTATCATGGCTTTTCAGAGTCTCCCCCTTGCCTACATCCTCTGCCTCCTGACCCTGGTTCCCCCCATCACATCTACCTGCAAAATTCCAGCTCCGCCCGCTTAGGCCGACCGAAGCTAGAGGAAAAGCCACAGCCATGCTGACTGGCCTCGCTTTAAATTCATGACCACTAACCTCAAACAAGCACTTAATAGCGCTGCCTGGTAAATTTGCTCTCAAACTCTTCCCTAGAAGATAACTGTCTCACGTCTGCTCCTCTCTCTCAAACCTCCAGCATCTCTTCCCCCCTCGCCATTGTCAGGAAGTAGGGTCTGTGGCTATTTCACCAAGATAAGAGGCGCAGAGACAAGAGAACATCCCTGCGTTTCCAGCCCTGCAGTCACCAGCCCGCGTGTAGCTGGCTTCACACGCTGCCTTCCCTCCCCTGCCAGCTTGTCCCCGCCTCAGCATGGAGGATCCCGGCTCTTCCGTGAAAGGGGGAAAGAAGACTCAGCTCCAGGGTCTTTGCACTTAGAAACTCTCGCTGCAAATGCTATGGCAGGCTCCCTCTTCCTTTACAACTTCTTTTCTTGTTTGTTTGTTTGTTTGAAAGGAAGTAAAAATAAGATTTTATTATTTACCACTCTAATAATCATAGGATGTCTAAACATACCATTAGATAATGCTGTTCCTTTAGTCCTGTCATTTTTTTTTTCATTTATTTTTATTAGTTGGAGGCTAATTACTTTACAATATTGTAGTGGGTTTTGTCACACACTGACATGAATCAGCCATGGAGTTACATGTGTTCCCCATCCCGATCCCCCCTCCCACCTCCCTCTCCACCCGATCCCTCTGGGTCTTCCCAGTGCACCAGGCCCGAGCACTTGTCTCATGCATCCCGCCTGGGCTCTGCGCTCGGCACAGCGGGTATAGTGATGAACAGACACAAAATCCTGCCGTTTTGGTGAGGGAAGTCCTTAGGCAGTGATAAGTGAAGTGCCCACGCCAAGCAGGGAACGAGGATACGAAGTGTACGTATCTGGTGGAGATGTGGTGGGGGTGGGGTGAGATTTTAGAGGGACCAGAGTAGGCCTCATTGAAAGAGGAATGTCTAAGTGAAGACTGGAGAGAGGTGAGGGAGGGTCCTGTGGGCATCTGAGGGAAGGGCTTTCCAGGGAGAAAGCAGCTGGTGCAAACATCCTGAGGTGTGAGTGTGGCCCGGGTGATTCCACGACTTGTGAGGAGACCACGGTGACTCGAGGAAGGAGCAAGGGATAGAGCAGGAGAACAGGTCCGGAGCAGTCAAGGGAGGCAGGAAGGAAAGTTCATGAAGGGCCTTCTCCACATTGTGAGAACTTTTGAGTGAAATGGGGAGTCAAGGGAGGATTTGGGAGCATGCAATGATATCAAGGCAACCCACATTGAAGTTTTCACAACTGTCTCAATTAGGTCCTTTTAAAAACAGTTCAATTTTCTATTGCTATTGAAAGAAATACCTGGCACCTGGGGCAAAATCAAATTTCATAGCATGTGTGGACATGAGTGTGGGTAAACTCTGGGAGTTGGTGATGGACAGGGAGGCCTGGCGTGCTGCAGTCCATGGAGTTGCAAAGAGTTGGACACAACTGAGCGACTGAACTGAACTGAACTGTGGTATTAGTAATTATCATTTGGGGCTACTAGGCTTTGCTGGGAAAGGTCATCTATAGGTTAAAAAAATTAACAGCTCTTTGTCTTTTTATAGCTTCCCCCCAGAGTCCAGGATCCAAACATGGATTAATCCTGTCTTTTTTAAAAACAGCTTTATTGAAATAAAATGGACATGTCGTATAAGTTGCCCACTTAAAGGGTGCTGTTCAACGAGCTTTAGTATATCTATATAGAGTTGAGCAATCATGATCACAGTCTAATTTCATTTTATTTATTCATTTATTTTGGCTGCACTGGGTCTTAGTTGCAATATGTGTGCTAAGTTGCTTCACTTGTGTTTGACTCTGTGACCCTGTGGACTGTAGCCCGCCAGGCTCCTGTGCCCCTGGGGTTCTCCAGGCAAGAATGCTGGAGTTGGGTGTCATCCCTTCCTCCAGGGGATCTTCCCAACCCAGTGATGGAACCCGTCTCCTGCCTTGAGAGGCGGATTTTTTACCTCTAGCGCCACCTGGGAAGCGGCTGCAGTATGCAGGATCTTCATTTGAGGCATGTGGGATCTAGTTCCCTGACCAGGGCTTGAACCCTGGACCCCTGCTTTCTGAGCATGGAATCTTAGCCATTGGACCACCAGGGAAGCCCCAGACTAATTTTAGAACATTTTTGTCACCCCTTAAAGAAACTTTAGCTATCACTCCACACCCTCAGTCCTTCCATTCCTCCAAACATAGGCAACTATCATTCTACCTTCCATCTCTATAGGTTTGCCTGTTCTGGATATTTTGTATAAATGGAAGCTTACAATCTGTGGTCTTTTGTGTCTGGCTTCTTTCACTTAGCATAGTGTTTTCAAGTTTCATCCATGTAGCTTGTGTCAGTGCTTCATTCCTTTTTATGACTGAATAAGGTTCCATTGTATGGATATAGCATACTCTATTTATCAAAGGAGGGTTTGCACAGAGGAATGACCTGATCAGAGTGGCATTTAACAAGGCTCACTCCAACTATTGTTTCAAGGAGTAGAGAATGAAGAATTGTGTCAAATGTTGATTTTAGGAAAAATAAGGTGAGGCCCAAGAATTGATCTGTAACTGCTCAAATCATTTAATGAAGAAATTAGCAGAAATATTCTGATCTGTGTATAAACAGGTTTTACATATTTGCGGGGACTTGTTGCATTTCCTCTGAATAATTAAACATGGAATGCAGAAATAATAAAATAGCTAATAAATAAGAATTTTAAATGAATGTGCACATGTAAAAGTACATAAACAATTGGAGAGTACCATTAATTTTCTAAAAATACTGGAGGTAATGGCTCTTTTCCTACATGTGAAATTTATTCCTCAGAATAATTATTCCCCTCTAAACATAACTCAGCATTATGGTAATTATCCAAGATTTCGTGCCAGCTTACACAGAGCTGGCCAAGAGAAAAATTAAATCTCACGAAAAGATACTGTCAATGTCTATGCAGATCAGGTTGCTGGGAGCTAGTTCGTTTTTATTTGGAGAAGTTGGTGTCATTTGAAAGACTTAGAAACTGGTTGGAAAAACTGTAAAGTTCTATTGTGGCATTTGTCATCTGTAGCAACCAGGTAACCAACTGGAATCATTAGATCCCGAACTGGCATAAAACACACGTATTGATTGATTCAAGGTTTGGTATAAGCACAGGCAATCGTCATTAGGATATCCAGTTCTGGGTACGTGCAACTTCTAGGGCTTGCAAATCACTAAGTGAGGGGCAAGGAAAACTAGACATTAAAAAGGCGAGCCTCGAAAGGTAATTGTCAAAATGCACTTCGCGTTTCCAGTGCGGTTCGGTGGGCACGGTAGGAGTGTGGATGAACATTTCGGAAATAAACACTGACAGCGAAACTTCAGCGGCAGGTAAGGCACAAGCCGGTTCCCCCTGGACGGAAAGAGGCAGGGGCAGTAGTGTTTTCTCCTCGGAACAAGCGGGGCGTGGGGCTGGAAGCGGGGGAGGCGGCGCGGGCCCAGCGATCGCGCCGGCAGGGCCGGGAATTTGGAGAGGATCCCTGGTCGGGCGGCGGCGGCGCGCGGGTGCGCGTGTGAGCGAGCGTGCGGGCGGGCGGGCGAGTGCGCCGAATATTGGCAGCCGAGGAGTGGAGGCTGGGCGGCTCCGACTCCCTGACGCCAGCGCGACCAGATCAATCCAGGCTCCGGGAGCGAGCGAGCGGGCGGGCGGGAGGAGGAAGGAGAGGCCGAGCCGCTGAGCCCGGGCCGACGCTCGGGGAGGCACCCTGCGAGCGCAGCGCGGCGCAGCGCCCGGCCGCCCGGACCGGGGCCGCGGGGGACCCGGCTCGCCCGGCCAACTCGTGCGCCCGCGCGGATGGGCGCGCAGCCAACCCGGTAAAACGAAACAGACCCGAACCCAACTTTCCCCTCCGCCGCGTCCCCGCCCTCCCCTCGGCGCCCCGGGCTTTCCAGCGCCGCCGCCGCCGCCGCCTCGGGCTAGGGCGGGCGCGGGCGGGCCGGGTGGCCGCGACGGAGCGCGGGGCCGGTGGCGCGGGCTGCGGCGGGGAGGGGGTCTCTTCCCCGCGTGGGGCGGATCGGGGGACCCCCCACCCCCGCCCATGATGGCGCCTCCCGGCCGCTCTAAAGGAGCAAACCTGCTACCTTCCGCCCTCGGCGCCGGACCAGCCGGGCAGGGCTCGGGCCGCGGTGCCCCCCGCGTCTTTGTTGGGTCTGCGGTGGGGAAGCCGCGCTCCTGGGCTCCCGGGCTCCCGGCCCTGCCTGCGCCCGGCCCTCCGCGGCCACCCTCCCCCTCCGCCCGTTTCCCTTTCCCTTCCTGCAGCCGGGCTTGGGCGGTCGGCGCGGCCCGCGGGCCCATTGTGTCCCGCGCCGGCCCGGGCGACCCCTGCGGGAGTCGGAGGGCGGCCGCCGGCGCTGCTCTTTCCGCGGAGCCGGGCTCGCGCCAGGGGGACACCCGGTGCCCTGGGTCCCTCCGCGTGCGGGGCGGGCTCGCTCCTCTGCCCCCCACCAGCCTCTTGGGGGTCGAGGTCAAGGAAAGTTCGCACCGAAATTCCCTCTAATTTATTCAAAGGTCTGGCAGCGGCGGCGGCGTGTAATTTTTTTTTTCTCTTCCGCCTATCCCCCATCCCCCCCGCCGAGTCTCCCGAGTGTCGTCTCATTCCTTTCCCTTTCCCGGATTCGATTGCCTCACTGCATGTGTGTTTGTGAGTTCGCGGTGCAACAACTGTTCATTTACTCCGAGCCCGGTCTTTGTTAAGTGTTTCTTCGTGTTGCTAAGGGAAGGTGGGGGTGAAAGAGACGTGGGCTTGTTTTTCTAGTTGATTTATATATATATATATACACACACACATCTATATGAAGGCTTCCAGGGAGAGCGTTTTCTTAATGTACTTTGGGAAGGGCGGGGGAACCGATGCCTGCAGGTTCTTGTAACAACAGTAGCTGCGGCTTTTGTTTATTTTGCGGCGCGGACGTTGTTTCCATGCACTTGCAAGATCGCCGGTAAGGCACTTCCCTTTCTGAAAATCCGGGCGCGTCTCCCAACCATCTCCCGAGAAAGCACCGTCGTCTAAGGGCTGTGACAACCGGCCGCCTGTTTGTTTCCCCTGAGGTTCTCTGGCCGTTGTAGCTGAAGTTTCTTGAGTAGGTGGAATGACACAGAAGTTGCCTCATTTCTCGGTCTGTGGTTCCTGCTGCTGAAACTTGGAGCTCGCCGCTCAATCGCAGAATGCCTTGATTTCAGAACCTTTCTCGCTCTCGTGGCCTGCCGTGGATAGCGTGCTTACCTTCAGGAACACAATGAGAAAACTGTTCTCTGCGCTGGGTTGATTTTTCATCTTGTTTCTAATTACCGCCTGATGCTTTATTGGAGGTAGGTGAGCTGTACTGGAGCCACGATTGAAAAAGAACCGGGCCTGAATCAGTGTTCACGGCCCCGGGGTTTTCCAGTGGTATAAATACTTTGCATCAGTGTTACTCTGTTGGAGGGGCCAGGCCTGAATATGCTGTAGCTGATTTAAGTGTTTGTGCTCCCCTCTCCCTCCATCTTTCTCTTTTGCAGTTACTTGGTATTTCTGTGCAGGTGGTGTACATTTGTACACTATTGCAATTCTTTAGGAAACTGTAACCAGGGTCTTGGGAGATGGTTTTCTAGAGGTGGGTGATGCCAAAGCCTCTGGAGGATTCCAGCAGGATCGGGTTTCTTCTGAGGGTAGGGATTTGTCCTTGATTTAGTTTTGACCGCTCCAGCCATAGGTGTGTAACAAAATACATTTTTCCTGTTTTCAGTGTCCTTTGGTGTTATACCCCGAAGGAGCTGATGACCTTTGCATTTTAGAGAAGTGACAATTTTTAGGCCATTTAACATGTTGACTTATACCTCTTGGAATTCAGTTTTCTACTAAGCTCAGTGGAGCATTCAAAGGAAGTGTCTCATTTTTCCAAATACATTTATTAGTTGAAGACTAAATTGCAGTTTGTAATTTTGATTTCTAGTAATTCTGGGTTTAATAACTTGGTTAGATTGGAAAAAGAATAAACTTGCGTGTAATTAGATGAGTGTATTTAAGCTGCAGTCGCCGCCGTAATCAAGGCCAAGTTGTGTGTGTATAAAAGATCTCATTTGTGTAGTCTTACAAGGCTAATGGAGGCATCACTGAGGCTTTATAAATAATGTAAGTTGTGTATAATGTGAGTCTCCAGAGACGGCACAGAAAGCATCATTACCAGCCTTTTCAACCTGCTTGAGATCTTAAATTGATTTACAGCACTGAACTGGTGCAAAATGATACATCAGGATGACATGGGGTCAGCCTGTAAAAGTCTATGATGTCAGCCTATTAGTTCAGTCATCATAATTAAACCATATTACAGGGGCAGCTGAGCAGGAGTCTGGCGTTATCCTTCAGATATGGGTGGTACATGGATTCTGTTTATAGCGGAAATGCAGAACTGGTGAGGAACGCTCGTATTTCTGAAAAAGAAGAAAGGCTTTCAGAACTCTGAGTTTCTGAAAAGAATTGTAGATAGATTAAGGGATGTTAAGTCTGCGTTAAGTAGCTTTCCATTTGGTAGTGGACAGGCGGATGCTTTGGGAGTGCTGATAAGGACCTTTGCAGCTCCGATCCCTGCACTGAATCATGCTTCATGTGAGCTTGAATTTAACTTGGCCTTAGAGACCTTCTAAAATATCAGAGGACCACATACTTTGCATCTCTGATCCTTAACATGGAGTCACACTGTATTGATGTACGTTATTTCTTTAACTAATCAGAGTTACCTGCTCTCTACTGAAAACAGAGACACTAATATTTGAATTGAACATATGAACAGTTCAGGAAAAGAAGATCCTTCTTTTCTGCTTAAATTTCTGGCACTCCTTGTTCAGTGTATCTGTCATCTGGGGTTGTGCTATCCAATCTGGTAGCCATAACCACATGTGGGTATTTAAATTGGAATTAATTAAAATGAAATGAACAGTCACCTTCCCAGCTGCACGAGCCACATTTCAAATGCTCAGTAGCTTACGTCGCTAGTGGCTACCACATTGGAGAAGGTATACACAGAATGTTCCCATCGTCACAGATGGACAGTGTTGGACACTGCTCCTTTGGAACCTTTGCCTCTCCTCATCCTTGCTTTCTACTCTTCTTTCAGCTGCTACTCTGCCTGTTACCTCTGTGGATGAGTTTGTGGGGTCAGAGACAGAAAGAGCTACATCACTCAATTTTGCTGTTTACTAGTTGCTTTTGTTAAAAAAGCTTGGAAGTGACCATTGAAGCTGCTGCGTAAAATGAGGTTGACTTTTCTGTGGATCCTATTAATCATTGGTGTCATGGACACTAACTTGATTTGGAGCTTTGGGTAGGAGAATTACTAGTAGCTGATTTTTTTTTCCCCTGGTATTTTACCATATCCTTGTCTTTAACACTCTATCTCATTTAAGCCTCAGAACTTCCCCAAGTACTGTTGTCAACATTTTACAGGTAAGGAAACTGAGTTCAGAGCAATTCATTCTCTTGCCTCAGGCTACATAACTAGTGATTATATTCTTAGCAGTGATGTGAACAAGGCCACCTCACTCTAGAGTCTCTCTCTTTAAACTGTTTTCCCCCTTTTAACTGACTTTTTTTAATTGGAGGGTAATTGCTTTACAGTATTGTGTTAGTTTGCTGTACAACAATGTCAATCAGCTTTAAGTATATATGGGATCTTTTCTCATAGCTCAGTGGGTAAAGAATCTGCCTGAAAGGCAGGAGACTGGGGTTCGATTCCTGAGTCGGGAAGATCCCCTGGAGAAGGAAATGGCAATCCAGTATTCCTTCCTGGAGAATCCCATGGACAGAGGACCCTGGCAGGCTACAATCCATGGAGTTGCAAGAGTCAGACACGACTTAGCAACTAAACCACCACCATAGATATATCCTCTCTTGAGTCTCCCCACACCCACCCATAGAGCTTCACTTTTAAATATATTAATATATCTAGAGTACCCGACTCATCATTGTTCTGCTGGGCTTTATTATTCTGGTGTAGACACAGCTTTAATTTTATTTTTACGCTTTTAGGCATATTTGCCTTTTCTTACTGTGCTCCACTGGGTCATTTTCTGTTATCTTTTAAGTGGTTAAGAAAGGAAACAGTGATTCTACATATCTAAGCAGAACATAATTGGAGGAATAATTCTGGCATAAAAGTAATGTATTTCAAAGCCAAATTAGTTTTATCTCTGCTTGTCTAGAAACCTATCACTTTCTTTTCCCTTGCTTTTTTCTTATATAAAATCACAAACTGATGGTGCTAAAAAAAATGTTCCAGTACTGTTTGTCTCATTAAAATTAATCTTCCTTTGGTTGGTAAACACTGCATCTTGAGATGCAAATAGTTCACTGCAAATTCCTTGGAAAACTTTTTTCTTTACGTTTAATGTCTACTTTAGTGTAGTCTTGTAGTTCAGCCAGTGTTAAATTTGGGTGGGGGGCAGGGCCATCAGGGCTGTTTAAGAAATCTGATGAAACCCTGGATCGTCTGTCTCGCTTGCATCCTCTAATCCAAACATGCTTATTTGCTCTGGTAAGCTTGTGTGTACACAAAAGTACCCCAATTGCGTGATATTTCAGGTGAAGGACATCCATGGGCCTGCCTTGCCAAGTGTGCTGATAAACATAGGATTTGTAATTTCCTTTACAAAGCGTAGAGATACTGAGTGTTAAAAACTCCTCAGATGACTTTCTGCTCCAGTTGGTTCCTATCGAGTTGAGTGATCAGGGATCAGGGAGGGACGGAGGACTTGGCTGAAGTCACCGGCCAGTTTCTGGAGGAGGGAAGCCCACGCTTGGATCTCTCTCACTGTCAAGTTCCCAGGTGTTTGGTTTTTTTCCACCATGCCTGCAGTGTTCCTGGGCTTCCCTGGTGGCTGAGATGGTAAAGAATCCGCCTGCAAGGCAGGAGACGTGTTATTCCTGGGTTGGGAAGATCCCCTGGAGAAGGGAATGGCTACCCACTCCAGTATTCTTGCCTGGAGAATCCCAAGGACAGAGGAACCTGGTGGGCTCCAGTGTCACAAAGGGTCAGACCCAGCTGAGCAGCTGACACTTCCCAGTGCTCCTGGGGCTTTGGGTCTGATCATACCCAGTGTTACTTGGGGAGGGGAGGAAAGAAGAATTTTGGGCATGGTGCTGGCTTTGTGTGCCCAACATTGTTTGAGATGATAAGGGATAAAGTCTGATCGCCTCACAGAGACTTTTTTACAGAGTAAAATTGATCTTTTTCTTTTTTAGAGAAGGAAAAGAAAATGCCTCATTTAATCAATGAACCCTTTCTAGAAAATGGGAGATCCAAGATTGTACAAAGCGCAAATGAAATCAGGCAATTCTACTATACAAATCTCCTCTTTCAGCTCTCAAGAAGAAAAAAGAAAATCACATTTCTCACCAAAAGCTAAAGATTGAGGTATTTAGGGAAGGAGCTAGGGGGTACTCGGGAGAGAATTGGAAGGTCTTAGGAGAAAAAGGATAATTTAAATATTCAAAGGTAGAGAAATTTGACTTTAATTATTAAATGACATTGAAGTTGATGAAGTGTTCTCTGCCATTGTACTTCTGTTTGTGGTTTTTCTTTTCTTTTTGAATCACTGTTACAGGTTTATCGTTAAAGGGCATGCAAGTCAGCAACAGCCAGATGGAAGAGATGCGCAGGACACGGTACCAGGAAAAGTGCTCCATGCCCTCCGCAGGCACCCCACCCTCATAGCATCTTTTTTTTTTTTTTAAACCAAGGCTTGCTTATTCATTTGGCTGCATCAGATCTTAGTTGCCACACGTGGGATCTTTGTTGGGGCACATGGACTCTCTAGCTGTGGCTTGCGGGCTTAGTTGCTCCGTGGCATGTGGGATCTTAGTTCTTCAACCAGGAATTGAACCCGCATCCCCAGCATTGCAAGATGGCATCTTAACCACTGGACCTGGGGGAAATTCCTTCTAAGAGCATCTTAATGTGTATTCACCAGCCTGGAGGCTCTGGTCTTAACATTTTGGTACTAAGATGAGCAGGTCGTGCTTTGATAGCAAATAGAGGCATCTCTGTTTTGCCTTGAGCTGAAGTCTCTTGACTGTTTATATCCGTTTTCTGCTATTACCTCGTAGTGCAGCTATTCCAGCTAATCTGGTGATCTGTCATCTGATTTGCTGCAAAAATACCTGAAGTATTTTTAATACTTCTTCTGGAGTTACTGTCTTTAAGAAGAAAAAAAAAAAAAAGCTAAGCTAAGTTGCATGAATGTATTTACTTAAATCTAAGTCTAAATCTTCACTTTGGTGTTCATTATTTTTTTTTACATTTTAATAATCATTTTATTAGTAACAGAAGAATCTCCCTAGTATTTGCATAGTGCAAAAAGCTGTTATTACCCCTAAAATGTGATATAGCAGTCATCCTTCATAACAGCAAAAGAACAAGAGGAAAATCCCTTCATGTTATAATTCACACTAATTTTGCTAGTTTTAATTAGAGCATTACAATGAAGACCTTAAATTATAAATTCATGTGGTATGTTTAGAAATTAAATTACAAAATAATACAAATCCTTTTAAAGTCTAATGTGCCAACAAAGTTTAATTAGGATTCAGTTTTCAGATTAGGCAAACAGTTTGATTCTGTGAAGTGTGTAAAGTTTGGAAGGAACAAGTTAGGAGGAAGATAAATTATTTCACAAACTTTTTTTTAAAGATCAAAAAAAGACACAGTGTTTAAACAGATAAATTAATGTTCTACCTTGTTGACAGCAACATACAGAAAATACTTTTTTTTTTTTTTTTTTTTTTAAGCAAAGTGTTCATTATTAAGATAGTGTCAGTTTTAAAGACATCCTGCTAATCCTAGGCAAAGAAGTAACTTTTACAGCCATTGCTGGCTGACTTGCAGAAGTAGCAGGCCCTGTAGAACATTCATTTGCATAATGAAAACTGTCTTTCAGATGGGAAAAACCAGTCTTTAATAAACAGTTCAATTCCAGTAACTGCATCAGGTTTTTAGGCAGATACTAGGAAGTGCAGTATTTGAGCAGTTTAACTTAACATCTTTGTGATGATTTAATAAGCTAAAATGAGAACTTTAGGGAAGATTCCCTTTTGAAGATAAAGCTTCAGACTTTACGGTTTGCGGGAGTTCATACCTGGCAATTCTCCCAAATCTCTGCTTGGTTCCTGTGCTCACATAGGAGCCTTATTTAGAACCCAGGTCTATGGTGTGTGGATTGATTTCTTAACTAATTTTCTTGAGACAGACAAGCCTGCATTTCAAGGAACACATAGAACATATACAACAGTTAATTATGCATTTTATGCTTTTAACCTCATAATGAAAATGAAAATTCACTGTCATGTTTGTGAAAAGCATAGAGGAGTCTAGCTTTTGATTCAAAAATATATGCATAATTATTTAATGCTTTATTTGTAATTTCCTTTTAATTTTAGGGCAGCTATATTGTATTTTTTCCTACAATCTCAAATAGGATATAGTTACTCAAAGTATTCATTCATTTTACCTCTCTATCTTTTGTAGTTTCTCTGCAGTGTGCTTTTGCAAAGTGGAAGTATTTCAGGCCTCTATAGTTTTTGTTTTTTTTTCTTTTAGTTTCAAATACAACAAGAGAGAAAAGGGAACTAATTATCTTTCAAGTATTATAATTAGGCATTAAATTAAGTCATTATTTAGTTAGCTAAATGCAAGATCTTTTGGGTTTTTTTTCAATTGAGAGAGAACATGTCTTTTTAATGGAGGAGAAGGGTATGAAATATCTCCTTACTTGATAATTTTGATGTAGTGTAGTAATGAGCATATGCTTCACTTAGTCAGCAAATCTTTATTAGTTCAGAGTGGCTCAGTAGTTCGTGAGAAGACAGAAAAAAGTGAAAAATTAGATGCAACATTGCGAGAGTTGTTACATAGTGTTAATAATATGAGGGTAAGTTGTACAGAGAGCACACCTGAGGTCTTCTGTGGTGTGGAAGGACCTGCAGGTTTGCATGGGCCAAAGGATGAGACATGGGGTCAGAAGAGTGGCTTGGAAGACTGGAGGGAACATCAGCCTTAAGAGAACTTTCTGCCGTGATAGAAATGTTCTGTAACGAACGCTCTTCAGTACTGTAGCCACTCATGACAAGTGGCTGTTGAGCATTTAAAATACGGCTAGTGCAGCTGGGGACTGCATTTTTAATTTCGTTAATTTATGTTTAAATAGCTACCTAATTAACAGTGCATTTTTTTTTTGGACAGCACAGATCTGGAGGCCAGCATGCAGCTCCAGAAGGTATTCCCACAGGGGGTTTCCCTGACGGGGTCCTATAGGGCAGTGGTCCCCAACCATTTTGGCACCAGGGACTGGTTTCATCCAAGACAGTTTTTCCATAGACGGGGGTGGGTGTGGGGGATGGTTTGGGGATGATTCAAGCACATTACATTTATTATGCCCTATCAATGTAATGTGCACTTTCTGTTATTATTACATGGTGATATATAATGAAGTAGTTATACAACTCACCATAGTGCAGAACCAGATCATCAGGCATTAGCTTCTCACAGGGAATGTGCATCCTTGGTCGCTCACATGGCCAGTTCTCAGTAGGGTTCGCGCTCCGTTGAGAATCTAGTGCCACCTGCTAATCTGACGGGAAGCAGCGCTCAGGCCGTAACTGGAGGGATGGGGAGCAGCTGTAAATGCGGATGAAGCTTCCCTCGTTCACCTGCTGCTCGCCACGCACGTCCCGCTGTGCGGCCCAGTTTTTCGCTGTGGGTTGCTGTGCCGGGGGTTGGGGCCCCCTGCTGTAGCGTGAGGGGGGAGAGGTGTTCCCCAGGGTGAACTTGGATGGGGATTTGAGGACCTCAGCGTGCCTGAACAAGGAAGCATTGGGAAGTCACTGGAGGTGTTTGAACATGCAGTTTGCACTGGAGAGGGTAAAGCCCCTATGCCAGCAGATAGATAAGAAAGCACTTTGAGTTATCTTTCTGATGGGGTGGGTTTTGTGAGTGAAAAAAAACCACTTGGTAGTTATTTGACGATAGAGTAATGGGGGAGAGATGTCAGAGATTACGCTTAAGTCCCAGTCTGTGCCTGCTCAGTTGTTTAGTCATGTCCAGCTCTTCGACTCCACAGGCTGAGGCTCTTTGGGCTCCTCTGTCCATGGGATTCTTCAGGCACGAATACTGGAGTGGGTTGCCATTTCCTTGGCCAGGGCCTCTTCCTGACTCGGGGATTGAACCTGTGTCTCCTGCATTAGCAGGTGGATTCTTTACCATTGGGTCACCTGGGAAGCCCTTCCAACCTGAGTGGGTAGAAAATTAATAAAGTCTTTAAAAGAACAGAGAACTGGCTATGGAAGGAAGGCTGTGTGAATGACAGGTTGAATGTAACGCGGTGTACCTAAGTGTTCTACGGGCACGTTAGAGACACATAGCTACACTGAAGTCTACGGAGGGGCTCGGAGCTCTCTGTAGACTCCACATAGTCAGCTGCTGGGAAGGACAGTGGAGCATCCAGGAATGGACGGGCATTTGGAGAGGGTCATGAATGGAGAAGCTGAGAGCTGGTGGGTTGCCTCTTCCACTGATGCCCACGATTAGGAACTAGTAGAAAGGAGAGTGGAGAAGGCAACGGCAGCCCACTCCAGTACTCTTGCCTGGAGAATCCCATGGACAGAGGAGCCTGGTAGGCTACAGTCTGTGGGGTCGCTGAGAGTCGGACATGACTGAGCGACTTCACGTTCACTTTTCACTTTCATGCATTGGAGAAGGAAATGGCAACCCACTCCAGTATTCTTGCCTGGAGAATCCCAGGGACGGCGGAGCCTGGTGGGCTGCCATCTATGGGGTCACACAGAGTCAGACACTACTGAAGTGACTTAGCAGCAGCAGCAGCAGAGAGAGGCATGTTTGGAGTAGACCAAAGAAGGGACTGGAAGATGTGGGGTCAGGGGGGTTAAACCAGGGAGCCAAAAGGAGAGAGAGCCCAGAGGAATCTCTGGGGAGCGTGTTGTGTGGTTCAGGGTGAAGGAGAGAATGTCAGGGTTCATCAACTGAATGCAGCTGAGATGAAGAGGCTGCGTAAATTGAGAGAGAGTCTTATACTCCCTCAAGTGACTTACGTTTCAAAATTGATGATACTTCTTCATATTTGAAGCTTGAGGGAAAGAAGTTAATGGACAAAGAACCATCACAGATGATGGAGTTAGTGATCTGGAGATGGTGACGAAACCACAGTCATGGTAAGGAGGGAGACTGCGAAAGAGGCAGATTGGGGCCCATAGAAGAGAGGGAAGTGGCTGGCCGCGCTCATGCCAGCTTGGCTGGTTCCCTCAGTAGAGGAGGAGACAGGTCAGTGCCTCCATTGGGATAGTGAGCAGGAGTGGAGGATCAGAAAACGGTACTGAAGATATAAGAATAATACAGACATTTTGGAATAACTGTCATAGTTGGCATGCTAGGAGATCTATGGAGAATTTAAAGTTTGAACAGCCCAAGGAAGCCTGGGGTAAAGTTTGATGTGGCTGTGGAGCAGACTAGTGTTGTTGCTTTTTAGTGTTGGTATAACTTGGTGGCCTGAAAGTAAGAGTGGAGAAGAGTGCTGGCAGAGATGATTCTGGCCTAGGGATAGCAAACAGGTTAAGAAATGAGGCATTAGAGTCAGGTTGCCTGGGTTTAAGTCCATGCTCCTAACATTTACTACCTTTTTGGGTTTTTTTTTCTTCCAACTTTGGGAAAGCTACCATTAACTTTCGTATGTCAAGTTTCCTCATCTGAAAAATAGAGATAGTAGTCTCAGCCTCAGAATTGATATAGTAAGATGAGTTATCCTTCCATATTTTATCCAAGATGCTGCTAATCGTAAGATGTTATTTCATATACTGCTGAGGAGAAAAACCATCATATGGGGACCACATGCCATTGATTGTAAATTTCCTGGTTTGGAGCGGGTGCATCTTGCTGTCAGCTATGTAAAGAATACATGAAGGGCTTAGCCTGGGACCTGGCACATAGTGAGCCTTCAGAAAATATTAGTGTTCATTTGTAAGAGGCAATGTGATTTTGAAGTCTAGAATGTTAACGAGAGCAATATCGAATCCAATCTAGATAAGGGGTCACAGGTTCTAAGGCATCTAATGCATTAAATGAACTGAAAAGGGTTAAGCAATGAGAATCCCGATAAATGAAATTGTAAAATATCAGGTTTGGGAATTTGTAGAGCAAGTGTTTCCCTGACAATTCCAGATAAATCTTTTTAAGAAAAGTATAGTAGTTGAATTAAGAAAAGAATCTCCTTTGATGACTTTTAAAAGTTGTTTAAGTTGCCCAGAGCTTTTAAAAGTATTCTAAATTTATCTTTGTGCTTTTCTTACAGTGTTCATCAGTGTTAAAAATTTTTTTTTTTTTAAATCAGAGAATACATTCTCAGTGCAGAAAAATTCTGGCATGGATTCTTGTCAGAATGGAAGGGGGAGATTGATTTTTGATAGTTATTGATTGAGTGAATTGACTGTCATTTTCAAAAGATAGTAGAAGGGTAGTATCAATAGCTACCTATAGAGCTCTTCTAATCATGGCTCCAAAGGCAGAAACCATAAGGAAAAATTTATACATTGAACATCTGTGTGACCAAGCACACATTCATGAATGACCACACTCAAAAACACAACCTTTCAAATCTGCAGCAAGTTAAACTTTCTTTGTAAGAAACTTTTTAAATCAATAGGAAATACACCCCTGCAGAAAATTGGTACATGGACCTAGAGAGTATTATACCAAGTGAAGTCAGACAGACAAAGACAAATATCATAGGATGATATTTATATGTGGAATCTAAGAACATAATACAGTGACCTTAATTGCAGAACAGAAACAAACTCACAGAAAATAAACTTACGGTTTCCAAAGGTGAAAGTGAGGGAGGGATAAATTAGCAACTTGGGGTTAACAGATACACACTACTGTATATAAAACAGATAATCAGCAAGGGCCCACTGTATAGCACAGGGAACTGTATTTAATATTTTGGTATAGCTTGTACTGGTTTGTTGTTGTTCAGTCTCTAAATCATGTCTGACCCCCGTGGACAGCAGCTCACCAGGCTTCCCAGTCCTTCACTGTCTCCCAGAGTTTGCTCAGATTCATGTCCATTGAGTTGGTGATGCTATCTAACCATCTCAACCTCTGCCATCCTCTTTACCTTTTGCCTTCGATCTTTCCAGTGAGTTGGCTCTTTGCAGACTGTAGTTTGCCAAGCTTCTCTGTCCATGGAATTCTCCAGGTAAGAGTACTAGAGTGGATAGCCATTCCCTTCTCCAGGGGATCTTCCCGACCCAGGGACTGAACCCAGGTCTCCTGCATTGCAGGTGGATTCATTACCATGAGCCACTGGGGAAGCCCAGTTTGTAATGGAAAAGAATCTAAAAAGAGTATATGTATAACCGAATCATTTTGCTATACACCTGAAACACTATTAACCACCTATGCCTCAATAAAAAAATAAATTCTGATCTCTTAAAATTGGTAAAGGGCATGAGCAAGCAATTCACAAACAAATGCAAACTAATAGAAGTGAGATGTTCTGCCGTGCCCTGGATGAGACTCTTCATTGGAATGGGGACAGTGTCTTCTCTTTTACTTGATTGTATCATTCTTGTGGACCAGGAAGGATCAGTCTGGGGAAACTGCACTTTTCTCACTGAAGGAAAGGAAGCCACAGTTTCCTTGCCTCCTGAGAGAAGCTGGAGTACAAAGAGGTACCCGATGAATCTTAAGTTGGAATGTTGAGAGACAAGCCAGCTCCATCCCATTTCCTTAATGTTGCCCCACGCCCCTCATGACTTTGGGCTCGGAGTCTCCTTGTTAGCACGTGTTCCCAGCACTTCGGGGCTGCCAGGTCCAGGCAGTTTCCCAGCTGGCACAATCAGTGCACCTCAAGGATACCAGTGCTCCATAGAGCATATCGAGATGGGCCCCTTTCTCTCCTGCCTGAGTCATGGGATTAGATTTGATTCATTGCAGTGTTTCCTTTTTCATACGAGACACAGCAATGGTCTTGAAACATGGTTTTGATTATTGAGCTAGACTGGCTCATAAGGTATTAAAAATAACAAGTTTCCTCACACAGTAAAGCCTCGTATAAAGTGAAAAAAATTTCAAGTTAGGCATCAGCATTTAATTGTCTCTTAAAGGTAATACTGTAAGTCTCCTGCATACAAACAAGTTCTGAGAGCCCGTTCGTAAGTCCAGCTTGTTGGTAAGTCTGACAAAGTTAGCCTAGGTAGATTTAACTAACACAATCGGCTATATGGTAGTACTGTACTGTATAGATTTATAATACCTTTCACATAAATAATACATTAAAAGCAATAAAGGAGCCATTTTTAATCTTACAGTAGAGTACCTTGAAAAGTACAGTAGTAAGGTACAACAGCCGGCACGCAGGGTACACTTGCATCTTGAATGTCCAAGGCTTGAAGGTTCGTATGTAGGGGACTTACTGTAGTTAAGATTGTGGGTGTAAGAAAGGCTTTTCATGTGACACCAGTTGTTGGTGGGGTCCTTACCTAACTGAGGTACACTCAGACTTATCTCAGCATTGAGTTTTTTACCCGGCTGCTAGACAGAAGAGAGTTTGTCAGCATCTTCTGCCCCACCATCTCCTTTCTTTAAAAATGATCTACAAGTATTTCAACATTTGCGGGGGGGTGGCTCGGGGAAGCTTTTGAATCTCACCCACAGGCTTACCCCTGGGCCTGTTACCTCTCCTCTTCATTCCTGGGTCCTTTTGGGGGGCGGTGACTAGGAGCAGGGGGCCTGAACCTGTAAGCATTAGTCAGACACATCGCTCAGACTCTCTAAACAAAGTTGGGGAAGGAGGAGCAATGCAGGCACCAAGAGTCTTTTGGTTTTATCAAAGTGTGTCTTTAATTTTATGGGTAGCTTTGCAAAGGGAGTGGTAAGGCTGCAGTGAGTGTCTCTGTAGGAATTACACCCTCAGCCCTCTGCCATCCCATCTGTTACAGCTTCATGTTGTGCTGTGTCCGTTGCTGGCTTTGCAGTCCGGTATAATTAATAACAACCTCTTTCTTCCCCCAGTGTTCGTGTTGTGTGCTCAGGACTTCTATTCAGTTTGTTCAGGCTCGAGAGAACGTTTGATTAGTTTCAAATGGTCGTCTGTTAAACTGTGAACAAAATTAACTTGATTATCATTGAAATGATCGGCATTCAAACTGTCTTGATAGCATTTATTTGCATGGAAACGCTGAAGACTTCTGTCTTGTCACACTGTCCAGGCTGAGATGTTGATCTGTAGTCCAGGAAAGCCTGCTTTAAAAATAGGTGCACCCTCACTGAGTGGTTCTGCTTTTTGTTGAGCTGGTGTTAATCAATTCTGCAAGTATTTGACACGTCCAGCACTGAGTTCTATCTCGGGGAGGGAGAGAGAAGCATCTCAGTCAGTTTTTGCCCTGCAGAAGCAGTCTTACTACCGATAAGAGGAGACTATGATTCTTTGGTGGCTCAGAGGGTAAAGAGTCTGCCTGCAATGCAGGAGACCCAGGTTCGATCCCTGGGTTGGGAAGATCCCCTGGAGAAGAAAATGGCAATCCACTCCAGTATTCTTGCCTGGGAAATCCCATGGATGGAGGAACCTGGCGGACTACAGTCCATAGGGTTGCAAAGAGTCGGACACGACTAAGCAACTTCACTTTCACTATCATGATCATACGAAAAGTTAAATAACAAGGCATCATTATTCATGTTATAGCATCTTTAGGATGTAACTCCAGTAATTGGGATGGCCTTTTAGAATCAAGGGATTGAAAGAAATTGGATGCAATTGATAGAACTCCTGTGTCCTGCCCACTTCCAGCTTAGTGGATGGAGTCTTTAAGCAAGTTTTTGAGAGTCTTTATTTATACTTCTGTTGGTAGTGTCTCTCTTAGCTTGATAAAGTTGACATAAGGGGTCATAAATGTGGGATTTGCTCTGAGAGCTTGTAACTTTGGGGAAAAACATGAACTTTGTCTAGTTGGCTTCTGTTTTAATAGCTTTTATTAGAGTTATCTTAGAAGACTTAGAAGATAATGGCTACCCACTCCAGTATTCTTGCCTGGAGAATTCCATGGACAGAGAAGCCTGGCAGGCTACAGTTCATGTGGGTTGCAAAGAGTTGGACATGACTGAGCGACTAAGGCTTTCACTTCACTTTCATTCGGTTTTTAGACTGCGTTCCTTGAGGGTATGTGGACAGTATCTTTATGATTTTTGTGTTAGCCCAGTGATTCTCACTTTGCACATCAGAATCCTGTGAAGGACAGCACTGCACAGACCCCGGGGCCCAACTCACAGATGAGTTTCATGTACAGCAGCAATAAGAATTGTCGGCTTGACACGTGGTAGTTTTGAGTGAATTTCTTCATTTCAGTGTCTTTAAAAACATGTCAGGAAACAGGACTTGTGGCGTGTCGTAGGTCCTTTGTGAGCACGAAGTCTTGATACCCAGCAGTGCTAGGTGCCGGGTGATACCTAGGCTAGGTGCTCCATGCTCCCCAGGTAGTTCTGAGGGTTACTGTTTTCCACCCCCTTTTTTTCTCTGAGGAGAAAAGAGAATGTGTGTCTTTGAAAGCTTTCCCTTTTCCCTCCTTGAAGGAATCAGCAATTCCTTGTGTGCAGGAATCTAGAGGTGGGGGCTCATAAAGACAGTGGTTGGGACCGCAGGCATCAGGAGCTCACGAAGAGGAGAAAGGTGTTAGAGGAGAGCGGGGGTCGTCCGCAGAGTCTGGAGGAGAGCGGGGGTCGTCGGCAGAGTCTGGAGGAGAGCGGGGGTCGTCGGCAGAGTCTGGGGGAGAGCGGGGGTCGTCGGCAGAGTCTGGAGGAGAGCGGGGGTCGTCGGCAGAGCCTGGAGGAGAGCGGGGGTCGTCGGCAGAGTCTGGAGGAGAGCGGGGGTCGTCGGCGGAGTCTGGAGGAGAGCGGGGGTCATCGGCAGAGTCTGGGGGAGAGCGGGGGTCGTCGGCAGAGTCTGGAGGAGAGCGGGGGTCGTCGGCAGAGCCTGGAGGAGGAGAGCGGGGGTCGTCGGCAGAGTCTGGAGGAGAGCGGGGGTCGTCGGCAGAGCCTGGAGGAGAGCGGGGGTCATCGGCAGAGCCTGGAGGAGAGCGGGGGTCGTCGGCAGAGCCTGGAGGAGGAGAGCGGGGGTCGTCGGCAGAGTCTGGAGGAGAGCGGGGGTCGTCGGCAGAGCCTGGAGGAGAGCGGGGGTCGTCGGCAGAGCCTGGAGGAGGAGAGCGGGGGTCGTCGGCAGAGTCTGGAGGAGAGCGGGGGTCGTCGGCAGAGCCTGGAGGAGAGCGGGGGTCGTCGGCAGAGTCTGGAGGAGAGCGGGGGTCGTCGGCAGAGCCTGGAGTAGCGCTTTTGCGTCACAGCTGTGGGGAGGGCAGCGCTGTGACCACCAGCATCTCATGGGGAGAGGCCAGGGATGTGGCCAGATGTCCTGTGATGCCGAGGGTGAGAAGCCCTGGACCAGGGGAGAACCAAGGGGACCAGGAGGCAGATAGGACCCAGGCGTGGTTGTGTCCCTGGCCGCTGCTGCCGCCACACCTGTCTGCCGTCGGCTGTGTCATTGTCCCTCCCCCAGATCCTCCGAGTTGAGAGCACTGTGTTTTGCCCGTCTCTCGATAGCATTGTGACTACCAGCTGTGTAGGAGCCTTTAAAATGCACAGCTTAGTATTTTCTAGAATAAAATGTGATAGTTGGCAGAGTCCTTTAGTTATTTTCCATCTCTACATTTACTTGAATGGAACAGTGTTAACCTCGTGGGAAAAAAAAGAGCCAGTAATTTTTGTCCTGTTTTGTGTATATTTTCAGTAAAGGACCTAAAGTAAAACTGGAAGAAAACATTAAAAAAAAAAATCTAGTAAGTCAATCTCTGAGGAAATCAGAATGAAAGGAAACTTTACAATCTTAACAGAGTCTGGCTACTAAAAACTTAATTTTTAAAATATTATTTCTTAGTGAGCTAAAGTTGCTCAGTCATGTCCAACTCTTTGTGACCCCATGGACTATACAGTCCTGGAATTCACCAGGCCAAAATAGTGGAATGGATAGCTTTTCCCTTCTCCAGGCGGTTTTCCGAACCCAAGGATTGAACCAGGATTCTCCTGCATTGCATGCGAATCCTTAACCAGCTGAGCCACCAGGGAAGCCCAGGATTACTGGAGTGGGCAGCCTGTCCGTTCTTTAGCAGATCTTCCTGATCCAGGCATCAAACCAGGGTCTCCTGCATTGTAGGTAGATTCTTTACCAGCTGAGCTACCAGGGAAGCCCAAGTTATTTCTTAGAGCATCATTTATAAAGGAAAGGTTTGGGATAGCCCAAGTGTTTCCCGTTTAGGAGTGGATAAGAAATTACAGCCGTGCTGCTACTTTTTTAAAAAAGAAAAAACCTTGAAAAATTCTGGAGATGATGATTGTGATGGTTGCTTAATGGGGTGAACATACTTAATGCTACTAAAGTGAACACTTAAAATGGTTAAAATGAAAATTTATGTTTTGTATATTTTCCACACAAAAAGTGCCATATGAAAGAGGAAAAAAAAACCACTACACAGTAATTGGTAAAAATAAACTAGATTTCAAACAAAAAAAAAAATAATCAGTGAGAATGTAAAGAAAATGAATTTCTTTAGAGGAGTTTAATTGTAATGTTCCACAGACTCATCACAAGAAAAGAATATTAATACTCAAGCACATAATGTGGGCTGTTAGTGTGAAGTAATGGTGCTAACTGCCTTGTGTCTTTGTTGAGTTATAACTTTTTATCCCTGTTTTAGGCTCTTTAGATGAAAATGGACTTAATCTCATACTTGCTGCCCTGGTAAAACTCTTAGTTTTTCCATATTCTAGGAAAGTGGCAAGGTACCAAGAAGGAAAACAACACCAAAAACAAAAATAAGTTGGGGCGGGAAGGAGCTAGAGGGATTAAAATAAAACTGTAAGCAAATCCTTGCTTGTCAGTCCCTCTCCTTTATGCATGAGACAAAGGAGGAGGTTATTCAGGAGAAGCAGGAATGGTAGACGGGTTGCCTTGGCAAGCCCTTAACCTTGCTGCACTTTGGTTTCATCATCTCTAAAACAGTCTTTACGTCATGGGATTCCTGTAAGGATTAAGAGAGTTAATAGGTATAAGTGCTTGGGGCTTCATTGTGGCGGCAGTGGTGGTGATAGCAGAATGATTTTCTTGCTCTCTCTGCATACTTGAGCTGTGTTGGAAATTGACGGCAACCATCACCATGGATACGCTCTTGCGTGGTGTTTCCCATAGAACCACCGGCATGACAGTCCTTTGAAGTGGGTGGTGAGAGTTTATGGAGTCTTCGAACTGGGATATTTCAGATATTCTGTAAAGACTACTGCCAATAGGATGAATTTCGAGAGGAGGATTAGAGTGATTCCTGTGACAAAATAGGTTTTTAAGTTTTTATAATATAATAAAATGACTATAGTTAACTCTGTCATCTATGTATTTTCCACAGCAATATTAGAATCTTGAACAGGCATTTCTTTAGAATTTGCTGTGTTCTCAGAGTATAGAATAGTTTTATGATTAGTGTAATTAAGCAAAGTGTGCTAAGGAATGAAAAGCTTCTTTGATAAAAGTGTAATACCTATTTGAGAAGCAATGGTTAATTTTTATTAAGGCTGCTTTGGATTATCCATTCTGTAGTTCATCCCCACTGATGCACATGGTTGATAGCTGAAGCTCGTTTGGATTTCTGCATCAGGGTAGGTAACAGAAAGCCCAGGGTGCACAGGAGATGGAGTTGTGGTGAAGAAATGGCCTAGGTTTTTGTCCACCCTCCCTTAGATAATTACAGAGCCTGAACACGTCCTGCGACTCTTATCACAGTCAACCTGATGATGTGGTTCTTCCACCCTTCACGCCTCGCCTCCGCTCAACAGCTGTGAGCCTGGTGATGCTGTGAGCTGTAGCCTCCCCAGTTTTTCCTGCCGTCCCTTTATGTAAGCACTTAGAGAACTGCTCAGTTAAATAGCGAATCAGTGGAGAGTAAAAGTTTCTTAGAAAGTTGAACATACAGAGGAGGAGGAAGCCTTCTAAGTGCACTGTGTTGATTGGGTTTTTCCATCCCCGTTGGTAAATAACTGACTCTGGGGAGGCTGATAGGCAGAACTGGACTAAACAGCTGATCTGAGGCGAAAGCGGCCTAGGTTTCTGTGCAGGTCTCACCTGATCCGTGGGTGACGCCTGCTTGTACCCACAGCATTACTTCCCTAACCGATGAGAGACAAGCGCCTCTGCTGCTGTGTCGCTCTTGCTGGAGGGAGCTCTTGCTGGAGGGTAAAGCGGGCGGCCGCTCTTTGCTCAGTTCTCCTCTGTGAAGGCCTCTTAAGTCCAGCTTGGGTTTTTGGCAGATTGAAAACAAGATGTCATTGATTGTGAAGGGGAGTGAAATCTGGCCGATCTCAATGTTTGTCACAGTGGTTATGTAAACTTAGATTTTAAGGAGTTATTTTTATTCTTCCAAATAACAGATTGACATACTGGGAAAGGACAGGACTGAATTGCTTTTGAGGTATCTGATTAATACAGAACATTTCTTTGGTAAAAAAAATTCAAGCATTGAAAAATGTGAAGGATATTTGAATTATTAATGGGAAAGGGACTAGAACGGGGAGGGAACTTATTTTTTGTTATAATATGCCATTTTGTAAAATTGAGTTTTTTGATCATGTGGTTGAATTGCTTAATAAAAAAGTACATTCCCATCAAATATCCTGTTCACCCAGAATTAGATCATATATCCCAAATCCATAAATAGGAATGAATACATTTCTGTGAAAATCCTAGTTCAGTGATAATTCTCTTCTATACAGAAACACTTTCAATGATTTTTTTTTCTTTATAAAAAGATAAATCTTGCCACCTGTTAGTCATAATATTGTCTTCTGGGGCCATGTAGAACAAATCTCTTAACCTACTTTGAGTTTTTATTTGTTTTTATTATTGGGGCTTTAAAATTGGAAACAGTTACTGGTTGTAAGTAAAAATGGTCTGCTCTCCTGCTCTCCTCTCCACCAGCTCACTCCCTAAAGTAACTGCTTTTTCAGCTTTGTTTCCTTCCTGGCTTTTCAAGGTACACATATATTTTACATGTACAGGTTTTGTTTCTATTCGAGTTTTTAAAATGAGATTGTACTGTGTGTAGTGTTCTGCAGCTTTTTTTTAACTAAACAATTATCATGTTTTTTTTTCCATGTTAGACATGAAAGGCTGTCCTCCCCCCATTTTTTTAACAGTTAACATCTTTGTCGGATGTACTATAAGTCAATCATTCCATTATTGTTAGACCTCTGGGTTATTTGGTACGTGAGTGGTCTTGAACATAGATCAGGCTCATCTGAGGATGTTGCTTCCCTGGGAGCTGCTTCTCCGGCTGTTTTCTCTCATAACCCTCATACCACAGGGTCTACAGGAGTGGGGGTCTCCCCGCTGCCCGCCTCAGGCCATTCTTCCAGCATCCTCCATGAAAACACCCAGCTGTGACTGTCGTGGCAGACTGTGCCACACCCCCCACCTCCTCCCTCACTGCTCCAGGATTCTCTGTCCTTATTCCCTTCGTTGGCGCAGACAGTAAAGAATCTGCCTGCAGTGTGGGAGACAGGAGACATGGGTTCAGTCCCTGGGTCGGGAAGACCCCCTGGAGAAGGAAGTGGCAACCCACTCCAGTATTGTTGCCTGGAGAATCCCATGGATGGAAGCCTGGTGGGCTACAGTCCATGGAGTCACACAGAATCAGACACAACTGAGTGACTAACACACACACTCCCTCTCTCTCTCCCCTGCTCCCTTTCTGCCTCCCATGATCATTCTTGAGAGAAGCCTGCTGGGCTACAGTTCATGGGGTCGCGCAGAGGCAGACATGACTGACTCACACACACCCACTCCCTTTCTACCTCCCGTGATCATTCTCGAGCTACTTCTCTGGTGACCTTTGACCCCCACCTCAGGTACCCCATCTCATAGGGCTGTGATATGGGATTTTAAGACCCCAGAATTAAAAATTAAACAGACACCACCAACTTTATGGATAGGTATTTTCTTCATAAAATGTATTTGTTCATAGCCGTAACTTCAGAATGTGTTAGTCGTTCAGTCATGTGACCCCATGGACTGTATAGCTCTCCAGGCTCCCCGGTCCATGGGATTTTCCAGGCAAGAATACTGGAGTTGGTTGCCATTTCCTCTTCCAGGGGGTCTTCATGACCCAGGGATTGGATCCCGACCTTTGCATCTCAGGCAGATTCTGCACCGCTTGAGCCAGGGCAGTAGCTAAGGTCTGACCGTTTGCTGGACTGATGCCAGCCTTTATCGTCTTGAACTACAACAACTGCTGTGGCTTCCTCACCGGTCTGCTTACTCCTTCCCACTCTGTATCAGTCTTCTTCCTCCTGCTCCCCCACTTTCAGCCTGTTCTCAGCCCACCCACACCGCAGTCACCCCGTGAAGCTGGCGGTGGGACCACGTTGGCACCTCTGCCCCCAGCTCAGTTCAGAGGGAAAGCTCCAGAGTCCTCCTGGCTCTCCTGTCTGCTCCTCCCCTTCCCTCTCCGTCCGGGCCGTGCTGGACTCCGTGCTGCCCCTGGCACATTTCAGGCACATTCTTGCCTCTTGGCCTCTGCCCTTCCTTGCTTCCACTCTGCTTGACATATGCATCCTCAGATTGGCTCCATCCCTCACCTTTTTAGGCTTCTGTGGGAAGATCACCTTCTCAGTGAGGTGACCTGAACCACTAGAATGTAGGTCTCATGAAGGCATGAATTTTTTTTTTTTTAAACTTCTTTTTCCCTCTTGTTCAGTGCTGTGACCCAGTGCTTAGAATATTGTCTAATATAGGGGCCCAGGTTTGATTCCTGGCCAGGGTACTAGATCCCATATACTGCAACCAAGACCTGGAGCAACCAAATAAATAAATATTTAAAAACAAAGAATAGTATCTCATATATTCTGGGGGTTTGTCAAATGAGCTGAAAGACTGCAGTGGTTATCAGCTTTTCTTTTTATCATTTTCTTTATAATAAGTTCAAACTTCACTGGACAGACAAAAACTAGGACACAAACTGTGTGTGTAAACAGAATATTAAAATTAGCTTACTGTGAACCCACTCTGTAAATATGTTACATTTCTCAGCATGTTAGAATTCTCAAATCAATTTTACGTATTCCTATTTAAGGCTGGTAACAACCCAGCGGGGTAGGTGGTGAAATCAAAATTTCGTGGAAAAGCAAATTGAGGCTCAGAGGTGTTTTATAGCTGCTAAGTGGGAAGCTTCCCTTTAGACCTGCCTTTTTTCATTCCAACTGAAGCTCCTGTTTTCTCACTTAGAAACGTCTTAAAATGACAGAAACATGGTGGGGATCTGATCTGGAAGTCTGGAGACGGGGTCCTGAATTCTCACTCTGGGTTTTCGCCTGCCTTTTGGGTCCATTTCGCAAGCGCATAAAATAAATGGTTCGCTTTAAAATTCCTGACAATGACAGAGCAACAAGTTTTATTTCTCTCACCTGTGGAGGAAGTGGCCTCCACCCAGTTTTACTGAATTAGGAGGGAAGTGATTTTTTCAAGTGATAAAAAGAAATAAAATTCCACGTTCTTCCCAGAGGAGGAGTTAACAATTGGGAGAGTGGCGTGAGACTGCATGTTGGTTTGTAAAAGGATATAACTTGTAAAGATGTTTCCTTTGATGCCTGTGATGAATATGGATGTGTTTCCCTTTTAGAGGGTTCTGATTAAATGACTCAATTAAGAGCAGAGCTGGAGGATCTAAATATAGGGAGAGGGCGCAGGCCGCCTGCCCGGCGTATGTCACTCACCCCTGCAGATGTGCGTGTTTGTGGTCATAAACAGCACCTGTGAGATCGGTGCAGGAGCAACAATGTTCCAAACACTGAAATACAGCAGGATTGGTGGGTTTTGTTTTGTTTTGTTTTGTTTTAAGTACAAAGGTTAGTTTTTTTTCCTCCTCTGGCCTATTCTGTTTTCATCTGTGAATTTAGTATTTGAATTACTTATTGTTTTAACCTGATGAATAGACCTCAGTATCTCTTGTGGTTTAAACTGTAGATCTCCTGCTTACTAGAAAATGATCTGGAATAAGTAACTCAACCTCTGATCCTCAGGTTTATTAGTAAAATGGAGATAATGATATGCATCTTGAAAAGTTGGTATAAAAAGTCAGTATGAGTGTGAAAACTATCAATACAATCCTTCTAGTAAGGTAATAGCCCAACTAAAATAGTTTCTTCCATTTGTTAATGATTGAATCATTCATAACTCGTCACTTAATGGAAATTTACCACATTTAGCATTCTTTGCAAGCTATAAAATTGCTCTTTTATGATAATTTAAAAGACTCAAAAGAAATTTTTTTCTGAGAGACAACTACTGCAGACCTTTTCCTCTGGTAGACAGACAGTAAAGTTTGAAAATGCCTCTGCTCTTCCAGTGTTTGAGTAAGCAGGTGCAAGCCAGTAACTGTACAGTTCTTGAGTTGAGGTGACTACAGATGAGATTTTTCAGAATGATGTCGTTATGACCTGGATATCTTGGAAGGCTTACCACCTACAGAAGGACAGTTTTCCATTATAAGCATAAATTTGAGGAGGGGAATTCAGGGGGGTTAAAGAGTGCTATACAACTTTTAGGAACTTCCCTGTAACTCATACGGTAAGGAATCTGCTTGCAATGCAGGAGACCCGGGTTCGATCCCTGGGTCAGGAAGATCCTCTGGAGAAGGGAATGAACAACCCACTCCAGTATACAACTTTTAGAGGAAGTGGCAAGGAGATGTAGAAATAAGCCAAGTTTCTTGAAGTTGAGGACAGTAAGGAAACTCTGCTTTAAGCATCTACCTACCTAACTAATAAACATGTATCATCTGGTGAAACAAAACCAAACGGACACTATTCTGCAGGGAATATCTGTGACTAAGAAAAATTGATCAGGTGCCCTGTCAGCAGCCTGAATTTGTCAGGATGGAAGGACTTGTGTATGCTGAGCAGAACCAGAAAGAGTTCTTGTCTTGAAGAATTTTCCAACAAAATGAACACATATTGAAGAGCGTACTTAGCCCAATTGAAAATGTAAACTACAGCACTATCATTAGAGACACATCTAAGTGTGACATCCATAAATCCTTGATTCCTTTTCATTGAGAGGATGGTGATTTTGAAATCATTTGGCTGATATATTACAGCTTGCAGTGAACTTCCAAGTGGCAGGTGGCAAACTCGTCCTTTTCTTTTTGATTCCTACGATTCCCGCTCACTTCACACTCCGTTGAGAGAGACCACATCTCGGCAGCTCTGGCTGGCTTGTCCCTCAGATCACACCTAAGAGACTGGAAGAGAGGCTGTTGGTGCCTGTATTTTTTTTTTTTTTTTTAATTTTTATTAGTTGGAGGCTAATTACTTTACATCATTACAGTAGTTTTTGTTATACATTGATATGGTGCCTGTATTTTAAAGGCACTGGTACCTGCATGATTGCATGATGAAAATTAGCTTTCAAGAGCTGGTCCTCTCTTCCACCTTCACCCCCTAGTTTCTCCAGATTTGGAAAATTAATCTCTGAAAAAAAAATTTTAATGAAAAAGAGGCAGACTAGCTATTCTTTGTCATCAATCTCACATTTAGAAAGTGGGGAGAGGTTTGGAAGTAACTGAAACAGGCTTAATAGTAAGAAATTCAGGAAAGTTAAATCTGTCTTCTGGGTGTTTGGGCTTTCCTGGTGTCTCAGCTGGTAAAGAGTCTGCCTGCAATGCAGGAGACCTGAGTTTGAAAGATCCCCTGGAGAAGGGAAAGGCTACCCACTCTGGTATTCTGGCCTGGAGAATTCCATGGACTGTATAGTCCATGGGGTCGCAAAGAGTCGGACACAACTGAGCAACTTTCACTTTTCTGGGTGTTTGTGTCAACAGGACATTGCTGCTGTTCCAAGACCAGCAGAATTCCTCTGTGGTCTACAGTGGATGTTCATATTACTTTATTGTATAGGAGCTATAAATATGTATATTTATAGCTTATATATATATATACACACACGTATATATATTTCCCCCCTAAGGACTCAAAGTAGAGTTCCTTTTAGCCCAACTTCTGAGCAAAGAAATAGAAGGTTTAAAAAGTGCCTTCAAGTCTGTCAAAAAGATAGAGATTTTAGTCATCTGCACTTTCTTCTTGTTCTAGGATTTTTTTTCCCCTTCATTTTGATTAGTGGCAAGCTTTATTTAGCTGCGTTTGACCTGTTTGGAATTGGGAAATGTTGAATGGAAGTTGAGGGCTAACTGCCGCTTGTTTGATATAAGAAAAAGAAATGCAGAGGGTCTTCACCTATTTTCTCCTACAGGACAAGTATCTCAAAAGTGAGTCCTAGTTGGAGTAACCGGGAGAAGGAAACATTTGAACAGATGATTTGTTGAAATCAAATCATAGACGATTTTTTACTTTGGGGTCTTTTCTGAGACTGAGATAACTAGAGAAAACCCTTCTCTCTCTCTCCCTCTTTTTTTTCCTCATTGGGATGGCATTGTACTTGTGTAGCAATTTTAACTTTTCTTTTCCGCCCCTGTTTGCCTTGATAGTGGATAATGGTGTAGCATTTTCCTTAAGGAACTGTGTGATCAATAATCTATGGTGCTTTTATGCAGAGCTGTTTGGAGTTGGTACCATTCCTATTGTGTCCTGTGTGTTTCCAGGGTACTCTCTCTGCCTGTCTTCACTACTGGTTTTCCTTGGTACCCTTCCTAGGGTTGGTTTTCCAGCTGGAAATGTGAGCATGTGTGGCTTCAGCCTTCCTATTCAGGCAGTCTTTGGGGTGTCCTTGGTTCTGCTTTTAAGTAATAGGTATTTTAGCTTTATCCAAAGCTTGGTAGTTTCCCAGTTCTTCATAACTTTTCATTAATTCTGTAGCCTGTTTGGTATGGTTCTCCCCTTCTTTCTGTGAATTCGCCATTGTACTCTTCCCAGGAAAGCTCATGGCAGTTCTTGGATTCTTGGCTTAAATGGGTTGCTCTTTCTGTTTTAAAATATATTCTAGCATTGAGTCTCTGGAATATTTTTTCTTTGAGGGTCTTCATCTTTTTAGGCATTTTCAACCCAAATCTGTAGTGTCTCGTCTGTGATTCTGTGGTTTCTATGAGTGTCAGGAATGTTTGGGTGTCTGTTTTATCCTTCTTGGGAATCATGATTTGTTTTGAGGCATCTACTCTTGGTTAGGAGTATATATGGAGAAGGAAATGGCAACTCACTCCAGTGTTCCTGCCTGGAAAATCCCATGGAGTCCTATGGGGTCACAAAGAGCCAGACGCAACTGAGCAGGAGTATGTGGTTGACATTAGTAAATGAAATAAAGCAGGTTAAAAAAGAAAAAATAGTCCATTTTGGAGTGATGAAAAGTTATATTACAGATTTCCTGGTATGTTCACTTTTTGACCCTTTTTGATGTTTTAATTCAAGCATCTCAGGGGAGGTAAGAGTTCTCATCAGGCCTTGAATTCTATCTAAAATTGGATGTTAGGGTAGAGACGCCTTTCCACAGTACTAATTAATATTGCTGCCAGTCACTTTATGCAGTACACCTCTGAGGGACTTCCCGTTTCCATGGCATTCTAGTGAGGTGTGTGGTGAAATAATTTAGACTTGACAACTACTAGACTACAGGAATCATATAGTTTGCTTATGATTTCTCAAAAGCTCCACGGTAGCTCTTTGAGAACTGGAGTCTTTCTGTTTCTTCACAAGGTTATCCGGAAAAGGCAATGGCAACCCACTCCAGTGTTCTTGCCTGGAAAATACCATGGACGGGGGAGCCTGGTGGGCTGCCGTCTGTGGGGTCGGACACGACTGAAGCGACTTAGCAGCAGCACAAGCTCATCAGTTTAAGAAGAGCTGGTGGTATATGTCAGGAAATACACATGCATTTTATGTATGCTGGAAATACTTTCTCCAGCAAAATGGATCAGACTTTTTCGTAGAAATACAGTCTTTACAAAGTTGTCCTCTTTCTCAAGTAACTTACCCAACGGTTAAACAGTTCCAAAGCGAAGTTAATCAATATCCCATACTTTTAGTTCCTTGATTCTTTTGATCTTTATGCCTTGATGTTTTACCGTTAGAGTTAAGACAGTAATGAACCAAAGAACAAGAAGTTGGGGGCTGGGGTGAGTCACTTGCTTCACCGACAATAGACCATTTATCTACTTTTTTTAAGGCACCTGGCAGGAGTCTTTGATACTTCTCCCCCAGTAGCTTTTGGAGCCTGTATTTTTTGCTGATTTTGTTGAATAATTTAGTTATTCTTCAGTATTTAAAGGGATCATTTATTTTGTCTAGTTCACTGAATTCCAGCCAGTGCACGAATTGCAACATCACTAGTCTGAAGCTGCAGAGGGCGACTGGCCATCCTCTGTCCCCCTTTATCCTGCTTTCCTTGATTTGTAGTGCTTGGGAACCCCCCACCCCACCCCACCCCACCCCACCCCCATGTCTTTTTATCGTATCTTCTGATGCAGATTAGAATAATTTTCTTTTGAGACTTTCAGTGGGAATCTGGGATCTGAGGCATTGCCTGGCAGAGAGTGTGTTTTGTTGATATCCACACAGTTGGATAATTACATGTTTCTTTGCTAGATGAGGCAGAGATGAAGAAAATGCCCCGTGTGCAATTGGCTAATGAGGGTTCCTTTCAATATAGAGCAAGTTCACACACAGCAGTTAAAGGTATTTTACAGCTTTTTGCTTTTTTTCTTTTAACGTTTAGAAATACCACATAAGTTGCAGAATTCAATAGCCATGTCAAAAGGAGCATTATAAGAGTATTTTTCGCATTTGGTTCTGATAGTGGTAACAGAAATCCTTTCCATGAGTGAGACTCCATAGGGAAAGGTACTGACTTTAGAACCCTGTCTTAAACTGCATTTTTATTACATCTCAAATTGGGTCACACTGTAAGTCTAATCTGATTTATAAGTAGACTTTGTATGTGGCTTGAATTAATGAATTGAGGTTTTTTTTTTTTTTTTTGTCATTTGCAAATATTTGTTTATAGAGGCTTTTTAAATTTTTTAAAGTTACAGATTTTCATTAAAGAATGTTTGACAAGTTTTAACAAGTAGGAATGAGAGGGACTTAACCTTCCAGACCCAGACACTGTTAATACTTTGATATATTTACATAGTTGTTCAAGCTATATACACAGTTTTATGTTCTGCTTAAGGTTTTTTCCAAGTTATCATTTTTATGAAAATAATTTTTAAGGACTACATAATACTCTTTTGGATGGGCTATACTACAGCTTCCTTAACTATTTTCCAATTTTTAGATATTTATTTTTTTCCTTACAATAAAGAATACTCTGATGAAAATCATTGTGCAAAAACAGTTTTACGTTTTCAGTGCAGAATATTTCCTTAGTGTAAATTTCTAGAAGTGAAGCTACTGGAACAAATCTTGCCTTTTTTTAAAGACTTCTTGGGGGTTCTTTACCAGTTGAGTGCTTTTTCTTCTTTGTCAGTGTGAAATGTTTGTATTTGGAGAAGAGGGAAGGAAATCTCTGTTTGCTGACTCATGTTTTTATTTTGCACTTTAAACTGATAAGGCCACTTAGCTCTTGACATAAACTAAAGCAGGAAGTACCAAAAGGGGCAGAAAAAAATGAGTTGTCTTGCCAAGGCCATCGTGTCATGGACTCTTGAGTTCCTGATGGGAGGTCGGTTACTTGTTCAACTTGAATATAAAAAAAAATGCTTAACCCAAGGAGGCAAAAATCAGTCATCAACCTGTGTTTTGTTTCATATGCACATTTATATGCAAGAGTTTGTGATCATCTTCTCATTTTAATATTTTTAGTGGCATCAACCCCTCCCACCCCCCCCCACCCCCCGCAATTGCCCCTAAGTGTTTGGAGACATTATTATTATTATTTTGTTGTTGTTGTTGTTTTTACTTTACAGGGAGGCCTGGCGTGCTGCAGTTCATGGGGTTGCAGAGTCAGACACGACTGAGTGACTGAGCTGAACTGAACTGGTTAACAATGTTGTGATTCAGTTTTTTGATGTTGTTGTTTTTGTTCCCTGGGTGGAGAAGCCTTCTATATTGAGGATATCACCTTAGCTGTCTTTCTAAAAGATGAATCTAATCACAGTGATGCTCTGATTTAAAACCTTCCATTTGTCCACAGGATAATAGGTATCACAGGTCCTTCACAGTCTTGCCCTGCCCTTATCAGCCTTGTATCATCTACATCAACCTTGAACCCTAGCATTTCCCTGATGTCTGTTAGAACTAGCTATTTAGAAAAGTGGTTTAAAAAATTGAGCCTCTAGAGCCAGAAACATGGGTTCCCCCTCTGGCCCCACCACTTACAACCGTGCGCATAAACCTTGGACAAGCTAATTAACTTTTCTGTATTTCACTCTCCTCACCTGTATAGTAAGGAAAACAAAACGCTCACTCAGGAGGGGTTGTCACCAAGTTTAAACTCGGTAATAAAGGGAGCAATGTCTCTCCTGTAGCGATCACGCCAAATACTAGTTGTATTGTTTTGCAAAATTCTGCTCATCCTGTAATGATATTTCCTCTTTGGGAAAGCTTCCTGAAATCCCTGGAATTAATTGTGCCTTCCTTTTCTTCTCTCCTTTTCTGCTTTTACATACTGTCGTGCGGCGTTTTTGCCCGCCGTAGAGCTTTTGTGGCACAGCGTTGTGGTTGGCTCACGGTTGGCACACGCGCGTCCAGGGGCCGCCTCCCCCGTTCCTGCGCTCAGAGTTCGCCTTGGTCCACTCGGGGAACGCCATTCCCGCTGAGACCTGCTCCGCGCAGTCCTTGAACTTGGCGTGCGGGGAGCCCGTCTGCCTCCGGTGAGCTCGCTGTGGACACCCTGGCTCTTCAGGTGGAGCCGTCTCGTCTCCGGCCTCAGAGGGGTGGCTTCAGTTCTCAACAGGGCGCAGTGCAACTTCGGTGAATGAATGTCCATTTGAGTAGTTAAAGCAAAGGTCTGAAATTGTGGTCCTCAGTCTCCCCAACTCCCCCCCCCCCCCCCCCCACACACACACACCTTCTGGGACAAATCCATCAGCTCTAGAGTTTAAAATAGCCCCAGGTGATTTTGGTAGAAACTCACCCCCTCAATTTGAAAACCGTCGACTGAAATAAAAAAATGCAGTTTTTGGAGTTGAAGAAAAGGACATACAGGATAAGAAGAAATGTATTCCATTGATAAATTGTTACTAGAGGACAAGAAAAAAAAAGTTGTCTTTCTTGTTCTTTTGTACAATTAACCTTTAGCAACAGTAAATAATCGTTTCAGGAGGTACACCCTGACCAAGTGTGAGTCTTGATGCTAGCTTAGTCTTTTATTTTCTCTTATTGTTAGGCATAAATAATGCCACTTTCAAAGGATTGGTAAATCTGAGTAAAACTCTTTACAGAAGGGAACAGCTGAGCCCCTATAGCCTATTGAGCGAGTAAAGCTCCACCTGGGCCTTCTGATTCCTTTAGGGAGCTAAATCAATCATCAGACATTTATTGAGACTCTGACATGTGCCAGGTACAGGGCTCCGCTCCAAAGACAGGAAGACAGTCAGATAGAACTCCTTTTTCCTCTAGTGAGGAAGTAACTATCGGCATGTACAATTTGCTGTGACAGCAGTCCATCATTATTATCCCTTTCAGTTCTCAGAATCAGTAATGATTTCCCCCTTTTATTCCTGTTACTGGTAATCTGTGCCTTTTCTTTTATTGATTAGTTTTGCTAGAGGAATATCTGGTTTTATTAGTATTTTCAAAAAGCCAACTTTGATTTCATTTTCCTATTTTTTTTTTATATATATATATATTTTTAATTTTTGCTCTCATTTCCTTTTACTGTCTTTGGGTTTAATTTGCTGTTCCTTTTTTTTTTTTCTTTTGGTAGATACATAGAAAATTAGTTTTCAGCTGCTTTTCTTTTCTAATATATGCACTTAAGATTATATATTTCCCTGGATGAGCATGGATTGAGCCACATCCTACAAGTTTGATGTGTCAGATTTTTATAATCATGCCATTTAAAATACTTTCTAATTTCCCCTATATTTGCTGCTTTGACTCACAGGTTATTTAAAAGTGTAATTATTTTCAATAACAATATTTATTCTTAGTTGTACTATGATCAAAGGGCGAATTCTGTGTAGTTTTATTCCTTTGACATTTGTCGAGATTTGCTTAACGGCCCATTATATGGTCAATTTGGATAAGTATTCCATGTGTTTTTTAAAGTACTATGTACGCTGCAGTTGCTGGAGGCATACGTGAATTGAGTCAAGTCTTTAAATATACAGTCTCCTATATCTGTCAATTTTTATTTGCTTGTTTTGTCATTTACTATGTTGATCTCCCGCTAAGACTGTTTGTCATTTTAATTATGTCAGTTTCTACTTTATGTATTTTGAAACCGTTACTGCTTGGATAAAAAATTAGGATTGCGATATGTTCATGGTAGAGCACCTCTTTTAACATTATGAAATGTCCCTCTTTCATCCTTGGTGATACTTCTTTGAAGTCTCTTTTGTCTGATTTGATAGCTATGTGAACTTTTTTGGTTAGAATATGCACAGTACAGTTCTTTCCATTCTTTTTCTTTCAACTTTTCTCTGTCCTTATATTTGATGTGTGTCTCTTGTAAGTACACTGTATGTTTTCGTTTGGCTTATTTAGTCTCTTGATTTGTAAGTAATTCTCGAGACTTTGAGGATTATATCTGAATCTTACTGTTTTCTATTTGACTCACCTATTATGTACTCCTTTTTGTTCTGAAGTTTTTTTGGTTAATCATATTTTTTAACAGAATTCCATATTTTTAACTCCTCTATTACCTTTTTATCACTTTTAAATTATTCTTTCAGTGGTTGGTTTATTATGACATGAATTCATAATTTATATCAATAATAATTTAATGCTTTAGCATGGCCTCGGTAGTATAAGGACCTTAGAACTCTGAATTCATTTATCCCTTCTGCTTTTTTGTTATGCATTTTAATTCTGTAATTTAAACACCACGAGATATTCCTGTAATTGTTTTGTAAAGTCCGTACCCTTATGGAACTCTTCATTCTTTCCTACAGTTTCTTGCTCTTCCCTTGTGCTTGAGAATTCCTCCTGGAAGCCAGTTATTTCAGATTTTGTTTGTTATAAAGCATTTTTATTTCACAGTCATTTTTGAATGATTTTTTTCCCACTAAGTATATAGCATTCTGAGTTACCAGCTATTTATTGCATTTGGCATGCTAAAGATATCATTTTACTATCATTTTGTTTTCATTGTTACTGTTGAAATGTCAGCTGTTATTCTTATTGTACTCATTTGAAAGTATTGTCTTTTTAAAGATTTTTGTTGTAGGTTTTCAGCAATTATACCATGATATGACACATTAAAACTTGTGTATTTCTTTCTATTTCTCCTTCTTGGGATTTGTAGGGCTTCATGAATCTGTGGCTAGATGTCTGTTGGCAGTTTTGGAAAGTCTTTGGCCAATAACTTTCAATATACATACATCCTCTCTCACAGTTTTTTTCTCCTCCTTTCCTTTCATCTTGATCTAGTCCAGCATTAATATTCTAGGCTGTGTTTCTAAACACTGTCCATTTCAGTTTAGCCCTTGCACTAGGGCATGCCTCTTAAGGGTCTCAACGGGAAACCAGAGTTTCTCCTTCTTGGCAGGCCCTCAACGCTGGTTTTTTTTGGGGGGGTTCTCCTCAACACCATGAGACTCCTGAAATCTCTGCTTGGTCCTTTAGCTTCTTTCGTCTTGGCTTCTTACAACGTAGCTTTGGCAAATGCCTTGAGAAGAAAAGCAGTGAAGATTGTTCAGCTTATCACTTCATCATTTTTCACATCTTTTCAGATGTGGCCCCTGATGTCCTTAGTACTTTGATTGCTCATTGATAACTTTAAAAAGTTGGACTTTCCCCCCCACCTTGATTTATTCATTTGTATTTTATTCAACTTTTATAGTTGTTTTGGGGAGGAGATTGTTTTGATACCTGCTAGTCAATCTTAGCTGGAGTTGGTGCAAAGTTATCATCTTTAATCTTTTTAACCATTTGTGTTTTTATCTTGTGAAGAGTAACTGGAAGGTTTAAATGAAACAACTTGACTAAAGTATTTGGTACAGTATGTGTTCATGTGCTTCATTTCATTTCATGTCAGTAAAAAGCATATTTGAAGAAGCAGGGAGTGAATTTCCTACCTTAATTGCTTAACAGTCCAAAAGCATAGATTTATTTACTGAATAAAGACCCTAAAATGTTGCTACATTTATCTAGTATAAATATAACTAACTACCTTTTCTTTTAGCATGAGATATTTGAGCAAACCAAAAACAGATGTTTAGACTTGTGTTTTTAGTTTTTCCTGTTACTTTTAATTTTTGTTGATTGAGGTGTGTTTCGAAATAAATATTTTAGAGCCCATGAGTGACTCTAAATATAAAATATCACAGTATCTGTTGAGAACTTGAACTTTTTTTGCACTAAGGGGTATATTGCTTCTACCTCATAACTCATATAAACAGTAGCATACTTCTTTTTAAATTGCATCTCAGTTTATTCATCTATAAAATTGCAATGATTGTACTACCTAGTGGAAATAATTATTTAAAGGATTAAATACTGTGCTAGTCTGCTGCCATAACAAAATACCACTGACGGAGTGGCTTAAACAATAGAAATGTATTTCTTACAGTTCTGGAGTCTGTGAAGTCCAAGATGAAGGGTCCAGCCAGGGTGGTTTCTGGTGAGACTATCTTCCAGGCTTGTAGGCAGCAGCCTTCTCTCTGTGTCTGCAGGTGGCCTTTCCTCATGGATGCACACATAGGGCAGGGGAGAAATCTCTCCCTTCTTCTTATGAGGCCACTAATCCTCTCAGGTTGGGACCCTATCCTCATGACCACATTAGACCTGAATTACTTCCTTGAAGGCTCCAGGTTCCATCTTCAAATACAGTCACACTGAGGCTTCAATATGAGTTTGGGCTGGGGGGGGGGGGGGGGCGTGCATAATTCAGTCCATAGCACACTGTAATACATAAAAGCACTTAAAATAGTACCTGGTCCATGGAAATTGTTTAATAAATTGTGATTTTGTGGTAGAGACGATTTGAAACATCTTTTCCCCCTTTTTTTCTTTTCCAGGTGCTCACTTTGCATTCCTTTTGGAAACACCAGGAATGGTCATTTCTGCTTTGCAGGACCTCGGCACGCAGAAGCTAAGGAGAATCTTATGTAGATAAAGTGAGGCCTCTCTGTCCTTTCACGTTTGGGGACATCTGCATTTCTCCCTGCACAAGGAGTTGTACGCAGCACCATCATGAACGTGACAAGTTTATTTTCCTTCACAAGTCCAGCTGTGAAGAGACTTCTTGGCTGGAAACAGGGTGATGAGGAAGAAAAGTGGGCAGAGAAAGCCGTTGATGCCCTGGTGAAAAAACTGAAGAAGAAGAAGGGTGCCATGGAGGAACTGGAAAAGGCCTTGAGCTGCCCGGGCCAGCCCAGTAACTGCGTCACCATTCCCCGCTCCCTGGACGGCAGGCTGCAGGTCTCCCACCGGAAGGGGCTGCCGCATGTCATCTACTGCCGCGTGTGGCGCTGGCCCGACCTGCAGAGCCACCATGAACTGAAGCCCCTGGAATGCTGCGAGTTTCCCTTCGGCTCCAAGCAGAAGGAGGTGTGCATCAACCCCTACCACTATAAGCGCGTAGAAAGCCCTGGTAAGTGAGTCCTTCCTGTAGATGCGTTGAGCAGATTTGTGTCGTTTCTCGAAATCATCCCTTTCCATGTTTTTTTGTTAGGGGGAAAGTCATGTGTCAGTCCTTGGAAGGGTCATACGTTCTGACAGCACAACCTCTAGTTAACTTTATTTCTTAGGAGCTGCTGCTGCTAAGTCGCTTCAGTCGTGTCCGACTCTGTGCGACCCCATAGACGGCAGCCCACCAGGCTCCGCTGTCCCTGGGATTCTCCAGGCAAGATTCTTAGGAGCAGGGCTGTGAAAACTGTCATGGAGGTATTGATACCTCTACCTTTTCATAAATTGTTTTCTTGCTAAATTTATTCTTTATGTTTCCCTTTGGTTCTATGCATTTCTTGAGACAAAGTTAGCTATGATTTTATTGCAAGGGAAGAAAATCAGGAGAAAAGCATGGTGTTGCTGTCTGCATACTTGAGGGTGGTTGCCAGTGACTTATATCACTTTATCCTTAAAAATAGCACTTTTTATCATCTCCAGTAGAATTTTGGCTATGGCATACTCCCTGTGGAGGATATGAAGGAATTATGTTCTGCTGTGGAATCATTTGATACTATTACTTTATACGAGATACTCCTAGTTTTTACATGTGTGACCTTGGAGGGGGTGGAGGAAGCATAATAAAAGATATACTTTTAACATTTACTTGGTTTTGACTTAAATTAGAGTCTGAATTCTAGACAGTGGCATCAGTTGGAAAGTGATTAGGCAATCTCGGGCACTTAAATATCTCAGTGTCAGATTGGAATCAAATTTGTTGATGGATTAGTTATTAATAGCTAATGGTTACCAGGGGTTCCCAATGAGGCTATGCGTTAGATTCATGTGGCTCCCTTCCAGAAATTCTGATTCTGGCAGAGCCCAGTGATCCGTATTTTTTTTTTTTTTTTTGATCCATGTTTAACATGTACTCCAGGTAGTGTTGATGGGGGCTATTGGATTGGTGTTTGGGGACTGTGCTACATCCCATAATAACCTGGTTGTCAAATAAAAGGCATTCTGTTTTCTTATGGTTTCTAATATTTATGACATTTAAAAAGGGAATAATAAACATCTTTGTATCCACCACCCAGTTGCCTTCAGTAACTACTGTTTTGAATTTGATGGTTAGATTTGATGAACATCATTCCCAGGTATGCTTTTTACTGTTGTTTTATATGTATGAATCCTTGACAGTATGTATGTCATTCAACAGACAGTATGTTGTTTTGTGTATTTAAAGGTATTGTATAGTGATATTAGAGTATCCTTTTACAACTTGCTGTATTCATTCAACACCATGGTTTTGTGATTTCAGTATTACACTTTAGGGTTACCTTGTCAAGGCCTGTGAAAAATCCTTAGGAGGTTTTATTAGAATTTCGTTGATTTCATTTGGGGAAGAATTGACAGTTCTGCTCTTGAGCACAATATTTTTCTAAATTTATTTAGGTTTTTAAGTTTTCTCCATGAAAGTTCTTGCACATCTTTTCTTAGATTTATCAATATTTCTAGACAACCAGGTCTTATTGTATCCTTTTTTTTTCATTTATTTTTATTTTTATCCTTTTTATTTCATTTTTTTTCATTTATTTTTATTAGTGGGAGGCCAATCACTCTGCAATATTGTAGTGGGTCCTGTCATACATTGACATGAACCAGCCATGGATTTACATGCATTCCCCATCCCAATCCCCCCTCCCACCTCCCTCTCTACCCGATCCCTCTGGGTCTTCCCAGTGCACCAGGCCCAAGCACTTGTCTCATGCATACAACCTGGGCTGGTGATCTGTTTCACCCTAGATAATATACATGTTTCGATGCTGTTCTCTCGAAACATCGCACCCTCGCCTTCTCCCACAGAGTCCAAAAGTCTGTTCTGTACATCTGTGTCTCTTTTTCTGTTTTGCATATAGGGTTATCATTACCATCTTTCTAAATTCCATATATATGTGTTAGTATGTTGTAATGTTCTTTATCTTTCTGACTTCTTCACTCTGTGTAATGGGCTCCAGTTTCATCCATCTCATTAGAACTGATTCAAATGAATTCTTTTTAATGGCTGAGTAATATTCCATGCTGTATATATACCACAGCTTCCTTATCCATTCGTCTGCTGATGGGCATCTAGGTTGCTTCCGTGTCCTGGCTATTATAAACAGTACTGCGATGAACATTGGGGTGCACGTATCTCTTTCAGATCTGGTTTCCTCGGTGTGTATGCCCAGCAGTGGGATTGCTGGATCATATGGCAGTTCTATTTCCAGTTTTTTAAGAAATCTCCACACTGTTTTCCATAGCGGCTGTACTAATTTGCATTCCCACCAATAGTGTAAAAGGGTTCCCTTTTCTCCACACCCTCTCCAGCATTTATTGCTTGTAGACTTTTGGATAGCAGCCATCCTGACTGGCGTATAATGGTACCTCATTGTGGTTTTGATTTGCATTTCTCTGATAATGAGTGATGTTGAGCATCTTTTCATGTGTTTGTTAGCCATCTGTATGTCTTCTTTGGAGAATATTGTATCCTTTTAAAAGTTACATTTTGTTACAGTTGTTCATGGCTAGAAGTGTACTTGATTTTTTCCAACAAGCTTGATGAATTCTCCTTGTTCTAATATAGACATTCTTTTACTGCTTGTTATACCCACTGTGATGTAAATTTTAATGTATAGTATATACAACAGGGTCATTCAGGTACATGGCTTTTTGATCCCCATAGTAACTCTAAGAGGCACAAAGGGAAGATTCGAATCCCACTTTACTAACGGCGAAACTGAGGTCCCTATAAATTAAGTGACTGCGTGTCAGACAGCTAAGAGCTGTATTGAGCAAACACTGGACGGGTTTTCTCCAGCCCTCTCCCTCCGTCCTGACCGTTCATCCTGCGCAGCGGCACTTGCCTCCTGACTGGCGCCCCCTGCAGGGGGGCTCCTGCACTGCAGGGAGTGTTCTTTCAGGATGCACGCTCCAGCCATGTAACCTTCCTGCTTCCCATTACCTTACACACAGCTTTGTGTTCTGGTCCCCGCCTACCTTGCCAGCTTCTTTCCCCACCTTGCTTCTTTGATGTACTTCCCTGGTGACGCAGGTGGTAAAGAACCTGCCTGTCAGTGCCGGAGATGCAAGAGATGCAGGTTTGATCCCTGTGTTGGGAAGACCCCACAGAGAAGGAAATGGCAACTGGCTGTAGTATTCTTCTTGCCTAGAGAATCCCATGCACAGAGGATCCTAGTGGGCTACTGTCCATGGGGTCACAACGAGCTGAGCCTGACTGAGCACACACACGCTTCGTGTGGTTGAGTCACATGGGAACACTTGGATGCACTCCTCCTATGCACCTCATTTCTTCTGCTGCTTTGCCTAGTTCACTCTTACATAAGACACACTTTTATTTACCATTTTGTTGGTCTTCCTTGCAAGAGTAAATCAAGCTCCAAGATGGCAGGAACCATGTGTATAATTAACATCTTTACTTTTAATAGTGAGCACAATTCAATACATTTCTGATGTTAAAGGCAAACACTGCTTTTAATTACTCTGTTTGGCCATTTTTTCTTTCTTGAGAGATGAGTTTTTGGTTTGTTTGTACCCTCTGACCATTATCTTCCCTGTTGTTTCATTTCATTGCCATTACTATTGGACATTAGATGAATATTAAAACATTAAAAGTTAATACGGAAATGATTTTGTTACTCTTAATAATTTAAAGACCCCGTTGCTGGGAAAGATTGAGGGCAGGAGGAGAAGAGGACGACAGAGGATGAGATGGTTGGATGGCATCACCAACTCAATGGACATAGGTTTGGGTGGACTCCGGGAGTTGGTGATGGACAGGGAGGCCTGGTGTGCTGCGGTTCATGGGGTTGCAAAGAGTCGGACATGACTGAGCAACTGAACTGAACTGAATAATTTACATGTAATTTTAATATATGTGCTACCGAAACGAGCACTAATTACATGTAAAAGGCTTGACAGGTAGGAGTTGGAAAACCAGCTAAAATAAGGCATTTTGAGACTCCATGGATATCACTCCATCCTCCCCTTTAGCCAAGAATCTGGGGAGCCATGTGTAGGCCAGTTCTCAAGAACTATGAGGCCAAGATTTGGTGAATTTGAACATGTCAGGATTTTCCTTGTTTTTCATACTGTGAAGAGGATTGAGAACAAATGGACTTTTTCAGAGACCACCATGAAGCACTGCCTGCACTTTAGGGGGGAAAAGCTCCACTAAATAAAGTGCCTGGGGGGCCTTAGCCCCGCACACTCCGAGTTACACAGGCCTGCGGCAGGGCACACTCCTGGCTGTTTGTGTGAACTGGGAAACGAGGGGGAGTTCTAAGCGGCAGGGCACACTCCTGGCTGTTTGTGTGAACTGGGAAACGAGGGGGAGTTCTAAGCGGCAGGGCACACTCCTGGCTGTTTGTGTGAACTGGGAAACAAGGGGGAGTTCTAAGCTGCAGAGGCACCGCTCAGCACTGCATTCCTTTGAACTTTGTTTTTACCTTTGAACTGGTTTACCTCAGATACAGTATTTCAAAGAGCAATTTAGCAGTTGAAGCATAAGTTAGGTCTCCCAAATTTGTCGTTTTCTGCCAAGGCCCCTGTTGAGACCTCAGGAGGAAAATCCAGGAGAAACTGCAAGTGTCTGGAAGGTTTAGAGCAGTGGTTTTTCAAAGTGTGTGGTCCCCAGATTAGCAGCGTTGGCATCACCTGGGAACTTGGTTGAAATGCATATTTTTAGATCCTTGCACAGACCTACTGAATCAGACTCTGGGGATGGGGCCAGGAGTCTGTGTTTGGACAGGCTCTCCAGGTGATCCTGATTCAGGCTCAGAGTGTGAGAACCACTGGTTTCCAGGCAAGTCATCAAGTCCAGTTGACAAGATGAGGTCTCTTATTGAGAAGAGATGCTAATGAGTTAGAGTTTGAAATCCCTCTTTATTTAGAAAGTTGCATCTTGTTAGGGGTATAAAATTGACTTGCTCTCTCCAGAATGTCCCTTCCTGCTGATATTTATTGAGATTAGCTTCTGATACAATGTGTCTCTAAGGGGGTGGTAGAGTAGAGGGGGAGAAGGGAATGCTTTGTTATTTGACCCAGTAGACATTTTCTAGTTGTTCTTTTGGGTATCTTTTCTGTGTTTCTTTGACCAAAAATAAGTTTAATAGGTTTAAGTAGCTGCTGTTTTTCTTTAACCTATGCCATTTGTTTTGATTTTTTTAGACAGAAAAGAGTCTAAAAATTGTAGTGGTGGGGGCAAGAAACCAAAAGTTATAGAAACACTTGTACTCATCACAGCTAACAATGGGATTTACCTATGGCTGATTTATGTTGTGGTTTGACTTCCCTTGTGGCTCAGACGGTAAAGCGTCTGCCTACAATGCAAGAGACCAGGGTTCAATCCCTCAGTCGGAGGATCTCCTGGAGAAGGAAATGACAACCCACTCCAGTACTCTTGCCTGGAAAATCACATGGATGGAGAAGCCTGGTAAGCTACAGTCCATGGAGTCGCAGAGAGTCGGACACGACTGAGCAACTTCACTTCACTTCACTTGACAGAAAATAGCAAAATTCTGTAGAGCAATTATCCTTCAATAAAAAATAAGTAAATTTTAAAAGCCCCCAAAAACAATGGGATAGAGTGTGAGAGGCCAGAACCTTTCTTTTGGGCTTCCCTGGTAGCTCAGACAGTAAAGAATCTGCCTGCAATGCAGGAGACCCGGGTTTAATCCCTGGGTTTGGGAAGATCCCCTGGAGGAGGGCATGGCAACCCACTGCAGTATTCTTGCCTGGAGAATCCCACGGACAGAGGAGTCTGGCGGGCTGGTAGTCCATGGTGTCACAAAGAGCCGGACGCAACTGAGCAACTAATTTCTTTTGTTCTTTTTTTGTAAGTACTTACCAGAGGTAGAAGGTCCAGAGTAACTTAGCCATTAGTGAAACATGCATCTTTGGGGAAAGTATTGATAGAAAGCAATAAGACTTGTCTGCAGGTGTGTGGACAGTTATAGGAAAGAGGAAGTTCTTGTGGCTTCTGAAGACTAAGGTCCTGCTGATGAGGTAACAGGTGGCTGTTTACTTGGACTTTTGGTAGTCTTTAGACTCCAGGCTACTTATTAGTGGTTGGGTTAAATGGCGGTCTTCTTTTTCTTGACCAAAGAAAATGCTGACATGATGAAGTCAGTCGTCTCACTGTGAGGTGAGAAGCCATTCCGTGGCTATCTGCTGCCATTAAAATGCCTTCGTGGAGATTTCTTGTCTTTTTTTTTTAATGTTTTTCACATGGTTCCTGAGAATTATCTCCTGTACTTTGAACTTCAAAGGCCATATCGAATCTGAGCTTGAAATTCTGACATTTCAATTTTGATTCTCTCTAAAGTAACACGCTGGTGTTCACTTCCTGGTGTTCCTTTCATTTTCAGCATCATAGCTCCCAGCTGTTTAAAGTTCACCTAAAATCCTCTTCAGAATTCACCTGAAATCTTCTTCACCTGTGGACTGAATGCGGCTTTTGCCCCTTTGGCTGCCTCAGTCACTGGGTAGTTCCTAGCTCTGTAAATTTTGCCTTAAAATCTTAGAAGTGGACAACGAGTCGGTGGTTACTGGGGTCTGAAGGGGAGTGTGCGTGGCTGTAGAAGCAGCGTGGGGGAGGGACCCTTGGGTGGACGGAAGTGCTCTGTGTCTCGGCTGTATCTGTGTCAGTGGCATGACTGATCCTGTTCTAGTTTTGCAGGGTGTTACCATTGGAGGATACCGGGTACAGGGTAGGCAGGATTTCTCTGCTATTTCTCACAGCTGCATGTGAACCTGCCATTATCTGAATCTAAAAATGGTGATCCCTGAAAGAAGCAGCTAGTCTGGAATCAGTCACCTGAGTGCCGCTCCTCAAGACAGACCGTTGTATCTGGCAGGCAGCCGAGGTGCTCTATGAGAACTTTCATTTTGTCACACAGAATATACTGAAGGCTCAAGATTTAACAAAGCTAATGTTCAAAAATAGAATCAAAAATTTTAATGTGTTTCTTCACGTTGTAAGTGTGGTTTTTCTTGAGCCAATGATGACAAAAACCTCTGTGTAATTAAAGTGTCTTTTTTTTACAGTCTTGTGTTAGTATATCCATTTGGAGGATGGGGAAGGGTGGGGGCGAAGTATTGACTTTTCCTCCAAGTTTATCTGAGTAATGTGGATATCTAGGAGTCTGGTAACTGCAGCTGTAAGCCAGATACAAAGATACAACAGTTAGAAGCATTGTGAAGATTTGGGGTTAACTATCAACAATATCAACTATAAAAATTAAAGCTTTGTGACCTGTGTATTATAGTCAGTGTTCTCCAGAGAATCAGAACCAATAGGATAGATATGGATCCTATGTATTTGTAAGGCCCTATTAAATTAAAAAATTTATTAATTATCCTACTAATAAGTCTGCTGTTGGTGCTTCCCTGGTGGTCCAGTGGTTAGGATTCAGCTCTTGGTGCTGAGGGCCTGGGTTCAATCCCTGGTCGGGGAACCTAAGGTCCCACAGGCTGAATGGCATGCCCCCCTCCAAATAGATTTTAATAAGTCTAAAAAGAAGTCTTAATATTTATTATAGATTTATTATGGAAGCTGGCTCACATGAGCGTGGAGGCTGAGAAGTCCCACAATCCGCTGTCTGCAAGCTGAGGAACCAGGCAGGCTGGTAGTGCAATCCCAGTTTTAGTCCAAAGGCCTGGGAACCAGGAGCGCTAGTGTCCAAGGGCAGGAGAAGACAAATGCTCCAGGCTTTTTGTTGGCAATCAGCATTTGGGTGCAGTCCACTCACATTGGCAAGGGTGATCTCCCTGACTCAGTCTGTCATTTCAAATGCTTCTGTCCTCTGGAGACACCCTCAAAGACACAGCAAGAAGTACTGTTTCACCAGTTCTCTGATCATCCTTTAGCCCAGTCAAGGTAACACACGAAAATAACCATCCCACCCCATGAAAAAAAACCCAAATAAAATAGAAGCAATATTGTAACAAATTCAATAAAGACCTTTAAAATGGTCCATATTAAAGAAAAAAAGAAAATTTCTTTTCACTCAAACATCTACAATTCATGTACAACTGCCCAGGAACTGAGTCTGCCCCAGAAAGACAGTAGGAATCTGCCGGCAGTGCAGGAGAGCTAGGTTCAATCCCCGGGGCCCTGGAGAAGAGAACGGCAACCCACTCCAGTACTCTTGCCTGGAGAATCCCATGGGCAGAGGAGCCTGGCGGGCTACAGTCCATGGGTTGCAAAGAGTCGGACACGAATGAGCGGCTGACACACACACACAGGAAAGACAGGCACGTGAGTACAGCAGCATGCTAAACTGAGTGATGGAGTGTGTGTGGGGGACACAACCTACGCTTACAGGCCTGAGAGTGGCCACAGAACTCAGCTCGCCTGACTGTAGCGCGTCGGACATTGTGTTCCAGTCGGTGTGGTGGTTCAGATATATGTCTTAACGTGTATCTGTACATTTCATTGTACAAAGGATTTAAATCAGTCTACAAGGAGACTTATAGTAAAGTAGAAAGTATTACTAATAAAGTAGGCCAGGGGAAAAAAAAACTTCATAAGGAAGGTCAAAACTAAGGAAAATCAGCACGTCTATGTTGCAGGAATCACTTGATACAGATGTAGTGCCGTGTAGTTACTGTGTGTGTGTGGTCCTAGGCTGGATGGCTGGCTCCTGCTTTTGGTGTGTGAGAGATGTGTTTGACCCTGATGAAGGAAAAATGCTCTGAAGGTTGTAGAGCATTTGTGCCTAAGGGTGGATGGTGGGTTAGACACTGAGGCAGTTTGCAGAGCCTTCCTTGGGGCAAGCACGGTGTCCTCAGACTTTGCAGTTCCTTCTCCACCGTCTACTCAGGGCTCTATTCTCCCATCCACGTGGAAGTTTTGTTTTGCAAAAGCGTTTCACTACTACTTCTGCTTCCGTGCAAGCTCAAAGCACAGCCAAGTGGACAGGTACTTTAGATGGTAAACTTTTTTCCCCTATATTATTATATTGGCATTTGGTTTGTGTCTGATAATTCATCACTGTCATCTGTGGTTTAATTAGAAACGGATGAAGTAATGTAATCGTGTATGGGATTTTATACCCAGATCTCTTAGTGGATTCCTTTATCTTAAATCCAAGACAAAATATGAAGCTTATTATTTTGCTCTTTTCTTCTTTCCTTGAGCAGCTGTTCTTAGTGCATGATTTGGGGCACTGGTTTTGTGCTATTTATGATTGGATGAACTCATGGAAGCTTTAGCAGTTACTATGTATTATTTGTACATAAAATATAAAAGTACATAAACTACAGAAGTTGAAGCAGATATCTAGATAATTATTGTGTGACTTATTTCTGGGTAGAGTTTTTTTTATTGCCAGATCTTTCCCAACTTGAAATTTTAAGACTGTGATCCACAGATTATACGAAGTGTCTTGCTCATACTTTTGTTTTCCTGACCATTATCCTCTACTTCATTCCTTTTCTGTCTCTGCAACAGTTAGGTGGACTAGAGAAGATATTTTCAGACCTTTTGGATTCACTTAAGGTTCATCGCCGTTGCGTGGCTGTTCCTACAGTCCATAAGGCTGTAGGAAAACTAGCCAGCCAGCAGCCGTTAAAACCCAAGCACACACGCAAAGAACCATGGCTGATGGAAAAGCATTTCTGAAAACCACAGAGAAACACTTGTAATAAAGTAGTTCACTGATTGCAGTTGTGAGGTAGTAATGTTTTCAGTCAAAAGGAAAAGCCTGGCTAATAGCTTCCAAGATTGGCTTGGGGTGAACTAACATTGAGACCTGCGAGTTGTGTGCTGGGGCTTTTGGTTCCTACATGTGGCTCCTCTTGAAGCAGCAGTTTCTTGTGGGTCTGGGAGTGTTTCGTGTGGTTGTGGTGGGGACGCTGCAGGTGACCGGCCCTGGGTTGGTGCAGTGCCTTAGGCTCTTGATGGACACTTGAAAGGAGAGAGAGAAGGGAAGGAAGGTTGGATTTTGTAACGATCTCAGGCTGATTCTCTTGGTTTTATTTTCAGCCTCCTTGGTATTAACTGTTCAAAGCTTCAAAGAAAAGACTGGACATGTCTTTCTTCTGAAACTGTCCCGTTTCCTTGTCTTTTTCTACTTTGAAATGCAGTACTCTCTCAAATGACCAAGCCTCATGCCTGACAACCCTGAGTTAGCCAGATCATCAGACCTCAGCCCTGATATTTGGAAAAACGAGATTTGTTTGGGGAGGAGGTAGGGAAGGAAAGAGTGGAGGTTTACAGAGCAGGGCTGAGGCACTTCTGGCAGCTGGAAGCTACCCTGACTACTGTGTTAAAAATCTCAAGGGCCTGGAGAGTAGGAGAACTAAAAAACAAATTTTGTTAATTTGCTAGCTTGGTACTGTTAGATGCTGGTCTCGGGACTGGTTTGAAAGGCTGCAGTCTTGTTTGCCCTGCGTTTAGGCTGGTCTGGGCACTCACGACGCCAACAGCAGTTCTTCCCTGTGGGTGAAGATGTGTTGAGGGACTGAAAATTTCCCTTAACCCGTTTCACCTTCCGAATTACCAGCACCCTCAACTGAATTCTCTATTGTCGTGACCTTCAGCACCGAAGCCTGCCCTTTAACATTCATTCCATTCAGTCTGCTCTTCATAACACTGGTATAGGCCACATGGGTTGTATCACTGGAAGTAATGTTAACCTCTCTGAGAAAGAAAGAAATCTGGAAACAGACTTTGTTTAAATAAAGAGATTGAGATCCACAAAGGACTGTTTGGCATTTTTCTCCCCTGGTTATTTCTTTATTTTTCTTTTATTTTTTGAGAGAATCTAGTTTCCAAAATTAGTAAGCTTTGATTTATTAGCTACATAAGGAGTAGACTTTTTTTAATTGAAAATTTTAAAAATTATTTATTTTTGACCTCACCAGTGGGCATGTAGAATCTTAGTTCCCTATGTGCATGCTAAGTCGCTTTAGGCATGTCTAACCTTTTGCAACCCAATGGACTGTAGTCCACCAGGCTCCTCTGTCCATGTGATTCTCCAGGCAAGAATACTGGAGTGGGTTGCCATGCCCTCCTCCAGGGATCAAACCCACATCTCTTATGTCTCCTGCATTGACAGGTGGGTTTTTTACCACTAGCACCACCTGAGAAGCCCTCAAACCCATTCCTTGCATTGGAAGCGCAGTCTTCCCACCACGGAAGTTCTGCCCTCCGCCCCCACCCCATTCTTTAAATGCTTGTTTTTATGCTCCGGAATCCATTTAGCAGACCTTACAATGAAAGATGAGGTTTCCATCCTACTGCATCATGATGTCATTTCCAAAGCAGCTCTCTGAGATGCTGCTGTTCTCGGCTCCCTGCTCTCTCACCAAGCAGCCGTTTCTTATCTGAGTTAAGAGTGTGGCTCACATGGTCACACATCACCTGCCCGCCTGCCCACTTGCCTGGGTGGGATCTTCAGTCAGGAAAAGGCAAAAGGAGAGACTGTGCCTCTTTGAGTACTATTTGGGAAGCTTCTTGTAAACTGAAGGTAAACATATATATGACAACAGAGTGAAATTCATTGTCTTGTATGTTTTTTCCTGTGTGTTTCCCTATAATTCCATCTAGCTAGCTCTGTAGCAGACTCAGCAGGATTTTTTCTGTGATAGTATTGTTTCTTCAAGCATGTAAAAAGTGTCTCCAGAGTATGGTGCTGTACTGGACGGGTTTGTTTGTTTGTTTTAAAGAAAACATTTTTAAAATTTATTTTTTAAATTGTGGGGAAATTGCTTTACAATGTCATGTTGGTTTCCGGGCAGGTATTTAGGTGCAGTGGTTGTTAGGAAAGAGGTGTGGGCGAGTGCTTTTGAGACATCTGACTACAGCTCTTCAATAGGAAAAAGAACAGCTGATGTTAAAATGAGTTATTTTTCAGAGAGAAAACTGATGGGAGCATGTCCTATGGACTCAGGTCAGCTTGAAGGGGCTGTTCCTGTCTCAAGCAGATAGTATGACCAACAAGATGATTAAGGTCAGAAATGAATTACCAGCCACTGGAGGATAAAAACAGGGATCCAAGCTGATAATGAATGAGGGAGAGGGCTTCCCAGGTGACTCGTGGTAAAGAATCCGCCTGCCAATGCAGGAGATGCAGGTTCGATCCCTGGGTCAGGAAGATCCCCTAGAGGAGGAAATGGCAACCTGCTCCAGTATTCCTGCCTGGGAAATCTCATGGACAGAGGAGCCTGGCAGGCTATAGTCCATGGGGTCACAAAGAGTCGGACATGACTCAGTCACTAAACAACAGTAAATGAGAGAGGAGGGTTGTTGCTTACAGTAGAATGCTGACTGGTAGATGTGGAGTTCTCTAGGAAATTCAGGACAAATGGGAACTATTAAAGGAGATGCTTCTCTGTCGTTGTAGGGTTAAAATGTGGTGGGGCAGAAGCTCAGGGTCAGAAGCCTTGGACTAAAATTTGGCATTTGGTTTTTTTGACCTTGGGCCTGTTCCTTCTCTGCTTTGAGCTTGTGTTTGCTAACATGTGAAATGAGGAGTGATAATATCTACCTTCCAAGGTCAAGCTGAGGATTGAATCATGCACGTGAACAGGCTTTCTGCACTCTTGGGAACATTAAATGTGGCTGAAACAGTGATAGAAAGAGCATAACTTCTATGCCCATCTTCTTCAGAATAAGAACAAAATTGGTAATGTTAAGTTTTCACCAAACACATCTTCAGAAAACTATACTACAGTTGATTAATGAACAACTCCGAGTTTAGAGCCCTCCACACTGTGGAAAATCCATGTATGAATTTAGAGTCAGCCCTCTGTATCCACGGTTTTGCATCCTGGGTTTCAACCACCTGAAGATCATGTAATACATATTTAGTGAAAAAAAAAAAAATCCATGATTGTGGATCTGTGCAGTTCAGATCTATGTTATTCCAAGGGCAATATTTATGGTATTAATAACAGTAGCAATAAAAATTAAAATAGCTACTTTTTATGTGCCAGGCACCGTGCTCATGGATTCATGTGCATGCGCATTTCCTCCTGACCTCAGCTATAAGAGGTACAGAGAGATGCCAAGCAGCTGGGCCTCTGAGCTGCTGTTTGTGTCACGTGGCTTTAAGGGGAGAGGCGGCATTCAAACTTCTACTTTGTAGTTGAAGTCTAACCACAAAATCCATGCTGCCACTCACCACACTGCTGCTTCCCTGAAGGAGTCATTCCCCACACTTAGTTTTCTTTCTTTGACAAAGGAGAAAGGTATCCAAAATTTTCAGTAGCAGAGGATTTAATCTAAAATACATATGTGCACCAGCAGGTTGAGTTTGGGATTGATAGGAGATCAACTCAGTCAATTCTAAAGGAAACAACCCTGAGTATTCATTAGAAGAACTCATGCTGAAGCTCAGATACTTTGGCCACCTGTTGGGAAGAGTTGATTCATTGGAGAAGACCCTGATGCTGGGAAAGATTGAAGGCAGGAGAAGAAGGGAATGACAGAGGATGAGATGGTTGGATGGCGTCACTGACTCAGTGGACATGAGTTTGAGCAAGCTCCGGGAGATGGTGAAGTACAGGGAAGCCTAGCGTGCTGTAGTCCATGGGGTCAAAAAGAGTCGGACACGACTGAGCGACTAAACAAAAAATGATAAATTGAGGGTCTACACCTGTGCTTCAGATGTTTCTGGAGGTTTTATTGGTATTTATTTTGCATCAGTCAGTCTTCATCATTAGATAACAAGTGTCTGTTTCCTGGATTATATTTAACAGAATCAAATTTGATCTCAGAATGAGAACTAATTGCAGGCTGCTGCAATGACAAATGACTGCCTGGTGTGACACCTGGGGAATGACCATTTCTGTCCGTATCAGTAGCAGCCAGTAGATGCTTAGGCCCACTCTGACCAGAGCCCAGGAACTTGTTAAAACTGACCTGTGCAACATCAGGGGACAGCTGTCTCCACTGCTGCCTGGTTGTATATTCGTGGGCAAGTTAGGTAGTCTCTACCTCAGTATTCACCCTAGGTCAGAGTTGTCATGAGGATTGTTACTATTCTGCAGTCGCTTAATTGTGTCTGACTCTCTGTGACCCCATGGACTACAGCACGCCAGGCTTCCCTGTACTTCACCATCTCCCAGAGCTTGCTCAAACTCATGTCCATTGAGTCAGTGATGCCATCCAGCCATCTCATCCGTTGCCTCCCCCTTCTCCTCTTGCCCTCAATCTTTCCCAGCATAGATTAGTTAACATTTGGTACAGCACTTGACGTAAGTCAGCACAATATAAATGATGAAATACAAAGAAACCTGTGAGAAGTACTAATGTTCCCATTTTACTAGTAAGAAGTGAAGTGTAAAGAGTAAATTCCCCATCAGTTGGCTCCTAAGTAACTGAACAAGACTTCCGTCCAGAAGTCCAAATCTAAAGCCTGCTTCTAACTCTTTTTAAACTTCCTGTGAACCTTATGAAGGACCTTTTCCTCTCCTGATATTTTAAGCTGACACCCTGACTTTTTTTTATCTCTAACAAGCTATGAAGTCTCTGATAACATAGCACCTTCCTTCTGAGGGACTTAAGCAAATAAATATTGGTCAGAGGAAAGGAGCCTGGGGTACGGATGGAAGAGGAACTGGAGAGAGGAGCCGGCCACAGTCGGCCTCCCAGAACGGGGTCTCTAGCCCTGCGGGGAAACGGAGGCTCCTGCATCTGAATTCACCCCGCCAGGACCCTGGGCTTCTTGATCTGAAGCCATTGCTTTTTCTGTGGCTCTAAGCCTTCTGACCAAAAAACCTTGACATTGAATTTTCTTGTCAGCTTAGTATAAAGCTATGCTGGTCTTCTCTGTATCATTCTAACTTAATCTACATACCTGAGGATTGAGACTAATGCTGTATCGGGTTTTAGAGGTGGAAGGGATGCTGCTTAGACATCTAACAAGGTGAGAAAATTGAAGTCCAAGTTCCACAGCTAGTTAAGAGAGAGACAGGACAGGAAGCGTGGGGCTGCGTTGCCAATAAATACGGTAACCACTCACCTTCCCCACCCAGGCTGCGTTCACTCAGACACCAGAAGGTCTCATCTGTTGTGGGGGGTGAGATAGAGGAATCTGCCTCGAAATAAGTGTCTTCCTAATTGACTGAGGACTATGCTTTGAGCAAGGTCTATATTAGTCAGCTTATAATAACCAATCCAAAAATAGTAATATAATTCACAAACATAAATTAATTGAAAAAAAAAATTTATTAGGGACCTGTTATATACCAGGCGCTGGACGATGCAGAAGAAAAAAGCTCAATTCTCCCCCGAAGGGGCTGGTTGTCTGAGTGAGGTAAAGTCAAATTAGCAGTAAAATGTTGCTGATGCCATGATAGTCTAAGCCGCAGTGGGCCACAAAGCAAAGAGAAATTCATTTCTTCTGGGGGTGGGTAGAAAGAACAGGGAAGATACCCTAAAGGAAATGACACCGAACCTGAGATTTGGAAGTATATCAAGTGAGCAAAAATACAGGACACGCAACCGGCAGGTGGAAACTGCTGGCAGCCTGGGGCGGCTGGGTGAGGAGCAGGGGGAGAGAGTGACCCCAGAGGGTGGGTTGGAGCCTGTGTCTGAGTCTCCAACCTGAGACATCCTGTGGGTGCATATCTTGCAGATAAGATGTTTCAAGGGGATCCCCTTTGGTGTTTGGAAAGAGGGAATCCCCTATTACTTAGGAAATTGGGTTCTCAGAAGTTGATTTCAATTTAGGCCCTTTTTAAACACATTATTGACTGGAGAATTTTTGCAGAAACTTAATGCCTGTGGCACTATTATGTGTCTGGTCAATATAAGTAAATTTCATCTTTTTTTCGCAGATACTTTTATTGAATACAGTTCATTTCTTTGTTTATATTTAAGTTTTATTCACATGTTTATCTTATGTTCATGTATGTGTCCTCAAGACTGAGTCAGTTCTAATGAGGTAGATGAAACGGAGCCTGTTATACAGAGTGAAGTAAGTCAGAAAGAAAAACACCAATATAGTATATTAATGCATATATATGGAATTTAGAAAGATGGTAATGACGACCCTATGTGCAAGACAGTAAAAGAGACACAGATATAAAGAACAGACTTTTGGACTCTGTGGGAGAAGCCGAGGGTGGGATGATTTGAGAGAATAGCATTGAAACATGTATATTACCATACGTGAAGTAGACCACCAGTCCGAGTTTGATGTATGAAACAGATCACTCAGAGCCAGTGCGCTGGCACGACCCAGAGGGATGGGATGGAGAGGAAGGTTGGGGGAGGGGGGGTTATGACGAGGGGACACGTATACACCCGTGGCTGATTCATGTCAATGTATGGCAAAACCCACCATAATATTGTAAAGTAGTTAGCCTCCAATTAAAATAAATTAATAAAAAAAGAGTAATTGATACATTCCTCAAAAGTAAATAGTACAAAGTGAAAGGAAGTGAAGTCGCTCAGTCGTGTCCGACTCTGTGCGACCCCATGGACTGTAGCCTACCAGGCTCCTCCGTCCTTGGGATTTTCCAGGCAAGGGTACTGGAGTGGGTTGCCATTTCCTTCTCCAGGGGATCTTCCCAACCCAGGGATCGAATCCCGGTCTCCCACATTGCAGGCAGACGCCTTAACCTCTGAGCCACCAGGGAAGCAAATACTACAAAGTTGCTCTCTTTAGACAAAAATCATCTTAACTTTTAAAAAGATGTTCCCTCCAAAAACTAAGCAGAAGAATGGAAAGAGAATGTTAAATACACAGTCTCTTTCCAGTCTTACAGTACTGAGTACAGTCATCTGGTGGTTATTATAAGCAGACATTGATTCAAACCCTGGCCCTCCGCTTAGCAGCTGTGTGACCTCGGACGTGTCCCAGAGCTGGGCTGAGCCAGCTTCTGCATCCACCATGAGGATTCAGGATCTGTTATAAACTCCGGATGGGCGGGGACAGTGACAGTGACTGTCCCCGCTGCGTCCCGCCCAGAGCCTGGCCCCGGGGTTCGGTGAGCGTATATGGAGTGCCCAGCTTCACACCCTCCCTTCTGCCATGTCACTACCAATACGCACACAAGATAAAGTGCCCCATTCAGGGATTTGGGGCTCTATTTGCGTTAAAATTTAACCTCAATTAAGTGTCCTGAGAATCTTTTCTTCAGTGTAGTTTCCCTGACATATCCTGAGGTCAGGAATTTTATTTCATAATTGCATATACTATTAACTTTTAAGTAGTTTTACCCTCTCCACCACTCTCTCCTGGGAATGTCTCTATTGAGGAGGTCACGAACACACACTGAATTGAGGAACATCTGCTTGGCACAGTTGTGATCCTGGGCACAGCTGCCCTGGCAGGTCGACTACCCTCCCCCTCCTCACCGCCCCCCCCCCCCCACCGCCACCTGTTTTCAGAAGAGAATTGAGGCCGTGGGACCTGATCCCGGGGTCCTAAGCTCCCATTAGCCCTGAACCACCATCCTGCTCGCGGGTGACCTCACTGACTGTCCTGAGCGAGGTGTGGTCTGGCTCTTGGGCACCACGATGCTCCAGATGAGCAGCAGCAGCAGCAGACTTGCCCAGTTCACGACTAGAAGGGCCCTGGGCCTTCAGACCCCTTGCTCTGCGGAGTGAGGAAAATTGAGATCCTGGGAAATAAGTGACTTTCTCAAAATCACAGAACTAATCATTATCATCATCAGGCTAGAACTTGGGCATCTCCAGTGTAACCTAAAGTCCTTTTCCACGTCTTCAGAACTAAAGGGTGTTTATGTACTGCTGGGTTGCAGCCAGCTTATTTGCCATCACATCTGTGTGGACAGCCTGGAAGCTTTGTTATCAGAACTCTCTTGTGTGTGAAAAAAAAATTTTTGTCCATGAACATTTGGCCTATCGTACCCTCATCTGCCTTCACTGGTTATAAGACTACTATATGCAGATGACTTAGTGATAGAATTTCAAATACTTCAAAATCTTAAAAACATTCACAAATCTGGAGGGTATACAAGAATACCTTCCACAGCCCAGCCCCTGTCTCCGGTGTTAACTGTTTTCTTTTTCTTTTTTTGACCTTTTCTCATTTTATTTTATTTATTTATTTATTTTTTTGTTTTTATTTTTTTTTCCATTTATTTTTATTAGTTGGAGGCTAATTACTTTACATCATTACAGTAGTTTTTGTCATACATTGAAATGAATTAGCCATGGATTTACATGTATTCCCCATCCCGGTCCCCCCTCCCACCTCCCTCTCCACCCGATCCCTCTGGGTCTTCCCAGTGTACCAGGCCTGAGCACTTGTCTCATGCAGCCAATATGCCCTGGTACTCAGAGAAGCTGAGTCCAGTGGCAGAATCACAGATGTCTCCTGCAACTTGGTTCCTGAAACAAAAATACATCCTGAAACTTTCTTAGTTTGGTTTCCCTATTGACTAGAAAAGGGATTTTATTTCATTTTTTAACTGAATGGTGATGGTGGTTTTAGTTGCTCAGTTGTGTCCAGTTCTTGCCACCCCATGGACTGTAGCCCACCAAGCTCCTCTATCCATGGGAATTTTCCCAGGCAGGAATACTGGAGTGGGTTTCCATTTCCTTCTCCAGGGGATCTTCCTGACCCAGGGATTGAACCTACATCTCCTGCCACTAGGGAAGCCCCAACTGAAATAGATGCATAAATACTTTGAAAGGCAGAGATTTGACTTTTTTTTCTCATGAGCGATTAGGAAAAGATACATACAGCAGTTAACTAGGAATTTTTGAGTCGGTGGAGGGAGGTGTAGTGAAATTATCTAGGAGCCTTCCCCCTCACCCCCCAAACTAGAATCTACCTGAAGAGATGGTGTGAAGACAGCTCAGGTTTTTTGTTTGTTTTAACCAGGGTTAGGACTCCTGAAATATAAGGATGTTACAGCACATTCTGATTTTCAAATGATTTAATTCAAAAAGAAATTTATGTGCGTAAAGAAAGTGTTTAAACACTGGGCCCCTCTTTCAGAGGAGATTCTCGCAACTCAAATGAACCAGCAGAAACAGTCCTTAAAGGGAAGCTGCAGACTTGAGTCGTTCTCTCAAGTTGCCAAGTAGGAGTAATTTTATCAGTGTGCCGAGGAAAAGGGTTCCCGGAAGAGCCAGAGCTCCCCTGTTTCTCTTTTCCCTAAAATAGAAATAGACTGAAACTGGAAAGAAATACTGAAGAAGATACTCCTCACCCTCTCTGCCTTCCTGTTTCTGGCCCGAGTCAGATGTGGACTTTGCACATCTCGCTCCTCTCACCCGGCTCATCAGCCTCTCACCCGAGAAATAAGAATTTCAAAGAGGTTTGTTTACACGTAGATAATTGGTCTGAGTATTTTTCTTTGCTCTTCCCCCAGTAGCAAACATAGCTTCATACTGAAATATTGCTGAAATGAAAGGAAGAGGAACTGGAAGGCAGGGAGACTGGGTCAGAGCATGCGTCTCCTGTCCTTGAGGAGTCAGCGCAGGCGAGGCGCCTGGGCCTTGGTTTAGAGCAGCTTGTGTGTGTAGACCCAGCCCTGCCTAGCTCGCTTCCCCCATCTCTTCTCCCGCATTAATACTTCATGCCAGGACTAGCAGCTGTTTCAGACCCCCATACCATTCCTAAATTTAGTCAGTTATTGTTTGTAGTTTGGATGACCATAAAGTTTGCTGCCCAAACCAGAACACTTTTGAGAGTGATGTGCTAAGTTGCTGCAGTCGTGTCCAACTCTTTGCGAGCCCATGGACTGTAACCCGCCAGGCTTCTCTGTCCATGGGATTCTCCAGGCAAGAATACCGGAGTGGGTTGCCACTTCCTTCTCCAGGGGGTCCTCCCAACCCAGCGATTGAACCCGTGTCTCTCATGTTTCCTGTATTGACAGAGGGGTTCTTTACCACTAGCGCCACCTGGGAAGCCCTTTTGAGAGTGACATTGGGTCCCCTATTAATAATTCCATCAGAAAACAGCTACAGGCTGGGACTGTCCCAGGCAAGCCAGAATATACAGATACCTTATTTATAATTTCCAAGCTACACAGATCACATTTGATAGTGATTCACCTATTAGCATCATCAAGGAGTTAGAAATGTTTCATAATTGAACTTATTCAACTAGACTGGAGTTTTCTCCTGTGAGTTGTGTTGACCTTAACTTTAATTTGTCCAGAAGCACTTCTAGAATTTATTCTACTCACTTATCCCTTAAACAGACTGTATCAGACAGAATTTAACATTCTTGGAAAGTTAGTCATCAAGACCGCAGAACCTCAGGGGTTGAGAGTGCCCTTGCCTTTGCCTTTGTTTGAATCCCAACTCTCCACCCTTTCTCTGGGACCTTAGGTAAGTTATCCCCTCCAGCTTTCTTTATTTGCAGGGTGTGATAATGTGCTCAGCGTGTTTCCAGGCTTAAAGTAAGTATCAGTGGTGCTAATCTGAACTTTGTGGATTTTAGTGATCGCCTGAAAACCAATTTGATGAACGTCTCCTTGCTTCTACATACATACTCTTAGTTCTAGAATCTAGCTTTATATCTACCTGCCTCCTTGCTGTTACTTTTTACTGTAATTTTCTGAGAAATTATAACTTGCTAGTATTGTGACGACGAATAAATAGGAAACCCGTACATTCACACCACCCCGGCACAGCGTGCCTTGCCAGGTACTCAGAGCCACAGGTAACATGGCAGGGAGCATCTTCCCGGAGGCCAGTTATACTGCCTTGTAAGTGGTTCAAGACACCACTTTCATGTTTGATAAACAGTGAAGAGTAGATTGTAAGCTGTATATGGATTGATTCAGATCAATCAAAATGTCAATATTTCAATTCCAGTGGTGCTGCTGGGACCCCAGCTGGATCCACTGTCCTCTGTCACTGAGGCGTACTTTGGTGGAAAATGTTGAGAAATCCTGGGGAGATGGATCTCAGAAACATCCTAAGGGTATTTTAAGAGGGTTTGAAGCACTGGTTGCTGCTCTTACTAGAGGGTTAAATTGAACTTGTGGTAAATTGGACAAAAATGTCCTCTTCCTTGAGTGTATAGGAGGATATCCATTTTTTTTTTACCTTGAAGTTCTGGTTAGTAACTTTGAACAGCCCACAGAAGACGTTGCATGTTTTAAATGTTAATCACCACTTTAGCATGAGACTTCTTGCAGCTCCTTACTTTTGGTATCTTCAGTTGGATTTCACTGTAGGAGCTAGTGTATCTGTGGTAGCAAACAAAATTTCCTTTCCTGAATGGGGATTCTGAATTGGGAGATGTACATCTTACAGCCCCAGAAGGAGACACGGTAGGATAAAACTGTCTTATTTGGAAATGTAGTAGAATTCGAGAACTCCAAGAAATGGTTACCAAACCTTGAACATAGGGTTGGAAAAGGAATAGATAATGGAACATTTTAACCATTTATTTTTTTAACTCTCAAAAGATGGTTTGGAATTGCCTCTTTACATTTATTTTTTGAACAGCTTTATTGAGGAATAATTGGCTTAGAATAAACTGTACATGTTTAAAATGTACACTATGATTAGTTTTAACATGTCTGTGAAAGCATCAGCAGAGTCAAGACAATGAACTGACTCATTACCTACAGTAGTTTGCTCCTGCACCTTTTCAGCCTCTCCCCCCAGCCCCAACCCTCATCCACAGACCGATACTGTGTTTTCTATCACCATACACTGTTTTGCATGTTTAGATTTTATATGTGTGGGATCACACAGTATACACTTTTTCTGTCTCCCTTCGCTCAGCGTATTATTTTGAGATTGACCCATGTTGCTGTGTGAATCAGTATTTCATTCCTTTTTATTACTGAGTTGTTGCTTCGTTTCTAAGTCCAGCTCTTTTTGTGACCTCGTGGACGGTAGCCAGCCAGGCTCCTCTGTCCGTGGGATTCTCCAGGCAAGAATGCTGGAGTGGGTTGCCATTTCCTGCTCCAGGGGATCTTCCTGACCCAGGGACTCTTGGGTCTCCTGCATTAGCAGGTGGATTCTTTACCGCTGAGCCACCAGTTGTTCAGTCACTAAGTCACGTCCGACTCTCTGCGACCCCGTGGACTGCAGCACGCCAGGCTTCCCTGTCCTTCACCATCTCCCGGAGTTTGCTCAGGTTCATGTCCATTGAGTCGGTGATGCCGTCTAACCATCTTATTCTCTGCTGCCCTCTTCTCCTTTTGCCCTCGCTCTTTCCCAGCTTGAGGGTCTTTCCCAGTGAGTTGGCTCTTCACGTCGGGCGGCTTCAGCTGCAGCGTCAGTCCTTCCAGTGAGTATGGAGGGAGCCGCCAAGCAAGTCCCTTCCTATTGAGTCTTGCCCGATATGGGCTTCTCCGGTGACTCAGCTGCTGAAGAATCCCCTGCCATGTGGGAGACCTGGATTCCATCCCTGCACTGGGAAGATCCCCTGGAGAAGGGAAAGATACCCACTCCAGCTTTATGGACTGCATAGTCCACAGGGTCACAAAGAGTCAGATGATAATTAAAAGGTACCATTTAAAACTGACCCACTAGACAGTGTAAGGTTAAGTAAGGAAAAAATGGAAGACATTAAAAGATACAAATAGAAAAATCATCATATAACAGCAATTTAAAACCATCTTTAGAGCTTCCTTTTAAAAAAAACACAAATTACATCACATAGAGAAATATAGTAAATATAATACAATAACTAACAAAAAATAGCATGACAGAGTTGATACCAAGCATGAGTTATATCAATAAATAGGCTTAATCACCTATTAAGAGATTTTCAAGTTGGTTCATAAAGCAAAACTTTATGCTGTATTTAAGAGACCCATCCCCTCCCCCCAAGAAAAGTGATTAAAAAGCTAAAAGTCACGGAATTGGTAAAGATATATCAGGCCCCTGTAAACAACAAGTGGAGGATTGTGATTGTGACATCACACAAAACAGAATTCAGAAGCCCAAAAGGCACTGATGCAGACACTTCAGCACGTTACTGCCTGAGGCGTTTTTGCAGAAGCTGACTTGGTGGGTGATTGTTTTGTAAGTGAATATTGAAAGACCCTCGTTTGAGTAAATAACTTTTTTTGCACTTAATGTATTTATTTGATACTTTATATGTCTCACTAAAGCATTCTCATGTTTCATTGGCGTGTGATAGCAATATAGCTAACACCTCTGTGCAGGAGAGCAGAACGCCTGTTACACATACACCATGTGTCACTGCACTTTCCCTTAGAAGAGCAGACTCTACACTTTTTGGCAGCATTTTTCTTTTAGTCCTCTGGGTATTATTTCCTCTAGAATATGTTCATTTATTTTACCTGATAGTTGACAAGGTGGATTTCTTCAGGGGCTCTTTTAGAAATGAGAGATGTCATGATGGTCATTTTTTAAGATGTAAAGTTGCATTTACAGTACACACACACTTGGAGCAAAGACCTAACAGAGTGAAATGTGAGTGATTATGACAATCATGAGCTGTGTAATGAGCGCTGAATCAGTCTTAAGCTCTAAAACTTCATGATACGTATGGTCAGTGATATGTTACAGTGAATGTATATGCACCAAATATCACAGCAACCTCCTGTATAGAGTGTGGCAGGAAAAACAAATAGAAACACCCCAATAATAGGAACTTTAATACACCAGTCTAAATACATGACGGGTGATGTGAGAAAAACCTAAGTAATCACAGCAGCCAGAGGGTGGGAAACTGCCCACAGGCCACGTCAAGTCTGTTGGTTGTTTTTAGAAGTAGAGCTTTTTAACGCAGCCACACCCAGCTGCCCTCCAGGTGCGGTGCCCAGACTTCTCCCTGCACTGACTTCTGTTGCCGGGCACAGGCTCTGGGGCCCGCGGGCTTCAGTAGTTGGGGCACACGGGCATGGCTGCTCTGCCGCATGGGGAATCCTTCTAGATCAGGGACTGAACCTGTGTCTTCTGCATTGGCAGGCGATTCTTTACCCCGGGCCACCAAAGAAGCCCCATTTCCATGAACGTTGTATTGACACTGCCAATCAGTTCCGTTAGGCACAAGAGAATTATTTGAAAGGAAGAAGTAAAATTAGCTGCGGGAGACTTGATCATTTGCTGGAGAACTAACTCTGCAGTGAGTCAATGATAAAAATAACTGAGACAACAAAAGAATTCATCCAGATGGTTACAAATAAAGTAACACAGAAACGTCAGTAACCAATATGTCAATAATTACCAGATAGAAGGTATAAGTGAAAGGTATAAGGTAAAAGTGAAAGCTCCATTTAAAATAGCAACAGAAAAGATAAAATACTTAATAAACTTAATAAGAAATGGTTAAAATGTAATACAGTGTTACAGATTAAATTCTGTCCCCTGCAAAATATTATCTGTTGAAGCCCCAATCAGAAGTACCTAAGAATGTGACTGTATGTGGAAACAGGGCCTTTAAAAAGTTAAAATGAGGCCATTGGGCTGGACTCAAAACCGACTGGTATTCCTGTAAGAAGAGGAGAGAGGGACATACATACAGAGAGACACCAGGGAAGTAACATGGAAGAAGCACGGCAGGCAAGTGGCCGTCTGCAAGCCAAGAAGACAGGTTTCAGAAGAATCCAACTTGCCAACACCTTACTGGTGGACTTCCAGCCGCCAGAACTGTGAGTGAATAAATTTCTGTGGTTTAGGCCCCACGGTCTGTGGTATTTTGTTACGGGCAGGCCTAGCAAACTAATACAGATAGTAGCTATGAAGTAATCCTGAAAGATACAAAAGTAGACCTGACCTCCCCAGTTCTTGAATAGAATATTTTGACATTATAAGATATTAATTCTTACTAAGTTAATGTTTAAACACAATGTGATCCACTAAAAGGACCAGTAATCTTTTTTTTTTTTTTTCTGGAGGTCGACAAGGTGACTATCAAAATTCATATGAAAAAGTAAGCATGTGAGTAAAACTGTGAAGTGGACTGTGAGAGGGAACCAGCCCTACAGATATTAGCATATACTATAGTCTCTGCGGGCCTTCCCAGGTGGCTCAGTGGTTAGAATCCGCCTGCAGTATAGGTGATGCAGAAGACGTGGGTTCAATCCCTGGGTCGGGAATATCCCTTGGAAGAGGAAATGGCAACCCACTGCAGTATTCCTGCCTGTAAAATTCCATGGATAGAGGAACCTTGCAGGCTACAGTCTGTGGGGTTGCATAGCATCAACTTGACTGAGCACACATGCACACATAAAGTCGCTATAATTAAACCAGTGTGATACAGGGCAGTGGACTAGAATGGAATGGGATGGAATGTCTGAAAAACAGACCCTGATATACATGGAAGTTTATGAGAAAGGTGGTACCTCTGACCACTAGGACAGAGGTGGGCTTTTTAATAAATGGTATTGGAGCAGCTGGCTAGCCATTTGGAAAGATAAAGTTAGATCTATTCCTTATGGTATAAATAAACTGAACTCCAGATGAATCAGAGATTTAAATAAAATATGATACCTTACATGCATTGGAAGAATGCTTAGATGAATTCCTCCTTACAACCTGGGTGTAGAAAAAGACTTTCTATGACTCAAAATCCACATGCAATTAACAAAAAAAATTGATTACCAAAAAATAAACTTGCACAAAAGCAAAATCAAAAGGCAAACTGACAGACTGTGATAAGCTATTTGGAACATAATATATCATGGGCTGATATCTCTAATATATATAAGATATATAGATAAGATATTATATAGATAATAATGTATCTTATATAAGATATTATTATATCTTATATAGACAAGATACAATATCTATAATATGGATAAGATACTATATGTTTGTCTATATGTTTATATGATTTATCTTTAATGAAAAATGGAAAGACCAAAAATGAGCAAAAGATACAAGCAGACAGTTCACAAAAGACTAAAATAGGTCTTCTGAAGTACATGAAAAGATGATCAACATGAAAAGATATATATAGAAATATAAAAGGGCACCAAAATGCCTACCATTTTTTCACCCATCCAATTGTCAAAAACGTAAAAAACTTGACAAAAGAGTCTGTTCAGGAGACTTTGGGGGAAAAATCATTTTCATTTGTTGCTTGTAGCTATGCAAAATGGTACAACTCCTATGCATGGATACTTGATGATAACCAAATTATATCTGTATTTACCCTTTCACACAGTAATTCCACTTTGAGGATACACCTTTAACAGTACTACAGTATATGCATGGCGTTATTCATTGCAGTATTGTATATAATGGTTAAAATATTGCAAACTACCTAAATGCCCAGATATAGGAGACAGGTTGAATAAACTATGGTGCTGTTAGCTATAAAAACAAATTGGGAAGATCTCTATAGGTAGTATGAAGTTAATTCTAGAATATGCTAAGAGCCATGTCACTGGTAAAGATGTTGGGAAAGATTGAAGGCCAAAGGAGAAGAGGATGAAATGGTTAGATAGCATCACAGACTCAATGGATGCCAATCTGAGCAAATCCCAGGAGATAGTGAAGGACAGGGAAGCCAAGCGCAACTCCATGGAGTCTCAAAGAGCAGGACACAACTTAGCGACTCAACAACAGCAAACAGTTGAAAAAAGCAAAGTGCAGGGGGCTGCCTTTTTTTTAGTAATAAAGATGAAATAAGAAAGCAAACATTTATCTTCTGATTTCCTCAAGAAGATGCACAGGAACCAGAAAAAAAAATGAAATAGATTATGCTCTGAGGAGGTTAGATGGGCAGGCTGAGTGCATTGTCATATGTGCATATAATGAGGTGTTGCACACAGCACTGGATGGATCATACAAGCAGCGTGTCGCGCTAAAGCCAGACACAAGGGTGTATATGATTCCAGTTACATGGTTACATTTTACTACAGATGTGTGATACCCCAGTACCTTTTTTAAGTTCATTAAAATATACCTGTACCTACATCAGGAGTGGCAAAATCATCTCACCTTTTAATTCTGAGAAGTGAGGAAAACGGTATCGATCTTGTCAAGTTCATCTGTAGAGTGCTGCTTTGTTATAGCTGGTGGTTCACTTCCGAGGTCACAAAAGCTGATTGATCTCACCTGTGGTGTACACCAAGGGCAGACCTGAGCTTTAGAGCCAGACAACAGGTACACGGGGGCACGTGCGCAGAGCATCCACCGGAGGTGCAGAAATACATGGCCTTCCCCTGCCACTGTCATCTGCAGGCAACGGGGAAGAAGGAAATGCCCAATTCTAAAACTGTTAGGCAATAGGAGTCGCTGAAACAGGAGCCCATGTAAGGTGGGGTGGGGAGGGTGAGAGAAGAGAGATGGAGAGCTGATTTTCTGTTGCTGTCTGGTGCTCCTGTTGGTAGGAGGGTTCAGTTCAGTTGCTCAGTTGTGTCCAACTCTTTGTGACCCCATGAATCGCCCCACACCAGGCCTCCCTGTCCATCACCAGCTCCCGGAGTTTACTCAAACTCATGCCCATCGAGTCGGTGATGCCATCCAGCCATCTCATCCTCTGTCATCCCCTTCTCCTCCTGCCCCCAATCTCTCCCAGCATCAGGGTCTTTTCCAATGAGTCAACTCTTCGCATGAGGTGGCCAAAGTATTGGAGTTTCAGCTTCAGCATCAGTCCTTCCAATGAACACCCAGGACTGATCTCCTTTAGGATGGACTAGCTGGATCTCCTTGCAGTCCAAGGGACTCTCAAGAGTCTTCTTCAACACCACAGTTCCAAAGCATCAATTCTTCAGTGCTCAGCTTACTTCACAGTCCAACTATTACATCCACACAAGACCCCTGGAAAAACTATAGCCTTGACCAGATGGACCTTTGCTGGCAAAGTAATGTCTCTGCTTTTTAATATGCTGTCTAGGTTGGTCATAACTTTCCTTCCAAGGAGTAAGCGTCTTTTAATTTCATGGCTGCAGTCACCATCTGCAGTGATTTTAGAGCCCCAAAATATAAAGTCTGACACTGTTTTCACTGTCTCCCCATCTATTTCCCATGAGGTGATGGGACCAGATGCCATGAATTTGGCATCTTAGTTTTCTGAATGTTGAGCTTTAAGCCAACTTTTTCACTCTCCTCTTTCACTTTCATCAAGAGTCTTTTTTGTTCCTGTTCACTTTGTCCCATAAGGGTGGTGTCATCTGCATATCTGAGGTTATTGATATTTCTCCCAGCAGTCTTGATTCCAGCCTGTCCTTCCTCCAGCCCAGCGTTTCTCATGATGTACTCTGCATAGAAGTTAAATAAGCAGGGTGAATATACAGCCTTGACGTCCTCCTTTTCCTATTTGGAACCAGTCTGTTGTTTCATGTCCAGTTCTAACTGTTGCTTCCTGACCTGCATATAGGTTTCTCAAGAGGCAGGTCAGGTGGTCTGGTATTCCCATCTCTTTCAGAATTTTCCACAGTTTATTGTGATCCACACAGTCGAAGGCTTTGGCATAGTCAATAAAGCAGAATAGATGTTTTTCTGGAACTCTCTTGGTTTTTCAATGATCCAGCGGATATTGGCAGTTTGATCTCTGGTTCCTCAGCCTTTTCTAAAACCAGCTTGAACATCTGGAAGTTCTCGGTTCACATATTACTGAAGCCTGGCTTGGAGAATTTTGAGCATTACTTTACTAGCGTGTGAGATGAGTGCAATTGTGCGGTAGTTTGAGCATTCTTTAGGATTGCCTTTCTTAGGGATTGGAATGAAAACTGACCTTTTCCAGTCCTGTGGCCACTGCTGAGTTTTCCAAATTTGCTGGCATATTGAGTGCAGCACTTTCACAGCATCATCTTTCAGGATTTGAAATAGCTCAACTGGAATTCCATCACCTCCACTAGCTTTGTTGGTAGTGATGCTTTCTAAGGAGGGTTTAGAGGCCAGTATTTTCTAGCTGTTAAAGGTAAGCATCAGAATAGTGACTATAAAGGCAAATTGGGAAGCGGTAATTCAAGTTGTAACAGCTGAAAGAAAAAGGGAAAGTGTTTGATTGTGTAGGTAATTTAAAGATATTGCACTAGTTCAGGGCATGTGTCTTAATTTAGAATATATTGGGTTGACCAAAACGTTCATCTTATGGAAAAACTCGAACCTTCTAACCAACCCAATAGATTTCTGTTGGTGTTGGGAAAATGCTTATGACTATTGGGAACTTTTTCTTCAACCAAAGTAGTTTACATTTCAAGTGATTACTGAAAGGTAAAAGGAAGAATTATGTCTTTTCATCTTACTTTTTTTCTCTTTGTGGGTTTTTTTTTTCCTTAATTGAAGTATAGTTGATTTCAGTGTTGTGCTCATTTCAGATATACAGCAAAGTGATTCTGCCATATACATATATATATATACACACACACATTCTTTTTTAGATTCTTTTCATTATAAGTAACAATTATGCTTTTGATTCGGACAAACTCCATCACTGTGTGAAAAAGGAAATACATTTATTACACCAAAAAGATTTGTTTCTAAGGGATAAAATTGTAGCGAAATCAGTGAATCTTATGGAGGATTGTGGAGACCTTTAAGATACAGCATATGAGACCTTTTAACACCTTCAGAAACTGATTTTTACTTAAACAATTTTCAGCTCATGAATCAGTTACAATCCAAGTGTTAAGAGCACTTTTTCCTGTAGAAATGGTATAAGCCATGGGTAGATTGACTGGAAGGTCCTCAAAAATCTACTTAATTCCTAATGCCACTAAATATGATTTCTTGGGGGAAATGTATTCTGAGTCCTAACTCCCAACAGCAATAACAGATTTTAAATCTCCTGCTTTCCCTCTCGTGAAGCTTACCAGATGGCCTGTTTTTCTCCTTTTAACCAAGGCCACAAGAGCAGTGGGGATTCCAGGGCCCTGTGTTATTGGGGAGGAGCCGTCTGGTGACCCTGCAAGAAGCTTAGGAAAACCCAGCTAGGGTTCTGGTAGCTGGCCCATCCCTTCCCTTCTCATCACCCTTGTGGTGGCTTTGCCTCTGGGGTTTTCTGGAGATTGAGAACCACCATGCTAGTTATTGACTCCTTAGGTTCCTAACACACGGAGCTTTGGGGAGTGATTTGACTTGTCTTATTTCCTTCTCTACTAGTGCGTACATTTTTTGGACCTTTGTACCTTGGGCATTCAGTAGGTGAAATGCAGATTGTATTGCTTCCTTTGCCTATCAGGTAGTGATAAGGATTGCTGAGAAGTGGCAAATACATTCAGATCCTTCGAGGAAGGTGTTCATGAAGTGTGACTACTAGGACACACTATGAAGTCTGTCCCACAAAACATCATATTTTATCTAATTAATTATCTTCACTGGCGTTTGGATTTTATACTGCTCATTGTATGTAGCCTCTCAACTTTAGTTACTATTAGCACACTTTCTGTGGTTTAAAGTGAGCTAACGTGTCCATTTAAAACATCTGTGGTGAGTAGGGACCGCCCTGCTGGTCCAGTGGCTGGAATTTTGCCTTCAAATGCAAGGGGCACAGGTTCGGTCCCTGGTGAGGGATCAAGATCCCACGTGCCTCGCAGCCAAAAAAATCAAAACAGAAGCAATATTGTAACAGACTCAATAAAGACTTAATTTTAAAATGTTTGTGGTGACTAATTCACAGCGTTCAGTAAATATTATTAACTCTTAAGTGTGACAGAGTTAAGAGTTACCTCCGTTTTCCACCAGGGCGGTAAACTGGACTTGTCGATGGCGATGTATGTTCTTAGCTGTGCCTTGGTTTCTAGTGGGTGAGAAAATTAAGAATCAGGGAACTTTTAACATTTTTCACGTAAGAGTGTATTTTGCGGACTTTGCCTGGGCACTCTGTTGATGCTGCGGCTCTCTGGCTAGGCCGTCAGTGATTCTGAGCAGACCATCGTTTTTACCGCATTTGTTCCCGAGTGGGAAATGGCTTTTCATTTGAATGGTGCTTTTGAGTTGGCAGCGCAACAAAGTTCAAATAACTTGTTGTGACTTACAGATTATGTTTCAACTTTGTTGTGTTTCAGTGTGACCTTATTAAAAGCTTTTCATCATTCTGATTTTGTACCCTCTTTTTTTTTGCCCTTTCCCCCTTTCCAGTTCTTCCTCCAGTACTGGTTCCAAGACACAGTGAATACAATCCTCAGCACAGCCTCTTAGCGCAGTTCCGCAACCTAGGGCAGAACGAGCCTCACATGCCACTCAACGCCACCTTCCCGGATTCTTTCCAGCAGCCCGGCAGCCATCCGTTTCCTCATTCTCCCAACAGCAGTTACCCCAACTCTCCTGGAAGCAGCAGCAGCACGTACCCTCACTCTCCGACCAGCTCAGACCCAGGAAGCCCCTTCCAGATGCCAGGTAGGTTGCCGCGTTCGGTGATGTTCTGTGGTCAGTAAGACGCGTCATCTCAGTGCCGTGGAGAAGCTGGGTTTCCTGGAACGGGGAGAGCTCGCAAGCTTGGGACATGGCACGGTGCTCTAAAATGCAGGATACAACTTTGAATGAAAGGAGACACCTCGTAGCCAAGCAAGGCGGTGTTTTATTTGTCCAGCACAGATGCTTGAATATGTTTTCGTGTTTGATTTTTGGAAGGTTTTGAAACAGCTGCATCCTTCTGGGAGTGGCATGGTTGTTCCAGCCTTTGCTCTTGATAAAAGCGAGCGGAAAAAAAATAGCACACCACATACATTTGCTGTTTTCATGCAAGGGGGAAAAAAAAACCCTGTCAGAAGCGCAACCTCAGAAAAGATATTTCCTGGGGGATCTCACACACACACCCCCCCCATACACTTAATTAAATTCGTTTAAGTGGTGATGTAATCCTGAGAAACATACACTTGAACAACAAAGGACTTGCAACAGAAGTACTGGAAACCATCTGCTTGTTTAACTTAGCAAAGACAAAAGACCATTATCCTTTTGTAGCCTTCTCTGAGGGTGTAATGTCTGTCAATTAAATGATTAATTAGGACATTATATTTTTCGAGTTATAGGTTAATAAGCCAGCATCTCAGAACAATAAAAATGATTAGTGCCAGATTTCTAGCCAGTCAGCCTCACAGAGGGTACATTAAGCAAAGATACACTTCATATCTATTAACATTTAAAGAAGGGAAAAGGAGTGGGCAAGCATGTTTAACATATTGAAATGTTTGGGGGCAAATTTGAATCTGATAGCATAGCTAGTGTCTTCTCAAAAATTGAAAAGTGGCCCATACTTGATATTCGTATCTTTTATTTAGGTATTTAGTGCTTTTTTACATTTTAAACCTGTTTATATTGAACTTGCTTGTTTTTCAATCAGAAACTGTTTAAGATGAGGATGGGAGATAGATTTATTTCAAAATCCAACTCATATCATCTGGTGATTTCCTGTCCCCTCCTGGACCTGTTGAGTTTGAGGAACAAGTTGGAGGCAAGGAGATTGTTTGGGGCAGCTTTGAAGCAGTGGCAGACTCAGGGTAGCCCCAGGAGTGGAAACTACTGAAGATTATTGCATGAATTTACACCTTGTCCCTGGCTGTCAGGGATTAAGGCCCAGGCCGAGTAGAGAAAACTTGGAGCAGAGAAAGCTGAAGGGGTGGGAGGAGGGCCTCATGGAGAGAGCAGAGCATCACCCATGGTATCCGGTCCTTCCCACCGGAGCTGATGCCACAGGGGGTTGATGAAGTTTTCACCAGCCTGCTTGCAGAAATTTATTGGATTTGATCTCAGAGGAGGCTCTTTGTCTTCGTTTTTGGCTGGAAATAAAACAGAGGCAGTGTTACAGCTGCAGGGAAGAAGCTGAATTTTAAAAAGCTGTAGAAAGGGTAGAAAAGGCCTCCGGATCAGGTCCCCGGGGTCCTGTCTCTGTGCTCTGGGGCCTAGCTCCTAGCAGCTGGGGGCTGGGGGGGTGGGGGTTGGGGAGACGGTGGAAGTGGCCAGGGTGTGATTCAGCGGGGGAGTCGTTCTGGGAAATCACCGAGAAACTCTGCAAGAACCGTGTTGGCTTTTTCTCTTTGGCGGTTGCCCTGAGTGGTGTCAACTACTCATCCAGGCTACGGGTTAAAGTAAAACTGCCGTATGTGCTAGATGGTACCATGGGCTCGCCATGGCCCTTGAGGAACTTGTTTTTCCATCACGAAGGATTATTTGTGGGAAAGCCATACCCTTTGTTTTACTTAAGAAAGTACAAGACTGGGACTTCCCTGGGGGTCTAGTGGTTAAAACTTTGCCTTTCTGTGCAGGGGCTGCAGGTTTAATACCTGGTTGGGGAGCTGAGATCCCACATCCCCCTCATGGCCAAAAAACCAAAACATGAAACAGAAGCAATATTGTAACAAATTTAGTAAAGACTTAAAAATTGGTCCACATCAAAAAAAAATTAAAAGTGAAAAATGTGAAAGCACAAGACTTGTGTTAGTGTTGTTTCAAAAATCACGTTGTTTGCGTCTTATTTGCCAGTTGATTGTGAACTTTCCAGAAGGAATGTGTACAAAAATTCTGAAATAGATGATTGTTTGACAAACTGATTTATTTCCTCTTATTCTGCTGCTAGAGGCTAGTGATAGGAGTGGATAGGAAGTTAGGTGGTCCTAGCAGACTTCATGAAGTCATGGAAATTCACAGTTTGAGTCAGTAAGTTGGCTGTCATGAAACTCAGTTGGTAAATTCCTAAGAGCCCATAGATTTAGTGCACGAGACCCTGAAGCTCCTTTTCTGAAGAAGTCCTGTGTAGCTTTCAAAAGTTTTCCATCCACCAGGGAAATGACAAAATGCAGAGGTCCTGTGAAAGTGGGTTGTGTGCAAGCATGTTTAAATGCTCTTCTGATTGTTTTAAAAAGGAGTGATTCTGGGTAAGCAGACAGCTTCTAAAACTGGTATACGATGCTTTCCTCCCACTGAATTTTCACTACAGTCATATAAGAATATGAGATGGTAGCCATTTTCAAAAAGCATACACCAAGCCCAATGTCTGTATCATCCAGTCTTCAGATGGGGAGGGTGAAGTGGCCACTTAATTTCTTAAGAATTTCTGCGTGGAAGAGAATATATGTTTTAAGCTTGTGTGCTTGTGTGTTTACTAAGGATAAACAAGTCTTTTTTTTCCAAATTTTGTAGCAGATACACCCCCACCTGCTTACCTGCCCCCTGAAGACCCTATGACCCAGGATGGCTCTCAACCCATGGACACAAATATGATGGCGCCTTCTCTGCCCTCAGAAATCAACAGAGGAGGTAAGATGAAGTGCTGCTTATTCTCTTTTTAGAGCCTGAAGTTCTTGGTCCAAATGTTGCTTTCTCTCACAAATTTTTATTAGTCTTGAAAAAGATAGCTGTTTGAAAAAGAGCACTTACAGTAAGAGAATTTTAGTGGAAAGATTCCTTGGATTACAAATAAGCCTTTTATATGAAGAACAGACATACCGATTTAGCTAATAAAGTCTAAATATAATTGTGCAGCCATCTGTTTAGAGCCTTAGTACTTAATACTTCCAAATTGATGATAAAAGAATATTTTTAAGTGAAAGACAAAGGGATGTTGAGGAGGGGGGAAAGTCAGTATAAAATTAGAGTTTTCACTGGTGATTTCCAAAATGAAAAGTGCATATATCAAGCTTTCCAAAAGCTTCTTTTGTTGTCAGGACAAATATTCATAAGCCCCATCTTCTTTCTGGCCCTCATCTAGCATCGTGGCAGCTGAACAAAACTAATAGCATTTGTTCCCTGCGTGCATGGTTCAATTAATAGAAATTGAAGGACTTCTCAGGTGGCTCAGGGGTAAAGAATCTGCCTACAGTGAAGGAGACACGGGTTCAGAACCTGGGTTGGGAAGATCCCCTCAAGTAGGAAATGGCAACCCACTCCAGTATTCTTGCCTGGAGAATTCCATGGACAGAGGAGCCTGGCGGGCTACAGTCCGCGGGGTCACAGAGAGTCTGACACGACTTAGTGACTAAACAACAACGATGCAAATTGAAGTTAAAATAGAAGTTCCTTATTAGGTACGTCTTATTTCATTGTTAGCACTTTTTTAAGTAAAGGACTAGAAATAACCTCAGACTTTGTCAGAAGTTGCTGATACTCTTTAAGCTTTTCAAAGTTGATGATGAACTCAGAGAACGTTCCTTCAATGTGCAGTGCAGTCAATTGGAAGTTACACCTTTTTAAGGTGTGAGCATTCTTATATCTGTTTTATTGGCTATGTGTTTCATTTTTTTACTGACCCTGGATTTTGATAATCTGTGAAGCATCCTCTCAAACATACAATTATGAGCTGACAAAGATTCTGGTTGGGGAAAATCACTCCTATCTCACACAGCTTTGGAATGTGTATTTGGGGAACAGAAGAGAATGAACACAGCCTGAAACAGTTACGAGCATGTTGACTTGTGGCCACGGTTGTTAAGCCCATGCTGTCTGATTTCAGAAAACAGACCTTTAATCGGCTTTCAGATTTTTCCTTTAAATGGCTTAAAATTGCTTCCCCATTAGAAAGTAAGTTTACAGTTAATGTTTTTCTAAGGACTGCTGGCTTTGTTGAACCTTGGTGGTTTTCCTGGAGCAGGGGGTCAGCACACTGCAACCCACGGGCCACATCAGCCTGCTACCTATTTGTATAAATAAAGCTTTATTGGGACATAGCCATGTTTATTCATTATGTATTATCTGTGACCGTTTTCGCACAGCTAGGGCACAGTTGAACAGCGGCCACAGAGGCCATATGGCCTCTTAAGACCTTACTGGCCTTTTACAGAAAAAAATTGTCAGTCTCCAAGCTAGGTGAATAGTACTTTGATCCTGGTAGCTGATTAAAGCCTTCTTTTAATGACGTTGCAGCCTTCTTTAAGATTTGGCACCTGTAAATCTGAACAAACCTTGCTAATTGATATAACAGGCTGATTGACATGGGATGACACTTAGCAATCATGGAAGATGGTGTTTGTTTTCAACTCACCTGCTTAGGTGTATAAAGCAGCTAATGTATGGATGGATTTTTTAATGATTATTTTTCTTAATTTCTTTACCGTATTCTAAAGTAAAGGGCATTTTAATATTCATTGAGGTTGATGTTCAGAACACAGAGGTCATTCTCCTTTAACAGAGTTCATGCTTCCAACATGAATTTTCTTTCTTTTTTTTTTTTTTAATGATTGTATACTCCAGGCTTCATAAAAAAACTTCAGATCATTACATATTGGCACAGTGGAAATATATGGTTTGTATTCCTGGAATCTCTAAAGCAGTGATATAAGAGGTTTTACTGCAGAAGGAACTTATCTTTAGAACCTTTTAGTTGCAAATGTTTAGAAGTATGTTCTGTTTGGAGATTTGTTAGTCTTAAGAGATTTGACTTAACAAGCTGCATCCTGTCAGTAAAGTTGGGTAATTTCCATTGTTGGCCCATTCTGGGAATGGAGAGACAAAACACACCTGCTCTGCATGACTTAAAGCAAATATAAGGAAGTTAGCATGAAATCTGGGTGAGAGAGATATGATTCATCCAGGAAGAATGGCCAGCTGGCAAGATTTCTTCCTGAGTTTGAGGACTGGAGCAAGGCTGTAACTGTGAGAGTTATTGGCAGCGTGAAGTCAAGTAACTTCTTATCAATAATTAGAAACTGATTTTTCATTGCTTTGAGAAAGCATCGGCATACTGAGGCGCTGTCCGGAGTCATTCCTTTTTTGTGCCAGCACCTTTGGCATATTTCCTGTCCTCTATTGTTCTCTCCCCACTTGTTTCTTTTTCACTTGCCACTTGTTGTCTTTCTTTAGATGGTGAGCCAGGGTCAGTGGTGGGGTCATTTCCATTTTGGCAAATTATAGAGCCAGCAGTGTCCTGGGAGTGTCCAGCCATACTGCTGGAGTGCTTAGCTGTCGTCTTGTTGATCCGACAGCCATCAGAGAAAATTATCTTCCAATGAAAGGTGAATGCGCCACTTAGCAAGGAGTCCCTGCTTCCGAGATCAGAGATGAACTCCGTACCTGATAATAGTGGTGGCTGTGTCACATCTTCATTCCATGACCCTGAGCCAACTTTACGCCACAGTTTCAGTTTTCAAACGCCCGGGGCACTCCTCATGGCTGACTCTAAGCTTTCCCTTCTTACAGATGTTCAGGCAGTTGCTTATGAGGAACCGAAACACTGGTGCTCTATTGTCTACTACGAGCTCAACAATCGTGTGGGCGAAGCGTTCCACGCCTCCTCCACGAGCGTGCTGGTGGACGGTTTCACCGATCCTTCCAACAACAAGAACCGCTTCTGCCTCGGGCTGCTCTCCAACGTTAACCGGAATTCCACCATCGAAAACACCAGGCGGCACATTGGGAAAGGTGAGCCTTCACTGGCGCTTCCCTTGAACGTCTGTCTGTCGTGTTCTCCTTCCCCCAGAACTGAACGACAGTCATTCTTGGAGCCAGCGCCAGATAATATGCACCTGCTCCTGTTTGTAAATAGTTTTTTAATTTGTGTCATCAGGAAGTTCATTTCCCAATCAGTGATTTTTGTGGTCTACTGACTCATAATTGTCGTTTAATTAGTTGAAATTGTGATGTGCTATTTGGGGATACTCTTCTGTCATGTTTTGCTGCAGGACGAAATAGCTGTTAAAAATTCTTTACAACCTACGACTAAAAGCAAATGCAAACAAGTAAACTCTAATGTATTTTAAGTGGAATACATTAACTTACTGGGGAAAAAAAATTCAGAATAACTTATGAATATAGTAGCAATGCAGGAGACCTGGGTTCAATCCCAGGATTGGGAGGATCCCCCGGAGCAGGAAATGGCAGCCCACTCCAGTATTCTTGCCTGGGAAATCCCGTAGACAGAGGAGCCTGGTGAGTTGCAGTCCATGGGGTCACAAAGAGTCAGACACAACTGAACGACACTAACATAGTACTTGCATATCCTTGGCCTGGGCCAGGTAAGGTAGAGTGCCAACAAACATATCCTGCGCTCGCTTGAGTAGTCTTTATTTAGTGGCAGAATGAAGGAAACAGTTATGAAACTTTAAGATGTATTCATATTATAAAATTAAGCAGGTGACTAAATGTGTGGATGTTGTGGGGACCCTGGGTTTCCGCTGTGGTATAAGAGACGTGATGGAGGGTAAAAAACAAACCCTGTGGAAGTTTTATTGCTGAAAGGGTCAAGAGGCAAAGATAGCCAGCAGTAGTAAGCACATCCAGTGATCAGATCATCTTTTCTTGACACCATGCTGCTAGAGAGGAACCCAGCCTTTGGAGAAAGGGCTGATTTCAAGGCTGGAACAGGTGGGCACAAGATGAGCATAGAATGTTTTGTTATGTCCAAAAGTAAAGAAATATGTACGCATGATGGAGACATGTCACAGGAACCAACTTGGAGTGATTTCCACTGCCAACTTGGATAATTGAAACACTGAAATAATTAAATAAATATAGTGATGAGTTTTAAACCACTGGAGAACAATAGTAATTCATAAGTCCATAGCAATAATAGGTAAGTAAATGAATGGCGAAAGCTGATGGCTAAATATAGTGTGAGTTGGTGGAAAGTCTCCATTTTGCAGCCCATCAGGCAAGAATTGTCAATGGATGCTAAGTATAGAGAGAATTTTTTTATGAGAATCAGGGTATTTGTATGATTTTTAAGTATCTCCTCACAGACTGCCTATTACTTACAAGGGAGAGTAAAAATCAATTATGTATCCTGGAGAAATTGGAGAACAACTTGACTAGGTGATCAAAATAACCATCACCAGTGAGAGACAGATGGCTGTCATGTCTGCAGCTGTGGTTCCCTGGTGAGGAGGTAACATCACCCACAGTGAATTCCAGTTGAGAATGCAAATCTGAGTCTAATCATAGGGTACCTTCAGACAAACCGCAGATGAGGAACACTGTATTAAAAAGGGTGAGGAGGGACTGTATTCTTCCAAAATCTCAATATCAAAAGACAGAGATGTGAGAATATTCCAAATTAAAAGACGCTAGTGAGATAGCACAGTTATGTAGTAATCTGACCCTGGACATGATCCTGTACCAGACAGGGAAAAAATACTACAAAGGTTATTCTTGGGTTAGCAGACAAAGTTAGAATATGAGTGGTATAAAGAATAGACATAGTATATCAATGTTAAGTGCACTGGCATTGCTAACTGTACTGTGTCTTGTAAGAGAAGACTCCTGTTCTTAAGAAATACATAGGGGTAAAGGGCCATTGTGAAATGGTTCAGGAAGAAATCATATGTGTCTTATATATTTATCGATCAATAGAGAGAGATCTATCCATCTGAGAGTCCTCTGTCAGAATATATACACACGTGTGTGTATATGAGGGTGTGTGTATATGAGGGTGTGTGTGGAAGAATAGGTGGAGGGTGGTACCCGTGGTGAACATATGGAGTAAATTTTCACAACAGATGAATCTGGATAATGGTTATACGGGTGTTCTTTGTTCTGTTTTTCTTTGTTGTTTGTTCTGTGTCTATAAGTTTGAAATTATTTCCAGAGTAAAACTTTTTAAATGACCTCTTGTGAAATTTAAACCAAATTAAAAGGTTATTTAATAGATCCTTAAAAGACATTGGAGATGCAGTTGAGCATTTAATCCTGGAAACAAAAATAACTCCTCTTAAAGCAGGAATTGATAGATAGTTCCTTAGTATGGTTAAGGCAAAAAAAAAAATCTAAACTACACATTTAATGATGGAATGCCAGAACTTAGGTTCATAGCATATAGATATCTTCCTGTGGTCTGTAAACCCCTGAAACTGTATATAAACACAGTTTTGCATGCATTTGGGACAGAGGAGCATATTTTTCATTACGTTCTAAGTTGACCATTACTCCATAGTAGTAAAAAGCCATTGTACTCTGGAACATTCCTAATAACAATTAGGAAGAAAACATGGATTCTGAGAATGCTGCTAAAATTGTTCCAGATGCCTTGACTAGAAGCACTCAAATGAAGATTTATAAATAATGGAAATAAGCCAAGTTACCATTATTTGTAGATGATATGATTGATTGATAATATTCTTGGGATCGGCTTTGAAGTGAAATTAGAAGGGCAAAAACTCTTGATGTATTTTGCCAAATTACTTTCCAGGAAGTCTTTTTTAATTTTCAGTCATACCAGAAACTTATGAGTGTCTTTCCATTTTTACTCATTCAAAATTACTTACGGTGATTGTGTCTAATAAAATAATAGGATTGTTTATCTAGAAACTGCTAAAGAATCTATTTTTAGAAATTGTATGTCAGTTTTCTTTAATATGGCAATAACCAGTTAGAAAAATATAATGGAGAGAAAAAAAATCACATTCTAAGTAGCAACAGAATGCATAAATAACCTGAACCAGCGATATATGAGAATTATATAAAGAAAACTAAATTTAACTGAGAGAGAAAGAAAATTTGAATAAATAAATGGCAGTCGATGTTCCTTACAGAGAAGACTTAATATTGTGAGAGCATTATAAGGATATTCTAATTCTTCCTAATTTAATTCATAGTTTAAAACAATCCATGTCAGAATCACAGTGTGATGTTTTTTGATAGTTGGAAGATGTATATTATGCATATTTTCTGGAAGTGTGTATTAAAGGGGCTTCCCTGGTGACTCAGATGATAAAGAATCTGCCTGCAATTTGAGAGACTCAGGTTGAATCCCTGGGTATAATTTCGTGAAAATAGCTAAACTTTTTAATGGAGGAGTAAATTAGTGTGTTGACAAAGCAACTGAATAAAATAAATTCAGACTGTACTATATATAAAAGTTTAATGTGTGTTAGGTAAAACATAACAAATTGGTAGACTGTTTCAGCTGTCCTGTAATAACAAAGTTAGCTTTGCAGGGAGACTAAGAGTACGAATCCTGACCTCATTCCATATATGCAGGTGGGTTAATGAGTTGAATTATTTTAAGGCAAGCTATTGAAAAGTTTGAAGAAAACATGCTGATCAGAGAGGCAGAGATTTTCTAAGCATAAAAAGCAACAGAAAAGTTTACAAGAGATTTGTCTATTTAGAGATTTCAGACTTCTGTGGGTTAAAGAAAAACAATAGCGTGAATAAAATTAAAAGACAAAGGACTAGCAGGGAAACAAATAGGAAATAAATTATTTATATCTCTCCTATATGTGCAGCTCATAAAAAATGTTAAAATACAGGAACTCCAGTGGATAAATAGGTAAGAAATATGAACAGTAAATCCACAAGAGAAACACAGCACAGGTGGTGAGTAAGCAGAGGAGCTATATCCAGACTCACGTGCAAATTAGAACAATATTGTTTTCCAGCTATAAATTAGGGGAATTTTGTTGTGTTTTAAACTCAGACTCAGTACTGGCAAGGGTGAAATGAGAAAGGTACACATCTGCAGCTGGAGACATGTAAATTGACACGAGCACTCTGGCAAAGTGAATCAAAAGCCTTCGATCCAATGACTTAACTTCCAGAAGTCTCTCTTAAGGATGTTATCAAGAATTATGCAGCGACATTGATTATGGCATTGTTATCATAACAGAAAATTAGCATTGACAGAATGGTCCAGTAACGGGAGAATCCTTTAAATAAATTGTTGTGTTCATTCAGTCATGGAAATGTGTTAAATGTTTGCAAAGAAAGTTTGGTGATACCCAAGACCCCAAATGATGTGTATTCATAGTTATTACCTCTGGTCCACTAAAAGAGTGATCATGTTTTCTGCTTCTTTATATTTTGCTTAACTTTCTAAATTTTCTAAAATGAAAATTCCTCAGTTTTATAATCAGGAAAAAAGTAAAAAAACAAACACACACCCCCTCAAATTGTTTTCTCTACATCAGACAGAAAAATGGACTTCTGCTCCAGCAGCGATGTAATTGTTACAGGAATCTTAGCCATTGTGTATACTTATAAACACAGCACACAGTATTTTGGATGAGACAATGGTTTTGGCGCTGACTAAGCCTTGCCAGAGTTACCTGCAAGGTCCGCTGTTGAAAGCCACGTGGGATGTGACTCTTTGCTTGGTGGCCTGTAATGATATGGGGCTTTGTCAGAGTGGTGTTTTTTTTTCCCCCCTTTCATTTTTTTTTTAAGGATTGGATAAGATCAATTTCCTACACTCCTGGTACTCAAGATATCACCGGAAGAAGTTTGGAGCAGATGATAATTCAGCAAGTTCATATTCTACCCTGAATGATTTTTTCTGGGCTTTTTTCCCTGGACCTTTTCTTCTTTCAGCTCTCAGCAATACTTCCTCCACCTGTGGTTTTCTGGTTTTTTACTCCTCTTGATCCTCCCTTTCCTTATCCTAAAATTTTTTGAACAGCTTAGCTGCAAAATAAATACAAGAGAGCTTATGTGATGAATATGTGTAGGATCCCATAATCAAGTCCAGCTTTATTATGCTCTATTTTTTAAGTGAGACTGTGCTCTCAATCCATGGCCAAATAGGGCATTAAATGCTTTTCAAAATGAAATTGCTACCCTCTGTTAACTGATTTTTAAGTTAACACACTTTGCTGTGTTATTAAATATTTTCTAGAAATTGTCTAGACATGCATGTTGACATATGGACTTTGTATTAACTGATATTGTTAACTAAGATTTTATCATTTGTGCAAGACTTAGAGAATGTTTATCTAATAACCGTGTAAATTTACATTCTGAAGCTACAGCGATGCTTGTCAGCTGTGAAAAGCAGTAATAACCACCCCGTATGCTTGTCTTCCTGCAGGAGTTCATCTTTATTATGTTGGAGGTGAGGTATATGCCGAATGCCTCAGTGACAGTAGTATTTTTGTGCAAAGTCGGAACTGCAACTACCATCACGGATTTCATCCCACTACTGTTTGCAAGATCCCGAGTGGGTGTAGTTTGAAAATTTTTAATAACCAAGAGTTTGCTCAGCTACTGGCACAGTCTGTGAACCACGGCTTCGAGACGGTCTATGAGCTCACAAAAATGTGTACTATTCGCATGAGCTTTGTGAAGGTAAGTGGTTTTGATTCCTCTGGTCAGGGTTTAATGCACTTCTGCATTATATGTAAATCTGTATCCTTTTGATACATGTCTGTAGACACCAACTTATTATCTAGCCATTTTAACCTTTAATAAGATGTCACCTATTGGGAAAATATCATTGGAATGTAGGAGTGTTTGTGTTAAATGTTAATAATAGCAGGTTTTTTAAAACTTCCTTATTTGAGTAGTGCTATTTTATCTATTGTAATATTATTAGAATATGTTTTATATATATAACATATATACTCTAAATGCATGGTTGTCTTATGAGATCAATCCTATAAACACACCCCCCTTTTTTTTAATTCTATATTTGTTAGCATTTTTATGATGATAAACACTTGGTGATTTTGTTTTAGCAATAAGCAAGTGATTTTTTTTGTAGAGTCAAAGTTTTTTTTAAAGCAAAAGTTCATCACACTGAGATTTATGTTTGATTGGTTGAGGATTTTTTTTAGTGGTTCCAGCAAAGCTTGTGATTTTTTTATAATTTAAGAGTTTAATAAGGCCCTTGCCTCAGCGCTAAGATGGTGCTGTTAGGTTTGAGGAGGGTGAAGGTTACAGACATTGTTCACTAGAATTGACCTCTTTGCTGCCTCTTCTTCTGCCTCTGAGAACTAAAAATTTTAAGATGCCATCAAAGTATAAAAAAAGTTCAAATATCTGATTAAATTTATAAGTCAGTAGGTAGCTCAGTGGTAAAGAATCCACCTGCAACGCAGGAGACACAGGTTCAATCCCTAGGTCAGGAAGATCCCCTGGAGGAGGAAATGGCAACCCACCCCAGTGTTCTTGCTTGGACAATCTCACGGACAGAGGAACCTGGCGGGCTTCAGTCCATGGAGTCACAAGAGAGTCAGACACGACTTGGCGACTAAACCACCACCACCACCAACTTACTGTGGCTGACTTGTCTCTGAATTCTCAAACATAGATTTTCCTCCTCTGTTACCCTGAGTAGCAAAACTAATTATATATTTGGGCGAGGCAATCACCTTTCATGTCCTCTCCTCAGAAGCTCACTGAACTTGTTGTTAGACCTGTTCTGTGATGAATTTATTACAGAGGATAATTTCAGAACCTTACTTTGTTAATCATCCTTTACATCAAAGATAACTTTCCCTGAAAATCATTTTTTCTTTACTTCTCTGAGTCATGTTAGGAGAGTTTCACTGTGTTCTCTTAGTGTTTGTTTTCTTGAAACATAATTCAGCAGTTTCTTATAGCCAAGTCTGGTACCTTTCAAGTATTGAAGAAGGTTTTCCTACCTTTTAGAGTGGTTTTCCTATATACTGTATACCTATGAGACTACAAAGAGCTTTCTCATCCATTATTAATGTGCACGGTTTAATTTATTTAAAACTTTATTCTTTTTTTTTAAATTGAACCATTTTTAACATCTTTATTGAATTTGTTACAATATTGCTTCTGTTTTATCATTTGTTTTTTTGGGTCACGAGGCATGTGGAATCTTAGCTTCCTGACCAGGGATCGAACCCATAGCCCCTGCATTGGAAGGCGAAGTCTTAACCACTGGACCACCAGTTGTAGTTCTTCAGTCACTAAGTTGTGTCCGACTCTTTTCAACCCCTTGGACTGCATCTCGACAGGCTTCCCTGTCCTCTGTCTCCCGGAGTTTGCTCAAACTCATGTCCATTGAGTTGGTGATGCCATCCAACCATCTCATCCTCTGCCATCCCCTTCTCCTCCTGCCCCCAATCTTTCCCAGCATCAGGGACCACCAGGGAAGTCCCTCATTTTTGACTTAGCATTTTGACTAAAGTGAATTTTAAAATTAGGACAGTGACTTGCCAGCATTGTTTGTGTTTATTGTTTTTATTGATAGGGAGGAAATATAATAAATAAAACATGAAGATCCATGTTCTAATTCTGTCGTGTGATTAAGGTCTGTCGTGTGATTAAGGCCCAGAGATTCCTTCCTGATCCCCCTGTTCATTATCTTTAAAATGGGTGGCTGTAGTTAGGTAACTTCAGTCATAACTGGAGTCCCTTGATGAGTCCATTATTATTATCAAAGGACCACTCTAGGAGAATTTATGACTGTAATGCTCCAGTTGGCTTTCTTCTCAAACTTATTTCTTATTGATTACCCAATCAATTTTAATGATTTTACTTTTACAGATTTTTAATTATTTACTTTTACACAAGTGAAAACCACCTTTACACTAATAAAAAGTGTTTATAATCAAAGATATGCATTAAAAATAGATTAGCATTTCATTCATTCTGCAAACATTTTTTAGCACCATTCCAAAATAGCAGTACAAAGATGATAAAACACCTAAAGTCTCTAGCTCCAAGATGCTGATGGCGTCAGTCTGTGTTTAATTATAATATAAATTGATAAGTACTGGAATGAAGGGTTATACAAGCTGTAAAGGACAAGGCTGAGAAGCTAGATTTGGAGAGTTAAACATTTTAACCTCTTGCTGACATGATAAAGGGCAGCTACTTACTACATTAGCAACAAAAAATATGATCACTGTAGCCTTCTTCTTTATTAGCATAAGCACAGCATACTTTTCCCTCAGCATCTTAGAGAAAGGATATAAAACATTTCAATAATATTAATAGCCGATTTTGTACTATTTTGTGAAGATGACCAATTTTGGACTTTAAACATGTATTTTATAAGTTATTTGCAGAGTAAACTCCCCATATCTGACAGTTCTAAGTCATTTCAGCTCAACAAGCATCTCTAAAGCTTCTGCTTTGTGCCAATCACTGCACTAGATGTTTGAGATAAAAAGTAAGTGAGGTCCAGTCTGTGTGCCTTCAAAGAACTTACTGTCTAGTGCAGGAAACATGCACTTAAACAAACCTTTTAATTAAAATTAGCAGTATGTTGATATATGTACAGATGCATGGATGTTTATACCTATGCGGTTCATATATTTCAAGTTTCTTCTGAAAGTTCTGATATTCAAATACATTTCTTAAAATTCCTGAGATGGATAAAGAGAACCCAGCCTTCTCTGACATCTCTCAGGAAACAAGGGTTTATCAGTATCTCATATGCCATCGTCCACCACACCTGTAAGGATTTGATGTTTGCAATAGCAAAATTATTTTTCTCTTTTTCATAGAGACTTTTCTTCTGTCAACCTTTATGTCCTAATTCAGTAATCCTGAAGGTCTCTGGCAAGCTACCCTCTTGTACAAATGATCCGAGTCACTGGTTAGGTGTTACTAATAGATTTTTGGATACTTCTGTGCTTCTGCCAGATTCCCTTAGAGATCAAAAGGTCAGGAGCTCTGTGTTTGCAAGGGAACTGTCAGCGGCTGAGTAGGGAGAAACAGAATGTCACTTTGTCTTACATACCTTTTTTTTTCTTATTTTCTTGATGATAAGAATTTAACAATACCTGTCATCATAGTATCAATAACATAACGGGCAATGAAACTGAAAGTTAGAAAGTGGCTATTACAACAGCCTTATAATGTAGTTTGGGCTTATGTGGTGGCTCAGACGGCAGAGAATCTGCAGTGCAGGAGACATGGATTCAATCCCTGGGTTGGAAAGATCCCCTGGAGAAGGGAATGGCAACCCACTCCAGTGTTCTTACCTGGAGAATTCCTTGGACAGAAGAGCCTGGCGGGCTGCGGTCCTTGGGGTCACAAAGAGTCGGACACGACTGAGCGGTTAACACCTGATAATGTAGTTTAAAACTTTCATTCCCTGAGACTTGTACTCTTTTTTTTTTTTTTGGGGGGGGCCATCCTGCATAACATGCGGGATCAAAAGTTCCCCAACCAGGGATCCATCCAGCCCGAGTCCCCTGCAGTGGAAATGTGGAGTGTTAGCCACTGGACCACCAGGTAAGTCCCCTAAGACGTTGCTTCTTAATCTGGAATCCACATATGGTCTTTGGGGAGCTGTGACATTGTCTGCCGAATCGTGTGTCCACATCTGTGTTGTGAAGAGAACCTTATCTTTAATCGGAGCGTCTGGTTGTATGAGCTGCTTCTACTCGGTAAAGGTGAACCCCTGAGTCAAGCAAGTTCAATGACTTCCACTGTTGTTTCTAGGGCTGGGGAGCAGAATACCACCGCCAGGACGTTACTAGCACCCCCTGCTGGATCGAGATCCATCTGCACGGCCCCCTCCAGTGGCTGGATAAAGTTCTTACCCAGATGGGCTCACCTCATAACCCTATTTCATCTGTGTCTTAAACGCCTCAGGCTTCTGCCTCTGGAAAACTATTGAGCCTTGCATGTACTTGAAGGATGGATGAGTCAGACAACCATCTGAACTGACAAAGGAGCCTTGACAATACTTGACCTCTGTGACCAACTGTTGGATTCAGAAATTGAAAAACCGGGGTAACACACTGTTGATATCAAGAACCTGTTTAGTTTACATTGTAACATTGGATTGTAAAATCAACTAAAACGCATACTTTTTAGCAGGACTTTGTGTATAGTTAAAGGAGAGAAGGCCAAGCCAGGGACAAATCACCTATTGGAAAAATGATCCTAAAAGTCTTTTGTGTTTGGCACTTTAAGATCATCATTTGGCAGAAGTTAAGCATTAATAGTCTTTCTGACGTGTGTTTTTATCAGGTTTAGAGCCTGCGTGGAGTCTTCTCTTCGTGGGTTTTCATAATATTTTAAAACTATTCGTTTAGTAAAGGTTTTTGTTTGTTTTTTAAGTAAAGGTTAATCTTGGTGATATACATAGTAATCTTTCTAAAATTGTATGCTGACCATAATGCTGTCAGAATAATGTTAGACATACGCTCTTTGCTAAATATATATGTACAGGATATTTGAAAGTTAAGAATTGATTAGACTAGTGGGTTTAGGAGTATTGAAGGGGGCGGGGGGAGAGGGAAACGACAGATGTAGAATATACTGTAAAAATTCAGTTTGTTGCTTTAAAGAAACAAACTAATGTCTGAATTTTGCTGTGTTTCAATTTTTTAGAGATTTTATCCCTTTTTTTTTGCATCTTCTATCTCATCCTCTCCCAAAAAAAAAAAAAAAAAGTTATGCAGCTGGTTAATTCATGTAACTGTGAGAACAAATGAATAATTCCTTCTATTCTGAAATTGACTGCCTATGTACTTCAATACCAGTTGAATGGAGTTGCTTGAATTTAATAAGGAGCTTTTATGGAGTTTACAATACAGAAGTAGGCTTTAATTTTCAAGTGAATTATTTGCCAAACCTAGTAACCCTGTTAAATATTTGGAGGATTTAAAGAACATCCCTGTTTAAACCAATTTCAAACTTAAAAAAAATTTTTTTTGTACTATGTTTGGTTTTGTTTTTCTTCTGCTAATCTTTTATATTCACTTACGCTCTCATACATTGAGTACTTTTATTCCAAAACTAGTGGGTTTTCTCTACTGGAAATTTTAAATAAACCTGTCATTATTGCTTACTTTGATTAAAAATTTGTTGTTTCCTTTTTTCACACATAAGATTTTAGGATTCATAAAATTCACTACTCTCTTGAGAGATTTTTCTCAAATATTCTTTGCCAAATATAACTAAATGACTAAAAAACTAAATTGCAGAGGCAGGGAGACTTAGTCATGAAAAGAGCAGTGCATGTCTGCTCAGTCACTAAATCATGTCTGACTCTTTGCGACCCCATGGGCTGCAGAGGGAGCCCCTCTGTCCGTGGATTTCCCAGGCAAGAACACTGGAGTGGGTTGCCATTTCCTCCTCCAGGGGATCTTCCCAGCCCAGGGATGGAACCCCAGTCTCCCAGGTCTCCTGCGTTGGCAGGCAGAATCATTGCGCCACTTGGGAAGCCCCAAAAGAGCAGAGTCACTTTAAATCAGAAAAGAAAGGATATAAATGAACTTTAAATGTGAAGAAAAAACAGACTTGCTCAACTTGAAATTCCGGATCTACATGCACAAGATTTTTTTATGTGAGGAATTTCAGCAGCAGCTGTCATTGGTGTATACCTCTCAGTCAACCAGAAGTCCCAATTACTGAATTTCAGATGAGGATGCAAGGGTGACTGTGAAAGGACGTATGTGACATGGGGGGAGGAAGGAAAACTAGAATTGCAACAGGACAGAATGATTGCCTCTGCCCTCTCCTGGGGATTGGCTGATCCCATTCTCTCAGCCCCAACACTGAGTTGGCCCATGAAGGACACAAATTTGGGGAGACTCAGATTCTTCCCTGGCCAAACAGATCCCACTGTTTCTCCTGTACATTTTTGTACCTCTTTCCCCGGGGTGTTTATCAGCCTCATTTATTCTCCAAACTATGACCAAGCAGAAATTTCTGCTTCATCTTGTTGTCTCCAAACACATCATGGTGTAAGCGTAGGGAGTCAGATGGAAGACCTCCGTCATAACACATTCATACGTGCATTGCTGGTTGGTTTCACTGCTGTGAACCTCTGTACCTTCATATGTAAAATGGAGATAATGTTGTTATGTCCTCGCCACAAAGGTGAGGAGAGGATCTCTTGGAAGAAAAATGCGTGTGAATATACCTTGGAAACACAGCTGCCATGCAAGTACGTGGTCAGTGTTTGCTTGGATCTTCTCCGCATTGTGTTTTCCCCCTCACCTACCAAGTCATTCCTGGCACAGGTAATCTGGATACTCGGTGGTGATTGCTATGCATTTGTGCTAAGTCCCTTCAGCAATGTCTGACTCTTTGCGACCCTATGGACCATAGCCTGCCAGGCTCCTCTGTCTGTGGATTCTCCAGACAACAGTATGGGAGTGAGCTGCCATGCCCTCCTTCAGGGTATCTTCCCAACCCAGGGATCCAACCTGCATCTCTCACATCTTCTGCACTGGCAGGCCGGCTCTTTACCACTAGCACCACTTGGGAAGCCCATGGTGATGAGTGAACTATAATAAAGAGATTAACACAAACTTCCCTGGTGGTCCAGTGGCTAAGAATCCACCCTGCAATGCAGGGGACATGGGTCCAATCCTTTTTTGGGGAGTTAAGATCTTCCTTGGTTGGGGAGCTAAGATCCTATATGCCGTGGAGCAGCTAAGCCTGCAAGCCACAACTAGAGATTCTATATGCTGCAAGGAAAGATCCTGCATGATTCAACTAAGACCTAACAAAGCCAAGTACATAATTAAAAAATGAAAAATTAACAAAGTTATCAGGCTTCAGCAATGAAGTATAACTGGAAATTATCTAAGAATAAAGAGCTCAGGTCAGTATTTCTCACCTTGTTCTTAGTGGACAGCTATTTTTCACTTTTCCCATGTTCCTGGGGCTGCCTATTGGGACAGTTGTGCCAGTGGTATTGCTACGCAGGCAGCCAGCTTCGAAATCTACCAGGTGAAACTCCCAAATGTTCCAGGGCCTTAGGAGTTGGCAGTATGGAGCCTCTATCAGCCCTTCATGCTCAACTGCAATTATTGGTAGTTTTGGAAAAATCCTGGGACCATTTTCATCAGCCATGTGTGTGCTAAGTCTTTTCAGTAGTATCCAATTCTTTGTGACCCTAGGGACTGTAGCCCGCCAGGCTTCTCTTTGTCCCTGGGATTCTCCAGGCAAGAATCCTGGAGTGGGTTGCTATTTCTTCCTCCAAGGGATCCTCCTGACCCAGGGATCGAACCCATGTATCTTTACCACTAGTGCTAGCTACGAAACCCTATGTCATCAGCCATAGGAAGCTTTTAAGTCTCCTGGAAGTTTTTCATTAAAGGAATAAGAAAGCCAAGCAACCATTTGTTTGGTTTACTAGGAAAAATGTAAACTAGTTCAAACAAAAAGTTAACTAATGTGAAGTGTTTTCGTGGTAGCCGTGTTTTCTGCCCCTAAGAAACCACTAGCTGGGCTGATTAGAGGTGGAAGGCCCTGGAGCCACCGCCTCACCCTGCTACTTCACAGACTGGACTTCCAGCGAATTCTGAACTTCACTGCACTTGTTTTCTCAGCTGTAAAAATAGAGACAATAAAGTCTATCTCACGGGTTATTGTGGCGATTTAGTCAACCTCTCATGAGTATTAGTACTACTGGTTAAATCTGGCTCAGAAGACAATCTGAAAGGAATTCAATTCAACAAACATTTGATGAAGACCTACTTACCATTAAGGCATTTAATAAGCACAATGGAAAATTCTGAATTTAAGGACTTTTGAGCCCAGCATGGGAAATGGGAAGAGAAAAAACTAGCAATTCATGAGTATGTAATGAGCCAGGCTCTGTGCCTAGAGTTCCCACACAATGTCTTCCATCCTCGCAAGAACATGTGAGTTACTGTGTCTTTGACTTTTTTTTTTAAATGAAGAAACTAGTTTAGATGTGAAATAACTTGTCCAAAGTCACCTAGCTAGGTATCGTTGTTGTTCAATTGCTAAGTTGTGTCTGACTCTCTGACCCCATGCAATGCAGCATGCCGGGCTTCCCTATCCTTCACTATCTCCTGGAGTTTGCTCAAACTCATGATGTCGATGATGCCATACAATCATCTTATCCTCTCTCACCCCCTTCTCCTCCTGCCCTCAATCTTTTCCAACATCAGGATCTTTTCCAATGAATTGATTCTTTGCATCAAGTGGTCAAAGTATTGGAACTTCAGCTTCATCAGTCCTAGCTAGGTAGCATAGGACTGATTTTAAAATTCTAGAATGAGTTTCATTCTGATCTGATTTTAATACCTAGAATTAGTTTTATTATATTCTTACTCTTGTCATTTTGCAGACATGTAAACTTACTATAAAATAAGGCAAAATGAAAAGCACAGAGAAGCACAAAGAAAATTTTAAAAAAAGAGTTCAGACTTGGCTGAGTGGAGATCAATGAAGGTTTTACAGACAAAGTTGTGTTTAAGGTTGAACCCGGAAAGCTGGAAGCATTTTGAAACTGAGGCAAGAGAACAGTCAAAGTCTGTATGATAGCTACCTGGTGTTTGAAACACACCAGCATCTGTCCACCAATTTCTAAAGACCTGCCTCCAACCGACAGGCTTCTTGTGGGGTTTTCCATACAGTATAACGTGATATTCCTTCTGGCTGCTATCACATGGTCCAGGCGGGGGTCTGTTCAGGGACTGGAAGTAGGGAAGTGCCTGGCTGAAGCTACGATAAATCTTAGAGGAGTTGCCTGCTGCCATCTCTTGTGCTGTCTGGGCTGGAGATGAAAAATGAGAGAGACAGCGTTCTCAGGGAATCTGGGTTTCCAGGCCTAGGATGTCCCAAGTGCTGCCAGAGTCCTGTTCTTGGCTCTCCTGGGACACGCCAGAATCTGTGGAGAATCCCCTCTTCTGCTTCATGTACTTTGATTTTTGTTACCTGCCAACGAATGTGATTTAAGCAATTAATTGACTCTTTAAAGCCAGACCATTTTTATAAATAATTTTGAAAGTGAAAGTTGCTCAGTCGTGTCCAACTCTTTGCAACCCCATAGACTATACTCCAGGCCAAAATACTGGAGTGAGTAGCCTTTCCCTTCTCCAGGGGATCTTCCCAACCCAGGGATCAAACCCAGGTCTTCTGCATTGCAGGCGGATTCTTTACCAGCTGAGCTATCAGGGAAGCAATGGTTAGTACAGGTGACTTTAAATTCTTACTTACTCAAGATTTTAAAAGTCCAACAAAAAGAAGAAAGTGAAAGTCACCTGTACTAACCCTTGATAAGTAAATTAAGTTTATCTTTGACCTAGGTGATTATGATAACTTAGCAGAGAGATATGCAGCAGGTGATGAGAAACTCAGGTCTGAAGGCTGGTCTTCTTTCAGAGATGATAATTGGCATTTATTAAGCAGTTACTGACACCAGCCATTGTACTGGGTGTTACAAGTGAGTATATCCTTAGCCCCGCCCTCAATTTTGGACTGGCTCCAGATTGGGAAAGGAGTACATCAAGGCTGTATATTGTCACCATGCTTATTTAACTTCAATGTAGAGTACATCATATGAAATGCTGGGCTGGATAAAGCACAAGCTGGAATCAAGATTTCCGGGAGAAATATCAATAACCTCAGATATGCAGATGACACCACCCTTATGGCAGAAAGTGAAGAGGAACTAAAGAACCTCTTGATGAAAGTGAAAGAGGAGAGTGAAAAAGCTGGCTTAAAACTCAAGATTCAAAAAACTGAGATCATGGCATTCAGTCCCATCACTTTATGGCAAATAGATGGGGAAACAATGGAAACATTGAGAGACTTTATTTTCTTGGGCTCCAAAATCACTGCAGCCATGTGACTGCATCACTGGTCATCACTGGTCATCACTGCAGAGGCTTACTCCTTGGAAGAAAAGCTATGACCAACCTAGACAGTGTATTAAAAAGCAGAGACATTGCTTTGCCGACGGGTCTGTCTAGTCAAAGCTATGTTTTTTTTCTAGTAGTCATGAATGGATGTGAGAGTTGGACCATAAAGAAGGCTGAGTGCCGAATTGATGCTTTTGAACTGTGGTTTTGGAGAAGACTCTTGAGAATCCCTTGGACTGCAAGGAGATCAAACCAGTCAATCCCAAAGGTGATCAGTCCTGAGTATTCACTGGAAGGACTGATGCTGAAGCTGAAGCTTCAATACTTTGGTCACCTGATGCAAAGAACTGATTCATTGGAAAAGACCCTGATGCTGGGAAAGATTGAAGGCAGGAGGAGAAGGGGCCAACAGAGAATGAGATGGTTGGATGGCATCACCAACTCAATGGATATGAGTTTGAGCAAGCTCTGAGAGATGGTGAAGGACAGGAATTCTGGAGCGGGTAGCCACTTGCTCCTCCAGGGGATCTTCCCAACCCAGGACTTGGTGCCTCTGGGCTCAGTCGCAGGATGCTCACTAGGGACGATACTGGCCCGGGATGGGTGTGGGAGAGGATGTATACTGGCAGAAGGGGCAGATGAAGGAGAACTAGGCACATCTGGGTGCAGAAGATGCGGTGTAGCTGGACTGTAGGGCAATTTGCAATGGTGAAGAGAAGAAAGGGGAAAGGGGGCCAGTCATTAAAGATCTTGTTTATGTTACACTGAAAAAGTGAAATGTTTTGCCCCTAGGATTTTAGCTCTTAGAGATCTCAACCTACAAGCAGTTCAACCGCCCAAGGCCCAGGAGAGAATTTACACTGAAGCACACACCCGAGGAGATTCTCCGGTGGTTCAGTGGTAAAGAATGCAGGAGACGTGAGAGACACTGGTTCCATCCCTATGTTGGGAAGATCCCCTGGAGGAGCAAGTGGCTACCGGCTCCAGAATTCTTGCCTGGAAAATCCCGTGGACAGAAGAGCCTGGCAGACTGCAGTCCACAGAGTCCCAAAGAGTCAGACACGACTGAGCGATTGAACATATACCTACACATGAGGATGAGAAAGGAACTAACACAGTATGAAAGAATCACTGAAGCCAAACAGTGACTGCCAACAAGGGGGTTTTAATGAACAACACGAAGAGAACAGATAGAGAAAGGGTGAGAACTTAAGGTTTACTGTTGTTTCTCAGAAAGTCCCTGGTGACCTTAGAAGTTTTGGTGGGGAGGGTTCATAAAGCCAATAGACAAGAGTTAGAGAGTCTGGACTGAAAAAGTGGAAGCACAGAGTTCTGATGCTAGAAAAGCTGAGTGGTGAGTAGGAGACAAGGAGAAGTGAATATGGTGAGTGGGGACAGGAGGAAGTGAGGAAGGCCATGTTAGAACAGAGAGCTATTAGGTGCCTGCGAGATGAGGTCGGCCCCGAAGGCTGGACTGAGGAGGCGTGGAAAGGTTGAAACAGATGCTCTGAAGAGAGGATTTAATCAGCAGTAAGTTGAGCCCCGGGGAGCACATCCATGGCACAGCTAAGGCAGCGGATGTGAACTGGAAGTAGATCTGATCTTCAAGGTTCCATAAAGGCCCTGGAATTGGGGGTGGGTTTAGGGAAAATGAGCATGGTCACCTTCCCACATTTCCAACAGCTGAAGGAGGGCTAAGGTAGAAAGGATGACAGAGGATGAGATGGTTGGATGGCATCACCGACTCAATGGACATGAGTTTGAGTTGGCAATGGACAGGGAGGCCTGGCGTGCTGCAGAGTCAGACATGACTGAGTGACTGAACTGAACTGAAGGTAGAAAAGCTGCTTGCCCACTGCCATTTCTAGGGAGCATGGGTGTGGAACCTTCAAGTAAATTCTGGACTGGTACAATATCAGCTGAATCATTTACAACCATAGGTATTTCTTAAAAGAATATGTTTCATGTATTGCCTGCATTTGATCTGCAGTGTTTTTCTAACACTAGCAGAATTTATTAAAGAGGAACAATTTGCCCAATCCCTCTCAAATTATTGTACTAGATTTAGGTTTCATTAATGTTTCACCCAACCTAAAAGATGAGCTCTTAGCCTCAATATTAGTTGATTCTTCAATACATATACTTTTTTTTTTTCCCTGGGAGAATTGGGATTGTAAAAACTGTAGGCAGTTTACTGAAAAGCTTATTTATATTGAGTCCAATGATTATATAAGTGTTAAACTTTTATCATTCTTAAGACGTTTCAAGGCAGTGGTCCCCAAAGAGGATGCCTCTAGGACTCAGGGCTGCAGTTTCCAAGCGCTGAAACTGGAAGGCTTTCAGCAGATCTGAAGCCCAGTGCTGGCAACTGAAAGGCCGTAATCCACGCCAGTTGAAATCTAGCATGGTATTTAAGAGGCAGAGCCGTATTATATTTAAAAGCTTGGGACTGACTTTATGAAAAGCTGACAATGTATAAATTCTCCACCTCGGTCAGCAAACCAGTTAATCAGAGTAACACATGTCTCTTTAGCCCTTAACATAGAGTAAGTGTTAAAAAGAAAAAAGAAGCAGAAATTGAAATTGAGCTGCCAGTACCCTTTAGGACCAGATCCCCTTTGAAAACGTTCTTCTTTCCCTTGATCTTGGGTCAGGTGGAGTCACTTCCACCTTATTTGCATCCCATGTGGATGTGGCTGTTGAATCAGGGCACCTGAGTTTTAAGGACCAGTTTTCAATGCCGGCTCCATCACTCTTGAGCTGTGTTTCAGGCAGATGAATGAACGTCCATTACCTGTAAAACAGGAAGATGGCTTCCATGTTCTTGTAGGTTGTGTGATGCACTCTGATTCACAGGCACACTATGAACATCTAGTAGTGGCTTGGTGGCCCTGGGGATGCTCACCAAGCCAGCGTCATAAATGCAGGCCTCTCAATAAAGGGGGTGGTAGGGTTCTAAGTATCTCTGGGAGATGGGAGATGATTTAAAACTCAGAATTTTTCAAATCCCCACAAAATAATAAACATTCTAGTAAAGAAATGGCAACTTACTAGTAAACAATGTTCTAGTAAAGAACATTCTAGAAAGGAAATGGCAACTCACTCCAGTACTCTTGCCTGGAGAATCCCCATAGAGAAAGGAGCCTGGCGGGCTACAGTCCATGGAGTCGCAAAGAGTTGGACACAACTGAGCGACTAAGCACACCAATAAATATGCAGTGAGTTCTGGCAAAGAAAAAAGTGAAGAAAAAAAAAACGCAGTGCCCAGTGTGTGCCATAACTAATGTTAATAAAACAAATCCTGTCCTTTTCTTCTGATGCTTCCAACAAGAGTCCCATCTGTGGATTCTTTTTTATTTTGTTTTTCTGCATTTTTCCCTCTTTGAATTGAATGATTCTTTGAATTCTATAATGCTTTACAACTTTCCAAAGTTTCACACCCATGACTTCATATGTGCTCAGTCGCGGCCAATTCTTTGTGACGCCATGGACTGTATCCTGCCAGGTTCCTCTCTCCATGGTATTTCCCAGGCAAGATACTGGAGTGGGTTGCCATTTCCTCCTCCAGGGGATCTTCCCAACCCAGGGATCGAACCGGCATCTCCTGCACTGTGGGCAGATTCTTTACCACTGAGCCATGGAGAAAGCCCTATGATTTCATATAATCCTGTAACCACCCCTTTTCCTCCATCCCTGTGCTGGCCCTGCTTCTCTCTCCTCACAGGTAATGGCTAGTTTGCTCTTTGTATCTGTGAATCTGCTTCTTTTTTGTTTTATTCACTCGTTTGTTATATTTTTTAGATTCCACATATAAGTGACATCCATCTATGGATTCTTGACTAAAGAATCTCAGGGTGACTATACTGCAAGTTTTATCCTATTTGCTAAAGAATTTTGCCTTCAAGGTGCTTATAAATACTGATTTTCCTTTTCTTCCTTTGGCTATGCTTCATGGGGTGTGGGGTCTTATTTCCCTGACCAGGGATCAAACCTGCGCCCCTTGTGGTGGAAGCCTGGAGTCTTAATCACTGACCCGCCAGGGAAGTCACTGGTGAAATGAAAATAGGGAAATGAAATGAAAATACTGATTTTCATTTATTTTGCTTCCTACATTACCCCTAATCTAGAGACTAGCTCCTTGTTAGGACATCTCTTAACCCTGGTGATTTCCAGTTCTACAATCCTTTCTTTAATCCTGGCTCCTTCCTGGGCTATTGGACATGGATGTTTACCACACCGGATCTCAGACCTGTAAGTTGCACCCCCAGTCTTAGGGTGCTGCTAACCCCAAAGTGTTCAAGCCACTCTTCTGTGCTCCCTCTCCCCCAGATTCTACTTCCTCTGCTGAAAGAACACCCCACTGGGGATTCTCACCCGGGGTACCCCTTGGCCACAACCTCAGCCGTTGTTCTTCTGCACAGCGCCACATTCCACATTCTTGTTTATCCCTTTGTAGGCAAGGCTTTATTTTGGTGGTGTAATTCTGTCTCCACCGGTCAGGACATGGACACCTGCTGTTCCCTACTTCTGGAAGATATGATTCCTCACTGGGTAAACTGGCGGCCACTCTGCCCTGGGTGTCTGCCTAAGTACACAGCAGACTCTCCCCTTACCAGTCACCAGATATTAATAGCTCATTTGTATCTCATAAAACCCATTAACTCAGGGCCCTACCAATTTTCCTACTCCACCCTGCCACTTGCCTAAATATATTTAGAAACTTCAATGAGCATAGGTCCTTTGGAGAGGAAGGTGACAAGATAAACCAATTTAACCTTTATAGGATACGTAATTCTACTTAAGTATAAGGCATTAAAGGTAACACCATTAAGAAATGTTTCTGAAGTTAAAAGCCGTAGGACAATAAAACACTTTAAAATTTGAGCCATTGAGAAGCCAATCCCAGTGGGCTGTGACATTGATCTATCTTTAAACTGGGTGGATGGTTTCTACGTATATTCCAGGATCTAACTTCTGGCTTTCGGGAGACTGGGAGTGGGATGAAGTAAGGGAGAGGGAAAGGCTTTGAGTCAGAGATTACGTCCCCATCCTGCCTCTGAGCTCCCCTCACAGTGGCCTCTATAAAGTTCTCCAGGTCCTCAGAGGCCATATTTTCTCTGTAAAGTGGGAAACACTCCTCAGAAATGTTGTAAAGATCAGGAACAATTCTGTAAAATGCTGCTTGCCATGCCTGTCACCTGAGTTGATGCCCAATAAATAGTAGTTGCCATGATTATGTTTACTTAAACCAGTGGGGTAATCTTTTTTAATTGAGGTATAATTGCATTACAAAATTGTGTTAGTTTTTGCTGTACCACAAAGTGAATCAGCTGTATGTACTATATGTACACATAGATCCCCTTCCCTTTGGGCCCCCTTCCCACCACCCGCCTCCCAGCCCACCCATCTAGGTCATCCCAGCACACGGGGCTAGGCTCCCTGTGCATACAGCACCTTTTAACTTACATGTTTATTTGACAATTCACCATAACTGCCTTCAAATTCAAAACTCTTAAAACTGTATGGTATGGGGTAAGGAAGTTGTATATGCGTGCGTGCATACTCAGTCATATCTGACTCTTTGCAACCCCATGGACTGTAGCCCATCAGGCTTCTCCGTCCATGGGATTCTCCAGGTAAGAATACTGGAATGGGTTGCCATTTCCTCCTCCAGGAGATCTTCCCGACCTAGAGATTGAACTGGTGTCTCCTGCATTGGCAGGCGAATGTTTTACTGCTGATCAATGGAAGTTGTATACACATCTCAATAAAGCTACAAAAAAGAAAGATTGTTAAAATTTAGAAAATGCAGTCTATCCAATTCCATTAAGAAAGATACAGGTGATTTTTAAAAAGGAAAATCTCAGGACCTATTCTGCAGGTGACCTGTAAATACTGATTAATGTACTTCAACTGTAGTTTTTCATAAGGACACAAGCCCAAGTTCTCTGTTATATAGCCTGCCCTTAATCCAAGCATTAACGACTATTTTTCTATCATAAGATTGTTTTGATAATCAGGCTTTACTCATTGGAAAATAATTTGAAATGCGTGATAAAATACATCCTCGTGCTTTGATAAATGAGTATAATTAGCTTCCAAAATTTTTGTTCATGAGCCCAAAGTGGTGTCAGCAATCATTAAATATTCCCATTTAAATTAATGGAAGGACTTCCTTGGCAGTCAGGGGGTTAAGACTCTGTGCTTCCAATGCAGGGGATGCAGGTTCAATCCCTGGTCAGGGAACTAAGATCCCATATGCCATGTAACCAAGGCCAAAAAATAAATAAAAATATTTTTTAATTAATTAATTAATGGAAAACAGTGTTTCTGCTAAAGAAATAATTAATAGAGTGCCTCGTTTAGCGGTGTTGGAGGACCCCAAGGCTCTGTCCTGGCCGCCCTGCCTTCCTCCAGCACCCCTTCCTCCAGGGAGGCTTCCTTCACTCTCCAAGCCCACGGCATTGGTTGTCCTTTCTGTACCGCAGACTCGGCTCCAGCCAGGGCATCTCTCGGAACCCACACAACTACCTACTCACCTGACATCTCCACATGGGTGTCACCGTAAACAGCATGGTCAAAACCAAACTCACAATTCTCAGACCACTTCACCACCACCTAAGTCGTCTTCTCCTTCTTTGTAAATAGCATCACTAATTTCCTGTTGTCTAAAGCCAAAGCCTTTTTCTCATTCCACAGCAGCTCAATGAGTAGATGCTGTTACCTCTCCTCTCAAAACACACCCTCAAGCTATCCATTTCTTGCCACCTTTGTTCCTTCCATCCTCGGCTCCTATCATCTCTTGCCTAGAATACAGCCATCCCTTCCCGACTGGTCTCCCCGCCTCCCTTCTCACCCCTGCTACAGTCGACTCCCCACAGGACATCCAGAACAAGCTTTTAAAAACGCTAGTAGTTTTTTTCTCTTCCTCGTGCTTCCAATGAGCTCCCCCTGGGCACATAGAATCAAATTCAAACTCCTTCCACTTGCCTCAGCGGTTCTTGTCTCTGGGGAGTGACTGGAATTGAATAGGAGCATTTTTGATTGTCATACTGATTAGGAGGGGGGCAGCTCCTGACATTTAATGAGCAGGGTAAAGTAATCCCATGGACGGGATTTTCCAGGCAAGAAGACTGGAGTGGGTTGCCATTTTCTGCTCCAGGGGATCTTCCTGTCCCAGGGATTGAACTCAGGTCTCCCACATTGCAGGCAGACTCATAACCCTCTGAGCCACCAGGGAATCCCTAAAGTATACCAGATGTCCCATAATTGTGGGACTCTCTTTATTCTGCCTGCTGATCTGTATCCAAGCCTGGATGTGGACTAAATATGATTTTTATTTATTTATTTTTTTCTTTTTGGTTGCAATGGGTCTTTGTCGCTGCTTGTGGACTTTCCCTAGTTGCGGCTAGCAGAAGCTAATTTTCGTTGCGGTGCATGAGCTTCTCACTGTGGTGGTTTCTCTTGTTGCGGAGCACAGGCTCTAGGCATGTTGCTTTCAGTGGCTGCAGCCCTCAGGCTCAGAAGTTGTGGTGCAGGGGCTTATTTGCTCTGAGGCATGTGGAATCTTCTGGAACCAGGAATTGAACCCCATGTCCCCTGCATTGGCAGAGGGATTCTTATCCATCACACCATGAAGGAAGTCCCTGACTCACTATTATACATTAAACACAGAGTAGAAAGGATGTGCTTTGTTTGGCTCTAAACTTTATCAAAAGATGTTAACAATTTCAGAAATCACCCGTCTCCGGGGGAAGCCACTGGCTGTGTCTGAGTCACTGTGGCAAATTTCCTTCACGTGCACACTGATCCTACTTAGATGGGCAAACATTCATTTACCTCTTATCTTCCAATAGAGCTGTGCCTGAGCATTTACATGTTGAAATACAAAATGCTTTCTTATAAATTGCCTTTTAAAATTATTCCTTTAGCACAAAATAGATTGGTTGATGATACCAGTCTAGGCTTAAGAGTAAAACTTTTGGACTAACTAGGTTCACCCTTTGAGGGAGAAGATGAGGGCCCTTAGATATAAGGCACAATTCGTTTGCCAGTGTGTGGAGTATGGTGGTCATAACAACCTTATAACAAAATAAACAGTAACTGACACGGGACCTGTAGGAGGGGCCTTACTCTTCTCAGGAGGAAAATTGCAGATGAGGTCCATTAATCGATGGACCAACCACAAACTTGGGGCTGGAATTTCAGTTTTACTATCACTTTTGTTTCCTTGGAGGACTAGATAGATTTGTCTTCTCAATATGTTTTTAAATTAAAAAAAAAAAAGTTACGGTGAAAAAGGAGCCATGTTATCTGGGAACTTCATTTTAAGGCAGGTCCATGGTGTTGCAAAGAGCAGACACGACTGAGCAGCTGAACTGAGCTGAACGGGAGGACCACTACCAAGTATATTTTTTAAGGAGGCATCAGGTCTCAGGTTTGAGAACCACTGTGATATATAAAGAGCATTCATCATTTGACCATGTCTAAAACTATGAAGTTTTGCATTATGAAATAAAATGTTAAGACACTTGAACCCATATTGTGGCAGAGGTGGTACCCAGACTCACTTTCTTTTTTTTTTTTTATTAGTTGGAGGCTAATTACTTCACAATATTGTAGTGGTTTTTGTCATATATTGACATGAATCAGCCATGGATATACATGTATTCCCCATCTTGATCCCCCCTCCCACCTCCCTCTCCACCTGATCCCTCTGGGTCTTCCCAGTGCACCAGGCCCGAGCACTTGCCAGACTCACTGTTTCAAGACTGCACATCAGTGTGCTAACTGAAAGTGCTGTTCACAATATTTTGCAAGCTTTTATTTTCCAATTAGGTGTGGTGTTTCTTGTGATCAGTTGCTTCAATTGTGTCCAACTCCTTGCAACCCCGTGGACTGTAGCCACCACCACCACCCCCCAGGCTCCTCTGTCCATGGGATTCTCCAGGCAAGATTACTGGAGTGGGTTGCCATGCCCTTCTCCAGGCGATCTTCCTGACACAGGGGTTGAACCTGTGTCTCTTATGTCTCCCTGCACTGTCAAGTGGGTTCTTTACCACTATCACCACCTGGACAGCCCAGTGTTTCTTAGTTAAATTATATTTGTGGGCACGTGTGGAGGACATAAAAGCTCATATATGTGAGATCCTGTTCAAACTGGGATGGAAAACAACATCATAATGGATGAACATGAGGTTAGGTAACTCCCGGAAAATGGTTGTTTGTATGTGTGTGTGTGTGTGTGAGAGGAGAAAAAGAGTCATGTCTGACTCTTTGTGACCCCATGGACTGTAGCCTGACAGGCTCTTCTGTCCATAGGATTTCCCAGGCAAGAATACTGGAGTAGGTTGTCATTTCCTTCTCCTTCTTCCCGACCCAGGAATCAAACTCACATCTCCCTCATTGGCAGGCAAATTGCTTACTACTGAGCCACCAGGGAAGCTCAGGTGGACTTGCAGATTTCACGACATTCTCAAAACCATACGTGACCAGTAAAGGGTTAAGATCCAGCCTACTATCAACCTCTGTCCATTTATGAAATAAACTGAGAACCAAGCAGCTGGGTGACTTGTCCAAGGCCCGGCAGCACCTTGATGTCTTAGCTACATCTAGAACCCAGTCTCCAGGGATTTTCTCACCCCTTAACCATGTTGCCATCCTATCAGAGAGGGCTGATGATCTGACAGTTCTCCTAGCAGGGTTTCTTGAACTTAAATTCTTAAACTGATGTCAAGATCCCACTTGTCCTAAATTAAATATAATATGAAGAGGTACCACTTTAAAACTGGGGGTAAATGTCTATTACATTGGTCTCTGTTTTATACCAAGACTACATAACTGTACTACATTTAAGTGCTATTGAATACTCCATTTTTTTTTTCCTGTGTGCGTTTTGGAGACAGTGTGAAATTTCATTTAAATTTGTCTTACAGGTCAGAATGCAAATTTTGTAATAAAGTTACTGAGCTGTGTTTGAGCTTTAAAATTGCAGTTGGTTTCTAAAATTGAAATGACTTGCTTTATTTGTACATGAACCAAGTTATTTAACTCTTTTAAAGGGACTATGTATGAATTTTATTACTTGGTTTTCTCTGTTGGAAATGACCATCAGAAGTTCCCTGGAAAATTTTTATTTTGACTCCATTTTTATGCTTTTAGAGAGAGGAGCATCACTGCTCTTTGATTGGGGATGGTAAAAAGAGGTTCTGTGTTTCCATTCCTTGTGGAATGGGACCCTCTTTAGAATTACTAGCTTGGTGCAATTGCTGTCAAAAGCAACAAAACAGTCTATTTTCACATGCCTATTTTCTTCACTTTCTTAAAAATTGGAGTACAGTTAATTTACAGTGTTGTTTAGTTTCTGCTGTCCAGCAAAGTGATTCAGTTGTGCAGATGTGTGTGCATGCTCCGTTGCTTCAGTCGTGTCTGATTCTTTGGGACTGTAGCCCAGCAGGCTCCTCTGTCCATGGGACTCTCCAGGCAGGAACACTGGAGCGGGACCGGGCTCCTCTGTCCATGGGATTCTCCAGGCAGGAACACTGGAGCGGGACCAGGCTCCTCTGTCCATGGGACTCTCCAGGCAGGAACACTGGAGGGGGTGCTGTGCCTTCCTCTTCCCAAGCCAGGGCTCGAACCCACATCTCCTGTGGCTCCTCCATTGCAGGCAGATTCTTTACCCACTGAGCCCCCTGGGAATTTATACATGCATATATATTATACATCCTTTTTAAAGTTTCTTTTCCATTATGGCTTATGGTAGGATATTGAATATAGTTCCCTGTGCTATACGGAAGGATCTTATTGTTTATCCAAGCTATAGATAATAACTTATATCTGCTAACCCCAACCTCCCACTCCATCCCTCCCCAACCCCCTTGCCCTTGGCTTTTAAATAATGCTAAAGAGCAGGCGTTTCTTCCCAGGTTGCACAACTGCCGGTGTCTGCGGTGATTCTCCTGAGATCTTGGAATTATTGCTGAAAAAGTCTCACTTAGAGGGCTCAAATCAGTCAGGGGTGGGAGAGAGGGGAGGGGAGAGAAAGCTCCTGGTTGCAGGAGAGCTCTGTGAGATATGTCACTATCATTCTGAAACACCTGTCCTCTCTCTGAGATCCCAAAAAATGACTAGATGGTGTGGAAGAAGAAAGGCCAGAAAGGAAATGATAAGAACCTTATGTAAATGTGGAGAAATGAAGCATTAGCGTCACTTCTGTAGGAGGAACAGCTGGGGGTACATTGCAAACGCAGAACAGACCGCAGTAGAGCAGGGGGGGCCCCCAGAAGCCTAGACCAGGGGCAAAGCCGCCCAAGGCAGCAGACAAAAGGAGCAGAGTCCAGAGCTGAAGCAAAAGGAGGAGAAGGAGAAGACTGTAGTCTGCCCTCCACTCCCCATGCCTCGCAATAACTGCCTCGCATGCTCACCAGGCACCCCCACCCTCACAGAGACACCCTCAGGTGCCCACATGCTGCCCTGCTTGTTTGCAAACCCCACGTGCAGGCTTCTTCCTCATTCATTCATGTATGCGGGCGTCCACCTAGCAAATGTTTACTGAGAATGGCTTCTGGTAAAAGTCAAGATTTCATCTAGCCTTGGAACAGGGCTGCCAGGAAATTGCAAAGAGATGGCTCCAAGGAGATGGTTCCTTGGGATGGTTCCAAGGAGAGCCTTAATCAACTGCAGTGTGGGGTTACACTCTGATAGAATTGGGGTCACTGGCAAAATGCTCCCCCCCTCCCCAGGTTCCATCCCACAGTAGTCAAGTAGTTGTTTGCTCTGGGCTGACCGTAAGTGTGAGCAGCCAAGAGGCAGATGACCTGACGAGGCCTGGCGATTGGAGAAATGCCCTCTGATAGTGATTAGGGGTCAAATGCCAGGTGGTGTTAATGATAAAGAACCTGCCTGCCAATGCAGAAAACATAAGAGACCTGGGTTGAATCCCTGGGTTGGGAAGATCCCCTGGAGGAGGGCATGGCAACCCACTCCAGTATTCTTGCCTGGAGAATCCCATGGACAGAGGAGCTTGACAGGATGTCCATGGGGTTGCAAAGAGACACAACTGAAGCGACTTTGCTCGTTATGGTATTGGACTTCCCAGGTGTCTCAGTGGTAAAGAATCCACCTGCCAATGCAGGAGATTCAGGAGACTTGGGTTTGATCCCTGTGTCGGGAAGATCCTCTGAGGAAGGAAATGGCAACCCACTCCAGTATTCTTGCCGGAGGAATCCCATGGACAGAGGAGCCTGGTGGGCGACAGTCCATGGGGTCGCAGAGAGCAGCCAGCTGAGCACGCACACATGTTTAGTTATTACGACTTTATACTTGACTTCTTCTCTGGTGTTCTTCCCCCGTCTCCAGCCCGGTTGTGTGCACCACCGTACTGAATGTTGACCCCCCAAAGGTGAATCTTCAGGGGCCTTCATTGAGGACACAGGTAACAGACTAGGTGGAAACCCTGGATTCCCCTTGTAAATACTGTGACACCACGGTTCTCTCTTGTGCCTACCTTTCACCTCTTACAAACCTCATGTGACCATTTGCTTTGGCTTGAGATTTTGTTTACAAATACAATTATTTAAGTTCTTCATGAAAATAATGTACACATGGTTGGTTACCCATCAAAGAGCACAGAAGGACTCATTACTGCCGAGCAGCTGTCTGGACTCTGCTCTCCTCTGTCTTCACTGTGCTGCCCAGACGCAGCCATCGAGCCCTCTGTTGGTTCCTGTTGGTTGCCATCTCCAGGGTCTGAGTAATAAGCTTCCAAAACTCCTTATTGCCAAATTCAGACTTAGATTGAAGAAAGTAGCGAAAACCACTAGACCATTCAGGTACGAGCGAAATCAAATCCCTTACAATTATACAGTGGAAGTGAGAAACAGATTTAAGGGGCTCGATCTGATAGACAGAGAGCCTGATGAACTATGGACAGAGGTTCGTGACATTGTACAGGAGACAGGGATCAAGACCATCCCTACGGAAAAGAAATGCAAAAAAGCAAAATGGCTGCCTGAGGAGGCCTTACAAATAGCTGTGAAAAGAAGAGAAGCAAAAAGCAAAGGAGAAAAGGAAAGATATTCCCATCTGAATGCGGAGTTCCAAAGAATAGCAAGGAGAGATAAGAAAGCCTTCCTCAGCGATCAATGCGAAGAAATAGAGGAAAACAACAGAATGGGAAAGACTAGAGATCTCTTCAAGAAAATTAGAGATACCAAGGGAACATTTCATGCAAAGATGGGCTCGATAAAGGACAGAAATGGTATGGACCTAACAGAAGCAGAAGATATTAAGAAGAGGTGGCAAGAATACACAGAACTGTACAAAAAAGATCTTCACGACCCAGATAATCATGATGGTGTGATCACTCACCTAGAGCCAGACATCCTGGAATGTGAAGTCAAGTGGGCCTTAGAAAGCATCACTACGAACAAAGCTAGTGGAGATGATGGAATTCCAGTGGAGCTATTTCAAATCCTGAAAGATGATGCTGTGAAAGTGCTGCACTCAATATGCCAGCAAATTTGGAAAACTCAGCAGTGGCCACAGGACTAGAAAAGGTCAGTTTTCATTCCAATCCCTAAGAAAGGCAATGCCAAAGAATGCTCAAACTACTGCACAATTGCACTCATCTCACATGCTAGTAAAGTAATGCTCAAAATTCTCCAAGCCAGGCTTCAGCAATACATGAACCGTAAACTTCCAGATGTTCAAGCTGGTTTTAGAAAAGGCAGAGGGACCAGAGATCAAATTGCCAACATCTGCTGGATCATCGAAAAAGCAAGAGAGTTCCAGAAAAATATCTATTTCTGCTTTATTGAGTATGCCAAAGCCTTTGACTCTGTGGATCACAATAAACTGTGGAAAATTCTGAAAGAGATGGGAATACCAAACCACCTGACCTGCCTCTTGAGAAACCTATATGCAGTTCAGGAAGCAACGGTTAAAACTGGACATGGAACAACAGACTGGTTCCAAATAGGAAAAGGAGTATGTCAAGGCTATATATTGTCACCCTGCTTATTTAACTTATATGTAGAGTACATCATGAGAAACGCTGGGCTGGAAGAAGCACAAGCTGGAATCAAGATTGCTGGGAGAAATATCAATAACCTCAGATATGCAGATGACACCACCCTTATGGGAGAAAGTGAAGAGGAACTAAAAAGACTCTTGATGAAAGTGAAAGAGGAGAGTGAAAAAGTTGGCTTAAAGCTCAACATTCAGAAAACTAAGATCATGGCATCTGGTCCCATCACTTCATAGCAAATAGATGGGGAAACAGTGGAAACAGTGTCAGAATTTATTTTGGGGGGGCTCCAAAATCACTGCAGATGGTTATTGCAGCCATGAAATTAAAAGACACTTACTCCTTGGAAGGAAAGTTATGACCAACCTGGATAGCATATTAAAAAGCAGAGATATTACTTTGCCAACAAAGGTCTGTCTGGTCAAGGCTATGGTTTTTCCATTGGTCATGTATGGATGTGAGAGTTGGACTATAAAGAAAGCTGAGCACCAAAGAATAGATGCTTTTGAACTGTGGTGTTGGAAAAGACTCTTGAGAGTCCCTTGGACTGCAAGGAGATCCAACCAGTCCATCCTAAAGGAGATCAGTCCTGGGTGTTCATTGGAAGGACTGATGCTGAGGCTGAAACTCCAATACTTTGGCCACCTCATGCGAAGAGTTGACTCATTGGAAAAGACCCTGATGCTGGGAGGGATTGGGGGCAGGAGGAGAAGGGGATGACAGAGGATGAGATGGTTGGATGGCATCACTGACTCAATGCACATGAGTTTGAGTGAACTCGGGGAGTTGGTGATGGACAGGGAGGCCTGGCGTGCTGCGATTCATGCAGTCACAAAGAGTTGGACGTGACTGAGCGACTGGACTGAACTGAACTGATGTCCAGATCTTGATTTATCAATTCTGGACCTTGTGTATTGATTCCCTCCTATGATAGAAGATTTAGCTAATCTGTATGGCTCCCACATCCCCTTCCTGCCCCCTGCTGTCATGGATTCCAAGTTTGTGCTCTCTCTGCACTACAAGCCAATAAATTGAGAGACAAGTTGTTGGGGGCAAGAATAATGACATTATTCAGAAATCCAGCAGACCAAGAAGATGGTGGACTAGTGTCCAAAGCATCATCTTGCCCAGGTTTGGATGCTAGTATCTTTTCTAGAGCAAAGAGAGGGAAGTGAGGAGGTAAATTAGACAAGGTGATGTTGTTTAGTCACTAAGTCATGTCTTAATGTTGTCTAAGCTATAGGCAACATCCCTTTAGAGACTGCATGCATGCTTAGTCACTAAGTTATGTCCCACTCTTTGCGACCCCATGGACTGTAGCCCTCCAGGCTCCTTCTGTCCAGGGGATTTCTCAGGCAAGAATACTGGAGTGGGTTGCCATTTCCTTCTCTAGGGCCTCTTCCCAACCCAGGGAGCAAACCCACGTCTCCGGCATTGGCAGACCCACTGAGCCACCTGGGAAGCCATGCTTTTGGTGATTAACTTGTAGAAAAAGCAATAGCATGCAAAGGTTAAGGTCAAAGAAAGGGATCCAATATGGAGTCAGATTTGTTCTTCCCCATTACACTCCCAGTGTAGCAGTTTCACAATTCTTGTCTCTTTCACTTTGCCCTCAGCTTCTCCTCCCAGCCTTATAACCTGAACCTCTGTTTGCACAATGTCAAGGTTGAAGCATTTATGCTGTGTTCCTTAAACAAAGTCAAGCCTCCTGTGATTTGCGCATAGGTTGATTCTACATGTCCCAGGCCAGTAAACAGTGTTTCCTATCGTTACTAGGTAAATAGTGTCCACCTAGAGCCAAGTCCTGAGCTTAGTCTTAAGATTGCCCCGCCTTCTCAGTGGCTCCAGCATCACAACTATGCCCCTCAATGCAAAGTGTTCCTATGGCTAAGTTCAAATGGATTCTCCTCCTCTGTGTTCTATCATGTAACCAAAATAACATTTAATTTTAGTCTGCTTTTTACTTAGATGTATTTCTTTTTATTATCAAAATTTTATGTTTTTAACAATTTGTATTGGAGTATAGTTGGTTTACAATGACATGTTAATTTCAGGCGTACAACAAAGCAAATCAGTTATCCATACACATATCTCTCTTCTTTTTCAGATTGTTTTCCCATATAAGTTAATACAGAAAATTGAATATAGTTCCCTGTGCTACACAGTAGTGGACTATAACCTTCTGTTGATGGGATTTTTTTTCTTGTAATTTCTGATTCCTTTTCTTCTGTTTTCTTTTGCCTACTGGGATGAGGTTTCTGATATGTCAGCTTGTCTAGTCTGGAGTTCCGATATTCAAACTCTAATCAAGGTGTTGCTGTGAAGAGATTTTGGTAATTAAAGGCCCCAGGCAGTTGATTCTAAGTAAGGGGGATTAAAGTGCATGGGGTGAAGTTTCTCTCAGAGGAAAAGAAGACATCTCTCTGGACCTGTGCACAACAGCATCAGCCTGTGCCCATGGTTTCAAGCCTGCCATGATGTTTTCTTCCTGATAGCCTGGCCTATGGACGTGAGAATTGTGTAGCCAACCCCGCAATCAAGTAAGTCATTCCCTTTGTAATCTATCTACCTATCTATCTATCCTTTCATCTATCAATCTTCTATCATCTCTAACTGCTTCTGCTTTTCTCTTTGAACCCTGCTGTTCTTTTATCACTATTTCAAGATTTACCAGTGTTTTATCATACTGTTTAGTCCACCGAATCCCCCGTTCTCTGGAGCTGTTCCCCCCACCTCCAATCCACAAACATCATTCTCTAGCCCCAACAGACAGCCACTTTCTCAGGACTTACCTTCACTGCTCTCCCAAGTTGAACTTATGTTTCCTGGATTCATATCATCCTGTCTATTGGTTTACTTCCTCATTTTGTTGGAGTTCAACAAAAAGTTATTTCCTTCAAAAAAAAAATGAAGGTAAATTTTGAGACAATGTTTCACATTTTGCTCTCCCTGTTGATGGACAGTTTGGGTACAGAATTCCAGGTTGAAAATGACTCCCCCCTAAAACCTTTGAAAGCACTGATAAGAGTTCTTCTTTGCTCTCTAGGATTGCTGGTGAGAAACCCGTACCAACAGATTATCAATCTGTTTTTAGATGACCTGTTATCTTTCACCACTGGAAGCTTTTGGCTTTGTCATGCTAAATTCACAAACAGGTCTCATTGTTATTAAAATAATTTCACCAATTTTGCTAGGCATACCCTGTTCACTAGAACCTGTGAATATGTTATCTTACAAGGCAAAAGGGACTTGGCAGATGTGACTAAGTTAAATATCTTGAAATGGAGAGATTATTTGATGGTCCCAATGTAATCACGAAAGTTCTTATGAGGGAAAGAGGGAGGCTAGAGAATCAGAATTAGAGAAGGAGATGTGACAATGGAAGCAGAGAGGGTTGCCATCCAACCTGTTGAAGGCCTGAATACATTAAAAAGGCAGAGTAAGGGTACATATTCTTTTTTGTTTGAGCTGAGAAATTCACCATCTCCTGCTTTTGGACACTGGTGCTCCTGGTTCTCAGATCTTCAGATTGGGACCAATTATACCACCAAGTTTCCTGGTTCTCCATCTTGCAGATAACAGGTCAAGGGATTTCTTGAACCTCATAATGCATGAGCCCACTCCTATTACATATAATAAGAATATATATATGTGTATATATATATAGAGAGAGAGAGAGAAAAAGATAGAGAAATACAGATATATAATTGCATGTGTATATGTTAACTCAGCATTAGTTTGTTCAATCATTAGCAGAAATGTTCGCCATTCATTCGATAAATAATTAAGCATTAATTCTGTGCAATATAATATAATAAGATCTATTTGGGGTTAGATGGTTAGGATATAAAGGTGAGCAAAAGTAGATATATTTTCTGCTCTCATAGAGTTTACAGTCTTGAGATCACACAAGCAAATATAAAATTACATCTGTGGTGAGTGCTTTGAAGGAGTGGCACAATAGTCTAATGACTGAATGCGGGCTTGCTGGCCAAGTCTGAGAGGTAAGTGACGGTTTCTGTAAGGAAATGACTTGTGAGTGGCATAATTTTCAGTAAATGCCATTTTATATTTTGTAAACATATATATATTATTATTATTGCATATATAGATTTCACCAAACATATAGCATGAAAGATGGTGAAGCAGAAGTGTAAAGTGTTTAGCACAGGGTGTGGGGAGACCTGGGAGGCCTGAAGTCTCTCAGTGTCAGCTTTGCCAGCAGATGGCTGTATAGCCTAGGGCAGTTCAACTTGTCTTCCCTCGGCAGGAGTTTTTCAGCTATACAGTGAAGGAGTTGGATAAAATGATCTGTTAGGTCATTTCCAGATCTAAATGTCTGTCAAAATTTGTATATTTTCATTAAAAGTCTTGTCTCTCTTAAGTGTTTTGATTTAAGAAATAATTCTACTCAGATCATGTAGAATTTCCTAAGAAAAGATCATTTGTTCAAGAAATATTTTGGGGTACTTGTTGTCTAATTGTGTGTGCGTGAATAGGTGTGATGGTGTGTGTGTGTGTGTGTGTGTGTGTGTGTGTGTGTAGAGAAAGGGGAAAACATGTGAGTAAGATGGGTCATTTTAAGTGAAAATAGAAATATATTTCTGTGTTGGCAAATACATATTTTTTGTTTATTTCTGGGAGATGCATTGACTGAAGAACAGGGTTTCAATCAACAATTACTTTTTGGAGCATTAATTATTTCTTTGGGACTTTTTGTATGAATCCTGACTTTGTTTTCAACTGTAAAATTTCTCAGATGTTAGCATGCAACAATGTTAACACCTGCTCTGAAAATATTATTGGAAACTGGATGAAGAGTGCATGCATGTGTGTGTGTGTGTGTGTGTGTGTGTGTGTGTGTGTAGTTCATTTATTGGTAACAAAAGCCCTCTTTGGGGGAAACACAAGATCTATTTTCTTTTTCTTTTTTTTTTCTCTTTACATAATCCTTTCTTTTTTTTTCTCCTTGCATTTTGTTTGCTTTAAATGAAAGAAGCAGATCTTGGAACCGAAAGGCCCTCGAGGGGCGCATAGGATCAACCTGTACCAGTTTCACTGCTGAGGCTCCTGGGGCCACAGCCCTGGGCAAAGCCCAGTGTCACACGCAAGATGCTTCTCATGCCTGGTGTTTTTCTGTAAGAGAGCACGCCACCTAAAATCTGGGAAAACAAGGCTGCATCTGCTTGGCAGGGCAGGCTCCTGCGGTCAGCTTTTGAGGGCCAGAGCCCACCTTGGTGGTGATAGCTGTCCGCAGACACCTCTGTGCCCTTCCGTGGGCGACTCGGGAGGGCGGGGCCGGTCTGTGCTGTCACCACCAAGGTTAGGAGCTGCTTATGTCACCCGGCCTGGTGTGAGAGGAAGACGTGGATGGGTGATGGGGCACAGAGCAAAAGTGACGGCTTCCTATGGACAGAATCTGGCCCGGCTGGGCTGGCGGTTTCATTTTTGACATTGATCCACATAGTGTCAAAACAGCTGACAACAGTAAAGGTGCAGAAGGTCTGGGCTTTTAAGATGAAAATGATCTCACTTGAAGGGATTGGGGAAATGTCATGAAAGTCACTGATGTGACCGATAAATATAAACATGACATATCTGTCTTTTCTAACCTCATCTTCAGAAAACAAAAGCAAAAATGAAGAAAGTCGGCCAGAAGTGAGCGGGGTCTCAGAAGGGCCGTGTGTCCCCTGAGAGCTACGACGGTAATCTGGAATCTCCAGTGCTCCGGCATGGGGCTAGGTTGTCCGTGCACACTCGTTGTGTTGCCCCAGGGTCCTGGGAGCTTGGGCCACAGTGCTTCCCTCTTCAGATGCAGAGAGGGAGGTCTGTGTGGTCTCGCGCGGCTCGTGGTGGGCCATCACGTTGAGTTGGCAAGCTGCAACCTTCCTTAGTGGTCCGGCTCCTTGCGGCCAGCAGGCTCAGCTGCCTCTTTGGCAAAATCAGGCTCCTTGCCCTGGGTGGCAGGGACAGCGTCCTCCTGCTGGAGAAAGTGCTGAGAGAGCTGTCTGCGGAAGCTGGCATTCGGAAGCCATCTGAGCCTGGGTCTGAAGGGGCCAGGGGCTAGTGACCTCAGCCATCCAAAATGACGCCCGTCCCCTGCAGCTGGGACTCACGGCCAGGCTGCAGGCTGACTCCCAGGCACATTTGCCCCAGTAAGTAATATTAGCACTTACTGGGTTGTGTCACCAAGGTGACAGATAAGCTGCATGAGACCTTGCTGTCCGTGTGGCCTTTGGTATTTCCACCTGTCCTCTGGCAGGACAGAGCCAGTCCTGGGCGCTCTCACCTCCGGGAGCTCCCTTTGGCCTCTGGTCAAGCGCTGGGGAGTGGGGACGGCCCTGGTGGGACACTGAGCCGGGCCTCCGTAGCCCCCAGGTCTCGGGCTGTGCCTTAACCCGTGTGGATCCCCGGTGTGGGTCGGGTTTGGGATGGTGCTGGGTGGCTTCTCCGCGTTCCGTTCCTTTGTCATCCCTCCCCCACAGGGGCTTCCGGCCTCACACCAAAAAGGAGCGGGGAGAGGGCAGAGAGGAGCCGGCTGACACTGTCCCCTGCTCCGACCTCAGACTGGAGGTTCTGAGAAGGTGCCCTGCCTCCCTGCCTCTTGGGGAGCGGGGTGGAGCGCGGGGTGGGGGCAGCGGCGGCAGCGGGGGCTTCTCCCGGAAGGTCAGGAGCAGCCTGGCCCTGCTCCTCTCTCCTGGTACTGTGTCCCATGTGGGCTTTCAGCAGGGAAGCCAGGCCATCTCTCCAGCCCAGGGCCGACCAGCACCTCTTTCTGGACCTCCAGGTGCTGCGTGGCCTTACAGAGCTCCCGGGGAGACTCGCTGGGGGTCCGGGGGTCCTGGTGGATGTGCCCCTGTGAGTCACTGGCCTCAGGTACCAGCCCTGACTCAGCCTGGTGGGCCGGAGGTCCCTGGCTGCAGGCTCTAATCTTCTGGGGTGTGCAGGCTTGGAGCGGCCCTGGAGAAGGGCAGCCCCAGTTCTCAGGGTGCACGGGAGCCTGACCCACCTCTTGCCTCTGCCTGCAAGTTCTCATGAACCAAGAATTGTAGCCTGTTTTCCTCAAGTCCCTTTTGTCCTGAACACTCGGAGAGAGTAGGTTTCCCCGTGTTCTCTGGGAGCTGCAGGTGGCTGTGTGATGTGATGGCCGTGTCACAGAGCCATGTCCCAGCTTGGGTACAGCTGCCGCTTAAATCCCTGCTGCTTGGAAACCATAGCCCCTTGTACAGAAACCTCAGCTCTGTAGGTGAGCCCTCAGATGGGGTCCTGCTTAGGACCCATATGCCACACTTGACCGTGAGCTTCCTGCGAAAGGCCTGCCCCCCAGAGGGTGACAGACCCTGCCCCTTGTCCTGCAGGCCCTGCCCACTCAGCGTCTCCCTCCGGCCTTCCCATTGTGATCCTCCGCCCGGCGCACGGCATGGGTGACCACTCTGGGTGCATGGGCCACAGGCAGCCCCGGCCTCTGGACCCATGGTGTGTGCAGGAGGCCAGCTTAGTGTGAGCACTGGCCCGGTGGCCTCTGGGTGCCTGCTTCAGGGGCTCCCCTGCCGTGCCGAGGGCACGCTGTCTGCAGCAGCACAGTGTGGGTCCAGGGGCCAGACGCTGAGACCGCGATGTGTGCAGGCAAGGTTCAGACTGGGGCTGGTCTCACGCTGTCACACCTAGCCATCCTCCTCCGTGTTCAGTCCAAACAGGTGCTCATTAGACGTGGCTGGTTACAGAGAGGCTCTGTGGCCTGATTTGTAAAATAGCCCGAAACCCGGCCCACATTGTTGTTTCGCTGCTAAGTCATGTCCAACTCATTGTGACCCCATGGGCTGTAGCCCACCAGGCTCCTCTGTCCATGGGATTTCACAGGCAAGAATACTGGGGTGGGTTGCCATTTCCTTCTCCAAGATCTATTTTCTAAATTCGTAGAAATATACTTAGAAATGGCTGCATGATTTGGGAAAGTTATATGTAATAAAAAAAACTAGAATAGATTTTAGAATTAGACTAGCTCTGTTTCTTGAAGTGAGTGATCTTTAATATTTTGTTTATCAGTTTGTACTTATTCTGGTATGTGATTAGAGATGCTTATGATTTAGAAATAGTAATATAATCCAAGTGAATCAATGGCCCATAGTTTTAAAAAATAAGGACATACTCTTCCATTTTTTATTTAATTTAATGTCAAAATGTCCTGTTCACAATTTTAATTTCTACTTTGAGCTTCAAATTGCAGGGAACTTGTTCTTTCACCACTGAAGCAGTCCTTCTCACAAAGGACAGCGTGGGAACTCAGCCGAACTCACAGGCAGCGTGAGTCTGCCATGAGTTTTTTGGGTAGTGTTGAGTCAGTGAGGAAAAAGGAAGCATAACCGACAAGGGGAGCAGCCTCACTGGGGTCACTGAAAACAGTCAAGAGAGAAATGGCTCATTTCACATTCTTTCCTTCCTGGGAAACCGAGGTGCGCCAGGGGAATGCAGTCCTCAATCCCTTTTGATCTCGGAGGGCCTTTGAAATACATGCATAATTACAAGTAGGCTTTGGGTGGCATGTGGGAATACTTAGGCAGCATCACCTTTGGAAAGCGCTGGTGTCCCTCCACAGATCTCAGTTCAAAAGCCGAATTCCTTTCCTGGAAAAAGTTTTGGATTTTTCCCATTTTCCATAAAGAACTTTGTGTTTCAGTTGCTAACTGCCATTTATAGTCTGGTCACACAATGAGATGACTATTAATGCATAAATAAATACATGTGAACTACTAACAGGTGTCTCTAGAAACTAAGGTCCCTTTCCACGATTCATCTGAGAACTATAGTATAGGCAAAAATAGTAACATACATAACCCTGATCAGCTGTGGGTATATCCAAATAGCCAAAATGCAGCTGTGGGGAGATTAGGCCACATGGACTAAATCCTTTCTTTATAACTGCATTAAAGTGCAAGACAGAAGAGATAAAATAAATGAATGCATTTACATATTTCCTAAAACTACAAAGTCTGTGCCAATAGTTCAGATGTGCATTTTATTACTATGCATATATATTTGTAAATATGGAATTTTTTAGCCACTAAAAATTATACCAGTCATTCCTAAAGGAAATGTACCCTGATTATTCATTGGAAGGACTGATGCTGATGCTGAAGCTCCAACACTTTGGCCACCTGATGCGAAGAACTGACTAATTGGAAAAGACCCTGATGCTGGGAAAGATTGAGGGCAAGAGAAAGGGTGTCAGAGGATGAGATGATTGGATGGCATCACTGACTCAATGGATATGAGTTTGAGCAAACTCCAGGAAGATAGTGAATGACAGGGAAGCCTGGCATGCTGCAGTTCTGGGGTCTCAAAGAGTCAGACATGACTTAGCGACTGAACAACAAAAATTGTTCTGTGGATGAATATTTGTTGCAATGGGGAAAAGTTTGTGGTAGACTGTTAATTTAAAAATCAGATTCTTAAAACTGTGTACTGGATGGTCTGTTTGTAGTAAATAAATGTGTATATATTTAGAATAAAAAGAGAGCTGAATTGATAAATAGCAGTTGTTAACAATGATTGCCCCTCAGTTCAGTCGCTCAGTCATGTCTAACTCTTTGTGACCCCATGGACTGCAGCATGCCAGGCTTCCCTGTCCATCACCAACTCTCGGAGCTTACTCAGACTCATGTCCATCGAGTCGGTGGTGCCATCCAACCATCTCATTCTCTGTCGTCCCTTTCTCCTCCTGCCTTCAATCTTTCCTAGCATCAGGGTCTTTTCCAATGAGTCAACTCTTCGCATGAGGTGGCCAAAGTATTGGAGTTTCAGCTTCAACATCAGTCCTTCCAATGAACACCCAGGACTGATCTCCTTTAGGACTGACTAGTTTGATCTCCTTGCAGTCCAAGGGACTCTCAAGAGTCTTCTCCAACACCACAATTCAAAAGCATCAGTTCTTCAATGCTCAGCTTTCTTTATGGTCCAACTCTCACATCCATACACGACTACTGGAAAAACCATAACATTGACTAAATAGACCTTTGTTGGCAAAGTAATGTCTCTGCTTTTTAATATGCTGTCTAGGTTGGTCATAGCTTTTCTTCCAAGAAGCAAGCGTCTTTTAATTTCATGACTACAGTCACTATCTGCAGTGATTCTGGAGCCCAAGAAAATAAAGTCTGATTACTCCTGGATAGGTGTTTTATTTACTCTTTTTGCTGATCTGTGTTTCGCAATTTTTCTTCAATAGATTGCATTGCTTAATGCTAACGAGTATGAAAGAGGAAATTAATAGTAACACAATAATAGTAGGAGACTTTAATACCCCACTCACAACTATGGATAGATCAACTAAACAGAAAATGAACAAGGAAACACAAACTTTAAAGGACACAATGGACCAGCTAGACCTAATTGACATCTATAGGACGTTTCACCCCAAAACAATCAACTTCACCTTTTTCTCAAGTGCACACAGAACCTTCTCCAGAATAGATCACATCCTGGGCCATAAATCTAGTCTCGGTAAATTCAAAAAGATTGAAATCATTCCAGTCATCTTTTCTGACCACAGTGCAGTAAGATTAGATCTCAATTACAGGAAAAAAATTATTAAAAATTCAAACATATGGAGGCTAAACAACACGCTTCTGAATAACCAACAAATCATAGAAGAAATCAAAATATGCATAGAAATGAATGAAAATGAAAACACAACAACCCAAAACCTATGGGACACTGTAAAAGCAGTGCTAAGGGGAAGATTCATAGCATTACAGGCCTACCTACCTCAAGAAACAAGAAAAAAGTCAAATAAATAACCTAACTCTACACCTAAAGCAACTAGAGGAGGAAGAAATGAAGAACCCCAGGGTTAGTAGAAGAAAAGAAATCTTAAAAATTAGGGCAGAAATAAATGCAAAAGAAACTAAAGAGATCATAGCAAAAATCAACAAAGCTAAAAGCTGGTTTTTTTAAAAAATAAACAAAATTGACAAACCATTAGCAAGACTCATTAAGAAACAAAGGGAGAAGAACCAAATTAACAAAATTAGAAATGAAAATGGAGAGATCACAACAGACAACACTGAAATACAAAGGATCATAAGAGACTACTACCAGCAGCTCTATGCCAATAAAATGGACAACTTGGAAGAAATGGACAAGTTCTTAGAGAAGTATAACTTTCCAAAACTGAACCAGGAAGAAATAGAAGATCTTAACAAACCTATCACAAGCAAGGAAATCGAAACTGTAATCAGAAATCTTCCAGCAAACAAAAGCCAGGACCAGATGGCTTCACAGCTGAATTCTATCAAAAATTTAGAGAAGAGCTAACACCTATCTTACTCAAACTCTTCCAGAAAATTGCAGAAGAAGGTAAACTTCCAAACTCATTCTATGAGGCCACCATCACCCTAATTCCAAAACCAGACAAAGATGCCACAAAAAAAGAAAACTACAGGCCAATATCACTGATGAACATAGATGCAAAAATCCTTAACAAAATCCTAGCAAACAGAATCCAACAACATATTAAAAAAATCATACATCATGACCAAGTGGGCTTTATCCCAGGAATGCAAGGATTCTTTAATATCTGCAAATCAATCAATGTAATACACCACATTAACAAATTGAAAGATAAAAACCATATGATTATCTCAATAGATGCAGAAAAAGCCTTTGACAAAATTCAACATCCATTTATGATTAAAACTCTCCAGAAAGCAGGAATAGAAGGAACATACCTCAACATAATAAAAGCTATATATGACAAACCCACAGCAAGCATCACCCTCAATGGTGAAAAATTGAGAGCATTTCCCCTGAAATCAGGAACAAGATAAGGGTGCCCACTCTCACCACTACTATTCAACATAGTTTTGGAAGTGTTGGCCACAGCAATCAGGGCAGAAAAAGAAGTAAAAGGAATCCAGATAGGAAAAGAAGAAGTGAAACTCTCTCTGTTTGCAGATGACATGATCCTCTACATAGAAAACCCTAAAGACTCTACCAGAAAATTACTAGAGCTAATCAATGAATACAGTAAAGTTGCAGGATATAAAATTAACACACAGAAATCTCTTGCATTCCTATACACTAACAATGAGAAAACAGAAAGAGAAATTAAGGAAACAATACCATTCACCATTGCAACAAAAAGAATAAAATACTTAGGAGTATATCTACCTAAAGAAACAAAAGACCTATACATAGAAAACTATAAAACACTGATGAAAGAAATCAAAGAGGACACAAACAGATGGAGAAATATACCGTGTTCATGGATTGGAAGAATCAATATTGTCAAAATGGCTATACTACCCAAAGCAATCTATAGATTCAATGCAATCCCTATCAAACTACCAACGGTATTTTTCACAGAACTAGAACAAATAATTTCACAATTTGTATGGAAATACAAAAAACCTCAAATAGCCAAAGTAATCCTGAGAAAGAAGAATGGAACTGGAGGAATCAATCTGCCTGACTTCAGACTATACTACAAAGCCACAGTCATCAAGACAGTATGGTACTGGCACAAAGACAGAAATATAGATCAATGGAACAGAATAGAAAGCCCAGAGATAAATCCATGAACCTATGGTCACCTTATCTTCAACAAAGGAGGCAAGGATATACAATGGAAAAAAGACAACCTCTTTAACAAGTGGTGCTGGGAAAACTGGTCAACCACCTGTAAAAGAATGAAACTAGAACACTTTCTAACACCATACACAAAAATAAACTCAAAATGGATTAAAGATCTAAATGTAAGACCAGAAACTATAAAACTCCTAGAGGAGAACATAGGCAAAACACTCTCCGACATAAATCACAGCAGGATCCTCTATGACCCACATCCCAGAATTTTAGAAATAAAAGCAAAAATAAACAAATGGGACCTAATGAAACTTAAAAGCTTTTGCACAACAAAGGAAACTATAGGCAAGGTGAAAAGACAGCCCTCAGATTGGGAGAAAATAATAGCAAACGAAGCAACAGACAAAGGATTAACCTCAAAAATACACAAGCAACTCCTCCAGCTCAACTCCAGAAAAATAAATGACCCAATCAAAAATGGGCCAAAGAACTCAACAGACATTTCTCCAAGGAAGACATACAGATGGCTAACAAACACATGAAAAGATGCTCAACATCACTCATTATCAGAGAAATGCAAATCAAAACCACAATGAGGTACCATTACACACCAGTCAGGATGGCTGCTATCCAAAAGTCTACAAGCAATAAATGCTGGAGAGGGTGTGGAGAAAAGGGAACCCTCTTACACTGTTGGTGGGAATGCAAATTAGTACAGCCACTATGGAAAACAGTGTGGAGATTTCTTAAAAAGCTGGAAATAGAACTGCCATATGACCCAGCAATCCCACTTCTGGGCATACACACCGAGGAAACCAGATCTGAAAGAGCCACATGCACCCCAATGTTCATCGCAGCACTGTTTATAATAGCCAGGACATGGAAGCAACCTAGATGCCCATCAGCAGACGAATGGATGAGGAAGCTGTGGTACATATACACCATGGAATATTACTCAGCCATTAAAAAGAACGCATTTGAATCAGTTCTAATGAGATGGATGAAACTGGAGCCCATTATACAGAGCGAAGTAAGCCAGAAAGATAAAGACCATTACAGTATACTAACACATATATATGGAATTTAGAAAGATGGTAATGATAACCCTATATGCAAAACAGAAAGAGACTCAGATGTATAGAACAGACTTTTGGACTCTGTGGGAGAAGGCGAGGGTGGGATGTTTCAAGAGAATAGCATCAAAACATGTATATTATCTAGGGTGAAACAGATCACCAGCCCAGGTTGGATGCATGAGACAAGTGCTCGGGCCTGGTGCACTGGGAAGACCCAGAGGGATTGGGTGGAGAGGGAGGTGGGAGGGGGGACCGGGATGGGGAATACATGTAAATCCATGGCTGATTCATTTCAATGTATGACAAAAACCACTGCAATGATGTAATTAGCCTCCAACTAATAAAAATAAATGGAAAAAAAAAAGAATGAAAAATTAAAAAAAAAAAAAGATTGCATTGCTTTTTCTAATAAGAAAAAAACAACGAATATTACTTTAAATGTATTATATCACAGAAAGTGTTAAGGTCATTTGAGAGCAACTGAGCCAATGATCACCTGTAGTGATCATATAAGACATGAGTGAGAAGCAAAGACATAACAGTATAAATCATTTTCTTTCTGAGGCAAATTCCAACGTGTGGGTTTTGTCCTCATCACCAAGAATTTATCTGACACCAGCTGGGTGTATTTCAATTTAACTCATTTCTGACACTTACCTACCAAGAACCCCACAGGTTAAGGGCTCAGTTCCTCAAGACTAGCTCTCACCCCAACGTACGCGCACACACATACACTAACACATCACAGACGCATACATACCACATACAACTGCAAGTCTATTTGTGCCCTGTGCTTCTTATTGACCAGCTATGTGGAGATTCAAGTGACTCCCTCTTTGGATTCAATTAATTTGCTAAAGCAAGTCACAGCACTCAGAGAAACATATTATTTGCCACATTACCAGTTTATTATAAACAGGTGTAACTCAGGAAGTGCCAGAGGCAAAAGATGCACAGGGCAAGATACAGGGAAAGGACACAGCTTCTATGCCCTCTGAGAGCACCACTATCCCCAAATCTCTGCATATTCACCAAGGAAGCTCTCTGAACAACGTCATTTTGAGGCCTCTTTACATAGGCATGCGTGTGTGCTTAATTGCTCAGTCGTGTCTGACTCTTTGCAACCCCATGGACCGTAGCCTGCCAGACTTCTCTGTCGGGATTCTCCAGGCAAGAATACTGGAGTGGGTAGCCATTTCCTCCTCCAGGGGATCTTCCTGACCCAGGGATCGAACCTGGGTCTCCCACATTACAGGCAGATTTTTTACCATCTGAGCCACCAGGGAAGCCCCATCACGTAGGCATGGTTGATTAAATCATTGGCCATTGACAACTGATTCAATTTCCAGTCCCTCTCCCCTCCCCAGAAGTCAAGGGATGGGCCTGAGAGAATGATACACTGCTATTTGAAGCAACATGGATGGACCCACAGAATATTATGCTTAGTGAACTGAACTGAACTGAAAAGGTACAAACTACTATATACAAAATAGATAAGTATATACTGCATAGCACAGGGAATTATACCCATTATCTTATAACCTATAGTGGAATATAATTTGCAAAAATATTGAATCATTATGCTATCCACCTGAAACTAACATAATATTGTCAATCAACTGAATTTCAGTTTTAAAAAAGATACCTTTATCATTCTTATCAGTTATAAAATATGAAGAGTTTTAAGAGTTCTGTGTCATAAATGGAGGGGAAAGCCGAATAAATATTTCTTATCACAGCATCACAATTCCTTAGGGCCAGTCTTCCCCAGGGTGTGCTCCCCAGAACACACATGCCACAAAACACTCTGTAAAAAGTACATAGGAGGTCAACTTTAAGACCTACTACAATATCAGCAACATTTAAGAAAGGACTAACTTACACTATTGGGTGTAAGACAGGTTCTATTCTCCACAATATGGAGAATAGAGCTAATATTTGCAATAAGTGTAAGTGAAAAGTAACCTTTAAAACTTTTATTAAAATTGTTTTAAATAAAAAGAAAGGACTGACTTTTATTGGGGCTTCCCCAGTGGCTCAGCTGTAAAGAATCCTCCTGCGATGCAGGAGATGCAGGTTCGATCCCTGCGCCGGGAAGATCCCCTGGAGGAGGGCATGGCAACCCACTCCAGTGTTATTCTTGCCTGGAGAATCCCATGGACAGAGAGGAGCCTGGCGGGCTATAGTCCATGGGGTTGCATAGAGTCGGACACAACTAAAGCAACTTAGCTTGCACGCACACTCTTTTATTGATTCAAAAAACACTCTGGAAAGTTCTGCAGTGGAGAAACCTGCAGCAGCTACTACTTATTGGACCAAACATAGCTTTCCTCATAAAACCCTTATTAGCATTCCATGGCTCACTTGAGGAGCCTGTCTTCCAGTTAAAGCCAAGGAGATGCTCCTCTTTGTTTTAAGCCCCAAAGGCCCTCTTGTTTCAATTACTGCAATTGCCTAAAGAAGAAATTCTGTAGCCAAAGGTTTTCAGTTGAACACGCTTAAATGAGTTAAAGTGCAGTAAGGACCTTCCCTGGCAGTCCAGCCCATATGCTACTAGGTGCAACCAAAAGTAAAATAGAAATTTAAAAAATTATGAAGTGCAAAATAAATGCAACTGCCAAACAAACAGCCTCCAGTGTGTTCTGTTGCCTGACACTGAACAGAATTCTCCTTGGTGAGAAAGACACCAAACATTTAATTTCTTTCCAGACTCTAGAGGAGAGTGGATTCTCCACAGCCAACTACGGGGGGCTCCGACTTTCACCTCTGGCCATCATTCTTCAAGATCTCCTCTTGGCTTTTGCCAATCTGTTCTCATTTCCTTTATTCTGTAGAAACTGATGTTTCAACAGGACGTGATGAGAATTTCCAGAGCTGGCTTCCAGTGTACCCAGGTGCTTGTTGGGTGTTTGGCTCACATAAGACTAACTACGTGGGGTATATGTTAAAATTAATTTTTGTTACAGTTCTAAAATGGTAATAAAATATCATTTTTCACTGTGGTAAAATAGATATAATATTTACCATTTTAACCATTTTTGAGTGTAACAGTTCAGTGGCATTAGGTATATTCACATTGTTATGCAGTTATCATCACCATCCATTTCTAGAAATTTTTGATCACCCTAAACAGATACCCGTACCTGTATCTGTACCCATAAGACACTAACGCCCCACTTCCCTCCTCCCACCCCCACACCTCTGGTAACTTTTAGTTTACTTTCAGTCTCTACAAATTATTCTTATACTTCGTATAAATAGAATCATTAATATTTGTCCTTCTGTGTCTGCCCTCATTTCACTTTGCATAGTATCTGCAAGGTTCATCTGAAATAAAATAGTTTTCTATGAATGATAATAATTATTATTTTATATCAGTGAAAGGGACAACACTGTTCATAATCTTTCACCAAGATTTCTTTAACCCACTAAAAGAGGGAGCGCTAGAGGCACACATCCAATCAGATTCTTTTTTTTTTTTTTTTTTTTTGGCCGCACCAGGAGGATTGCACGGGCTCAGTTCCCCCACCAGGGACTGAACCTGGGCCATGGCAATGAAAGCTCAGAATCCTAACCACTAGCCCACCAGGGAACTCTCCAGATTTTTTTCTTACTCTATTTTGACTGAAATAGAAAATCCTAACCATAATTACTGGTCATCAGAATTAGTAAAATTTTTCATGACCTCTGATACTCCTAACTCTGTCTCAAACATATACCCAGAAAGTATATATCCTGGTTTCTCTCTCAGCAGTAAGTCAGTTGTTAGGATAAAAATTTTTTTTTTAATTTTTAGGATAAGAAAAAATTTAGGATTAAAAAAATTCCCACACGTAATATCCAGAATGTTATCTGTCACAAATTCAGTGTTCTGGAGTAGGGAATGGCAAGATGACAGTAAATGGAGTAGGTCTCCACTTTGGTTTCATTTGGCTCTGGAAAGTGTTTCTCCAGATTTCAGGACAGGATTTGCATTAGTTTCTTTTATTTATCTTATTTTCAGGGATATGACATACAAGCACATTCCATAATGTCTTAAATTTCTCCAGTGAATGAAAAAAATCACGTGTTAAAATCAAACTTAAGATATTTATACCATAATTTGATACTTTTAAGAAATCCTGAAGGCCACAATATTTTATATGATAAAAGTGTATACTCTGATGTGATAGACTAAGGCTGTTAAAAAATAGAATATATCATTGAAATATGCTACTTGAAAAAACTACTTTTAAAAAATGGCATTACTAGTGTCATGGAGAAATGCTTTTATCTCATCCCATGATTTTAAGAGCTTGTTTAAACACTTTCATCTCGATAAACAGTTTACTTCTGTGTGGAAAAGAAGGCTTGTACTTAACTGCCAATTTCTTCACAAAGCATGCTTAAAAGATAAACACTCAGTGACCACAGTTTAAATATATTAACTACTTTCATCAACTACGTTCTGGAGATGAAGCAAGGGATAAGAACACAACCATTTTATCCAAACAAGTAAACACTTCATCCTTGAATTCATAACCAACATTGGCAGCATCTTTCCAGCTTACATCATGGCTCACAAAATAATTGCCAACTACATGAAAAATCTCTAGTGTGGGGGTGGAGCAATGAACTAACCAGTAGGTCACTGAGCACTTCCCTTTCATTTATTTCTGCACATTTCTGCCAAGCATTGATTGATACTCTGCACATCTTTGATTCTTTCCAAATGTAAGCCAAGTGTCTGCCAGAAAGCGCTCATGACAGACATGGCCCTTCTATGCTGAATGGCATTAATATTATATGATGTACAACAGTCCACTCGGATTATGAAATTCCCAGTGGCTAATTAAAGTTTCTTCCTGAGCATGGTAATTATCATTAGCCTTATAGTTGGATTTGTAAACTTTTCAGCAGTATGTAGCTTCTATATTTTTGGTTTGTTCGTATGTTTTGTTTTGTTTGGTGTACAACTTTGATGAATGCTTCTTTAGCTTTGGTCTCTTCTCCACCTTTAAATGACAAAAATTTATCAATTTCATATTAGAAAGCATTATTTTGTGCTTGTTCAGGAAAAACTCAATTGGTTTATCAGAAAGGTCACGATACTTTGAAAGCAATGCAAAAGCCCCTGTGGCTTCTTGCCATTCTTTAACAAAGTTTTGTAACAGACAATGCAATAGAAACCAGAGGCAAATTGATTGCTGGTCTGATAAAATCCAATTTTCACATATTCATCAAGATTCACTTGTTCTAACATATATGGCCTCACATTTGCTGTTTGCATTGGACTCCTGTTCACTGTTTACATTTATGCTACTGTGGTTCTATTTATATTACCATTTTCATCACTACCTTTATGTTTTACTTAACTACCTCTAAGCATGTGATTTCTTTCTGTGACTTGCCTATCAAAACACACAATTAAAAATGTAGAATTAGATGTATAATGACATTTAAATATATAAAATCTGATAGGGCAGAAGTGAACCATTAACTGGAGCACTAGCTGAGATAAACATTTTCGGAACACAGTGATTATTAAGCACGCATCTAGATTCCTATCCAAATGATAAATTGATCTTAACATTCAAAGCTGCGAAATAAACAAGAACTCAAGTGTTCCCTTGCTCTTTCCTTCTGTAGCTAGCCTGGGAACACAGATGATCCACAGTGATCATCACAGATGATGCCTGTGACCAAGAATTCCCCCTGGGGTGGGATTTCAGGGTGTTGGGATGGCTGTCTGCCCTCCAGAATAGCTCATCCTCTAACTAGCCTGATAACCAAAGTCCTCAAGTCATTAGTGATTCCTCCTAGGAGCAAGATAGATCTGGCTCACAAAATTCAAGGTGGCTTTTATTAAATATCATGAAGCCCACAGCATAAAGGTGGTTTATAAACACAAGCAATATATGAAACAGACACAGTCCCTTGCTTCTGGAACTTATGATTCAGACCTTAAATAAAAACATATAAATTGCAAACTACTGATTATGGTAAGCACTGAAGGAAAAGAAGAACAAAAGAGAGAATCATAAAGTGGCAGGTGGGGGAGGGGAGATCTAATTTAAATTGACGGGTCAAGGGCAAGTGCTGTGTAAATTATTCTCTTTGAGATCCTCAAAAAGCAGAATAATCCACGGGTACTATATATATATATATATAGTATACATTATATATATATATATATATATATATACATTCTTTTTTCTAATAACATTTGTGTGGTATAGGAACACCTAAGAGACAACATCCTTTGTTCTTCCAAGTATTATTATTGTCATTGTTGCTTTTAGTGTTTGCTATGTTCTAAGCACTGTTTTGGGCTCTGGTGTAGAGTTGTGGATGGGACAGACAAGATTTCTGTTCTCATACAGCTTAAAGTTGAGATGCTCCTCAGAATATGAAAGGAGAAAAATATAACTGAACTCTGGAGTAATCTGTTTAAAAAAACATGGAACTTCCCTGGTGACCCAGTGGTTGGGACTTTGCTTTCTAATGCAGGGGGTGTGAGTTCAATGCCTGGTCAGAGAGCTAAGGTCCCATATGCCTTGCAGGCAAAAAACCAAAACATAAAACAGAAATACTGTAACAGATTCTATAAAGACTTTAAAAATGGTCCATATAAAAATCTTAAACAAAAAAGCTTATAAAGCCTCATTGCATCAATAATGCAAGATCACCATGGGGATAAGAAATATGCCCTTGCCTGACAACACCTGGCTGTAACCTGACTGCATGTTAAATCATACATTTTAAAAAAGGCATATGTCAGTCAAAACTAGAGAATAGCAATGTTGAAGATAAACCCCCCCAAATGGAGCTGCTGTATCAGGTTGTATAGATCAATGACACCAGCCGTTATTATCATCTTCCTCTTGTGATTGAAATTTGGACTCAAATGGGAATTGGTCTGTAGAGAGAATTGTTGACAAGTCTATGTTACATTTTTATAACTGATCAATAAATTGGCATTCTGGTCAATCTGTAGAAGTGTGTTTAACCTGAGTGTTTACAAGAGAGATCATACATCAAGTCTGCAAGGCCTAGTAGCTGCCCATCAGGGTGGCCCCAGGCTTTCTCCCTGAAACCACTGGCTTTAGGGTAAGTTCTCTTTCTGATCAGCAATTTACATTAATCGATAATCATGAGATATTTGGAAGATACCTCATCAACTATCCCTAGTGAGGAAAATAATGATTTGGGATGTGAGGCAGGAAATGGTTATTTCAAGGTTTATAATAAACCATTTTCAACAAAATTGGCTGATATTCCCAAGAACTGTTGAATAGACTAGAAAAGGAAGAGCAATTGAACCCACAACTTTTGATCCTTTTGTCAGTGTAGTTGCCTGCACTTATCAGTAGGAAGACAGGCTAACACAGTCAATGGAGTGCAGACGTTTCTCATTTATCCCAACAAGCTGAAATAGTACGTAAGATCAAAAAGGAAGCATTCAGCCGTTCAGTCTTGTCTCCTTTTTTTGTGAAACTGAAAAGAACCAAAGTAAGCACATTTGAATTTGGCATAAATGGGACTAAGAATATTTATCATAGACAGTTGAATATTAGTCATAAGATCAAAGCTGTTCCTTCCAAGTTTAGCAGAAAAACACAAAGAATTTGATAAATATTGAATTATGCTATAAGGCAACTGCTCATACTTTTAATATAATCTGCTTTTTATGAATTTCTTTCCTTCTCCTTTAAAATCAAAGCCCATCACCAAATACAATTTTAAAAATACTACATTGAATTGCTTTTCCTCTCAGCTTAGGGAAGGGTTTTACTTGCTTTCATACCATCATCTTTAGCAATTTTTCTCCTGAATAAAAGGGGAAAAAAAAGCTTGAAATTTCCAGAGAAATGTAGTGAAAAATAAGCTGCTTGGAGAATGATGTGGTCATGTCAGACATATCACATATATTACTCTTCAGTTAATGTATTTAAAGACATCAAATTGGATTATGGTAATTATTTTGGAAATTTGGTTTTCCATTTTATGGAGCTTTCTATAAACTGGAGCATATTTAAGCACCTGAAAACATCGGTCAGTTTTTCTAAACTTTGCACATTAGGATCACTTGGCTGGGACACAGGTGGATGGTGGAGAGGGTGGGGAAGGGTCAATTTTAAAATTACTAATACCTTATTCCCACCCCTGAGAATCTAGCCCCCTAACTGATCATAATCTGCCATCAAAATAAAGAACTACTATTCTAAAAAAGAATTGTGGTAACATAACCATCAAAATTTTGGAAATTCAAAAGGCATTTAAGTTTAGGTTAGGTTGCCAGATAAAATAGAGAATGCTTATTTAAATTTGAATTTCAGATAAACAACAAATACAAATACTGCAAAGGCACCCTATGTTTTTATTTACTGAAAGCCCTAAATTAGGGGTTTTTTTGCTTAAAAATTCTTTGGAATAAAGTTGTTTACCTACCCTTGGAGCTGCTTAGAAATAGACTTGATTTAAAACAAAACAAATATCATGTGATAATGCTTATATGTGGAATCTAAAAATTGGTACAAATGAACCTATTTACAAAGCAGAAATAGAGTCACAGATGTAGAAACAAACTTCAAGTTCCGAAGGGGAAAGGCAGGGGTGGGGATAAACTGGGAGATAGGGATCGACATATACACACTGCTATATATAAAATAGCTGACTAATGAGGACCTGCTTCATAGCGCAGGGAACCCTCCTCAGTACTCTGTGATGGCCTGTATGGGAACAGAATCTAGAAAAGAGTGGCTATGTGTCTATGTGTAACAGATTCACTTTGCTGTTACAGCAGAACACATTGTAAATCAACTATACTCCAATAAAAATTCATTTAAAAATGAAAAACCAAACAAAAACTGGGTAAAGGTGCTAGATGTATTCCTTTCCTAGATCCTAAATCTGTTCATCTCCTCTTAACACTTCCAAGTTCTCCCTTGGCTGTGTCTTGACATGTGTCCAGGGTTTATAGTTGTCCTTAGCAGGGAGGGGCAGGGAGAAACAAAGCTACATCATCTTGCTGAGGCCCCAAAGCAAAGTACATCTCTGCTGTCATGATTAGAAGTTACTTTTCATTGAGAAAAGTAAAAGAAGTGCTCTTTGTAGGTTAAGTGAAAACATTAAGAAACTGGGAGATAGCTGCTGCTAACATTATGTATTCCTTTAAAGCCTGGGCACGTGTGTGCGAAATCGCTTCTGTTGTGTCTGTGTCTTTGTGACCCTATGGACCTTAGCCCGCCAGACTCCTCTGTCCATGGGATTCTCCAAGCAAGCATACTGGAGTGGGTTGCCATGCCCTCCTCCAGGGGATCTTCCCCACCCAGGAATCGAACCCACATCTCTTTCATCTCTTGCATTTGCAGGCGGACTCTTTACCACTGAGCTACCTGGGAAGCCTTTTATTCCTCATCAGATACTATTAAGTACGTTCAAGCAGTCCTCATCTTGCTTCCAGCCCTCTTGTGAAGGAACGGTTTCTTGGGTCCACTGCCTTACTCCTCACAAAAGGGGGGTGTGCAGACCCCTGTTACTGCCTCCTCTGGGTCAGAACCTGTGTGCTCAAGGTATCCTTCAGTCTCAAGACATTTACCAGTGATATATGTGCTGTGGTGATTTCCAAAAACCAAATGTTAACCTCATTAAGGCTAACTTGTATACCTACACATATCCTCCTGTGTATTTCAAATTATCTCTAGATTACTTATAATACCTAATACAATATAAATGCTATATAAATAGTTGCATGGCAAGTTCAAGTTTTACTTTTTGAAACTTTCTGGAATAATTTTTTCCCAAATATTTTTGACCTGATTGTGGTTGAATCCAAGGATTGGGAATCCATATGCAGGGTATGGAGGGCAGACTGTACTGACTTTTAAAAAAATCACTTTTCTACTTTTTTCCCTTAGTTTTCTCACTCAAGTATTTATAATATCCATAAGTACTATAGTTTTTTTTTTTAAACTTCATAGAAATGGAATCATATAACATAAAGTATTTTATATCTAGATTCTTTCACTAAATATTATGTTTTTGTGATCCATCAGTGTTGATCCTGAAGCATTCTTATGGTTACAACTTTACAGAAACAGTCTTTATTTCCCACCCCCGCTCTGCTCCAAACCAAGGCAACCTGCTTGTGTACGTATGGCTGAGTCCCTTCACTGTTTACCTGGAGCTATAACAACATTGTTAATTGGCTATATACCCCAGTATGAAATGTTTTTGGTGTTAAAAAGAAAATTAAAAAAAAAAAGAAGTTAGGTATGTTCATCGCCAGTTCATCCTTCTTTTGGTATCTTGGCTTTAAGAAGGAAGGATCTCCTCTTAGATCTTCACTTTGGGTAGACCCTGGGCTTTCGTTTCTGTTTTTTACACTCTTCAAAGCTACTAAAGCCAACATTCACCTGGTTTAGGAAATGTTCTTAGGGCAAAAGCAGTTCAAGTGCTCTGCTAATATTTCCGGGGTCCCTTCACTATTTAGATTTTGGCCTGGAAATTCACCATTTTAAATTGCTCTTCCCTCCAGCTGGGAGAGTTGGTCTAAGCAATGTAGCCTTCCGTATTATGGGAAATGGAGGTCTTTTATAATAAAAAATTATATTCAATCTGTATTTCTATCCACTTTTTCATTCCAAGTGCATTAATGTGTGCTTATATGTGTGCATTTCTTAATTAGAATTTCCTAGTGCATTTTTGTATTATTTTTTCCTCCAGAGATATAACTTAACTCACTTACAGCTCTAATATTTTTTATTTCCTAATTCTTTAATTTCTGCTTTTATCCTTATTTCCTTTCTCATTTTTTTTTTAAATTCTCTAACTTATTGAGTGGAATACTTAGTTCATTTACCTTTAGGCTTTCTTTTTTAAATATTGAAAAATTTTAAATAATGAATTTGTTTTTGAGTTTATCTTTGTATACATCCCATTAGTTTTATTATTTCATATCCTTCTTTTGTAAAGGGTCTGTAATTGTAGTTTTGATTTCCTTTATGATCTAAGGCTTATTTGGAATAATTTCCTCCCTCAATTTCCAAAGGATTTCTTTTTTCATCCTTGTTTGACCACTTATTATTAAATTTGAATGTATTTTACTATTTCTAGAGAATGTGTCCTTTTCAGTTTCAGATTTTTAAAAAATTTACTGAGTTTTTTGTGGCTTAATATATATATTTATATATATATATAACATATTTTATATTTAACACATATATATTTATTTTATATATATTTTATAGATCCTTGTCAAAAAGAAGTAATGATACATTGGGTCTAACATTCAGGATAAACATAACATAGATTAGATAGATACACAGATACTAATTTTTAAAATTATACTCATCTAAGGTGATTTTTTTTCCTACTTGATTTGTCTAGTCATTGTAATTCAAACAACAGGTAGAAAATATGAATCTTCTTAGGGGTAATATGTTCAAGCCTATATATACCCTTCTAAATTTGAAGACATTTTCCTTTACATTAGGGTGTCCCTGGTAGCTCAGCTGGTAAAGAATCTGCCTGCAATGCATGAGACCGCGGTTGGATTCCTGGGTCGGGAAGATCCGCTGGAGAAGGGATAGGCTACCCACTCCAGTATTCTTGGGCTTCACCGGTGGCTCAGCTGGTAAAGAATCTGCCTGCAGGGTGGGAGACCTGAGTTTGATCCCCAGGTTGGGAAGATCCCCTGGAGAAGGGAAAGGCTACACACTTCAGTATTCTGGCCTGGAGAATTCTGTTGGACACGACTGAGCGACTTTCACTTTCCTTTACATTACTTTAGAAAACTTAATTTTTTTCACTAACCTAGTGATACTGGAAAGAGTAAAGCACATGATTATTGTCTGTTAAGTTTTTATTCCCTGAACCTCTTTCAAACTAAATGTATACCAACTATACCACAGTTGAATACATATCAACCATGGTCTTTATATATCTTGTCTCTCCAATAAATAACATGACGACTGTGTTTTTTCCTTCATGCCTTGGATGGTCACTGTGTCCATTTTTTCCTAGTAACCATATGTTTAGGGGAGAAAATGAGCAAGAATGGTATCTCTAACTAGTATTTTGACTTTGGAAAGTCCCTCCCTCTCTCTTTACTTCTTCTTTAATCGTTATATTGATAAAGCATAGGAATAAAATAGGAATTTAATAGGAATGAAATGACTTCTCATAGAAAATTTAAAAATAGTATCTGCAATATTAAAAAGCAGGAAAAAATGGTATGTAACTCCATCACTCCAAGGCAACAGCTATTAACTAGCTGTCCTTGTTTCCTTCCATTTTTTTTTTTGAGAATTGCTTTCTACACAATTGAGATCAATTTTGTGTCCTGACTTTTCTAGTATTTCTTTATTATTTTTTATATCATGGGCATTTTCCATTATTTAAAAGTTCTCCATCAAACTCATGTTTAAATGCTTCAATAACATTCCACTATTTACTAAACATTTGTTTAATGATAGAGTATCATTTTTAATATATTTGTATTATAAATAACATGTTGATAAATTTCTTCTTTTTTTTCCTTCCAATAATACAGTGGACCCTGAAATTTCAGGTGCATCAGAAGCACCTGCATAGCCCCTTGTCCAGAGTTTCTGAGTCAGTAAGCCCAGAACAGGCCAAAGAATTTCCATTTCTAATAACTTCGGGTCATGCTGATGGTGCCAGAACCACAGTTTGAGAGTCACTGGAATCACTGTAACGAATAGAATGTGCAAGGATTTGCTTCAATAAATTTCTGAGAAGCACTGCTTCTTCCTTCCACAGTAGGTTGTATCTTTGACATTGCAGGGAAAAAATTGTAATGCTTATTCTTATTAGAAAAGGAAGCAGTGATGTCTATTTAAAGGTTCTCTAAAGTCTTTTAGTCACTGGCTTTTACTAACCCATTTGCATTTACTGTGGAATCTTACTGGAACATGCATCCATTTGACCCTGGAGCTCCATCACTGTACAGCTGGTCTCTTTCTTTATTATTTTTTTTTGGTAGGTCACCTGCTCTCATTTAATTCATTTCCTTTGGTGTTTTCCTTCCTGGGGGAAGTCTCTGACATCTGTCCCACATACTTCTCTATGAATACAAAGGCTCATCTTTTATCTTTTTATTTTTAACTTTTATGAGTCAATTACTCTTAACCTTTTTATAGTTGTGTTTTTTTCATGCCATTTGTTTTAAAAAGACACTCTAGACTATAATTATTTATGGCCGCTTTTTAAAAAAGAAATCTTATTTTTTAACACCTTTAATTACATTCTGTTGACATTTATATTTAGGTCTGAGCCTAATGTCAAACACTGGGAGCACATGGCTTCTCACTTCATTGGCTCCATCATGTGGTGAATTTGTGTATCACATTGGAAAATCTGCTATATATAGTGAGTCTGGGTGTCATATTATCACATCCTTATGATGAACTTAGGGAGGTCATCATAAGCTGGGGGATCTGCAGTAATCCCGTTACTTTAGTAAAGAGACAGCAAAATGAGAGCTAATAAACATCAACCATTAAGCATGTGGACACGAGTCAAGGACATGAACTCAAACCCTGGCTCAAACCACTTATAATAAGTGTGGGTACCGGGTTAATCTCCTTGAGCGTCCGTTTTCTGCAGAGCATGGGCGTACCGGTAGCATCTATCTCGCGGGGATGTGAAAGGAGCAGTTAGCATTATGATAATAGTTCACCGTGGTCCTTAAATAGTTGAATAATGTTAGCTATCACTGTGTGCTGTGCTTAGTCGCTCAGTTGTGTCCGACTTTCTGCAACCCCATGGGCTGTAGCCCACCAGGCTCCTCTGTCCATGGGATTCTGCAGGAAAGAATACTGGTGTGGGTTGCCATGCCCTCCTCCAGGGAATCTTCCCAACCCAGGGATTGAACCCAGGTCTCCTGCATTGCAGGCAGATTCTTTATCATCTGAGCCACCAGGGAAGCCCATTAGCTATCATTAGCTGTTAACAAACCCTCACGTTTGGTTTTCCCTTTACATTCCAACTTAATAGGAAGAGTATCAGGAAAGAATAATTCCCCTCACTTTTTAGAAAATTATACCACAATGGTGTATTGTTAGAATGATCAGAAGTAGCTTGAAAGGGACTTCCCTGGTGGTCCAGTGGCTAAGACTCAGTTCTTCTAAAGCAGGGAGCCTGGGTTTGATCCCTGGTCAGGAAACTAGATCCCACACGCCACAACTAAAGATCCTGCATGCTGCAACAGAGACAGAAGATCCTGTATGCAGCGACTGAGACCCAGTGCAGCCAAATAAATGAATAAAGAGAAGCTGATTGTGAATAATTATATTTAAAAGTAGCATGAAATTAAAAACTGCAAAAGGTAGATACTAAAAAAATCTTTAAAATGATTTTTTTTTTTTTAGAAAAGAGGAAGGAAACTACTGGAAAAAAAGGTCTTCTTAACTCTACTTACAAAGTGAAGTTTGAAAAGCATCTGGCTAAATTAACTATAATTTACAGTCAAAAGAAATAATTATGAAGGGAGCAACATAACATCGTTTTCAAGGGTGGGAAAAAAACTTTCAAATATTAAAAATGATTTACAGCCCCAAATCCTTTCAAAGGTCTACAAAGAGAAATGTTTACTTTTATAAATCCTTGAGAAAAATACTTAGGACAAATCTAGGTGTTGGAAATTTTTCTATTAAAAATGAATTTTAATTATTTGATTAGAAAAACAGGATGAAAAAGTTACTTAAGATCAGTGAAAACAAAGCATGTGAGGTATTCCCTACCCCCTTTAAAACCTTACATCATGACTGAGTGCAGTCGGGGTTCTTGCCAGAACCAGTCTTACACGCAGTTTCCAACTGTGGTTTCCTCAGATAGTTAGCATCATTCAATAAGTTTTTGTTATACCATTATGCAAATGTACTTTATGTTCATTATCATTCTACTTATTAAATTCATCAAAAGCCGTCCAGTACCAGATTTTTTGTTTTGTCAGCTACACAGTCTTGTTCCCACATTCTTCACCAGCATTTTCAGACTGTGAGGGAAAGAAAACAAGAAATGAGAGCGATTTCATGAATTTTAAACATGCTGTAACTCTGTTTCAGTGCAATATTCCAGGGTACAACAGCCGTCTGCCACTGCTCCCAGCATACCCAGTCTCAGGGCGGTGCCGAGTTGGTTGGAATGGGGATTAACATGTCCATAGTCAATTCTTAGGTCATTCAACTGGTTGTGCAGAGCAGAAAAATGTCTTCTGTGTCAACCTGAACTTCCGTGGCAAGCAGTCTAGAAAATCTATGCCTTTGATTATTGAAATTTGGGGATTTTCCAGAAATCCCTCTATTATTGACTGCTATTTTAATTTCATTGTGGCCAGAGAGCAAATTTTGCATGAGTTGAATCCATATAAATGAGTTGAGATGCCTGGAGCATAGTCTGTCTTGGTATATGTTCTGTGTGCATGAATATGGTATATATCTCCATTTACCTAGATCTTCTTTCATTTCAGCAATGCTTTGTAGTTTCAGAGTAGAATTCTCACCTTTCATTGAATTTATTCCTAGGTATTTATAATACTATTGTAAATGGTACATTTAAAATTTTAATTTTCTAATTGCTGCTTGCTATTATATAGAAATATTGATTTTTCATAAACTGATCTTTTACCCTGTGAGCTCACTAATCTCAGTGATTAATTCTAGTAGATTCCAAAGATAATCTACATGGGCAATTTGTTAGTTTAAAGACAATTACTTAATTTAATCTATTAATCAAAAGGCAATTAATAGTTTAAGAATTAGACTTTCTATGTAGACAACTGTAAAGAGGCAGTTTTACTACTCTTTTCTAATCTTTATACCTTCAATTATTTTAGTTATTTTTCATCTACTGTACCATCTAGACCTCTGATACACAGCCAAATAGAAGTGGTAAAAGCAGAGAGTCTCACCATCTTCCTCGAAGAATTGACTAATTGACCACTAAACATGACAGTAGCTGTTGGTCTTACAGTACCTATACCTGTCTTCATAACATAAACTCAGTTCTAATTTCTAGTTTTGGGATTGTTTTTGTCATTAATTGGAAATATATCAAATTTTTTTTTCTGGATTCACTATCACAGAATTTTTTCTCTTTTATTAATGTTGTTAAATTACATTGTTTGATTAAATGTCAGGCCAACTTTGCATTCTTGGAAAAACTCCAGTTGACCATTGTATCTTTTTCTATATTGCTGTGTCCAATTTACTAGTATTTCGAATAGGATTTTTGCCCTTATGTTTATAGATGTGATGGTGGTCTGTGATTATTTTCTTCTAATGTTCACTTAGATATTTCTATCAGGGTTATCCAGTTATTATAACATTTATTGGTAGTATTTTCTCCTCTCTTTTCTCAGAGAGTTTATGCAAGATTGACATTATGTGCTTTTTAAATGTTGAGAGAGTTTACCAGTAAAGTCACCCGGGCCTGGAGTTTTCTTTGTAAAATGTGTTTTGGTCATGAATTCAGACTCTGTAGTAAATGTACAACTACTCTGATCTATTTCTTCTTGGTTTTGGTAGATTTTGTTTTCCCAGGAATTTGTTCATTTATTCTAAGTTATCAAATCTTATTGATCTAAATTTGTTTATAATATTCTCCTCTTAAGATGTGAATTAGAATTTTTTGACCTCAGCACTACTGATGGAAACAGTGACAGACTTTATTTTCTTGGGTTTCAGCATCACTGCAGATGGTGACTGCAGTCATGAAATTAAAAGACGCTTGCTCTTTGGAAGAAAAGCTATGACAAAACAAGACAGCATATTAAAAAGCAGAGATATCACTGCCAACAAAGATCCATATAGAAGGCTGTGGTTTTTCCAGTAGTCACATACAGACATGAGAGTCGGGCCATAAAGAAGGCTGCATGCTGAAAAACTGATGCCCTTGAACTGTGGTGTTGGAAAAGACTCTTCAGAGTCCCTTAGATGCAAGGAAATCAAACCAGTCAATTCTAAAGGAAATCAACCTTGAATATTCGTTAGAAGGACTGATGCCGAAGCTCCAATACTTTGGCCAGCTGATGCTAACAGCCAACTCATTGGAAAAGACCCTGATGCTGGGAAAGATTGAGGGCAGGAGAAGGGAGCGACAGAGAATGAGATGGTTGGATGCCATCACCAACTCAATGGACATGAGCTGGAGCAAACTTAGAAAGATAGTGAAAGACAGGGAAGGTGGCGTGCTATAGTCCATGGGGTCACAGAGTCAGACATGACTGAGCCACTGAACAGCTATTGATATTTGGGGCAAGAAAACTCTAGTGGGAGACTGTTCTATATATTACAGAATGTTTAGCAGTATCCTGACTTCTCCCCAAGGGATGCTGATAGTGTGAAAACCAAAAATGTCTCTAGACACTGCCAAATGTTCCTTGGGGATCAACAGCTCTGGTTGAGAATCAATGTTTTAATGTCTATAGGATCTTTAGTGATCTTTCACTCCATGTACTGGTAATTTGCCTCTTTATTTTTTAATTTTGCTAGGAGCTTTTTATGGTGTACTAAACAAAGCAGGCTCTGCCCTAGATTCGGCCCATGGATCTTTTGCTGACCTTGACTTAGAACATTAACTCTTTTGAAATGGTGGTGATTGGTGGTTTAGTCGCTAAGTCGTCTGACTCTTTGTGACCCCATGGACTGTAGCCCACCAGGCTCCTCTGTCCATAGGAATTTTCCAAGCAAGAATACTGAAGCGGGTTGCCATTTCCCTTCTCCAGGGGATATAATTTTTCCCTCTAAGAATACTTTATCTGTCTCAGAAATTTCAAAATGCTATGTTGTGTTGATGGATATTAGCCAATTAATGGCTATGGAGAGTACTGTTTATCTACGTAGATAACATATAGGCATTATTATTCCAACAAAACTGCTTACAAATGGATTTTGGGTTCTATGAGAGACAAGCAAGGAACAATATTAATATAACAATATAATACAATTTAATCACATAAATATACTGTCGCAACTAGTTGATATAAATTCCTATAATTTGGCAATATTGTTTTTGCTCTTCTAGCTAAGAAAAACCAGTCTGCAACATCCAAGAATGTTTACCAGGATGAGAAAACAATGATTTTACAGCACCTTATCGAGTATTGATTTGCTGCCACCTGCTGGGAGGCAGATATGGGTTTCCAGCATCCTTAAAAGGTGAGAATGATGACCTTAAAAGTTGTAAAACTTTGCTTATCCCATAAAATGAAATATAATATATGTACTTTTAGAATTGGAAGAAGTCAATAACTCTAGGATAAATTAACTACATGTAAGGAAAATATGATGTGTATAAAAATGAAAGTATTATTTTCCATTTAAATAGAAGAAATGGAGAAAGTAGATGGCATATTTACATTTACCATGAAATGATATACAATAGTTCCTTAAAACAGTGAGCTCCTCAGGTACTAATTGTGGATTTGTGTAAAGGTAATTAATCACTTGACTGGGGCTTATGGAGAAGCTTAAGATCTGAAGAACCACTGCTAAATGAAGATTATACAAAATAAAACTAAGTCTAATGATAACATTGATTGTGATAGGCAGCAGAATAATAGCCCCTCAAAGCCATCCATGCCCTAACTCATAGCGCCTAGAGGGTGAAGCCTTGAGCCCAGGGAGCAGAACCAAGAGCCACAAAGGATGATTCCCGGGCCTTGAAACTTAATGGAGACTGCCAGATTGGATTTTGTAGTTGTCTGGGCTTCTGACTCCTTCCTTCCATTTTCTCCCTTTTTGAAAGGTAATGGTTATCACTGCTCTCCTGGACCTCCTCTATGGTATTCTGAGAGCAGAGGGCTTGTTCTCTAGTTTCACAGGTCTACAATGGAAAGGGATTTTTGCCCCAGCGTGGATTATACTCACTTATACCTTAGATGTAGATGATGTTTGGGATTTTTGAGATTTAGATGAGATGCTGTAATGGGTTGAAAATCTGGGGGACTTTAAGAGGGGGAGAACCGATCTTGCATATGAATGGACATGAATCTTTGGGAGCCAGAGGGTGGACTGGGACAAGCAGAACAGACTCTCCCAGAGATGTCCGTACTCCAATCACCAGAATCTGCGAATAAATTACCTTATGAGGAAAAGTGACTTTGCAGATATGATCAAAGTTAAGAACCCTGAAATGGAGAGATGATCTGGGTGGGCCTAATTTGATCACCCAAATCTTTAAAGTTCTTTGACCAGTGAAATCTTTGACCAATGTTACTAGCTTTGAAGATGGAAGAAAGAGGCCAAAGCCAGGGGATGTTAGAGGCCTCTAGAATCAGGGAAGGTCAAAGCAGCAGCTTCTCCCTAGAGCCTCCAGAAAGGAAGCAGTCAGCTGATGCCTTGATCTCACGCCCAGAGAGACCTGTATTGGACTTTAGACCTGCAGAATGTTAAGATAATATATTTGTGTTCTTTTAAAGCACCAAGTTTATGGTAACTATCTTACAACAGCAATAGAAAATGAATCCAGTAACAACAGCTAACATGCTATGTTCTTGCGTTACAGCACTACCTCCATCTAACTCTCTTAAGAAAGGAAGCTAAAGCTCATCCGAAATTATATTACGAAATCTGGCCTTGGTTACCTCTCTGATGTCATCTCCTACTACTCTCCCTCTTGCTTCTATTATCCATTCACTCTAGTCTCCTTACTATTCTTTAACTATGCCGAGCAAGCCATTCCCTATTTTTAGTATGTGCTTTCCTTAGAGATCCACAACTCACCCCTCACCTTCTCAGCGAGGTCTTCTTTTTCACCCTATATATATCCACACTTACCTGGCACTCTCTACTTCCTAATTAATTATTCTATAACACATAGCAATTACAATCATTTTCTTTTGTAATGTTCTTTTGTAACATTTCTTTTGGAATGTTTATTCTGTGTTTCTTTCTTGCTCCCTAAATATAAACTCTATGTGAGCAGGGGCTTTATCTAAATTGATGACAGTTGTATCTTCAGAACCTAATATAGTGCCGGGCACATAGTAGCCACTCAGTAAATATTTGTAGGCATAGAGGAACATTTTTAAAACCATTGACAGATTACAAGAGTTCATTTATGCTAAAATTCTATGTAGAATGCACAGCATAAAGTGAGGCAGATAATACACACGGACATTGCTTTGGTTGGCAATTAATGGACCTCAGGGTACAGATGCAATATCATGCCTTGAAGAATGAGATCATTTCTCAGATGACTTCCTATATATAGTTCTTAAATATGGTACACCTATCTCAAGGTCAGATTATAAGAGAACTAGTATATAAATGGGGGCTTCCCTGGTAGCTCAGCTGGTGAAGAATCCACCTGCAATGCTGGAGACCCCAGTTCAATTCCTGGGTTGAGAAGATCCCCTGGAGAAGGGATAGGCTACCCATTCCAGTATTCTTGGGCTTCCCTGGTAGCTCAGAAGGTCCTCCTGCAATGCAGGAGATGTGGGTTCAATCCTGGGGATCGGAAGATTCCCAGGGGGAGGGAGGGCATGGCAACCCACTCCAGTAATCTTGGCTGGAGAATCCCCATAGACAGAGGAGCCTGCAAGCTAAGTCCATGGGGTCCCAAAGAGTCAGACACGACCGAGCAACTAAGCACAGCACAGCATATAAATGAATTTTGCATTTTCTTATAAATAAGCAGAACCAATGCATTTTTAAAAGGTAAGTGCTAGCTACATTTTTCCCCCACTTTTTAAGTGTTAAAAAAAATTTCAAACCTATAGAAAATTTGAAAGAACCACAATAATTAACATAATGCCGTATTTTCTCTCTGGGCTTCCCTGGTGGCTCAGATGGTAAACAATCTGCCTGCAACTCGGGAGACAGGAGTTTGATCCCTGGGACCGGAAGGTCCCCTGGGAAAGTAATGGCTACCCACTCCAGTATTCTTGCCTGGAGAATTCCATGGACAGAGGAGCTTGGCAGGCTAGTGACTAAAAAAAATCCATACTCCTATCCAAATCACAGTTGCCCACTAATGCAGACAAGTACTTCTGCCTTGCTTGTCTTTCATGATACTGACATTATTGAAAAGTCCAAACAAATCACATTCTGAATTAAACTGTTTCTTCACAGATTCAAGCTATGTTTCTAAATGTTAGAACATCAGAACAGATTGTAAATGTTCTGACAAGAATGCTACACCACTGTACTTCCAATAATTTGTGTTTTACTCAGTATTGATGCTAGAGTTTTTTTTCCATGAAGTAATTACTAACTTTTTGCGAAGTACTAATGTTCCATGGAATATGCTTCATGGAAAACTTAGATAAGGAAAAAAAAAGTGAAATGCACTAAAATATTTTAGTTTGAAGTGAAAAAGCAGGTAAGGATTAAAAATCATTTTAAAATTACAAACTTCATTTCCTTAGGGTATGCAAACTGAGCTTTCATAGAGTTTTCCAAAACCCACCACAAAACACTGTCCTAATGCTCAGCTCCTGGCTTAAAGAAAGAAGCTTCTCCCAAATTCTATCGTTATTTTATTCAGTGTGTTCAGGAGCTAAGATCTAAAACCAGATCTGACTGCTTACATGTTTTTTCCATCAGCCTCTCTGCCTTAGCCTTCAGTTTTAGTTTCTGTAATTGACTTTTCTTGGATCTACAATTACTCTGGGATAAAAGTGGCTGTCTTTTAGTCTAAATAAGAATAATAAAAATGATAAGGAAGACTTAACTCATTTTTTATTGTTCCATGTTCAGTAAGAATCAACATCAAGTAACAGAGGAAGGTCTAATCCCTCCCACAGACATGCAATTATGCAAATCATATGTGGGGCCTGGGGTCTCGGCTCCAGACGCTAATTATAATATTATAATTAGGAACCTATTTACGATTATTTTTATTCACTGTAATTCGATCCCTGCTATTGCCTAATGATTGTCTTCACTACATTACAGCAAACATATGGGAGACACCAGTATTTCCTCAAAGTCCTAGAACTCAAGCTCAGGTTTTACTTCTCTTCCTCCTGAAAGTGAAAAGTGGAAGTCACTCAGTCGTGTCCGACTCTTTGGGACCCCATGGACTATACAGCCCATGGAATTCTCCAGGCCAGAATACTGGAATGGATAGCCTTTCCTTTCTCCAGGGGATCTTTCCAACCCAGGGATCGAACTCAGGTCTCCCACATTGCTGGCGGATTCTTTACCAGCTGAGCCACAAGGGAAGCTCAGTGGGACAGACCCACCTGGCAACGGCAGAAACCAGAGGGAGAAACCAGACCAGAGGGCAGAAACCAGGAGGAGTTCAATCTCTGGGCAGCGAAGATTCCCTGGAGAAGGGAATGGCAGCCCACTCCAGTATTCTTGCCTGGGAAATCCCATGGACAGAGGAGCCTGACAGACTACGGTCCATGGGGTCCCAGAGTCCACCATGATTTAGCTACTCAACAATAACAACAACAAAGGATCTAATAGGTTTCTAAAAAAACGTAGTTACTATTCTGACTCGCAGTGAGGTCGCAAATATTAAGCATGTTCATTTTCACCCCCATTTTAGGCGAGAGCCTTCCCTCTTCGGGTGACTTTCCGGCGGCAGTGAGCATGGGTCCTTGGTTTTGGTACAAATTAGGAAATAGTAATCCATAATTAAAAGACACTTACTCCTTGGAATGAAAGTTATGACCAACCTAGATAGCATATTAAAAAGCAGAGACATTACTTTGTCAACGTCTGGTCAAGGCTATGGTTTTTCCAGTGGTCATGTATGGATGTGAGAGTTGGACTGTGAAGAAAGCTCAGCGCCGAAAAATTGATGCTTTTGAACTGTGGTGTTGGAGAAGATTCTGTAGAGTCCCTTGGACTGCAAGGAGATCCAACCAGTCCATCCTAAAGGAGATCAGTCCTGGGTGTTCATTGGAAGGACTGATGTTGAAGCTGAAACTCCAATACTTTGGCCACCTCATGCGACGAGTTGACTCATTGGAAAAGACCCTGACGCTGGGAGGGATTGGGGGCGGGAGGACAAGGGGACGACAGAGGATGAGATGGCTGGATGGCATCACTGACTCCATGGACATGAGTTTGAGTAAACTCCGGGGGTTTGTGATGGACAGGGAGGCCTGGCGTGCTGCGATTCATGGGGTCGCGAAGAGTCGGACACTACTGAGCGACTGAACTGAACTGAACTGAATCAGTACAAATGGGTAACTTTTAAGAGAAAAAATTGAGAGCCCTTCAGCTGTTACAAACCACGCCATGCTTTAAAAACTCGAGTTCTATTTCAACTAAACACTGAGCATTTATTCCTACAGGTTGGAAATTGTTTGCCGAGTTTTAGTTCCCTTAATTTCACCAGATTATCAAACGACCCATATCTCACCCTCCACCCATATACTTATTTTTTTAATTAGAGGATAATTGCCTTAGCAATTGTCTTAGCCTCTGCCATACATCAATATGAATCAGCCATAGGTATATATATATATATATATATATATGAATACATATATATATGGGGGAATATATGTACACCCACATACTTTTAAGCTTCCAGGAAGCGTTAAGAAAAGGTCTGTGGCTGGCTGCGCGGATCCGGACCGGACTAGGCCTCCATTTCCCCGGCTTCGCGAAGCGCCGAGGCCGGGAGAAGAAGGACTTTACTCTCCGCCTTTGGAGCCGACGGAGAAGGCAATGGCACCCCACTCCAGTGCTCTTGCCTGGAAAATCCCATGGGTGGAGAAGCCTGGTGGGCTGCAGTCCAAGGGGTCGCTAAGAATCGGACACGACTGAGCGACTTCACTTTCATTTTTCACTTTCATGCATTGGAGAAGGAAATGGCAACCCACTCCAGTGTTCTTGCCTGGAGAATCCCAGGGACGGGGGAGCCTGGTGGGCTGCCGTCTATGGGGTCGCACAGAGTCGGACACGACTGAAGTGACTTAGCAGCGGCAGTTTGGAGCCTATGTGAACCTACAGGAGGGCAAAAGCTATCCGTAAGGACCGTCAACCGCCCTTCTCTGCTGCACTTCTCACACAGATGTCCGGCGCCCCATGGGGCGCCCCGCGGACCTCCCCACCCTCGAGAACGCCGCCAGGCCTTCAGGCTCACTGGACCAGCGTCACACACCGGAATCCCGCGGCCACCCCCGCCGGGACCCAGGCCACGCCCCTCACCGCCGCCCGGCCCTTGGGTCGTTCCCTGGGGCCAGACACCCGGCAGTGGGCGCTGCGCCTGCGCGAGGGAGAGCGCGGGGCGGGGCGAAGCGGCCCGCCGGAAGGGGCGGGGCAGGAGGGCGCTACACTTTTACGGCCGCGGGCGGGTGAGTACGGGGCGGGGGTTGCGCGCCGCGTCCGGGTTGGGGCCAGGCTCGTGCCTCAGGCCGCCGGGGGCTCAGCTCTGCGTCTGGGGCGCCCCCTGGAGAATTCGGGGAAGGGAAAGGAAGAGGAGACTGAGGTTGAGTCCGATGATGATAGGGGTGCGGGAAATGTGTGAACGAGCAAGCGTCGGCAAAATGGATTCACAGGGAAGGTTGGTTGGTTTTCTCCTGAAAAAGGAGATTCTCTGTGAACAGCGTGTTAAATTTTTCATTATTTTGGACAAGCTTGTGATTTTACCGTTGTGTAAGACGGTTTTTATAAAGTGACTCCTACTTCGCCGCTGGCAAATGGTTAACCAGGCGGTGGCCTCTAAAAAGGCACTGTAGTTCAGTGTAGCAACTGCCCGAGAGGGAGGTTAAAACTCGTCTTTAGCGGAATAAAAATCAGTAAATAAAAGTAGGGCTTAGATGGGAAGTCACAGACAGCATCGAGTTTCGGTGAAATACCGTGCTGGGCGTGGGCTAGATCTTTTCCAGCAGACAGACTGTATTCAAGTAATTTGTGTTTATCATTATGAAAGATAAATACAAGTTGTTATTATGAAAGACAGTCTAAGCCAAAATGGCATGAAAATTTTTAATTACCTTGAGAGTTGTGCCCTAACATACTTTGGAAAACGAACACTACTATAGCTTTTCCAAATTGGTAGAAAATCAGGAGTTTCCCAAAAGCCTGTGTACATTTCTGCTTGTTTGGGGGTCTATAATGTCCAGAATATTCTTTTGTATAGTGAAAACCTCATATCGTTTTGTGTTCAAGGTAATGAAAGCCAGGACAGTTCAGTTCCTTTAAGGGCTGTATTCTATTAGGAGAGCCAAAAAACAAACACATAAAAAGTTGCATAAGAAATGTAAGTTATGGTTTAAGATATTTGAAGATGTCTAAAAACCTATATTTGGCATGGAAAGAGCTGGTGAGTGCTGGAAGCATTTGCTCCTCCGCTGATTGTTGCCATGTGGGAATGTGGGTCCCTCATGCACAGATCTGACTTTCCCCATCACAGGCCAAAAATCTCTATCTTTGTAATATTTCTTGATTTTTATTGTTATTGGCAACCAATTCGTTATGCACTCACATATCCTCTATGGGCCAGGAACAGCCAGTTTGTGACATCTGCAGATTATCACCTGAGTACTCAGAAATAATTGGAATTAAAAGAGGAAAAAGTTCCTGGAAACTGTCAGGAAGGGATTTAAGAAAACAGTGGGATTTAAGCTGGGTTGAGGAGAGGCGTCATGGAAGAGAAGAATGTAACCAGTGAAGACTTCCCTGTTGGTATAGTGGCTAGGACTCTGCATTCCCAATGTAGGGGTCCCTGGGTTCAGTTCCTTGGTGGGGGAACTAAGATCTCACAACTAAAGATTCTGCATGCTGCAGAATCAATGTGAAGCAGCTAAGTAAATAAAGAAAGAAAAGAGAATGTAACCAGTGAGTAAAATCTCACTTGGGAAAGTGAATAGGAGGTTTGGAAGATCCTAAGTAAACTCTTAGTAGAAGTCTGAGAAGGCAAGTATGGTAAATGGAGGAAAACTAGTTTGGGAGACCCTTCAATACCAGACTAGACTTTATCCTCAGGCACTGGGTTCTCAAATTTGAGCTTACATCATAATCACCTGGCAGGTTTGTGAGAGAGTGGCAGACATGGCCCCCACCTCCAGAGTTCTTGCTTCAGAAGTTCTGGGGCGGGGCTTGAGAATTTCGCTCTTATCCATTCTCAGTTGCTGGAGTTGCTGCTGGTTTGGGGACCACACTGAGAACTACTGTCCTCGAATGGGGGAAGCTATTGGAGGAATTTGAAGTGGATTAGTAAGGAGATCACATTCATGGTTCACTATAAGTCTTGCTGTGTCATCCAAGATGGAGGATTGGGGAAGGGAGGAAAGAGAGAAGAAAAGACGATTCCTTAGAGTTGGTTAACACCTGTTGGTGCCAGGCCCTCTCATGCACACAAATTTCATTTCATAGTCTGACTCTCATGTGTAAGTCTTAATATTTTCATATGGAGAGTAGTAGAGATTGCCCAGGTCCTATAGCTAGACTCAGAGCCCTTAAGACTAGTTCAGATTTGAACTAGGGTAATAGCAGTGGAAATGAATCAAAACATCAGCTGGTGATAGAATTTAGAAAAATCGAGACTTCCCCAGAAGATTGAAACCTTAAAGTAGAAGTTGGGAAATCAGTCCCAACTGGAAGAGTGATAAAAGGTAAAGTGGACAGAGACTTTTAGAATATTCCCTGCATGAGTTCAGTGCATGTTCTGTATAACTGTTCTATGACAATGACCTAGTTAAAAGTTGCTTATTTAAAAAGCCATTCTGTTTTACCCAGATTTTCTGAAAAGTATTTGAAAAGGAGAAAGTAAAGCCTCCAATGGGGGTGGTGGTGGTGATTTAGTCGCTGTCATGTCCAACTTGCAGTCCCGTGGCCTGAGCCCTCCAGGCTCCTCTGTCCATGGAATTCTTTAAAGCAGGAATACTGGGATGGGTTGCCATTTCTTTCTCCAGGGAATCTTCCCAACCCAGGGATCGAAACCTGGGTCTCCTACATGAGCGTAGTGGGAGATGGTAAACAGATTGGTGGCATCTGATAGCCTAGCTTCACATTAAAAGTAATTAGCATGGAGAAATGGAAACACATGGTGTAACACCACTTTGCCTGTATGAACTGTTGTGCCACAGACTGACCTAATGTATTGATTTTGGAAATCCTCTCTGCTTTTTCTTGCCAGAGTAGTTATTGAAATTAAGAATATTCATTGGATCAATTTCAAGACAAATATTCCAAGTCAGACTGGCTGCTGCTGAACAAATTTTTAATGAAGGAAAACATCCATATATTGAAATCAGACTTTAAGAAGGAAGTCCTAAAAATATATTTATACAGTGAAATCTAGAAAAATGTAAGTTTTCAAACATCAATCAACTGAGTAATCAACATAATGGAGTCATACACACAAAATTATAGCTTACATTCATTCATTTATTCTGTGACTGATAAGCTATGTGTGGATCCTAGTGATAACTCAGTCTAGGAAGACTGACATTTTTTAAAAAATGGTCACAAAATGATGTGATCAGCATTGTAATGCTGATTTTAAGAGTTAGAAATGGTGACTGAAGGAGTATAGAAAGGAGGCCACAGAAATGTTTTTAGAGGAGACCCTTTTAAGTTAATCTTGAAGGCTGAGGAGGAATTTGTGAGGTGATTAAGGCATTTCAATTAGAATGGACATCAAGCACAATGGCCATAATGTATAAAAGACTGAATTTTTCTGGGACCTTCTTGAAGATCAGGATAGTTATAGCAATATGATAAGAGTGGAGGAGGGGGATGAATTCAGTTGGAGAGGTGGATAAGAGCACTCATAAAGAATATGAAACTTATTTAATGACTGTCCGGGCTGGATTATAAACTTCATGTTAGGAGCCATGTTGGATCCGTATACCAATGTATGCTAAGGCCGTAAGAGAGCACCTAGCATATGGTAGACTCTCCATAAATAGCTGCTCAATGAATGAATGGCTAAATCACAGGAGAAAAAAAATTTAACAGGTAATACACAAGGAACTTTTAAAGTATTTTAAGCATTTTAAAATATTTTAAGTGGAGTATATAGTCAGTTTTACATTTTATGAGGATAAGTGGTAGTATGGAAGATGAATTAATAATGGCCATAGTTAGCAGTCATTCTAATGGGTGTGGGGTGGTATCTCATTGTAGTTTTAAAATGCATTGTCTTTATGATTGATGATGGTGAATATGTTTTCATGCGCTTATTCATCATTTGTGTATCTTCTTGGAGAACTGTCTGTTCAAGCCCTTGGCACATTTTTGATTTGGGTTGTTTCTGTTGTTGAGTTTCAGAAGTTCTTTATATATTCTGGATATTAATCTCATGTCGGGTATATGATTTGCAAGTATTTTCTCCCATCCTGTGGGTTGCTTTCTACTCTGTTGACATTGTCTTTTGATGACCAAATTTTAAAAACTTCCATAAAGACAAGTTTGTTAAAAATACTGGCCATAGCAATGGATATAATAGGTTGTGCCCATTGGTAGATTACAATCTTCATTTTAAGAAAAATTTGAAAAGTATTAGCATATAGCACATGTAATAGGATTTGAAAGTGTTTTGTGAAGCTTGTTTCAAGTATGTGCCTGTGTATTGACTGGCGTAAGTGTGTTTCTTTCTTTGAACTTTTATTAGAGTTTGAAAGCCATTATAATAGAGAAATCTGGGCATGATGGTAAGAGAATGGAGTGGATGTAAAAGATATTTAGAGGAAAACAAGTGTGAAATCACGCACCTTAAAATTCTGCTGTCCATTCGAATCCTCTTGGAGGAGAGGGGATGTACTTACCCAACCCCTCTTTCAGTATTTTTGCCTACTTGGTGCTTTCATTATATATTAATAAGTAGACTTTCTGGTTTATTAGGAATAGTGGTGCTTTGAGGTATCTTACTCAGTGTTGTAAAGTGCTAGAAAATTTCTTTTATTTTCCTGGTGCTCAGTATAAAATTGTAGGATGAAACCATACTCTTAGGAATTGTGAAAATTCATTCCAACAGTTTGATTCTTGGCCAGGGTCTTTGATTTCTTTCCATAAGAAAGCAGGAAAAGGTGCTTAGATACATGAGCAGGTGAGAAGTCCTTCTCCCTGTTTTTGCTTAGTTGCTAAGTCGTGTCAGACTGTTCTGCAACCCTGTGGACTGTAGTCCTCCAGGCTTCTCTGTCCATGGGATTTCCCAGGCAAGAATACTGGGGTGGGTTGCCATTCCCTCTTCAGTGGATCTTCCCAGACCAGGATTGAACCCAGGTCCCCTGCATTGGCAGACAGATTCTTTACCCCTGAGCCACCTGGGCCTGCATGATTTTGCCACTCTAGTAGACTTAGTCTATTCTGCCTATGACATGTACATACAGGCAGAAAGGTGCTCATAGAAGGCTGAGTCATATTGGTGCTTTTTTAAAAATGTGAGCAAGAGCCCTTACTGTGATTTATTTATGTATTATTATTTTTTTATTGCACTTCATCTTCATTGCTGTGTGTGGGCTTTTTAGTTGCAGTGAGCACGGGGTACTCGTCATTGTGGTGCCCAGGCTTCTCATTGCGGTGGCTTCTCTTGTTGCAAAGCACAGGCTCTGTGGATTGCAGGCTTTGGTAGTAATGGCATATGGGCTTTATTTGCTCCAAGGCATGTGGAATCTTTTGGACTAGGTTTCGTTGAACCCATGTCCCTTGTATTGACAGGCAGATTCTTAATCACTGGACCAATATAGAGGGAAATCGTCTATATTGGCTTTTAAAAAGTTTATGGACTTTAAAATCCGGATGGTTTTGTGAACTTAATGGGTTTAAGTATATCATGCATTTAGTTATCAAGTGGAATTATTCTGTGAGAACAATATAACATTAAAAATTTTAGAAATTTGGTCTATTCTTTCACCTAATACATTATTAGGATCTCCTACTGATTAGGTTTGCCCAGAAAATGTAAATTAAGTTTTCCTTTTGGCCTAAGCCAAAGAGAGAGAAAGAAAGGAACAACACGAAGATAAACAGCCTGTGCCATAACCAATATGACTATTTGGTGTTCCCTTAATGTGACATGACACCACTCCTTTTTTATACAAGAATCTAGAGTTGATACTGTGTAGATCTGGCTCAATGAAATCTGTAGTTTGTCCAGATTCTGCCACTAGTTGTGAGGCGTTGGTCAGTCAGCCTTGTCTTACCAGCGTCACCTGTGAAATGGACTCTCGCCTGCTGTTCTGAGGCTTAGCTGAGGGAATGCATGCTCAATAGCTCACACATCATCAACGTTCAGTAAAAGGTAGCTCCTGCTGCTGCTCTGCCTTTCAGAAGGTCCAGAGGGTTTGGAAGCACCAAGAAAATTAGCCCTCAGGGGAGAGATTTGAAAGTATAAAATTCTGGAATTATATACACGTGGATAGCTTTCTAGTTTTGGCAAAGAATGAACGACGTAAAATGTTATCTCTTCCTGGCTCTTTCTTTTCATTTAAAGACCTTTTCAGATTTCTGTTGGCATGAAAGGGCAGGGAACTTTACAATCCCAAATTGTGATAAATCCTACAATATAAGCCATAAGCTTGTCAGGTAGCTGGCATGGATTTTCTGAGAAAAACTACAAATAAATTGTTGTAAGAAATCACTATTCTAAATGTTAGAGCAAAAACCTATATTCTATTGATATTTATTGTTGTCGTTCAGTCACAAGCTGTGTCCGACTCTTTGCCACCCCATGAACATCAGGCTTTCCTGTCCTTCACTGTCCTTCCTTGTCTCCTGGAGTTTGCTCAAACTCATGTCCACTGAGTCAGTGATGCCATCCAACCTTGTCATCCTCTGTTGCCCCCTTCTCCTCCTGCCTTCAATCTTTCCCGGCATCAGAGTCATAGTGAGTCAACTCTTGGCATCAGGTGGCCAAGAATTGGAGCTTCAGCTTCAGCACCAGTCCTTCCAATGAATATTCAGGGGTGATTTCCTTTAGAATTGACTGGTTTGATCTTGCAGTCCAAGGGACTCTCAAGAGCCCTTTCCAGCATCACAGTTCAAAATCATTAATTCTTCGGTGCTCAGCCCCCTTGATGATCCAACTCTCACATCCATACATGACTGCTGGAAAAACCATAGCTTTAATTAGACGGACCTTTGTTGGCAAAGTGATGTCTCTACTTTTTAATACTCTGTCTAGGTTTGTCTAGCTTTTCTTCCGAGGAGCAAGTGTCTTTTAATTTCATGGCTGCAGTCACCATCCGCAGTGATTTTGGAGCCCAAGAAAATTAAATGTCACTGTTCGCATTGTTTCCCCATCTAATTGCCATAAAGTGATGGAACTGAATTCCATGATCTTAGTTTTCTGAATGTTGAGTTTTAAGCCAGCTTTTTCACTCTCCTCTCTCACCTTTATCAAGAGGCTGTTTAGTTCCTCTTCACTTTCTGCCATTAAAGTGTTATCTGCATTTCTAAGGTTGTTGATACTTCTCCCAGCAATCTTGATTCCAGTTTTGATTCATCCAGCCCAGCATTTAGCATGATGTACTCTTCATAGAGGGGGCTTCCCTTATAGCTCAGTTGGTAAAGAATCTGCCTGAAGTGCAGGAGACCGGGTTCCATTCCTGGGTTGGGAAGATCCCCTGGAGAAGGAAATGGCAACCCATTCCAGTATCCTTGCCTGGAGAGTCCCCTGGACAGAGGAGCCTGGCGGGCTACAGTCCCTGGGGTCGCAAGAGTCAGACATGACTTGGCGACTAAAGCACAACCACCACTGTGCATAGAAGTTAAACAAGCAGGGTGACAACATGCAGCCTTGACGTGCTCCTTTCCCAGTTTGGAGCCAGTCTGTTGTCCCATGTCCGGTTCTAACTGTTGCTTCCTGACCTGCATACGGGTTTCTCAGGAGGCAGGTCAGGTGGTCTGGTATTCCCATCTCTTTTAAGAATTTTCCACGGTTGGTTGGAAAACCAACCAGCTTCAACATCAGTCCTTCAATGAATATTCAGGACTGATTTTCTTTAGGATGGACTGATTGGATCTCCTTGCAGTCCAAGGGACTCTCAAGAGTCTTCTCCAACACCACAGTTCAAAAGCATCAGTTCTTCGGCACTCAGTCGTCTTTATAGTCCAACTCTCACATCCGTACGTGACTACTGGAAAAACCATAGCTTTGACTAGATGGACCTTTGTTGGCAAAGTAATGTCTCTGCTTTTTAATATGCTGTCTAGGTTGGTCATATCTTTTCTCCCAAGGAGCAAACATCTTTTAATTTCATGGCTGCAGTCACCATCTGCAGTGATTTTGGAGCCCCCCCCAAAATAAATTCTGTCAATGTTTCCATCATTTCCCCATCTATTTGCCATTAAATGATGGGACCAGCTGCCATGATCTTAGTTTTCTGAATGTTCAGTTTTAGGCAAACTTTTTCACTCTCCTTTTTCACTTTGATCAAGAAGCTATTTAGTCCTTCTTTGATTTCTGACATAAGGATGATGTTATTTGCATATCTCAGGTTATTGATATTTCTCCCAGAAATCTTGATTCCAGCTTGTGCTTCATCCAGCCCAATGTTTCTCATGATATACTCTGCATATAAGTTAAATAAGCAGAGTGGCAATATACAGCCTTGACGTGCTCCTTTCCCAATTTGGAAGCAGTCTGTTCCATGTCCAGTTCTAACTGTTGATTCCTGACCTGCATACAGATTTCTCAAGAGGCAGGTCAGGTGGTCTGGTATTCCCATCTCTTTCAGAATTTTCCACAGTTTGTTGCGATCCACACAGTCAAAGGCTTTGGCATAGTCAATAAAGCAGAAGTAGGTGTTTTTCTGGAACTCTCTTGCTTTTTTGATGATCCAACAGATGTTGGCAATTTGATCTCTGGTTCCTCTGCTTTTTCTCAATCCTGCTTGAACATCTGGAAGTTCATGGTTCATGTACAGTTGAAGCCTGGCTTGGAGAATTTTGAGCATTACTTTACTAGCGTGTGAGATGAGTGCAATTGTGCAGTAGTTGGAGCATTCTTTGGCATTGCCTTTCTTTGTGATTGGAATGAAAACTGACCTTTCCCAGCCCTGTGGCCATTGCTGAGTTTTCCAGATTTGCTGGCATGTTGAGGGCAGCACTAACATGGAAAGAAGGTCTTGAACCTGGCTTCTCTTTTCCACCCCTTAATGCCTTGTCTTGGTCCAGGTCCCCATCCTCTCTCTTGGGTCTTTGCTAGGTAGGCTATATGTTACCAGGGTCTGATCACTCTTGACTTCTCTCCACTGTTGCTAGTGTTATCTCCTAAAAACCAAAGTTGATTAGGTCACTTGTCTCCCCAAAGATCTCTTCTGTAGTTTCTTCTCCACCAACAAGACAAAATCTACTTCCTGGGTCTCAATTTCCACCCTGATCTGGTCTCATCTTCAACCGCTAGTTCCACATATTGGGTTGGCCGAGAAGGTCATTCATGTCTTCCCATAACAGCTTGAAAAACCCAAACAAACTTTTTGCCCAGCCCAATATGTATGTCCAGTGTCTGCTTCTTTGAGTTCCTCCGCCTTCTCTGATATGGTAGAGACCAAACTCAGCCTCTGTACAAATACATCCTCAGCCTGGAAGACCTGCCTCATCCTGCAGCTTTCTTTAACCTTTCAGACCCAGCCCTGGCGTTGACTCCTCGGTGACTTTGAACCTTCTCTGCCCCAGGAAAGTTCTTTTCCATGACCTTGTCTATTCTCACGGTGCACTGTTCTTTCTCCAAACACAGTGTTTATCGTTCTATGAGCTGTTGAAGTGCTGGGTTTAGACCATTTAGGGTAAGATATGAGGTAGTCCACCAAAGGAGGTATAGTGGATTGAATGGTGGCCTCCAAAAAGATTTGTCCACGTCCCAATCCCTGGAACTGGAGAATGTGATTCTTTTTGGAAAAAGGATCTTTGCAGATGTAATTAAGTTAAAGACCTTGGGATGAGACCATCTTGGATTATCTAAATGGGCCCAGTTCAGTGACAGATCCCCACACAGAAGAGAGACACAAAGAGTAGGCCATGTGAAGAAGGAGGCGGATATTGGAGTCTTGTAACTGTGAGCTGAGGAGCCCCTGGTGCCCAAGAAGCTGGGAGGAGCAGGGAAGAGTCCCCATCTAGAGTCTTCAGAGGGAGCGACGTCCTCCTAACATCTTGATTTCTGACTTTCCACCTCCAGAACCATGAGATGATAGGTTTCTGTGGTTTTAATCCACCAAGTTTATGGTAATTTGTTACAGCATCCTTAGGGTGCTAAGACAGAAGTTTATAGTACAGTGACTGGAACATAATAAAATATCATTGTCACCACCATCAAAAACATTATCATCACTGTTACTCTTGTAAGCTGGCCTGGGACATGGAAGGTAGAACTGCTCAGAAAATGGCCTTGCCTGTGCAGGTCCAGTTTGGTGGTAGTGACAGTGGTGTGGATGGGAAGTGTGTTTAACGTGGTCTCGAAGAGAACTTCCAAAATAGAACCCCTCTTAACTTTTTTTTGTTTTAAATGTCTCTTTGTATATTTCTGCAGAGGGTAGTAGTGGATGTTTTGAAATTGTCTTTTGGATACATTTTTACACATTTTAAATTGTCCTTTTAGAATAAGACTAATAGAAAAATGATGAGCAGCTCTAACAATAAAAATTTTTTTAATGTTTCTTTTTTCTGCTACTAAAACTGCTATTTAGTTAAAATTAATTTTCTGCTGGCCTTGGAATATAATTTAGAGAGGTACTTTAGAGCAATAAAGTAATTTATTTCATTGTGCTACATGGTATTTGAAAACCAAAAATTTCAAGTAATCATGAATGAAGACTTAAGTATTATATGTCATTTGCCCGACATAATTTTTACCAAAGTTTTATAAATTGGCATCTCAATAATAAAAGCTTATTAAGTTTATTAAGCTAATAAAGTTTATTAAGCTCTTACTCTGTGCTAGGCACTGTCCCCACCTGTTTATATGAATTAACTGATTTTATTCTCACAGCTTTCCTAGTCCTTGTTCTGTTGTTTTAACTCAAGAGGAAGCTGAGGCACAGAGTGGTTAAGTAACTTGCCCAGGGTCATTATTGCTTAAGTGGCAGAGATGCCGAGTGGCCACGGCCCATAACCTCTGCACTGTCCTGACTCCCAGTGGACCCTGTGAGCCTTCATTGTCTAATACAGTCTGAAGCAGAATATCAGTAAATCTAAGTAAAACACCCTTGTTCTCTTCCATAGTTGTTCAGACTTGAGTGTGCTTACCCACAGAGATTCTGATTCTTGGGGCTGGGGTGTGTAGTTTTAATAAGTGCCCAAGTGCTTCTTTCCGTACTTCGAGAGACACTGGGTCAGGTTCCAGAGAGCCCTCAGTTCATCGCCAGCAGTGGTTTGTGTGGGATGTTAGACCATGTTGGCGTGTGTTCCGGGCGAGTCTGTTGAATGCGTGCTGTGCTGCGCTCAGTCGTGTCCGACTCTTTGCGACCCCGTGGACTGTAGCCCACCAGGCTCCTCTGTCCATGGGATTCTCCAGGCATGAACACTGGAGTGGATTTGCCATGCCCTCCTCCAGGGGATCTTCCCAACCCAGTGGTTGAATCCATGTCTCCTGCATTGTAGGTGGATCCTTTATCATCTCAGCCATCAGGGAAGCCCCAATACTGGAGTGGGTAGCCTATCCCTTCTCCAAGGGATCTTCCCAACCCAGGAATCCAACCGGGGTCTCCTGCCTTGCAGGTGGATTCTTTACCAGCTGAGCTATCAGGGAGGCCCATCGAATACGTACATGGATCTAAACTTATGCCTCAATGCCTGTATTACTAGGCACTTTCATTTTGTGGAGATGAATAAAAGAGGGATTTTTTTTTTTATTTAACCTATTGAATGAGTTTCCAAATAGGGTATATTTAATCTGAGGAAATTGTTATGATAAATAAAGGGTTTGTAGACAGAAGGAAATAACCATTATATAAAGTTTCTATCCTAATGGATTGTGGGGTATTTTGGTGGGAGGGGGTCAGTTTGGTTTTTGTTTAAAAGAAAATTTTAATGTGCTGTGCACTTCACAGCAGAGCAACAGTTTCATGGTTTGGGTTACTCTGAATATTAACTCTGGACAAGGTGGGAGTCTTTGCTTTTAAGTTGGGAAAGAAACTTTTATGCCTTTGTACTATCAAAATCCCTGATTCTCTGTGTTTCGGAATCTAGGGAGGACACTATACTTGCCGCTTCACCACTTTAATATCTTAGTTGGATGTTGAACTGGCGAAATATGTTTTTTTTTTTCTCTCTTAGGGAGTCACAAATCACATTGAACCAAAAAATATCCAGCGTTTTCTTGCATTACAATGAATATTCCCATGCTGCTCCAGTGTCCTCACCAGCACTTCCTGAAAGGCCTATTGAGAACACCTTTCCGACGTTACCGCTTCGTCTTTCACCCAAGCCCTCACCTCAGCTCCGGAATCCCATGTGCTCAGCCGCGCAGCGCTCCTGGACTCCATTGTGCAGAGTGGATGCTGCCATCGAATGGTTTACCGAGAAAGTTCTGTCTGCAAACAGCCTTAGAGGGACACACAGAAGGGCTTTCTGATAAAGAGCAAAGACTTGTGGATAAGCTCTATGCTGGTTTAATCCAAGGCCAAAGGGCCTGTTTAGCGGAGGCCATAACGCTTGTAGAATCAACACACAGCAGGAAAAAGGAGTTAGCGCAGGTGCTTCTTCAGAAAGTATTAGCCCACCACAGAGAACAAGAAAAATTAAATAAAGGAAAACCACTAGCATTTCGAGTAGGTCAGTCTTTTTTTTTATTTTTCAGTACATATTTTTCAAAATTCTCTCTCTTCTTTTAAAGTAAGTCTAAATAGCTTATGATTTAAAGGGGATTTTTTTTTTTCTTGCAGAAGTTTGGAATGAATTTTAGAGGCCTTTTCTTTGCAAATACTAGTCTTGTTATGTTGGTGTGTAGGGGAAATGCCATGACCATTTGAACCAAGGCTCTGTATTTTAAGAGAATAATATGAGATTTCTATTTTGGCAGAGACCTTGCTGTGAACTTCCCTAGTGGCTAGATGGTAAAGCATGTGCCTGCAATGCGGGAGACCCAGGTTCGATCCTTGGGTTGGGAAGATTCTCTGGAGAAGGGAATGGCAATCCACTCCAGTATTCTTGCCTGGAGAATCCACGGACAGAGGAGCCCCGAGGGCTGGGTCTATGGGGTCTCAAAGAGTTGGACACAACTGAGCGACTAACACTTTCTTTGTCGTGACTTCCAGAGTAGAAACAGGTGAAGGAAGAAGTGTTCACCGGTTTCCTCCCTTCTCTCAGCAGAATTTCTGCTTAATAGTCTAAAGTGAATTCTTTGTGGTTGTGGTTATATCGACCATAATTATCCTTATCCCATTTCAAAATTCTGCTTTAGGTGTTTCATTAGTCTTTCTCTAGGCAAATTTCACTTCTGTCAGATACTTTTATATTAAGAGTTTGGAAATGGCTTGGCTCTAAGCATAGTCATCTCAATACCCAAATGTATTTTAAAGGAGACTCCGTGTTCATATACTGTCTAAAATGTTCACTTGACTTCGTGAACAGTTGACCTGTTTATGTAATTGCAAATAAGCTTGTTATATTTTCCAAATTATAGATTCTAGAGCGATGTAGATGTGTTTGACCAGAAGGAATTAAGCAGATCAGTTTTGGGTATGATGAGTGCTTTTCATGAAGGCAGACTAAGTGATTCCAACCAGCTCTCCCACTTGAAACAACTAGAAGTGGTGGACAAAGTGCAGAACGTTTTTGAGGAGTGAGTAAATGTACTTAAGAATGGATTGGCATTACATTATACTCATATCTCAGTTTATTTGCAGTATAGAGCCTAAAACCTCCTAGATTTTGGGGGTAATGGGGCCTGAATACTTTAAAGATAATTTCAAAAAGAGCTCACCAACTGCTGTTTGTACTAGTCCACATTTTTCCTACATCTTATTTTTCTCCCCTCACTGAGAGGTGTCTCTTTTTGAAGGAACTACACTGGACGTTAATAATCATTATGTACTGTAGACAGATAAAATAGCCAACTCCCATAGAGAAATTCCAGTTATGATCAAGTGTTTACTTATTGGCTATAGAGAATCTTTGAAGAGAAAATGTCCAGAAATACCTCGAGTTAATGAGCAGCTCACACGTCACTGTTGCTCAGTCGCTCAGTTGTGTCTGACTCTCTGCAACCCCATGGACTGTAGCACGCCAGGCTTCCCTGTCCTTCACTATCTCCTGGAGTTTGCTCAAACTCATGTCCATTGGATCGGTGATGCCATCCAACCATCTCATCCTCTGTCATCCCCTTTCTCCTCCTGCCCTCAATCTTTCCAAGTATCAGGGTCTTTTCTGATGAGTTGGCTCTGCATCAGGTTGCCAGAGTATTGGAATTTCAGCTTCAGCATCAGTCCCTCCAATGAATATTGAGGGTTGATTTCCTCTAGGATTGTCTGGTTTGATCTTGCTGTCCAAGGGACTCTCAAGAGTCTTCTCCAGCTCCACAATTTGAAAGCATCAGTTCTTCTACCTGAACCTTTGTTGGCAAAGTAATGTCTCTGCTTTTTAATACACTGTTTGGGCTTGTTATAGCTTTTCTTCCAAGGAACAAGCGTCTGTTTTAATTTCATGGAAATTTACAGCACTCTTCTGGTTCTTCCATCTTGATCTTATGAGGCCAAGTAAACCTGGGTCTTTGTTGCAGTTGTTTTATCACCAGCATAAATTAAAGCAGCAAATGTTTATTCAGCACCCATTAAGACAGAGACCTGCCCTGAAAATTATGGTACGGAGCCAAGCATACCATATGGCATACATACTTTTGAGTGTAGTTACAATTAAGTGCTTATGTTTTATAGATTTTATTGAACACAGTTTTATATCTCTCAACACCATGTGCTGTTCTAAACATATGCAAAATTAACTCATCTAATCCTCACAATAACCTGAAGGTGCTCTTATATACATTTTATGGCGGAGTATACTCAGCATACAAAATGATTAAATGACTTGCCTGAGATTACACATCTCATAAGAGGCAGGGCTAGAAACAGAACTGGCCAACTGACTGCAGTTTGTGTTTTCACCTTCCATGCTCTATGTACCCTCCAAATAGGGGAATTTCTGTCTTAATATAATTTTCCCCCCAGGATTCAGTTTATATTATCTCTTTGAGTTATGGGTGAAATGAAAAAATTATCTTTCATAAATAGAGAGTTTCTCAGTTACTGGGAATTTCTGGAGTAGAGAGTTATTTTTCAAATGGGAACATGGCATTGGGGTGGGTGGAATAATTCTTGATCATGGTGAGAGGTGGGCAGATATTGTAGAAATTGAGCGCAGTAACAACATAGGAAATGAAATCGGCCCCCAAAGATCTACATTATAGTAAAAAAGCAAATCACATTTAGTAATTTTTACAAGTGAGTCTGGTGAACATATGGAACTCAGAATCATTTCCTCTGTGTATCCCTATTACTCAGGGAGTAGATAAATAGGTAGATTTTCATCTACTGCTTTAGGAAATGTTAAACTGAATTAATGGTGGTTTTAATAAGGAGAAATAGAAGGTAGCCTAATATTTTAGTCTAATAAAACTTATTGTGCTGATTTCATTTATTTCATTAAATTAGAAACTCTCCACCGTAGGGTTGTCTGGGCCTCCTGGTGCTGGAAAATCAACCTTCATAGAATATTTTGGAAAAATGCTCACTGAGAGAGGACACAAATTATCTGTGCTGGCTGTGGACCCTTCTTCTTGTACCAGTGGCGGTGAGTATCACAGGTTCTTTATAAATTGCAGAGCAAGGGCTCGTGGGGCCAGCTCTCTGCTAGAGTTTAGGGGCAAACTGAACCAGATTTGAGTTTGGTCTCATATTTGAGTTTGGTCTCAGTGAAGGTAGAGAGTTCAGGGGGCAGGGTGGAGACTGCGGGAGATGGTTCAGGTCATTGGGTTCTCCAGAGGAGGTTAGCTTCCAGGTCACCCAGGAGTAAGCTGGGTACTGAGAGAACTAGGAGAACAAGTGCCAGAGGTTGAAGGTAATCAAAAGCAAATGTCAGTGCTTTGTCTGTCACACCTGGGGCTCGGCCCCTTTTCCCTCCTGTTGTCTTTTCTGCCTGCATCAACCCCTCCTACTCACTAATTTCCTCATATTGTAACTTCTCTTAAGCTTAAAGAAAAAACTCTTCATGCTCTATCTAACCTGTCACCTTTCTACTACTAGTTCAGTTACACAGAAAGCTCTTAGAAGGACCGTGTGATATACTGTGGTTCCCCACGGCACTTAGCCTAGTGCGTTGCACATGCTGCTCTGCGATTACTTACTGATTTGAGGTCATGCAGTCACTCAAAGCTTAATTTGCAGCTCATCAGAGATAAAATGGATAAACTTAGTTCCCAAAAGGATCATTTAAGGGAAACATAAAGCATGCTATATAAATACTCAGGAAAGCTTTTTCTTCCCTTCTCTTTATGATTTAAGCATCTCATGTGGCAGTTACTCATTTAACAAGTATTTTAGCACGTACAGTTGAGACCCTGGGCAAAGAAGGTGCTGTGTTGTTTAATGGTGAATAAGACACAGTCGTCTTGGCCTTGTGGAACTTTATATCTTGTGAGGAAAATAGGTGCACACAGGCCATTACAGGGTAATACGTGTTTTGAAGGGAGAAATTCAGCGTGCTTTGTGGAAGAGTTTTATATCCTGTGGATTTAATACTAAAAAAATTAAGATATCATCATCATATTTTAGGGCTTTAGATCAGCAGAGAGGTGGATAGCAATTCCTATTACCACCCATTGAGAAATTTAGCTGATAACATTCACAGTTTTTGATTCACTATAATGAAAAGGTTAGCCATAAAATAAAATTTATACTTGCAAAGTTCAAGATTAAATCCATGTCAGTGCGTTATCTCTCTTTATAGTCTAAGAACTTTGTTAAAGGTAAGTACCAGCAGGTGTAAAGTACTAAGGTGTAAAGAATTTATTTACAGTGGCCTTTATTTCCATATAGGTGCTAAGGCTTTTCTCCTCACCTTCATAAATACTCTACCGTACTTGGAATAGCAAAAGCAAACAGTAGCTTGAGATGAAAGTAGCAGAAATGGTGACATAAGATAATCTGATTGGGACTTCCCTGGTGGTCCAGTGGTGAAGACTCTGCACTTTCATTTCCAGGGGCATGGGTTCAATCCCTGGTTGGGGAGCTAAGATCTCAAATGCTGCATAGTGCAACCAAAAAAATAAATAAATAAAAATTTTAAAATAGATGTCTTTTTTAAAAAAAGATAGTCTAATTAAAGCTGCATAGCTATGTGGTTCTTGACTTTTCTCAAACCAAAAATGATCTCTTTTTCAGGTGAAAATACATAGACTTTGAAAGAAAAAATTACATAAACAGGACACTCCAGTCTTACCTTATCATTGCAACAATACATAAACATTTGAAAATAGCACTCCATTGACATTTGAGAAGCCTGTTGTCAATCCTTATTGTGTTTTAGATTCACAGGCCCCCTGCAGTGGGAGTTTGGAGACCTTCCTAAGGGCCTGTTTGGATTTACTGACAGACAGCTATATGGGACAGTGATTTCATAAATGTTTGGTTTGGCGTGTAGGGAATCTATAGGATAATAATTTAAAGTATAGCTTTGGCAGATTGTTGACTTACACAGAGATGATTTCACCCAGAAAATTACTTTAGAACAACATTTTATGTACAGTAAATATGGTAGTTGAGCTATGTCGTAGGTATATGCTCTAGAATTAGAACCTATGAGAATTTGAAATTGGACTCATTAGGGAAAAGATAATCTCTCTAAGGAAATCCTCAGTTTTTAGCATCTGCCTTGGAAAAGTCAGCTCTTAAGCTGAAATTAAGATTCAGGTTAGCATAGCACCCACGCCCTTCAAATGTTGTTATGTGCTTAGTCACTCAGTTGTGTCCAACTCTTTGTGACCCCATGGACAGGAGCCCGCCAGGGTCCTCTGTCCATGGAATTCTCCAGGCCAGCATACTAGAGTCGGTTGCCATTATCTTTGCCAGGGGATTTTCCTGACCCAGGGATCAAACTTGGGAAATATTACTATGTGACTAACAAAAAGAAGATACAAGGTAATCTCACTAGTTCTAGAGCTTTCAGTCTTCTAATTTGCAGGTACTAATGTTTGCCAAAATAACTGCAGTAAGCCCTGAAACAGCACCGGTTCTGTTCCATAGGTATTGCATTAATTGCCTACCGTGAACAAGGTGTACAAAATATGTAAGACATGATCCTACAGACAATGAACACAGGTTAGAGCAGAGTTTCTCTTTAAACAGCACTCTGTGTTGTGGGCAGTTGTTAATGACACTCTATGTTGTGGGCAGTTGTCCTGCACACTGAAGGATCTTCAGTATCCTTGGTCTCTACCTGCCAAATCCCAGGAACACCCAACCCCCCAGGTGTGACAAGTACATGTGTCTCTAGATACTGATAAACCTAGACACATCGTCAAGGTGTCAGTAAAGAAACCAGCCCAGCTGCAATGGAAGATTTGTTTGGGGATTAGCAGAAGCTGAACTGGACAAGCAATTAGGCGGCAGTCTCAGGGTCTCCAGTGCAGGGCTGGAGAGTCTAGATTTGAACCTCTAGTCAGTGAGCCATTTGAGGGGTTGGAGATGTTAAACAGATTAATTTGGCATCATTACAATACACTTGGAAAAAAAATTTAATAGTATGAGATATAGTTTGAGGTTTGGGGAGAAATGTCCTAAAGCATTTCCCCTAAGAATTGACTGATTGATCATTGGCCCTTATAGGCGTTCTATGATTGTAAAATGTAACTGTGTGTTTCAGGATCACTCTTAGGTGATAAAACCCGAATGACTGAGTTATCTAGAGATATGAATGCATACATCAGGCCATCCCCTACTAGAGGCACTTTAGGAGGTGTGACAAGGACCACAAATGAAGCTATTCTTCTGTGCGAAGGAGGCGGATATGACATCATTCTTGTTGAAACTGTGGGTGAGTGTGCTTTCTATTTCATGAAAATAAAGTACTATTATAATGGACGTTCTGTAGAGATGAGTGACGACTAATTTCATTTTGTTCATTCAGCAGATACTTACTAAAGACATAATTAAATAAAAGCTATCTCAGATTTTGTAGGAGATGTGAGCATGTAGGCTATAATCCTTTGTTGTTGTTCGGTCACTAACTTGTGTCCAGCTCTCTGCAACCCCGTGGACTATAGCATGCCAGGCTCCTCTCTTCCCGTCTCCCAGACTTTGCTCAAACTCATGTCCATTGAGTCAGTGATGCCATCTAACCATCTCATCCTCTGCCGCCTTCAGTCTTTCCCCGCATCAGGGTCTCTTCCAGTAAGTCGGCTCTTCGCATCAGGTGGCTAAAGTATTAGAGATTCAGCTTCAGCATCAGTCCTTCCAATGAATATTCAGGGTTTATGTCCTTTAGGATTGACTGGTTTGATCTCCTTAGAGTCCAAGGGACTCTCAAAAGTCTCCTCCAGCACCACAGTTCAAAAGCATCAATTCTTTGGCACTCAGCCTTCTGTATGGTCCAACTCTCACATCCATACATGACTACTGGAAAAACCATAGCTTTGACTATACGGACCTTTGTCAGCAAAGTGATGTCTCTGCTTTTTAATACACTTGTCTAGGTTTGTCACAGCTTTCCTTTCAAGGAGCAAGCGTCTTTTAATATCATGGCTGCAGTTAACTATCCACAGTGATTTTGGAGCCCAAGAAAATGTCACTGCTTCCACTTTTTCCCCTATTTACCTGAAGTGATGGAACCAGATTCCATGGTCTTAGTTTTTTGATTGTTGAGTTTCAAGCCAACTTTTTCACTTTCTGCTTTCACCCTCATTAAGAGGCTCTTTAGTTCCCCTTCGCTTTCTGCCACTAGCATGGTGTCATCTGCATGTCTGAAGTTATTGATATTTCTCCTAGCTATCTTGATTCCAGCTTGTGATTCATCCAGTCCAGCAAAGAAAAGGATAAGCCTATGTCCAGGTAGTGATGACACGAGGTGGTATGTTTTCAGTGCCAGAGGGGAACTGTCAGCATTAGGATGACCTATGGAAACGCTGCTTTACACCCAATTTGGGAATTCCCTGGTGGTCTAATGGCCAGGACCCAGCACTTTCACGTCCATGGCCCTGTTTCAATCGCTGGACAGGGAACTAAGATCCCACAAGCCTTGTGGCATGGCCAAAGAAAAAAAACCCACCAACCAAACAAAAAACATAACACCCCATTTTCTTAAAGCAGTCCTATGTCTACAATATGTTTTCATTAAGAAAACTAATGTACTTGGGCACATCATGTTTTATTTTATCTTTATATCCCTAGGACATAGTTATACACAGTGGATATACTGAAAAGGAAACACTGAGAACCTTGCATTCCTATGGAGAGACAGTCTGTTGTATTACTGTGTGATCAGCGTTTGTGACACAGCCTCTGTCAGATTTAGGGGATTGGGGAAGACTTTGGGGAGGAGCTGACAGATGGACTCAGTTTTAGAGGGAGAGTTAGAGTTAAGTATAGAGGGGCTAAAGGACCTTCCAGTGAGACTCAGCAGTGATTGCATGTGGCCCCAGCGGGGCACTGCAGTTTGGGAAATGGGAAGGAAGCTGCCTGAGGGCATCGAGGGGCGTCGCTTTTCCTGGACCACGAGGAAGAAGTAGCTGGTGTTGGAGCCCGTGACCCTCTGGCGGCGCCTCTGCACACTGTTGAGGGATTTCTCTGGGAGAGACACAGACAGTAGGACTGATCCACGGTGGGATTTGCAGGGCTAGTAGAAGGATGAGAAGGCAAGAAAGCTGCCGTGTTGACAGGCCTGGTCTAAGGTTAGAATCAAGTGCTCCCGCTCTTCACCCACAAAAGGGAAGCCGAGAAGGAGCATTGTGAGCGAGGAGAAAGTCCAGGTCTCCACGTTCCCTGTTCAGAGACTGAGCTGGTGGGAATGGGGGCGGGAGCAAGGTGGGGAGGAGAACAGCTTTGCTCATCAGGTGAGGCAGCAGCATTTAATACACTGTTCACAGGTGGGTGTTGAAAGTGGGATCAGGTTGAGCGTGTGATGCTGAGTGATTCATGAACTGGGATGGAAGTGATGGTCAGGGCAGTCGGGAAAGTCAGATTTTTGTGAGTGTTTTAGTAGACAGTTGTGACTTACAATTTCAGGTGTGGGACAGTCGGAGTTTGCTGTCGCCGACATGGTTGACATGTTCATTTTACTCCTGCCACCAGCAGGAGGAGATGAATTACAGGTAATTATTTTGACTTTTTCACCCCCCCTCCCCAAAACACAAAAGTATGCATCTCTGAAAGTATGGGTCCCAGTGTTGCGAGGTTTGTCAGTTAAGTTGATACTAGTGTAGGGGAGGAAATATCATTCTCTTTGGCTAAAATACCTAAGTCAGGCACAGTCTCCATGTTTTTTTTGCCTACTTGCAGTTGTAGAACTTATGACGTTGAGCTAATCATGCAACTTAGACTTTTCTACCTGTAACACGCGAGCGTGCCCATTTAGCAGTAGCTCCAGCCAAGAGACTACTGTTCATGGTTGGTTGTGCTACAGTCGGTTGAAATACTCCGCATGAGATATTCCGTTGATGTTAAACTGGGATCCCACTGATATAGTTTGTGTATGGCCTGCAGTGCATGTCTGGAACTGACTCCCTGAGTTAGCCCAGCCTTCACAGAGTGGGGGCCCCAGCCTTCACAAGACTGGCTTCTCTCCAGACTGCAGCAGCAAGCCTGGGGTTCCCAGGCTCCCCATGCCTCTGACTGGCTGCGAAGGTGGGGGTTTGCACTGCCCCTCGGGTTCAGTAGTTCACTAGAAGGATTCCCAGATCTCAGGGAAGCACTCAGTTACCAGTTAGAGTTTTATTATAAAGGAGACAAATCAAGACCAGCCAGATGAAGAGACCCAGAGAGACAGGTCTGGAAGGGTCACAGCCTCGAAGATTCTGTCCTCAGGACACATTTGCCTCTTGGCACACTCGTGTGTGTCACCAGCCAGGGAGTTCTGCGCTTCAGGGCCCGTCGTTTTTGTTGGGGTTTATTATGGACGTGTGATTGACCAAATTGCCATCCACATGACGAAACTCAATCTGCAACCCCCACCCCCAGAGGCCATCAGGCTGCTATCATGGGGCTCAAAGCCCCTGCCCCCTAATCATGTGGTTGACCTTCTGTGCAGTTAGCCCCCATTCCGAATGATCTCTTTGCATAAATGCAGGTACCATCCTGGGCACTCACTGTGAATAATGGAGTCCCTCCTGTCACTCAGGAGAGAGCAGGCTCTAGAGGTTACCTCCCAGGAACCTTGTTGCTGCTGTTGTTCAGTTGCTAGGTCATGTCCTGCCCTTTGTGATCCCGTGGACTGGAACCCACCAGGCTCCTCTGTCCTCCACTAAGTTCTCTATTATACAGCACTCACTTTCAGTTGAAAAATTCTGAAAAACTAGTGACATCAGACTCTGGTTGCTGCAGTTTAGAAACATTAGTAGAATTTAATCATTGAAAGTTATGTTTTTAAATGCTTGAAAAGGAATTTTAATCTTAGATAGCAAAATATTCATTTTCCATATAAGGTTTAGCCTTAGGATTTTTCTAGTATGTTCATGCAATGTAATTTAAATCAAGAGATTGAGACATTTTTAGCCATCAGGTTATTTTTTCCTCAGATGCAAATAGGAAAAAAAAAATGCTGCATGTATTTAAGGGAAACTTCAAAGACTTTGTTTCTGGAAATGCATATGTTAGTGACAGGGTGTTTTCTTCTTTAGAAGCACCTAAACGATGATAATTTTGCTTCCTGAAGGGTGAGCTCTGGGAGAAGTGGAATCCATCATCAGACCATGTGAACTGTCTCCTGTCATTCAATCACATTGTGTCTGAATGATACATTTACTCTAATTCTGAATGTATTCCAGCATGTTAGTCTCCATGTTTGAAAGAGATATTACAAATGACTTTCATAATCCTGAGACTTGATGCTTTTGAGTAAATCCATCAAATAATTGTGATTCCTAGTAGAAGATGCAGAGAAAAAGTTATAGTATTTGACTTTCAAAACCCTAGCATGAACTGGTGTCCCATTGTTTTCTAGCATTAAATATTTGGGATAAGTCACTTTCCTCTCTTTTTCTCATGAGGGCATCAAAAGAGGAATAGTGGAGATGGCAGATCTGGTGGCTATCACCAAATCCGACGGAGACTTGATCGTGCCAGCTCGAAGGATACAAGCAGAGTATGTGAGTGCGCTGAAATTACTGCGCAGGCGTTCAGGAGTATGGAAACCAAAGGTTAGCTTGCGTTCCGTTCTGCATTTTTCTCCCCGAGTAGACTGTGCACATCAGAAGAGAGGATGTAAGTCCCAAGCTAGACATATAATCAATCTTTGCTTGTATGTGAGATCACAGTTTTAAAAATTATGACAAAGCCAGAGCTCATAGTTATGATTTTAAGTACAGTCCGTCAACCACCAGATGTCAAAAACTGGATGTGAGGTGATAGATTAGATTGCTTAATGCTGGGCTCGCGCTGTTTGGAAGTGATGGCAAATCCATTCTGAAAAGATCCACCCTTAAGATTATGGCACAATTAATGACTTGATTATCTATATTAGAGTTTGAGTAAGAGAAGTCTTTTGATATGATATCTTTCCTTCCCATTATGTTTGTTGGGTGATGTTTTTAATAAGGAAAAAAATCCAGTAGGAAGTGATGCAGTAATATTGATGGGGGCACTTTATCTGTAGAAGGACACCGTGTTATTAAAGAATAAGCTGTCATCACTCTGATGAGAACAATGGTGACGTCTCTTGCCATTGGCTCCCGGAATGGAGCCGCCTTGTCTGTGTGGGCACTGATGCTCGGTTTACAGCACCTGCTGGACCAGGCAGTTTGACGGGACAGTGCTGTGTTCTCTACTCGCTTTCATTGTACGGCACTCAGGCCGCAGGGAAACCTGCGTGGCATTGCCTGTCTCATCCCAGAGACCCTCCCACTGTTCACCTCTGTGACCTTTAAAGACCGTGCAAGCAATCCTTGGTCAAAATAAACCTCTGAGCTAAAAACTTGACCTAGAATCCGTGTCTGATTTCTGCCTTGCACTCAGTAATCTTAGTAAGTTATCTTAGTATATTTTTCAGCATATTTACTTTGACACAGTGATAAAATATCTTATTTTTGTCACGTACCTCTTTCCATAGACTGTAAATATTAACTGGCAAATGCCAGAGTCCCCATGAAAGTGTTTTCTATCATTGTGAGTACAATAATTCTGGTTCTTCCCTTTTCAACAGGTAATTCGTATTTCTGCCCGAAGTGGAGAGGGTATCACCGAAATGTGGGATAAAATGAAAGAATTCCGGGAGGTGATGCTCGTCAGTGGGGAGCTGGCCGCCAAGCGGCAGAAGCAGCAGAAGGTCTGGATGTGGAGCCTCATCCAGGAGAATGTGGTAGAGCATTTCCGGACCCACCCCGCAGTCCGGGAACAGATTCCTCTTCTGGAAGAGAGGGTTCTCAGTGGGGGCCTGTCCCCAGGACTAGCAGCGGACCTGTTGTTGAAAGCTTTTAAAAGCAGACACTAATGAAGTGCATCCTACACAGTGATTTTAATGTATCTTTGAATAAAGTATTTTAATATTAAAAGTCACCCGTGTGCTTGTCTTTCCAGCAATTCTCTTATGTTGCCCCTCGGCTTCCTTACTTATGAACCATGCTTGGAAAGTTGAAGCGCATTAGATACAGATGTCAAAGATCAGGCGGTCAGCAGCATTTGCAAGGAACCTGCGGTGTGTTTCTCAGCCCCACTTCTTCCTGTTCTCACACCCTGACACGGTGGCCTGTAGGACGGCGTCTTCTCAGCAGTCACAGGCAGAAACAGCGGAGGACCGAAAAAGATCATGTACCTTAAGATGCTTTCTTTGGTTCTCTGTTCTCTTGAGTTTCCAGGGAAAATGTAAGCCAGAGTGACTGCATTTTTGAAGTCTTCCTTGAACCTCAAATAATACACACTGGGTTTCTAAGAGCTGGAAATCATGTCATTTAGCATACCAGACTATCCTAGGAATTTCTGAAGTGGCCGTGTACATGAGTAGCACGGCTTTGGAATGGGTAGGGCTGTGAACACAACTTTCAAGTCTGCTTGTCTAGACTTGAGGATCCCCCGTGGCAGGTAGGGGAGCCCAAGGGACCTGGAGAAATCAGCTGCAGATAACGTGGGTCCAGTCATCCCCAGGAGTCAAAAGTGCATCGTGCAAAGGCCCAAGTGAGGCCAAAGTGATTGAAGGGTTATTCAGTTTGAATGTTATCAGAGTTTTTGCTTCTCTTCCTTCTGGGCCATTTGACTTCATATTAGCATCTTAAAAATCTACTTGATTCTTGATGATGAGGATCAAGTTTTGTCCTCTGAAAGAAGCATGGCACAGTGATTAAGACCTTGGGTTCTGGTATTGGGAGTGGTGAGTTTAGATCCAGATCAGTTACCTACTGGCTGTGTCAGTTTGGACAAATAACCTACTTTTCTTTTTATTTATTATTATTTTTATTGGAATATAATTGCTTTACAGTGTTGTGTTAGTTTCTGCTATCAGCCATACATATACACACCTACCATTCTGAGTTTCCTCCCTGGTAAACGTGGTGGTTCGGATGGTAAAGAATCTGCCTGTAATGCAGGAGATCCAAGTTTGATGCCTGGGTTGGGAGGACCCCCTGGAGAAGGGAATGGCTACCCAGGTTAGAATTCTTCCCTGGAGAATTCCATGGACAGAGGAGCCTGGTGTGCTGTGGTCCGTGAAGTGGCAGAGTCAGACACGACTGAGCAACTAACACACCAAACGGAACTGACATGGTAACTTCATAGGGTTGGTGAGGACAAATGAGCTAATAGGAAAGTCATTTTACTGTCATGATGGTGCACTGGAAATGCTCAGAGTCTGCTTGATATTGTCATTCTGTTAAAGTTACAGTACATGAAACTGTGCAGACCTTATAAAACGTTCAGTTTTTTCCCCATGGTCTTATTCCTACCATCACACTCTCATGATATTTTATGATAGTCTTTAAAGTACCTGCTCTAGTTAATTCTTTGAGTATACTTTATAGTATTTGATGGTAGTTATGACTGTGTACATTTAAGTAAAATTATTTCTAGCCATAAAATTTCTCCATTATTACTATTTTAGCAAACATTGTTTTACTTTTTTTTTTTTCTTAAGGTTAGTGTTATTGGCATACCTACCTGATATTTTATGATTAGGAGAAAATTGAAAAGGTCACACAGTCAATTTACCTAACTTTAAAAAGGACCACTTATCAGACCACCCTGTCAGATGAAAAACCATTTCTAGAATCTTCTGGAGAAGGATTTCCGTGATTTCCCTTAGTAAGTAAGCTGTTACAGGGAATAGCAACCCTGCCACTCATAGTCCTGTGGAAGCAGCACCAGGGCACAGACACACTGTTACAAACAAGACAGAGAAAGGCTGGCATTTGTTAGTCCTAAATTTTCCTATGCCTTTATTTCTCAGCTTGAACTGCCTTTATATGTTATATATACAGCCATAAAAAGCATTGGAAGACCTTCCCTGTGTTTCTTGGGTGGTTTTTATACAATTGGCCATGATACAGAGACCAATTTCCAAGGTTCACGTTTCTGTTATTTGCTATACTAGAAGCTGTATAATATAGTAAAGTATATATATACCGTATGATACAGTAAAATATTTGTGACCTTTAAAAAGAATTCACGTTCCCTTTTATTAAATGCCATCACTCCTCCTCACCTCTGATTTTAACATGCTGGACCCCTGACCTGGTCAAAAACAGAGGTTTTGACTTAGATACCCAGAGTGAAGTCTCAGCTCTGTCACTAACCAGCTATATGATTGGAGGCAAGTTATTACTCCTCTGTACGCACCAACCTCCTCATCTGTAAAATCAGGGCAAGAATAGCTAGTTTATGAGCTTAGGTGACTCGGTGGTAAAGAATCCGCCTGCCAATGCAAGAGACACAGGAGACACCGGTTTGATCCCTGGGTCTGGAAGATCCCCTAGAGGAGGAAATGGCAACCCACTCCAGCATTCTTGCCTGGAAAATCCCAATGGATAGAGGAGCCTGGTGGGCTACAGTCGGTGGGGTCACAAAGAGTCAGGCGTGACTGAGCAGACACATGCATAGCTAATTTATAGAGTGGCTGGAATAATTCAAATGAGATATTGTACTTAAATTGCTTGGCACTCAATAATTAGTGTGTGCTCCATGCTGGATCGCTTCAGTCCTGTCCGATCCTATGGACTGTAGTCGCCAGGCTCCTCTGTCCATAGGATTCTCTAGGCAGGAATGCTGGAGTGGGTTACCGTGCCCTCCTCCAGGGGATCCTCTTGACCCAGGGATTGAACCCTTGTCTCTTAAATCTCCTGCATTGGCAGGTGAGTTCTTTACCATTAGCACCACCTGGGAAGCCCCCAGTAATTGGTAGGTGTTGTTAGAGATGTTACAGTTGACCCTCTGTTTTACAAAACAGATTCACATCATCTAATGTTAGTTTGGCCAAACTACTTAATCTCACTGTGCCTCAGTTAATGAATGGGATTGATAATAGTATTCACCCGGAGTTGTTGAAAGGACTGTCTTGCAACTTCCCTGGTGGTTCAATGGCTGAGACACTGCACTCCCAATGCAGGGGGCTCAGGTTTGATCCCTGGTCAGGGAACTAGATCTCTCATGCCACAATTAAGAGTTTACATATGCAGCAATGAAGACCCGATGTGCCAGATAAATAATATTAAAAAAGAGAAAGTACTGTGTTAGTTAATATACGTACAGTACCTGGATATAATAAGTTCTAGATAAATATTTAACAATGGAGAGTTGCTGCCTGTTAGGGTTATGAGAATTAAATGAGCTCATCTCTCTCTATCTCAAACAGATAATTCTTTTCTGGAAAAAAAAAATAACAAACCTGACTTCACTTTTGTCAAAAGCAAAATTATCATTAATTTCTGTAGACGAGTAAAAATGTGCTGTGTTCCAAACTGAGCTCCAAAATTGACAGACATTTTGCTAAAACGATACCACATTTCATTAAAATGTCTGGACTTTCTTGTAGAGGCATAGCCATAGTTAACAGTGGCTGCCACAATACAACCTAGCAGGAAATTTTCTCCATAATCACTAGGCTGGCTGTTTAACCTCTTTTCCTAAGCCGTTATCACTATTACCCAGTATACGCTGGAGACAAAAGCTCATGAACAGTGAGCTTGTTTACGTAATGTTTACGTAATTCAGTCTTTAACGCAGAAAATAACAGGAAGAATCAGTGAGAACAGTTCTGACGTACTCACCCAGTAGATTGCCATCGTAGGAGTCACAATGCTACTGCCAAGAATGGTCAACTGCAAGGACTTTGAGAAGCAAAGATGACTGATCCATGCAGACAGTGGAGCCCAGCTGCCCCTGGAACTTGAGAAATCCACATGAGGCTTCATAAACACAAACGCTTCCCAAGTCAGACTTTCTGAAACTCTTTATAAAGTCTAAGTCTTATCTAGGGATACATCTTGGGGTTATAGTGTGACTCATATAATGTGTTAGAATACTCACTAAATGTCACCATCGTTATTCAGGTAAGACAGACAATGATGAACAAGTGGGAATTTTCCTTGAAAAAGAACCATCAGAATGAAACTGTAGACTATTTGGTTTTCTTTCCTTCATTGTAGTATTTTGGTTACTAAATTTAACACCCATGTGACATGAATATATGTTGATAATTCTGCCCTGTGACATTTTTAGAAGTTCACTTTTTGGGGTCATCAGGGGCATGTTTGGTAATAGAGAATTGGAATGGCACAAAAGCAGTTATATAATATTGGATGCTTTTTTTTTTTTTCCAAGTAAAAATTCACCTTCATCATGTAAAATGTAGATGATCCTATTGTGAGTCAAAGTACATGAATATTTATTTACCTGAAAGTTTGATGCATAGAGGTAACCTGGAGGTTATTAACTTTGCTGAGGCACCTCAACTTCTTGACAGAATGAGGTGTGGACACATCTAAGTCAGTAAGCTTTTCCACTCTCAGCAAGTCCAAATGCTTCATCTCAATTAATGCCGCTGTTATCTAACACAGAGGCAGTCATGCAGTCATGCAGCCTTGTCCTCAAAGCCCTGTACCATCTGAGTACAGGCCCTGGCCCTGGCCAATCTGAGTTGTGGTGAGAATTCCACAAACAATGTCTTAGGATGACAGTAAAGCCATTTACTATAAGTATGGCTCACGAAAAGCGAAAGTGTTAGTCGCTCAGTCATGTCCGACTCTTTGCGACCCCATGGACTGCAGTCCACCAGACTCCTCTGTCCATGGGATTCTCCAGGCAAGAATACTGGAGTGGGTTGCCATTCTCTTCTCCCAGGGATCTTCTTGACCCAGGGATCGAACCTGGGACTTCTGCATTGCAGACAGATTCTTTACTCTCTGAGCCACCAGGGGAAGCCCATACTTCAGTGTCAAATTTTACATATCAAACCCAGGATGGACACCCTCTTCTTATGAGTAAAGTTGCTTTTACACCTGAATTTTGATGACTCAGGATTCCATCACATCAGGCAGGACCACAGTCCCCTCGAGTATTTTGAAAGTCCTAGGGATTCCTCACCGATTCACAAACAAGCTCAGCTCTCAGGTGCAGCTTACTCCCACAGGCTTCTGTTGGGCTCCACTATTTCAGCTGGGGCTCCTCCTGCAGGAGAATGCTGCCTGCTTAAATGTTCCTGAGCTGTGAAGCTCGTAAGTTGCCAAGATAGTGCTGTTCCCAGGGCATAGAATCCTTGCCTCTCCTCTCACGGGGACTGGTCCTCCAGGCTGGGGTCGGGACCAACTACCATAGCAACTCTCACTGCCCTTACCTCTCCTGTCTCTTCCCCAGCACACAAGCCCACAATCTCTGCAGAAAACTTCCTCCACACCAGCCCCCTTTTCAAAATGTCTATCAGCTCCTGCAAGGATGGTGGGTAGCTGGCAATCTCTCCTTGTCTGGAAGTATCACCTTCGGTTGAATCGTATCGCCCAGGTTCACATATACAGTATGTCCCCTATGTATGAGGGAATTCAAGAGCACATCTGTAAGTCTCAGTTCATTCCTAAGTCCAACAAAGTTAGCCTAGGTTCCCAACTAACAATCACCTACATAGCACTGTACTGAAATAGGTTTATAATACTTTTTACACAAATAATACATAAACAAAAACAAACAAAAAAATAAAACCCTTTTAAATCCTACAGTACAGAACCTAGAAAAGTACGTAGTACAGAACAACAGCTGGTGTACATTGGCTGGCCTCGAGTGAACAGGCAAGAAGAATTACTCTAAGTGGAGGAGGGAGAAGACGTGGGAGATGGCAGAGCTGAGGATCGCCGGCAGTAGCAGATGAAGGGCATGCTCCGGTTGCACCCAGGCCTCATGCGGACGGCACAGGTTCTGGTTCCTCGTCGGAACCAGGTGCATGTTCACGTCTTTGAAAGCTTGTAACTTGAAGGTTCACATGTAGGGGACTTACTGTGTATGATTGCTAATACTGTCAGCAACTCTTTAAAGGTATCATGGCCCCGTTTTACAGAAAAATAAATAGAGCAATAGGAACATTAAGAACTTTATCTAAATTCACTATCCCTAAATGTGATATATTATCTACATTAGATTTTTAAAATACTGTTTTCCAGTTGCTCAAAGTATTTTATGAACCTCATTTCATACTTTCTGTAAGATGGTTCAGATATTATCTTTATTCATGGATGCCTCTGCTGTATAGAATGAGTAAGAGATTTGTACATAATTCAGATGGTAAGATCCTGCTTAGTATGTTATCTTTAAGACCTTTCTTCACTGTAACCGAGTATCTTATATTTAACTCTTTTGGAGAATGGTGCCTCACGGTATTTCTTTTCCAGTTGATTTTTCTGCTTATGGTTGAAGATAATATTGTAGACATTAAAAGCCAAGCCTCCCAAAATTTAATACCAGCTTCTGTATGAGCCAGCACTCTTGTCTAGAAATGACAGAAACCTATTAGCTTGGGCAAAAAGAGGAGCTTATTGGCTCATCTAATCATTCAGAGAGAGAAACAGGGGTACAGCGAGCTTCAGGGCCACGAGTGATACTAGGATTCTCCATCTCTTCTTCTCTGTATTTTGAGACCATTCTCTAGCTTCCTCCACCTAGCTGGAGAAATGACAAGTAGAAGGACCCAGGTCCAGAGGAAGGACTGCCCTATCTCCAGAGATTCAATTCTGAGAGTCTTGAGAAAGCACGGGACTGGTCTGCCTGACAAGTCATATGTCTGTCTGCACGGCCAGTGGTGTGGGCTATTACAACTCACTGGAACTATTTGGGGTTAGATCTGCCTGCCAGTGCAGGAGTTGCTGGAGATGCGAGTTCGATTCCTGGGTTGGGAGGATCCCCTGGCAGAAGAAATGGCAACCTATTCCAGTGTTCTTGCCTGGGAAATCCCGTGGACGGGGAGTCTAGGAGGCTACAGTCCACGGGGCAGCAGAGAGTCAGACACGACTGAGCATGCATGCACATTTGGGGTTGGGGGAAGACCCATTCTCCCAAGACATGTGAGTCATTAGAGTCATTAGTTGCAGAACAAAGTAGAATGCCAGGCAGACAAAACACATGTCTACTGAACATACTTTAATCTGTTTTGGAATAAGGTGAGATGTAAATAAATGTGATTGATATACTATTATAAAGTGTGATCCTGCAGTGTTGCAGATGTGATTAGCCAAGACAGGTGATATTGGAGTTGGATGGGCCCCCATCCAGTGTGACTGGCATCCTTACAAGAAGACAGTCACGCGGGGGCTAAGACACACAGAGTGAATGCTGCTGATGAGGCAGGCAGAGATTGGACTGATGCAGCCACAAGCCAGGGAATGCTGGAGATGGCCGGGAAGCCACCAGCAGCTAGAAGAGGCAAGGAAGGATCCTCCTCTGTGTTTCAGAGACACCTGAGCCTTGCTGATACCTTGATTTCAGACTCATAGCCTGCAGACCTGAGGCATTACGTTTGTTTTTCAAATAACACATTTACTTATCTACTTCTTTATTACGCCAGGTCTTGTTGAGGCATGCAGAATCTTTTACTTGTGGCATGTAGGATCTAGTTCTTTTACTTGTGGCATGCAGAATCTTTTATTTGTGGCATGTAGGATCTAGTTCCCTGCCCAGGGATGGAACCTGGGCCCCCTGCGTTGCGAGCATGGAGTTCTAGCCACTGGACCACCAGGCAAGTCCCCATTTCTGTTGTTTTAAGCTACTGAGTTGTAGTACTTTCTTAAGGCAGCCCTAGCAAACTCATATAATCATCAATTCCTGTCTGAGCCTAATTCAAACAGGGAAACTTCTGCAAAGATTTTACTGCACTCCACCCCCCATTTCAAATAAGAACATAGTCTTGACCTCCCAGTTCTGCCTTCCCTCAGTACCTTGAAAGCCCATAAAATAAAAGGAGCACAAGAGACTTCTGCTATTTCTCTTGTCAAGGTACCAGGCTTCTGTTTACATTCACAGTTTCTACCATACCTTGGTGTTGAACTCGGCATCTGGTTTTGACTATCCCAAAGGACAGGGTGCAAGCCTGGGAGATGGGGTTCCTGTGAGAGGGGTGGGGATCACAGGAAGCACTTGGCCACGAGCAGCAGAAAAGCCATGGGGAAATGTCCGGCTGCTCCAGGCTGTCCTGCCAGGAAACGAGAGAGAGAGTGAAACCCCCGAAGAGTGCAGGAAGGCTGGCGTGTACTACCACGCTCTGCCCTCCTAAACTCACTCCAGTTCTTTCAAAGCTGTATCACGTGCATTAAGCTTCTCTACCATCCGGCCCTCTCATTTGACTTTGGATTGGCCAAAAAGTTTCTTTGGATTTTTTCATACTGTCTTATGGAAAAACCTGAATGAAACTTTTGGCCAACCCAATATTTGCAATATGAACATTTAACTCAAACTAATTTTTCTCAAATAATCTGTTGGAGAAACAGAACATCTTAGAACAACAACAAAAGTGACTTCACTGTACGTAGTTTGCCTACTTCCCAATATTTAGAAAGTGTGCCCCATGAAGTTTGCATGGTGTTTGTTGCCTTTTAACACAGTTCTCTACTTAAATAGGTCTTCATTAGCGAAAAAATCCTAATCAGGGTGACAGGAAAAATGCCGCTGGTATAACATATATCACTGTGTTTGTAGGAGATAGGCGATACAGTGCAAAATAGTAGGTGGTGTTGCTCAATGGCCCAGAGTAGGTTCACAATAAATGTTTATTCAATGAGTGGATGAGTGAACAAATTTTGAATAAAGCTCATACATAGCCACAGAGACAAAGCTACATAGTGAACAGTCCTCACAAAGACTGGTACATCAAAGGGCAGGAATACATTGAATTAGTCCAATTCCCCAGAGCACCCTAACATTGCATCTATTGGAATACTCAAAATTCTGTAGCACAAAATGCTATTGAGTGTCTCTTGGTTCAAAACATAACCTCAGAATTGCTAGTAGAGCCCTGTAAATACCTGTGCACATTATAAACCTGTTATTGTCACATTGTATACAAAGGAGGTAGGATGAAGTATCAACCTTGATGGTTCCAGGGTGGCCTTTTCCCAGGCCTTGTGCAAATCCCTAAACCTGTGGCCCCCAAATCAGCACACAGTGCAACTAACAGGAAAAAGGGAGTAGAACTTAGATTCCCATTTGACTAAGCCAACAGCATAGGCAAATAACCCCGCCTCAGTGAACAAAGAGAGAATGAAGGGTCAGTTAAATCTTAAGAGGATTCCTCTTCTGGTCTTTGCTCACCAACAAACATGCATTGACTGATGATTTAACCGTATTTTGTGCCTTCCACCTACTCCCATTGTGATATCCATATAGGAGTCCAGTTGGTTAAAGCTGTGAGGAGTTTATCACCTTTTATTTGTCTTCAAGCATTTAGCAACTAATCCACTAGGATCAATCCCTTCTTTTAAAAAAAATGTTGATTTATTTTTAATTGAAGGATAATTGCTTGGGGTCCATTATATACCTGATCTTTTTCTACTTCCCTATTCCCTCTTCCCCCACCAGTATACACACACACACACATATACATACACACACACACACAAAATGGAAGAGAAAAATAAATGTAAATTCAAAAGAGACCGTTTTTAGGATTAGAAAGATTTATTATATATGGATATGTTCCATTTGCCTTCATTTTTGTAGTATAACATGTTGACTGTGTGAGTTACATATATTCATTGCAAAACATTTAGAAAATAAAGAAAGGAATGTAAAATATAAAATCATATGTGATCCTGCTACTCAGCTGTGATAAGTATTAACATTTGTGTATATAGCCCACTAGGCCTTTTCTTATACATACATATACTTTTTATTAAACAAAATTTGGATCACAGTATCTACACATTGTAATCAATTTCAGTTTTCAAATGGTAAACATAACCAATAAATTTCAGGAAAGAAAAGAAAAAGATCCTTCCTTAGGCTTCTCTTCACTAATTTTATCGATTTCTGTTTCCTGTTCTTTTGTATTTTACCCTCTTTTATTTCCATCCAATTCTGGTTGCAACTAGCTCCTTGTTTTCTATGTCTTGTAGACCACACAGTTTTTGAGGAGTTACTAAAATTTCCAAATCACACAGTGGTAAGTTTGAAGAAATTATTACAAGATCAAGGATTGAAAATTAATATTATTGTAACTGACAGACTCAAACAGTTATTAACTATAACGCATTCCATATGCTCAGTCAGCTGCTGGCAGTGTTTATCCAAATATCAGAATTTGGCACCTTATGAGCAGGAGACAGATTCTTGTTGAGATGGAAGCTCAAGCTTCATATGGGTCTTTTTTCCCAAGAGAATCCTGCTGGGTTTGGGCCTTGCATTACTTGGTTTCTTCCTGGGATTCATTTTGGAATCATATGGGTTTCATCAGTAAGTTTCTGCCTGACATATCTAGTCTGTGTGATGAAAATCAAATAGTGACCTGTGTGTGTTTGTTGAACTCCATGCAAACTACTGTATGAGCACACACATAGGTCACTTCCATTTTGATTTCTATCAAACTACCATACAATTGTGCTCATTTCACACGCTAGCAAGGCAATACTCAAAATTCTCCAAGCCAGGCTTCAGCAGTATGTGAACCAAGAACTTCTAGATGTACAAGCTGGTTTTAGAAAAGGCAGAGGAACCAGAGATCAAATTGCCAATATCCACTGGATCATCGAAAAAGCAAGAGAGTTCCAGAAAAACATCTATTTCTGCTTTATTGACTATGCCAAAGCCTTCGACTGTGTGGATCACAATAAACTGTGGAAAATTCTGAAAGAGATGGAAATACCAGACCACCTGACCTGACTCTTGAGAAACCTATATGCAGCTCAGGAAGCAACAGTTAGAACTGGACATGGAACAACAGACTGGTTCCGAATTGGGAAAGGAGTACGTCAAGGCTGTATATTGTCACCCTGCTTATTTAACTTATATGCAGAGTACATCATGAGAAACGCTGGGTTGGAAGAAGCACAAGCTAGAATCAAGATTGCCGAAAGAAATATCAATAACCTCAGATATGCAGATGACACCACCCTTATGGCAGAGAGTGAAGAGGAACTAAAAAGCCTCTTGATGAAAGTGAAAGAGCAGAGTGAAAAAGTTGGCTTAAAGCTCAATATTCAGAAAATAAGATCATGGCATCTGGTCCCATCACTTCATGGGAAATAGATGGGGAGACAGTGGAAACAGTGTCAGACTTTATTTTTTGGGGCTCCAAAATCACTGCAGATGGTGATTGCAGCCATGAAATTAAAAGACACTTACTCCTTGGAAGGAAAGTTATGACCAACCTGGATAGCATATTTAAAAGGAAGAGACATTACTTTGCCAACAAAGGTCTGTCTAGTCAAGGCTATGGTTTTTCCAGTGGTCATGTATGGATGTGAGAGTTGGACTGTGAAGAAAGCTGAGCACCAAAGAATTGATGCTTTTGAACTGTGGTGTTGGAGAAGACTCCTGAGAGTCCCTTGGACTGCAAGGAGATCCAGGCAGTCCATCCTAAAGGAGATCAGTCCTGGGTGTTCATTGGAAGGACTGATGTTGAAGCTGAAACTCCAATACTTTGGCCACCTCATGGAAGAGTTGACTCATTGGAAAAGACCCTGATGCTGGGAGGGATTGAGGGCAGGAGGAGGAGGGGACGACAGAGGATGAGATGGCTGGATGGCATCACCGACTCGATGGACATGGGTTTGAGTAAACTCCGGGAGTTGGTGATGGACAGGGAGGCCTGGCGTGCTGCGATTCATGGGGTCGCAAAGAGTTGGACACGACTGAGCGACTGAAGTTTAGAAAAGCTGCCCACTTTGAAAGTTTCACAAGGCACATGGAAATGTTAAAGGCCCTAAAGTTCTGCAGCAAAGAATCATGTTTATCCCAACTTGTTCTAAACTAACTTAATCATGAAGCTCCTAATTAATACCTATTAACAGCTCATTAAAATAATCAGCCTTTTAAGAAAAAGCCTGGTCAAGACCTGCCGATTAATACCCCATCCCTACATCAGGTGACACGGGCGCCACCTGCTGGTTATATGCGGTATGAGGTCACTCACTCAGGAAGCTTCTATTTTCACTAAATTGCACTCAAAATCCAGAGTTCATTGTCACAGTGCACTTAATTATGGCTTTTCACATTTAACAAACCAGGGACTGAACAACATAGCTTGCCATAATTTAGTCACAAAATGAAGTTTTTCACGCAGACCATCAACATGGAAGTCAAATGATACAAATCAGTACTGAATACCAGTGTCCAGGAAAAGTGAAGCATCTGATACAATGGGAACAAAGAATTCTAGGGTTTTATAGACTAAATACTTGTGATAATAAACTCAATTAGTCCATTCTATTTATCCTCTAATTTCAAGTCCAACTGATTTTTAGCCGACTTAGCCAACGTCTAATAGACTGATGAACCAAGCTACAATCAAAACTGATATTAGACCTTTTCACTTAAATTGTTAAGTTTCACTACTCCTGGTTCTCAAGGTTTTAATTGTTAAAATGATATCATAATTGATTTGGGGAGAAAAAAGAAATAAATAAAAATAAAGGACAGGAATGTGATCATAAGGTATATTTATGCTATAATCATTTGTTGAAGAGTTTATGTTATCATACATTTGTTTATAGACAACCACACAGTCTAAGGGGAACTTTTTTTAATGTTTTCTACAAATAATGTTTCACAATCTGTTCTATTTATTTTCCTGCCTCAAAAAATATTTAACTAGCAGAGTTTTTTTTTTTTAACCAGAACATCACATAAGTTTATTTCAGATGTAATAGCAATTTAAAAATCAACAAGTTTAAATCTTAACTGCACCAAGTAAACTTAGCTAGTTAAGTATTTTTAAAGTTATCCCCTCCAAAAAAACTGAGGGAGCTTTTCTTTTCCACCTCACATCCCACAGTTTCCCAATAGTTCTATTTTTAGAGGACTTTCAATTGATGAGTAAATGCTAGCAGAGGCTTCCAAACCACAATTTTTACTAGAATGGCTAAAGGTTTAAGCATCAAAGCAGTTGCTACGTGACACTGGGTGCATTGAAAAGCATTGGGTAGCCTGGTTTCCGCTTCCCTCCTTCCCTCTATCTCCATCTTCCTCGTGTTTCATCTGGGTTTCTCCAAGAAACCTTCAACTCCCCGAGAAAAAGCAGCATGCTCTGCGACCATGTGCCTAATCCTTCTATAGCAAAGATGCTCATGTTCCAAGTTTCAAATTTTTAAAGAAAGATACTCCTACTTTGACATACTAACAAGTGTCTGCAATACTTTTACCCTCAAAGAAGCATCAGTCAGCCTCACTTTAAAAGACTGTTGAGATTCAGCTCTTGGAGCAGTCTTTCCAGCATTTAAAGTCAACAGCCACACCCTCATGTAACCACAGAAATACTGGACTGGCCAAAAGTTCATTTGGACAATTCCATAAATTGGTAAGGAAAACCTGAATGACCTTTTTGGCCAACCCAATATGATGATTCCAGGGCTTTATTCCTATAGTCTGTGCGGGGCAGGTGAGCCTCTGCATGTTTAAGGCGCCCAATGGGTGCTGATCCAGCCACCTATGGAGACTCTTTCTTTAAGACTGATGATGGATCCACCCCTGGATGTGCCGATCAAGGTGAGGCAGGACCCCTGTTTCTATAAAGCATCCCACAGGTCATGTGAATGAGCGCAGAGGGCTGAGAATTTCTGCTCCAAGAAGTTCTAAGAGCAAGGACACATGTGGAAAGATTTATTTCGATTTGCCAGTGAATTGTCTGTGCAGAGAAGGAGAGGCAGGTGTACTAACCAGCTTTAGAGTAATTATTAGTGAAGGATGCAGGGAATCAGCTGAACAGAAGATAGGATGCTATGACTTCTCAATCTAAAAAAGGTTCACAGTGGCATTTCAGTGACCTTAATTCTTAACCCCAGCTGCTCTCTAGAAGCTTCCAGGAGTGAGCTTTTAAAAATTACCTTTGCTGTTCACCTGAAACCACCACAACATTGTTAATCTGCTATACCTTGATACAAAATAAAAAGTTTAAAATATAAAATGAAAATGAGCCAAGTCAAGGCCCTACTGCAGACCAATTAAATCAGAATCTATGGCTGGGGGTGGGGTCTTATTTTACCAGCCCCTGGGGCGACTCCAGAGGGCCACCAGCTTCAGTCCCATTGCTCTATGACACACGAGAAGCCGCTCGCGTCACCTGCTATTGTTGACATCACAAACAGGACACATTTGCCTCCAGACCCTTGAAGGTCAGTCTTTGGGAGAAATGAATGCTTGGCACTGTCCTCTCGCTCCACGTCTTAAACCATCATGAGTAGGACTCACTTATTTATAAAAGCAGAGGCCACCTGCTTTCTTTCCAGGATTCGTTGCTGCGTATCACTTAAAGCAAAAGCCAGAAAGTTCTAAATTTGCTTGTTAAAGTTGGAGGGAAGTGGGAAGTAGAACTTGTGGAATTGTGGGACCTGTTGCTTGGCAACTTTGAGTTCAGCTTCTGTATTCTCTGAGCCGGCGGAGTCACAGAGTTTGCTGGGCTGGGTTGATTATTTCCCACTACAAAAAGGAAATTAATTCTGCATGACAGAGAGGGCTCGAAAAGCTGTCCTTCAAAGTGGGCCATGTCACACTTCTTCTACTTGACACCACAGATTCTTCTGCCTTTCAGCCCTCTCACTTCTCAAGAGTTTGACGTGATCAGACGGAAGGCTGCAGCATCTTGGCAGGATGAAGTGAGGTGGTCAGATTTGTCGGTGACAACGTACACGGGCAGTTACAGGAAAAAGCGGCTGGACGAGTCCACAGGCTGCTGGCTCAAAGCAGGACAGCCCTGGCCTGACCATCGCAAGTAAGATCGCCTTGTGATTTGCCCCTGGCTATGTCTCTCTGGCTAGATGAGAAGGATACTAGAAGGAGGAGGGTGTTGTCAACCCCGAAACACTTCCCGGACTTCCACTCTAAATTTTCCTCGGTAAATGTCAGGGGGCGTGCATGTGAAGTTGCTTCAGTCCATGTCCGACTCTTTGCAACTCCATGGACTGTAGCCTGCAAAGCTCCTCTGTTGATGGGATTTCCCAGGCAAGAATACTGGAGTGGGTTGCCATTTCCTTCTGCAGGGAAATCTTCCTGACCCAGGAAGAAGAGCTAAATATCAGTTATCAGCTGAAACTATGAGTGTTATTCTGTTTAGTCCTTCTAAAATTGATGCACATCTGCCTTTACTCTTGACAAGGTAAAATGTGACTATTTGGTTAAGATGGGCTTCCCAGGTGGCACAAGAGGTAAAGAACCCACCTGCCAACGCAGGAGACGAAAGAGATGCAGGTTTGATCCCTGGGTCAGGAAGATCGCCTGGAGCAGGGAATGCTACCCACTCCAATGTTCTTGCCTGGGAAATCCCATGGACAGAGGAGCCTGGTGGGGCTGCAGTCTACAGGGCTGCACGGAGTCAGACACGCCTGAGTGACTAACCCTAATAAATATTAGTGATTTTGCCTTCCAGGGCTTTCCAAACTGTCCAAACAATACTTAAAGCTGAAATGTCTCAGGGGTACTTTCCAATTGGATACCTTGTCTGGTGTATTCCAATGAACTACACAGTCTGCATTTTCAATAGCTCTCAAGTTTGTTTGGAGAAGGCAGTGGCACCCCACTCCAGTGCTCTTGCCTGGAAAATCCCGTGGACGGAGGAGCCTGGTGGGCTGCTGTCTATGGGGTCGCTAAGAGTCGGACACAACTGAGCGACTTCACTTTCCTTTTCACTTTCCTGCATTGGAGAAGGAAATGGCAACACACTCCAGTGTTCTTGCCTGGAGAATCCCAGGGATGGGGGAACCTGGTGGGCTGCTGTCTATTGGGTCACACAGAGTCGGACACGACTGAAGCGACTCAGCAGCAGCAAGTTTGTTGGCACCTCAATTAACTTTGGAAACCCCTTTGCTAATTCTGTGAATTTTGAGGCATCTCTGGGCCACCTGGGGGAATCTTCAAGGCAATACTTGCCTCCCCATCTCAACTTTGGACTCTCTGAGGTATACAAACCCAGAAGAGATGAAAACTGTGAGAGCCCTGACTGGGCCTTTCAGCAGAATCCCAAATTATTTGAAAAGCAGTGATTTTCCTTTCTGCATTAGTACTAATAGAGACAAATCCCTGAGTGAAAAAGCATCGTCATGTTGGATCATGCTTCTGAAATAAAGAGGCACTGTGCCCAGGACTTACTAAAAAGCCACAGGACAAATAGGGAGCATTTGTTCGTTACAGCATAAACAGGAAAGTACAGGTAGACCTTGGAGATACTGGGGGTTTGGTCTAATAAAGTGGGTATCCCAGTAAAGCAAGTCACACAAATTTTTTGGTTTCCCAGTACGTAAAAAGTTATACATATACTATACTGTAGCCTGGTAGGTGGGCAATAACATTATGTCTAAAAAACAATGTTCATGCCTTAATTAAAAAATATTTGGTTGCTAAAAAAATAAAATGTAACCATCATCTAACAACACAGGCTTGCCACACACTTTGAATTTGTAAAATACACAGTGTCTGCAAAGTGCAATAAAGTCAAGTGCAATAAAACAAGGTATGCCTGTAACACAGATAGAACGGAGATCAGAAACATGTTTATAATAAAGTGAAAATGTTTAAATAAAGGAAAGAGCACAATACAAAATTTTCGTGAATGTTAAAAACAGGAACTATAAAACAAAATTAGTGCTTACCGGTAAGTTTTCAAATGAAATTTTTTTAAAATGACACTTTGCTAAAATAGTCAAGATTTTAGAATAAAGATAGTCAAAGATATGTAAGATCTCCAAACAGAAAACTATAAGACCTTAGTGAGAGAATATAAAGATCTAAGTCAATAGAGAGGTGAACCATGTTCATGGATTGGAAGACTGAATATTATAAAAATATTACTTCTCCCCAAATTGATTTACAGATTCTATACAATTCCAACAGATGTTTTTGTGGAACTTGACAAGATGGTTCAAGGCCAGGAAACAGTCAGGACACTCTTAAAAAGAACAAAGTCAGAATGTTTGCTCTACAGATGACAAAACTTAGCATAAACCCTCAGTGATTAAGGCAGAACGGCACTGTGGCACCAAGATAGCCAAGAGATGACTGGAACAGAAAAAAGGGCCCAGAAACAGAACCTTGCATACATGGGCTCTGATTTATGTAAAAGGTGGCAGAACAGTGGAGAAAGGTCGTGTTTGCAGTTCCAGGTAGATTCCTTCCAGATGAATTAGAGGCCAAAGTGTGCAAGGCACAATAGCAAAAACCCATTAGATAATGACACAAGGAATATCTTGATGATCTTGAGGTTGGCAAAGATTTCCCAAACAGGACACAAAAAGTCCTAACCACAAAGAAACAAGGAAGTAAATGAGACCAGCCTAAAGTAGCTCTGTTTAACAAAATACACCCTTAAAAGTATGAAAGCTGAGCTACAGTTAGGAAGATGAGTTTCTCAACTCAGTGACTGACCAAGGGCTCATTACTACGATACATATTTAAAAAAAAAACAAAATACAAAAAACCCCCGGGGACTTCCCTGGTGGCTCAGGGACTAAGACTCCATGCTCTCAGTGCTGGGTGTCTGGGTTTGATCCCTGGTCAGGGCCACAATCTGCAACTAAGAGTTCACATGCTGCAATTAACAGTTTGCAAGCCGCAACGAAGACCTGGCACAGCTAAATAAATAAATAAAAATATTTTAAAAAGAAAAACACAAATTAATACGAAAAAGACAACCTACTAGAAAAATAATAAAGAGACTTTGAAATGAAATTCATAAACCAAGATATCCATGTGATCAATAAAATGTATCAAAAGTTCCTTAACCACATTAATAATCAGGACCTACAAATTAAACCCGCAATGAGCTTACTCATGTAAACGTCCAGAATGGTTAAAATTAAAAAGATGATTAATACAAAGTGCTGGTGAAAGTATAAAACAATGAGGTCTCTCATGTACATCTGGTGGGTATATGCATTGAATTGTTTTCTTGAGGAAAAGAGTTTGATCTTGTTTCCTAAAGTTGATGGTATAGATATCCTAGGACTTAGCAATTTTAAATATATATCCAGCTGAAAAGTGTTGTCACATGTGCACCAAGAGATATGTACAAGTAGTTCATAGCAGCACTTTTCACAATAGCCAAAAAGCTAAAAAACAAGCCTAATGTAGAATACATACTATTCAAATATAAAAGAATGAATAGACAGTGGTGTGATTGTACAATGCCAGTGTAAATGAACAAACTATGGCTGCACCCTGTAATGCCACAAACACTGTATGCAGCATTTGAGCCAGATGCAAAACATATGTGTATTATTCTATTTATGTAAAGGTTTTAAGATACTGTGCATGCCAAGTCACTTCAGTTGTGTCTGACTCCTTATGACGCTGTGGACTGTGGCCTGCCAGGCTCCTCTGTCCATGGAATTCTCCAGGCAAGAATACTGGAGTGGGTTGCCATGCCCTTCTCCAGGGGATCTTTCTGACCCAGGGACTGAACCCAAGTCTCTTAGGTCTCCTGCATTTGCAGGTGGGTTCTTCACCACTCGCGCCACCTGGGAAGCCCTCTTAAAAAAAACAGCCCTATGTGCTTCAGTGATAAAAAATAAATAAATAAAAGAAGACGCTAAGAAATGATTCCCATAGAAGTCAGAAAACTGGCCCACTGACTATCTGACTTTCTGCTCCAAACCTAATGGAAAAATAATTACTGGGGTTGGGCTTAGAAATGTGCAGTTGGTGGTCTTCCCTGGTGGTCCAGTGGTTAGGAATCTGCCTGCCACTGCAGGACACATGGGTTCGATCCCTGGTCTGAGAAGATCTCACATACCATGGAACAACTGAGCCCATGCACCATGAAAGGAAAAAAAAAAATCAGCAATGTGCATTGAAAAATTAATACCCCCTGGTGATTCAGTGGCTGCTGTAGGTAAGGAGAAGAAAGATGCAGGGTGGGCCACCAGCCCCTGTCTCAGGGATGATGAGGGCTAGTCTGTGGGCTCAGTACATGTCCGGGAGCATTTTAGAACTCTTTTTTTTTTTTTTACGTTTTTTTCAAATTTATTTTTTGAAGTATAGTTGATTTACAGTGTTGTGTTAATTTCTGCTGCATGGCAAAGTGATTCAGTTATCCATATGTATACATTCTTTTTCATATCCTTTTCCATTATGGTTTATCACAAGGTATTGAATACAGTTCCCTGTGCTATATATAGCAGAACCTTGTTGTTTATCTATTTCTATATATGAGAGTTTGCATCTACTAATTCAAAACTCCCAATCCATCTGTCCCCCAAATCCTCCCTATGTCCCACCTCTGCACTAGGACTCTAGGCTGACATAATTCCACTCTACCCTAACACACACATATAGTTCCAGGTCCCTGGAGCTTGAAAACCCTCCTCTCCTCAATGAGAGGCCCTAAAACAACAGTCGTCCTCTAGAAATTCATGACTGCGCTTCCCACCAAGCCAACTGCTTGCCTGAAATGAGCATTATATCTGGATTCAGAGACACTGAGATACAGATATATTTTGAAGGATAGACACAGCATCTGCTAGTCCCCAAGTTACCCTGCCACTATTAAGTTCTAAGTTTTCCTGGGAAACCAACATAATTACTGTAATATTTCCTATTCCATTCATAACACTTATTTTGAAAACAGCTCCCTAGAGAAAGTCTCATAAATTCTGTGAAAACAATTATGAACTTACTGTTTAAGCTTTTCATGTACAAAAGTTGAACAGTTTACCCTGTTATGACAAATTGGGGAACAAACAAATCACTAAAGACAATGAGAAAGTCCAACTTGGGTTGATTTAATGGGGTTTTACTGCTGGGAGAGTGGAAAGGGGGAAGAAAAGAAGCCAAAGTTTAAGAAATCAAGTGAAAGCATGAGTGAAAATCCCCGCAAGCCCACAGGCTGTGGCTTAGAAACCCCACAAGCTCAAAGCTTGTTTCTTGTACTTCCTTTCTGCAGGATGGCATTCCCAAACTCCTTTGCTGGCAGGGCTGAGCTCCACGGGACCACAGATGCTAAAGGTAAGTGCACTGTGATCAGTTCTGAGCACAGACATTTTGCCAAGGTTGCTGCCTTGATAACTTTTATGTTCGAGATTGTCATCCAAATAGTTTCCATATGCCTACTAAAAGCAAGCCGCCTCTAGCAAGAAACTGAGCATGTTCCACTCTGGATCAGTCACTCTTAAAAATAATAGTTATTCCAGGGCAAAAAACTTCCTCCTCAGAAGGTATCTTCTCCCAGAGCTTGGAGCCCTAAGTAACAGAAGGTGAGCTTTACTGGGTATGTCAAAGAATCAGGAAGAGAAACCAAATCATTATAAACCACCAACTAGGAAACTCCATTTACTAATTGATACCACCTCCACCCCATTTCAGTTAAATCAGGATAACACTTGCTGCTATAATAGATAAACCTCCAAATTCCAGTTGCTTAACATGATAATGGGCTTCCCAGGTGGTGCTAGAGGTAAAGAACCCACCTGCCAATGCAAGAGACATAAGAGACGCAGGTTCGATCCCTGGGTTGGGAAGATCCCCTGGAGGCAGGCATGGCAACCCACTCCAGTATTCTTGCCTGGAGAATCCCATGGACAGAGGAGCCTGGCGGGCTACTGTCCATAGGGTCACAAAGAGTCAGACATGACTGAAGCAGCTGAGCATGCAGGCAAATGATAAAAGACAGCTTTTGTCTTCATGTAAAGGCCCAGGAAGGTGTTTTGCAGACTGGCCTTAGATCTAAGGACACAGATGTCATTCATCTGGGAATTCCACCATCTCCTGCAGCCCCAGAATCTCCATCTGGCAGGTGGGGGAGGATAAAGGGTTGGGATGGCATGTGGCTTTTCTACCATTTCAGCCTGGAAGCAACTCACGTCTCATATGCTCACATTCCAGTGGGAGAAGTGGTCACAAGGCCCCACCTAAGGAGAGTTCAGATTCCTGGGCTGGGCAGCCCCTGCCAAGTAACAACTGCGCTCGGGGGAGGGGGACAGCCAGCCCTCCTACCCCACACTCTGATTTTGAGGAAGAAACACAGTAGGTTTTTCCCATATAATTTCCCGGAGAAGGCAATGGCACCCCAGTCCAGTACTCTTGCCTGGACAATCCCATGGACAGAGGAGCCTGGTGGGCTGCAGTCCATGGGGTCTCTAAGAGTTGGACACAACTGAGCGTCTTCACTTTCACTTTCCACTTTCACGCATTGGAGAAGGAACTGGCAACCCACTCCAGTGTTCTTGCCTGGAGAATCCCAGGGACGGGGGAGCCTGGTGGGCTGCCGTCTATGGGGTTGCAGAGTCGGACACGACTGAAGTGACTTAGCAGCAGCAGCAGCATGTAATTTCCATCTCTCTGGGTTCAATCTTTGAAGGTTTAATAAGACCAATGAGAGTCATCTGAGGTGAGGATATTAAAGCACTTTGTAAAATATTCTATTAATACTTTGTTACATTTTTTATTCAGTATGCGCCCGTGTGTTGTCAGTATGTTGTCAAGAACCATCCTGCAGCCTCAGGGAGTTCTCCTGAAAAATAGAGTCAAGGTTTTTAACCACTGCCTTGGACGGTCACTATTCTTGCTGGCTTTCCTAATGAAATTGGACTGTATGGGAATAGTACATTTGAAATGGGTTTGATGCATCCCTCTATGGTTTGTTGAGGCAAGAGGACAGGACGGAGAACCGTTTGCGCTATTGTTAAAATCAAGAAAGACTTTCTTTCTCTCGTTGCAGTAATAAACATAAAATTGAAACACACTACCTAGCTTGGCTGGAGAAGGGACTGGCTACCCACTCCAGTGTTCTTGCCTGGAAAATTCCATGGACAGAGGAGCCTGGCAGGCTGCAGTCCATGGGGTTACAAGAGTCAGACACGACGGAACACACACACACACACACACACACACACACACACCTGGCCTGGAGACAAGTCTAGGTCAGGGGAAATTAAATAATTTACCACTGTATGATAGGTATTGCTTTTTTCCTATCTTCTCCTGTCTTTATGGTAAAGTATGGTAGGAGAAATGTAGAAAAGACATAAATATACGGATGTATTCAGAATGATGATTTACTAGTGGAGACTCTGCCCATGTTGCTTTTCTCATTTTCCTCAAATGGTCATTTTTGTTTAACTGATGCCTACTCTCATCATTAAGAGGTGACAGTATATCAAGGTAGGATTATTTAATTTGGCCAAAGTTTAACTTCCCTCTGTGCTTCTTTGAAAAGTTCCATGTCTTTTCTCCAAGGAAGACATACAGATGGCTAACAAACACATGAAAAGATGCTCAACATCACTCATTATCAGAGAAATGCAAATCAAAACCACAATGAGGTACCATTATACGCCAGTCAGGATGGCTGCTATCCAAAAGTCTACAAGCAATAAATGCTGGAGAGGGTGTGGAGAAAAGGGAACCCTCTTATACTGTTGGTGGGAATGCAAATTAGTACAGCCACTATGGAAAACAGTGTGGAGATTTCTTAAAAAGCTGGAAATAGAACTGCCATATGACCCAGCAATCCCACTTCTGGGCATACACACCAAGGAAACCAGATCTGAAAGAGACACGTGCACCCCAATGTTCATCGCAGCACTGTTTATAATAGCCAGGACATGGAAGCAACCCAGATGCCCATCAGCAGACGAATGGATAAGGAAGCTGTGGTACATATACACCATGGAATATTACTCAGCCATTAAAAAGAATTCATTTGAATCAGTTCTAATGAGATGGATGAAACTGGAGCCCATTATACAGAGCGAAGTAAGCCAGAAAGATAAAGACTATTACAGTATACTAACACATATATATGGACTTTAGAAAGATGGTAACGATAACCCTATATGCAAAACAGAAAAAGAGACTCAGATGTATAGAACAGACTTGTGGACTCTGGGAGAAGGCGAGGGTGGGATGTTTCAAGAGAACAGCATTGAAACATGTATATTATCTAGGGTGAAACAGATCACCAGCCCAGGTTGGGTACATGAGACAAGTGCTCGGGCCTGGTGCACTGGGAAGACCCAGAGGGATCGGGTGGAGACGGAGGTGGGAGGGGGGACTGGGATGGGGAATACATGTAAATCCATGGCTAATTCATTTCGGTGTATGACAAAAACTACTGTAATGATGTAAAGTAATTAGCCTCCAACTAATAAAAATAAATGGAAACAAAAAAAAAGTTCCATGTCTAATTTTGTGATTATCAACGTGTGCTCAGTTCAGTTCAGTTCAGTTGCTCAGTCATGTCTGACTCTTTGCGACCCTATGAACCGCAGCACGCCAGGCCTCCCTGTCCATCATCAACTCCCGGAGTCCACCCAAACCTATGTCCATTGAGTTGGTGATGCCATCCGACCATCTCATCCTCTGTCGTCCACTTCTCCTCGTGCCTTCAATCTTTCCTTTTCAAATGAGTCAGCTCTTCACATCAGGTGGCCAAAGTATTGGGGTTTCAGCTTCAACATCAGTCCTTCCAATGAACACCCAGGACTGTTCTCCCTTAGGATAGACTGGTTGGATCTCCTTGCAGTCCAAGGGACTCTCAAGAGTCTTCTCCAACACCACAGTTCAAAAGCATCAATTCTTCAGCATTCAGCTTTCCTTATAGTTCAACTGTCACATCCATACATGACCACTGGAAAAACCATAGCCTTGACTAGATGGATTTTGTTGGCAAAGTAATGTCTCTGCTTTTTAATATGCTGTCTAGGTTGGTCATAACTTTCCTTCCAAGGAATAAGCCTCTTTTAATTTCATGGCTGCAGTCACCATCTGCAGTGATTTTGGAGCCCCCCAAAAATAAAGTCAGCCACTGTTTCCACTGTCTCCCCATCTATTTGCCATGAAGTGATGGGACCAGATGCCATGATCTTATTTTCTGAATGTTGAGTTTTAAGCCAACTTTTTCACTCTCCTCTTTCACTTTCATCAAGAGGCTTTTTAGTTCTTCTTCACTTTCTGCCATAGGGTGGTGCCATCTGCATATATGAGGTGACTGATATTTCTCCTGGCAATCTTGATTCCAGCTTGTGCTTCATCCAGCCCAGCATTTCTCACGATGTACTCTGCTTATAAGTTAAATAAGCAGAGTGACAATATACAGCCTTGATGTACTCCTTTTCCTATTTGGAACCTGTCTGTTGTTCCATGTCCAGTTCTAACTGTTGCTTCCTGACCTGCATACAGATTTCTCAACTTTGTGCTAGAAGCATCTAATGAAGGGAGTTAAAATGTGAAGCCAAATCCATACAAGCCCACTGGATAAATTTGCTCTCCACTCGTGGACATGGGTCTGTTGATGGTTTCCTTGCAGAATGTGTCCCTCCCTAAATATGCAAATCAGATGGGCTGTTCCTAAGTGTGATTCACAACCATCAGAGGAAAAACGTTCTCAGATTTTTTTCAAGACTGCCTTTCAAAGAATTCGGTCTTATTCTACCTGGGCTAAGGTGGATTTTCCTTTGGAGTTACTATTAATTTTCTTTCCAAGTGACGTGGCTGTGGCTTTTCCCTTCTTGGGCACCCCCCATCTGCTCCTTTCTCGAGTTCAAAGAACAAAGCAATGACTAAGAAAAACTAAAATCAAGGGTCTTAAAACTGCAATACAGACAGAAATTGGTCAGGAATTCCTCTCTCTTTACATTCTGCTAAGACAGATTCCAGCAAGCTTTATTTAAAAAGCTCCTTTCCAGCAGAAGCAGTTTACGAAGAGCGAGGTGGATGTGGGCCCCGCTGCCTCCGGGGCTGGGTCAAGGTGGTCCCTGTCCCTTCTCTCCTTCTTGGTGCCTCTGTACGTGCCCCCAGGATGAGCCCGAGTTACTCTTGCAAAAGGGCACACGGGCCTCTTTGATTCTAGCTGTTCTAAGAGATGTAATATATACTCGGGAAGAGGTTATCTACAGACTGATCTCATCAGAGCCCAGATGTGACAGAATGTATGAGAATATGCATTCTTTCTTGGGATATTCCCTAGTCACACATAACAAATTCCAAGTCCCTAAAGAGCAACCTGGAATCATCTTTATGGCATATGGCCTTTTTTTAAACTCATTATTTATTTGGCTGCACCAGGTCTTAGCTGATGCACGTGGGATCTAGTTCCCTGACCAGGGATCGAACCTGGGACCCCTGCACTGGGAGCATAGAGTCTTCGCCACCAGACCACCAGGGAAGTCCCGTGGTATTATGGCCTTTTACAAGGAAGACAGCATCCAGGAGAATACTTATAGGAACCAAATAATATTCTAAGAGGGCAACATGAAGATGATTTTTCATGTTCCTTCAAGAGTGTGTTCATTTTCAACATCATCTTTTTCTCCTGTTCTTTCACTCTCACTTCTCCAAACCTCAAAAGACTTCTAAAAGTAAAAGGAACAACCAGAATACCCATGAGTCCTGTCTTCACACAGGGAGATCTTCAAGCATAAACAAGATGATGTCACTTTGCTTCCTGTGACGCTTGCAATAAAATCCTCCACTCCCATTTCATGCCTTTGCTTTTTGATCACTCTGTTCCAGTTAATTGGCTTCTTTCAAGAACTTGAAACTGCGAAGCCATTTCTTACCTCAGGACCTTTACACACACACTCTCTTTGCTGGAATCCAATTATCCCAGCTCTGCTGAACTGTATGCTTCATGTTTGAATTTAAATGTCACTTCTTCAGAGAAGTTTTCCCTGCACTATATTTAAAGTCAGTTCTTCACACACTTTCCATTTTTAGTTTTCATCTTAATGCCTAGTTTGCTATGTATTATTATATTTGTTTACTCGTTTATTATCTTTCCTCTTCTAGAACATATGCTTCAAGAGAGCAGGAATTTGTCTGCCTTGTTGGGGTCTGTACCTCTAGCAGCCACACCAGGGCTAAACACAATCCAGGTGTCCTTTAATTGTATGTTGAACAGTGGTTTTTATGGCCCTTCTATGGTTGACTTTTTCTTTCCCACAATATATTTCCTTATGGAGACACTTTCTTACATAGAATTTCTCTTTCCAAAGGAAATTTATAAAAGTACTTTTAAAAATTAGAATGTAGTTTTTATAGAAGCAACCTTTCAAAAACTTGTGTTTCCAGTGGCACGATTTAGTGTATTCAGTGGCAGGATTCTGAAGTATTACATATAAAATACCTTAAAAATTTGAGTAAAACAATAGCATATAGCGCTGTTGCATTTTGTATGTGGTTTTAGTTGTATAGGGCTTCCCAGGTGGCGCTAGTGGTAAAGAACCCACCTACCTGCTAATGCAGGAGATGTAAGAGACACAGGTTGGATCCCTGGGTAGGGAAGATCCCCTGGAGGAGGGCACGGCAACCCACTCCAGTATTCTTGCCTGGAGAATCCCACGGACAGAGGAGCCTCGTGGGCTACAGTCCATGGGTCGAAAAGAGTCGGACAGGACTGAGGCAACTTAGCACGCACACACCCACCTTAGTTGTATACACTCCACCCTGCACCCAGGTTCTGTAATGAGCAGAAGGAAGCACAGCCAGGCAAACCCCAAATCTGAAACAGACACAGCCCTATAAGCAAGGGCTGGCGAGTGTGATCTGGGGTGAGCAGCAGAGAGGAAAGAGCAGAAACGTTGGTGTCCAAGGGCCCGCCCTTTCTTAGTGATGTGGGTGTCTTGCTTCCAAAACTTTGTCCACCTTCTTTCCATAATGTCACAGGGATGTGCGTCCTTGTGCTGTTTGGGGATCATTCCCCAAGCTTTTTGCTCTTGGAGGCTGGGGCCCCAGAGTGAAGGTGGGAGCAGATGGGTTAGGGCATGCCTGAAGAGAGGGGCTTATCCAGTTCGCTGGATCTGGCAATCCTTAGCAGGTTTACTAGAACCAGCAATCCTTAACAGGTTTGCTGGGAAGGATTATCCGGTTTGCTGGTAAGGTAAGGGCTTATCGGATTTGCTTATCCGGCAATCCTTAGCAGGTGTGCTGGTCTGCCTGGGGACGGAGCAGTAGGCTGGCCCCCGGGTGGCACGGTAAGTGGGTAGATGCCCGTCAAGCCAGGCAGCCTTCCCCAGCCATCCTGGGAGAGACTCCCGGCTCCCTGTCCAGGCTCCCTGACACCCAGGCCATCATTTCCCAGGCAGAGGCATGGGGGAGCTTCCCCTCCCCGGAATGAAGCTCCCCCCATACACACCCACCACCCTCTCGCCCTCACAGAAACCTAATTTCTGGCTCCTCCTGCCCGTGACTCCACGCCATCCTGCACCTGGCACCTGGGTCGTCTCCCCTGAGTTTCCACACTTTCCACTCCTACCATCTGCACTGATCATGTTCTAGCGCTTTCTCCACCCATTCCTCCCCTCCTCTGCCTCGCCACACACCGGTGGCCTGACCTGGACTGAATGAGCACTCCCCTCCCTGGAGGCAGAAGCCTTCGGGGTCCATTGTGTTGGGGGAGAAGAGGGGTGACGCCTGCGGCTTCAGCGCGCACGTCCTCCCTCGCTCCTCTCAGGGCGGCTCCTTGTGCCTGCCCTTGTTAACTGATCCCTGCCCTTGTTAACCTGATCCCTGCCCTTGTTAACCTGATCCCTGCCCTCCGCCTCCTCCCCTGGACTGCGAGGCTGCCCACCGGTGCGGTGCGAGGAAGCAAGGAAGATGCCTTAGAACCAGCCTTGCCTGCCAGGGTCCCCCAGCTCACTCCCGGCGTGGGCGGCCACGGCAGAGAGCCTGCTAATGTCAGGACTTCATTTATCTGGCTAATTCGTATGCCTGGCCGTGGGAAGTGCATATGTTTCTTTTAAACTACAGAAAGAACAAAGCTTGTGTTGCTACCCTGTAAATCTAGACAGCCTGGAAAGCAGTTTGCTGGGACTGAGGTCCTCCCCACCCTAAAAAATGCCAGGTACATCAGCTGATGGCCAGCACACCCCAGTGAGTCCCAGGACAGGCCCCCAGACCCAGGAACTACCACCGTCCCTTCAGGTGTTTGGGAATTTTGTTTTGCTCAATTTGAAATTAGGAAACAGTCTAATAAATGGTTAAAAGTGTTTGCCAGGAAATATTCAAGTGTAAGGCAACGGCGTCCAAATTCCCTGCAGAGACTGGACACAAGGGAACGTTGGCAGCTAAGCCTGTTATTAAGAAGGTCACAGAATGCCATCTGTTACCCTGCATACTTTACTGTCCAAGCATATCCTCCACTAGGAAAAGAAAGCACAACAGTAGGCTTCCCAGGTGGTGCAGTGGGAAAAGAACCCGCCTGCCAGGGCAGGAGACGCAGAAGACGGTGGTTTGATCCTGGGTTGGGGATCTCCTGGAGAAGGAAATGGCAACCCAGCCCATTATTCTTGCCTGGAGCATCCTGTGGACAGAGGGGCCTGATGCGCTACAGTCCATGGGGTCACAAGAGAGTCGGACATGACTCAGCACTGAACGCACAGGCATTGCCGTGATTTCAGTGGGCTTCTCTGAACAAACCACGATCTCCCTATGGGGTGGGCTACAGGGGTGTGGGGAGAAGACGGGAAGAAGGCGTCGTTTCTAGGTCTGCTCTTGGTTATGGCTTCAGTGTAATTTGCAATGCTGCCTGGTTTTCTGAATCTTTTTCTACCTGGTTTTAGTCATCTATGAAATATGATAATAGCACTTTGTCTATCATTATGAAATTGAGGCAGATAAATGAATGCCTTATTCCTTTATCTGCAATTTTTTAATTCATAGAAAGGTTGAAGGAATAGTAGAATCAGTATTTGCCTACTCCCTGCCTAGATTCACCAATTGTTAACATTTTGCCACATTTGTTAACATATAGTTTTATCTCAGTCTCTCTTTATTGATACGTGTATGTAATACTCTGCAGAACTATTGAGAGTAGATTTACAGGCATAGTAACAATATATCCTTAAATACTTCAGCATGTACCTCTAGCAGCAACAATGTTTGCTTATAACCATAATACTATTTGCTAATAACCATAATATTATTATCTTATATAACCATGATACTGTTATTACATGCAAGAAATTTCATATTGATAGGATATTCTCACCTAATGTTCAGACCATTAAATGCCTCATTCTTAACAGTCAGAAAAAAATTCACTCTGTCATCTATCCCCATGGTTAGCAATTCTCTCTTTAAGACATCTCATATTTTTTGAGACACTTTGATAAGTCTGATGAAAGCTCTATCTTCAGAAAAATATCCATCAAGACACTTCTACAAGCCACCAACGCATACATCTTAGATCCCTCCAGGGTGTCCATGGACTCTTGGTTAAGGGCTGTTGATCTTTTATCTAAATTCTCCTCTTTTGTATGCATACAGTTTAAGAAAAGGTTAAAAGCTATTCAGAAAAGGTTAAAAACAATTTTTTCTTTACTTTCCAACATTAAGTTTTTGTGTTTATGAAGCTTCATTTTAAGGAACTCGAAGTTCAAGGAACACAGGGATGGGTAGGTCAAAGGTCACATGATCCCCAAATCTAAGACAAGAAAACAAAATCACAAATACAGCTGAGACCTGTACTATCACAGCACCTAATAGTGGACTCCATGATTAGAAGACCCAGAATGTTTCCAAACTTGAGATTCTGCTAGAGCAGGTGCTCACAAACCCACACTTGCTTTCTTGGTAACTTATTTTTAAAACCATATACCTGTAGCATTCCACCAGGATTGGCACAAGATTTATGGACCTGATATGTAAGAGAGAATTTGCTGGCAGTTACTGACACTTAGTTTCATCGACAAAACTGCCCAATTTGGTTACAGTTCTAGGACTAAAAAGTGGAAACAGGGAGGCGGATACACGCTGGCAATTTAGGGGAATGTTAAATGTCCTTAATTGAAAGGCCAGCTGAAACTGCCAGGGTAATGTTGAACTGTGGGCTCTATTTTGTCAACTGTTAACTTGCAAAGAAAAAAATCAACAGACCATACACCAGCATATGCAAGCTTGTTGGTGTTCTCCACAAACAGACTGAAGAAAATGAGAGCTCAATGAGAAAAATGTACAAGTTTGGCTAAAAGATGGGCATAAAATCCCAATATATCCCTCATACAGTGGTTCAGCACAAATTCTAATCCCCATTCCCCCCATAATCTATCAAATGCCTCAAAATCACTTTCTATAAAAGTTTTATATTTTAAAATCATATGATTTGCTAATTAATGATTCTCTTATATAATTTTTGAAAGGAAGGGTGACAAAAAACTAGTGAAAGCCTCTGGCAGGCCTATGGGATTTATAAAAGTCTTATAGAGCTTTGAAAGGCTAAGGATTTACAGGAATAATCAGAGCTAATTGTGCAGGATAAACTATCTACCTGCTCTAACTGTCACTGTGAAAAAGTGGTTTTTTCTTGAATTTAGGTAAATAATTATTGAACTCATTGATTTTAACTTAAGATACCCTGCTTTTAAAAGTTTATCAGCATAAAACAGCACAGATAATGAGTATTTGCCAAATGCTATTCCTCTCCCTTGCCTCATCCCTGCTGACCAAACCCCATCATATTATGCCAGACCAGACACTCTTCTCCTTTTAAAATCAATTTTTATTTATTTTTAATCAAATTTAATTTTTCCCTTACTTTTTTAATCAAAATAGTCGAGAGAAATGAACATGATTAGTCATTAGCAAAATGCAAATTAAAACACAGTGACATACTTCCTTTCATCTGTTGAGTTCAGTTCAGTCATTCAGTCGTGCCCGACTCTTTGCGACCCCATGAACTGCAGCGCCCCAGGCCTCCCTGTCCATCACCAGCTCCCAGAGTCCACCCAAACTCATGTCCATTGAGTTGGTGATGCCATCCAACCATATCATCCTCTGTCGTCCCCTTCTCCTCCTGCCCTCAATCCCGCCCAGCATCAGGGTCTTTTCAAATGAGTCAGCTCTTCATATGAGGTGGCCAAAGTATTGGAGTTTCAGCTTCAACACCAGTCCTTCCAATGAACACCCAGGACTGATCTCCTTTAGGATGGACTGGTTGGATCTCCTTGCAGTCCAACAATGGCTATAATCACAAAGACAGAAAATAACAAATGTGGGCCAGGATGTGGAGAAACCAGAACCTTCATTCATTGCTGGTGAGAATGTAAAGTTAGCACACATACTTTGGAAAACACCTTGACAGTTTCTTTAAAAGTTAAACATAAATTTACAATAGGATCCAGCAATTCCATACTGAGGTACACACTTCTGTGTGTGCTAAGTCACTTCAGTTGTGTCCAACTCTCTGCAACTCCATGAACTGTAGCCCACTGGGCTTCTCTGTCCATGGGATTCTCCAGACAAGGATACTAGAGTGGGTTGCCATGCCCTGCTCCAGGCGATCTCCCCAACTCAGGGATCAAACCCGCGTCTCTTCTGTCTCCTGCGTTGGCAGGGGTTCTTTATCATTAGCACCACCTGGGAAACCCAAGTACTCACTTAAGAGAAATGAAAACATACGTCTAAAACAAAGATTTGCACATGAATATTCACTACAGTACTATGTATAATAGTGGGAATTGGAAAGAATCCTGACATTCATCAATTGGTGAATGGATAATGAAATTTGTTTTATTTATACAATGGAGGACTACCCATCAATGAAAAGAACAAAATAGGGAATGTGGATGAATCTCAAAAACATTATGCTACATAAAAGAAGGTAGACATATAAGACCATATAGTGTATGATTCCATTTATATGAAATATCCAATAAAGGCAAACCTATAGATAGAGCAAGCTAGTAGTTTTCTGTGTCTGAAGGTAGGAAAGGACATTAGCCATAAATGGGCATGAGGGATCTTATTGGGGTAATGTAAATGCTCTAATACTAATTTATAGTATTATGATGATGGTTGTATAACTTGGTAAGTTTACTTGAAATCATTGAACTGTTTGGGCTGGTTTTATGACATGTAAGTTATACCTCAAGGAAATTATTAAAAGTACTCTAGAGCTTCTTCAGACCTTGAGAAGAATTTATAGCTTTAGAATCTTAGCATAGTCTTGGTGTTCCCTCTGATTCTAAGAGTATAAGTTGTGTGGAAATAGAAGGATGTTTCAGGCATAAGTTTACCCTGAATTCTGGCTTTCATTTCTGTACCCAAGGTACTTGAAAGAGTCTACTCCATCCTAACAAAAGGTAAAAAGATGAAAAGACTGAAAAATCAACAACTGTCTTGGATCTATAAGAGAGGTAATAACCCAGAGCAAACCACCGTTCCCAAGATTGAAGAGAGAGATGAATACAAAGAGTCACAACTTTCCAGAGCAGATGCTCACAGGTGAAAACCACCACAGGAACCAGTGCTAGGGCTGGACTATCTGAACAGTAATTGACAAACTGCTGAAGGCTCAATGAAGCAAACAGTCCACAAGACTGAGCATGCAGCAATGCAATGCAACGCAACAGTCTGTCAACCAGGTAGACAAATCTGAGAGTTACAAATTCTAGAAAGACCCAGGAGTAGGGTAACCCTTACAATGTGTGAATTTTACCTCCAGGAACTTGACCAGGTACCCACAGTAAACATCAGAAAACAACTCCCTCCTGCTTCTGGCAGGGGGAGGGGAAAAGAACCATTTTGCAATACTCCAGAGTATTCTTTACTCTAGAGGCAAAGAATCCACCTGGATCAGGAGGATCCCCTAGAGGAGGGTATCACTACCCACTCCAGTATTCTTGCCTGGAGAACTCCCTGGATAGAGGAGACTGGTGGGCCACAGTCCCTGGGGCTGCAAAGAGCTGGAGAATATTGAGTGACTGTACACACACACACACACACACACACACACACACAGTCCATGGGGCTGCAAAGAGCTGGAGAATATTGAGTGACTGTACACACACACACACACACATACACACACACCCTCGGGAGAAGATAGTTAACCAGAGCCTAATCTGCCAGGGTATTAGCATGGCCTAACTGAGCTGGGAGAAGGGAAACTGACAACTCCTGTCTACTCTAGCCTTCTATGTGGGAAAAGAGAAGTACCCAACCCACTTCAGCCATGCTGTTCCATCTAAGATGGGAGGAAAAAACTTAGAAAAACGTGTGAAGTTCACAGCCCAGGGGCCCAGGCTCCCCAAAAGGCTGATACCTAATCACAGGACGACAGAATGCTCCTCTTCCCCCACAACTCACCACCACATTATTAAGGTCCTTTTACAGCAAGTCCTTTAACCTGGTACATCATGTCCTTCTATCAAGAGAAAAAAAAAAAATCACAAAGCATGCTAAAAGGCAAAAACACAATTTGAAGTTTAAGAGCATCAGAACCAGATATAGCAGGATGTTGCAATTATCAGCTCAGGAATTTAAAACAACTATGGTTAATATTCTAAAGGTTCTGATAGGTAAAAGAGAATAGATGAGCAATATGTGCATACAGGTGCTTCCCTGGAGGCACTGGTGGTAAAGAACCCGCCTGCCAATGAGGAGACATAGGAGACGTGGGTTCGATTCCTGGGTCAGGAAGATCCCCTGGAGGAGGGCATGGCAACCCGCTCCAGTATTCTTGCCTGGAGAATCCCATGGACAGAGGGGCCTGGTGGGCTACAGTCCAGGGGGTCACAAAGAGTTGGACACGACTGAAGTGACTTAGTGTGTGCATGTGTGTGCGCACACACATGTACATAGATGAAAATCTTAAGAAAGAACCGAAAGAAAGAACTGAAACAAAGAAAGAGGGATGGGGTGGAGAGGGAGGTGGGAGGGGGGACCAGGATGGGGAATACATGTAAATCCATGGCTAATTCATTTCAATGTATGACAAAAACCACTGCAATGTTGTAAAGTAATTAGCCTCCAACTAATAAAAATAAATGGAAAAAAAATAAATTAAATATATTATAAGATATATTAGCTTAAAAAAAAAAAAAAAGAAAGAAAGAACCGAAAAGAAATGCTAAAGATCAAAAACAGTATCATATAAATGAAGAATGGCTTTGTGGGACTTATTAGTAAACTGCTCACAGACTGAGGAAAAAGACTCTAACTTGAGGCTACCTCAGTATAAACCTACAAAACTGAAAGACAAGGAGAACAAAGACGAAAAACAGAACACACTGTGAGACAGGTATAAAAGACGTCATGAGAACACCAGAAGAAGAAGAAAGAAATACAAAAAACATGTAAAACAGTAATGACTGAGAATTTCCACAAATTAATGTCAGACACCAAACCACATATTCAGGAAGTTCAGGGAACATCAAGAAGGATAAATGTAAAACAAACAAAACAAGCAAAGAAGCCCTATACCTAGATATACAATTTTCAAACTACAGAAAGTAAAAGATAGAGAAAAAAAATTCTGAAAGAAGCCACAGGGGAAAACCTTACCTACAGAGAAACAAGATTAGAATTACATTCCACTTCTCCTGAGAAACCACGGAAGCTAGCAGAGAGTAGAGTGCTATGTTTAATGTCGCTGAGAGGGAAAAACCCACTAACCTAGAATTCTGTGCCCTGTGAAATTATCCTTGAAAAGTGAAGGAGAAAGAAATACTTTCTCAGACAAACAAAAACTGAGGGAATTTGTTGCCAGTAAGCCCGCCTTGCAAGAAATGTTAAAAGTTCTTTACAGAGAAGGAAATAATATGGGTCAGAAACTGGATCTGCATAAAAAGGAAGAGCACTGAAGAAGGAGTAAGTGAATGAAACTTTGTTTTCTTATTAATTTGTTAAAAAATAATGTAACAATGTATTCAATAATATACGCTTATGTGTATGTCTAATGTGCATATGTGTGCGTATGTATGCTTATATAACTGAGATGAATGACAGAAATGATACAAGTAACAGGAAGGAGGAATATTTTATTATCATAAGGTATACCTGCGTCATGCTATAGTGTAAATGTCCGTGCTAGTGCTAAGTCGCTCAGTTGTGTCCAACTCTTTGTGACTCTGTGGATGGTAGCTCGCCAGGCTCCTCTATCCATGCGGATTCTCCAGGCAAGAATACTGGAGTGGGTTGCCATGTCCTTCTCCAAGTGTGAATGTATAGTTGTAAACATATGTTGAAAACTCCAGGGCAGCTACTAAAGAAGCTTTTTAGAAAGCTGAATAAATATACTAAGAAAGGAGAGAGAGAGAATCATATAAAATTAAAGCAACAGAAGGCAGAAAAAGTGGAAGACATAAATAGAAATAAGGGCAACAAACAAAACAGTAACAAATATGGTAGATGTTAACCCAGCTGTACCAACAGTCATTTTGAACATCAATGGTTTAAATACACTAGTTAAAAGACGAAGGTCAGTGGATCTGAATACAAGATCCTATATGTTATCTACAAGAAACCCACTTTAAATATAAAGACACAAATAGATTAACAGTAAATAAATGGAAAAAATATACTATGTTAATACCAATTAAAAATAAAGCAGGAACAGCTATATTTCACACAGAACAGACGTCAGAGCAAGGAAATTTATCAGAGATAAAGAAGGGCATTTAATAATAATGATGATATAATAATAATGATTAATAATAATAATAATGATAAGGGGGTTAATTCTCCAAGAAGACATAATAATCCTTAACACACATATACCAAACAACAAGAGTATCAAACTATATGAGGTGACAACTGATAAAACTTTAAGGAGAAATAGATGAACCCACTATCATGTTTGGAAATTTCAACATCTTTCTATCAGAAGTAGACAGATCTAGAAGGCAAAAACTGAGTAAGGACATAGTTGAACTCAACCACATATCAACTGGATATAATCAACATCTATTAAATAACTTCATCCAATGACAGAAAATACATTCTTCTCAAGCTCACATGGAACATTCACCAATATAGGCCACATTCTGGCTCATAAAATACACCTTAATAAATTTAAAAGAATAGCATTCATAGAATATCTGCTCTTAGACCACAGTGGAATTAAATTAGAAATCAATAACAAATATTACTGGAAAATCCCCAAATACCTGGAGATTACACAATACACTTCTAAATAACACATGGATCAAAGAAGAAATCTCAAGAGAAATTTTAAAAATAGCTTGAACTAAATGAAACTACAACGTAAAATTTGTGTAATGCAGTAAAAGCAGTGCTTAGACAGAAATTTATAGCATTTCATTGATTTATCAGAAAAATTTAAAATCAATTTACTTTCCATCTCAGGAAACTAGGAGAGAAAGAGCACATTAAACCCACAGTAAGCAACAGAAAATAAATTAGTAGTAGAGGAGAAATCAATGAAATTGAAAATAGGAAATCAAGAGAGAAAATCAAGGAAACAAAAAGCTGGTTCTTTGAAAAATATCAAGAAAAATCAGTAAGACTCTAGAAAGAATAATTAAGCAAAAAGTAGAGAAAGGACATAAATTACTATCAGAAATAAATCAAAGAAGAAAAATCACTACAGAGTTCACAGACATTAAAAGGATACTAAAGGAATACTATGAAAAATTCTATACTGACAAATTTGATAACCAAGATGAAATGGACCAATTCATTGAAGACACAAACTGTCAAAACTCAATAAGAAAAAATAGACAATCTGAATATGCTTATATCTATTAAAGAAACTGAATCAATAACCTTCCCAGGCAGAAAGCAATAGGCCCAGATGGGTTCACTGGTAAATTTTATCAAACATTTAAGGAAGAACTTATACCAATTCTCTACAATTTTTTTCAGAGGTTAAAAGGTGAAGGAAGTTTTCCTAATTCATTCTATGAGGTCAGCATTACCCTAATACCAAAGCCAGACAAAGAGATTATAAGAGATATTACAGATAAATATATTTCATAAACACAGATTCATAAATCCTCAGCTAAATATCAGCAAATAAAAGAATTATACACCACATCTAAGAGGAATTTATGCCAGGCATACAAGGCTAGTTCAACATTCAGAAATCAGTGTATCCATCACATCAACAGGCTAAATAAAAAATCACATGATCATATCAATACATTCAGAAAAAGCTTTTGACAAAATTTAATATCCATTCATGATAAAAAAAAAAAGTCTTAGTAAACTAGGGGAAAATGGGAACTTCTCAACTTAATAAAGAAAATCTACAAAAAAACTATAGGTAACATCATATTTAATGACAGAAGCTCAAAGCTTTCCCACCAAGATCAGGTATAAGGCAAGGATTCTCCTCTCACCACTCCTTTCAACATAATACTGAAAGTACTAGCTAATACATTAAGACAAGAAAAGGAAATAAAAGGTATGGAGATTGAGGAGGAAAAAATGAAACTCTCTTCGTTCACATATGAGTCAATTTCCTATGGAGGCAATCTAAAAGAATTGACCAAAAAGAAAATAAAGTCCTGGAACTAATACGTGATAAGAAGATTGCAAGATACAAGGTTAATGTACAAAACTTGATTGCTGTCCTATATACTAGCAAAGAACAAGTAGAAATTGAAATTAGATTTGGTGCAATCCCAATCACAACCACAACAAGCTATTTTGTGGATAGCTTTAGAATCAACAAAGTGATTCTAAAGTTTACATAGGGATGGATAAATAGAGCACAGAGGACTTTTAGGACAGTGAAAAAACTGTGTAATAGTATAATGATAGGTACATGCCTTTATATATTTGTCCAAACCCATAGAATGTACTGGCTTTCCTGGTGGCTCAGTGATTAAAGAATCCACCTGGCAATGCAGGAGACGCGGGTTCCACGCCTGGGTTGGGAAGATCCCCCAGAGAAGGAAATGGCAACCCACTCCAGTATTCAGCTGGAGGATTCCACGGACAGAGGAGCCTGGTGGGGTCGCGTGGGGTCACAAAAGAGTCAGACACAACTTAGTGACTAAACAATAACAGGATGTACAACACCAACAGTGAACTGTAATGCAAACCGTGGACTTTAGGAGATTATGAGGTTATTAATCCATTGTAGGTGTACCAGTTGCAACAATGGTTACTGCTCTGGTGGGGGAATGCCAATAATGGGAAAGCTATGCCTGTGTTGGGGCAGGGAGTGTACTGGAACTCTGTATCTGTCTCTCAGTTTTGTTGTGAAGATAAAATTGCTCTAAAAAAATTAAAATCTTGAAAAAAGAGGAACACTTACAAAAGGTTAATTTTTCTTTCTCATGGGGGGGAGGGGACATAAAGAAGTATTTTGTAGCTAAATTAAAATTTAAGAAAATTAATACTGAAACACAGGCCCTATTTTAGATTTACAAGCCAAAGACATGTAAAATTGAATTACTCTGATAACATTTTAAAGCTGTAAATTCAAATAATTTCAATGTCTTCTTGGCTGTTGCCAATATGATTTTCTTTTAAAAATAATGTTAAAGTGGTTAAAAAAAAATAAAAACATTTTTACCCACTCACCCTGGGAGCTCCAGAATGTTTACTATATGAGTTAACTTTTAGTCACAGCTTTGTCTTACTTCTTATTTTTCTGTTGATCAAATTCTAAAGGGAAATAAGTGATGTATGTACAATTTGCTGGTATAGCCTAATTGGGAATGTAAGAAATTTTATTCTGACACTGGGTTTGATCCTGGTTTTTCTTCTTCATTTGCATGCAGGACTGTTACCGCATATAACCAGTTCCTTTAAAAATTCATTTATTGTCAAGCATGGAGTGGTAAGCCCAACATTTCTCAGTGATTGTTTACATGGAGAGCTTAAACGGTCGCACACTGCTTTGTTGTTATTAACTAGGAAACAAACAAACTGGAGCGGAATGAAGTTGTTAATATATTCATTCACAGAACATTAATTTTTGACTGCTTATTATACATTTAGCTTTCTTCTAGGTGATGGAGATATAAGATTACCAGCATTAGTTGTGAGATGATGATTCTCTGCTTCTTTCACAGTCATGAATTTTTCCTCTTTCCCGTGTGTGACAATAACTATACACACTACATGGACAGTTAAAAACAAAAGCAGCTCTCCTCTGATTGAAAACTTTCAAACAATCCAGAAAAACAGAGGCACAGTAAAAGTTACCTGAACCCTTCCCCTCCTCCCAGGGATAAACCACCATTAATGTTTTAGTGATCTTCCTTAGAAATAGCCCTCTGTACTTAGGTGTACATAAAGACACTCACAGGGGCCTGCCTGGTGGCTCAGCGATAAAGAAAACAGCAGTCAGGGCAGGAGACCAGGGTTCGATCCTTGATTCCGGAAGACCCCACATGCCGCAGAGCAACGGAGGCCCTGTGCCACACCTACTGAGCCTGCGCTCCAGAACCCGGGAGCTGCAACCACTGAAGCTCCCAGGCCTAGAGCTGGTGCTCCTCAACGAGAGAGGTCAGGGCAGCGAGAAGCCTTGGCGCCCCGACTGGAGAGGAGCCCCTGCTCACCGCAGCTAGAGAAAAGCCCACGCAGCAACGCAGGCCAGCACAGCCAAAACAAGTGAAAAGTTTTTTAAAGATGCACACAGTCATACACACAGAATACACAGATGGGGTCCACTGTCCTCTGTAATCTGCTTTCATCATTTAAGGCTTTCATGGTCCTCTTTCAGGGTTAACATAATCATTATTTTAATAGATACATAATATTCTATTGACTGGATGTATCATCTTAAAAATATGCCATAATGCTGGGCATTTAGGCTTTTCAAATTTGTAACTTACAAATTACATGGGAATCAGTAAATGTGAATGTAAGTTTTTTATAATTGTTCCATCATCATCTCAGAGTACTTTCCCATAGGCAGAATTCTTGGGTCAGAAGGGATACTTATTTTAAATTCTGATATATGGCCAAATTGCCTTTCAGAACATTGGTTTTATGAAAAAGCAGCCCACAAGAGTGCCTGTTTTCCTATATTTTCTCTAATGCTGGATTTAAAAATAATTTTATTATTTCTAGTTTGATAAAAATAGTTCAATTTTCTTTTGATTTTCATTTCTTTAACACTGAGGTTTAGCATCTTCTGTTTACTAGTTATTCATACTCTTTTCATGAATTATAGTTAGTTCTCATTATTCAAGGTAGTTATCTTTTTTAAAGTCTCTACTAACATGACTCAGGGAACACAGAACTATTGCTCCTAAGAGAAATATAGGGTCTGTTTCCTGTGAGCCTCTGGTCATACGATTTTCACCAACTGATCAGTACGTAAGTTTTTTTTCCATGTGTTTCTGCTTAACGGCACCTTATTTAACATATATTGTTGGTTCATTAACATTGATCCTCCAGCACTATAACTTGTGCCTAAACAACCGCATTTTCTCTGGAAGGCACTTCAGCCTTCTCACACTTAGGAACATTAAGCAGCTCATCAGCACTGCACCCAGGGGCTGTTTAGAACAGTGAGATCATTAACAAAAGACAGGAAAATACAGAAGGTGTGGCACTAGATAGGCTGCAAAAATGGCACTTGTTTACAGGACCAGAACCGAAACAAGAAGGCAGAGTGTGCTCTTGTTGGGCCTCCACCAAGAACATGCATGGCAAGTGACTCAAACTTTGCCGCTTCGGGCACGTCCTTGAATGATCTCAGAAGCACTATGAGTATTGATTTTGAATGGAATCCATGAACAATGAGGATCGATCTTATTCACTTCCTTTGACCACCTTTCTATTGGGGTGTTTAGCTTTTTCTTAACTACTTTGCATAAGCTATTTGCATATAAGGATAGTTGTTATATTTGCATATAAGGATAGCTATATTTGCATATAAGGATAGCTGTCCAATTTTATAAGTATTTTCTCCAATTTTGTCTTTTCATTTTAGTATTAGTATTTTCCTATGGTGGCTTTTGACAGCAGTATCAAAGTACCTTTTGAATGGGGAGGGCAACAGTGGAAAAAGAATGTTATTAAATTTCTGTTGTTGTGAAATTGGTTGATATTTATTTTCATCTCTTCTTCACAGGCACACCAAATTCTGTCTGGGGATTCTCCTCCAACACCTCTACCTCCAGGTTATGAAAGACCATGTAAGTCTGATCCAAAACTACCACTTTACATCCACATTTTGCTTTTAGTTATGACCTTTATCAGATATTTTCATACATTCCAGAGTCTGAAGCCATTTAAGGCCTTTTGCATTTCTGCCTCCTTCCTCCCATCACACACTTTATCACTTCACTGTACATACCTCTCCTTGGAGAAGGGAATGGCAACCCACTCCAGTCAGTGTTGTTGCCTGGAGAACCCCATGGACAGAGGAGCCTGGCAGGCTACAGTCCACGGGGTCGCGAAGAGTCGGACACAACTGAGAGACTAACACATACACACATACCTCTCCTAATGTAAATGGAAGGATGGTAGGATGCAGCCATAAAAAGGGAATTCCCACAGAGGCACTTGACGGCGGCAGCTCTGAAAAAGACTGTACCTGTGAGAAGGTTGTGATGGTGGCAGAAGCTGGGGATGGGGGCAGGTGGGTAGTGTGTGTGTGAAGTAGGTAGCATGTATGGAACTATTGATTAAAACATGGTTTAGGAATGTCAGTACAGTTCATCTATTCATACTGTAATAGACTTTACCATGAGTACTTAACCCACTAGCAGTCTGTCTGTTTACACTAGATGTCAGACTTAAAAAGCCAGCACCGAAGAACCTGATGAAGTACAGTCTTCTAAGGAGAGAGCTCCTGAAACATGTAAGAATCTTTTTGCTTGTCACCCAACAGTGGCTCCTGGGGAGTGTCAACAATTCTGTACAGTGTATCCTTGAGGGTGGAGGTGTGTTTAGAGTCGGTGTGAAGGTAATCCAACATTTACAATCACGTGATACATAGAAACAACTCTGGAAATAGACTGTTTTGATAAGCAATCTTCCCAAAAGTATCATGAACATTTCTTGTGTAGGTCTCTCCAGTTATTTTGGAAACAAGCCTCAAAGAGGCTTAGAGGGACTGGAACTTCTCTTGTACCGTCTAAATGCTCATCAGTGATGGCAGGGATCTGCGGGATTCCACCTCATGAGAAAAAGGCAATAAGTTCTCAGACGGTCATTCCCTTTCGGGGACCCACCCTGGGTGCCCAGTATCCTGGATTCACCCTCCTCACGTGTCCATTCTGCCACCCGCTACCTACTGGCCCTGTTCCCCTGACATGGCCCTCTAGAGCCCAGGCATTGTCTTGCCTGCTCAGACTTTCTCCAAACCAGTAATTTTAAGCAGGAGGTGACAATGGGATCCTTCCTCTATCTTAAGAGTTCTGGCAGACACTTCTAGAGAAAGAATAAAAACTGGTTTCTACAAGCACCCTACTGACTTTACTTCATTTAATATAAAGGTTACAGGGATTTCCCTGGTGATCCAGTGTTCCCAATGTACAAGGCATAGGTTCCATACCTGGTTGGGGAACTAAGATCCAACACGCCTCACAGTGCGGCCTAAAAAAAAAAAAAAAATTAAAAAAAAAGTTACAATGACTTTTGCTATCTTATTACCTTTGCTTATTAAGATTTCTCTTTAAATTGACTTTAAAAAGTGTGGCCTCACCCTAAGTAATTATATTTACAGCACCATGGGTTTGGTATGCTAGTTATGTGCATTAGAAAAAAAAAATACTCTGACCATTAAAATAAAAAATGTTATTCAAGTACCACCTAACATTATCACAAGAACTACCAGTACAGACAGTATAGATAGATATCACTTAAGAAAATGCTAGTCTATGGGCACCAACTAGCTTATCTGATACATTTAGCTAAGGGGACAGGGTTGAACAGCCCACTTCAGTTCCCAGGTAACTAGAATGGTGGTATTCCAGAAATGGCGTATTTGTCTTCATTTTTTTTTTTTTTTTTGGCTTAGGACTTGGTAACTTTCCTAGCTCAGGAGGGCAGGGCTGTGGTAAGCTGTGGAAGGAATTACTCCGGGGCATTTGAAGCTGGGCAGTCCACTGAATGTTGTATTATGCAGATAGCCAGGGACCTCCCTTCACTGTAGGGTTGGTGCAGGCTTCTAGGAAGGGTAGCTGATTTCCTGAAAGTGTATTTACTGCTAGCTGGCCTCCTGGGAGTTGCCTGGGCGAATCATTAACTATTGTTAAATAAATAAGTCCCTCTCGCTGCACAGAGCTGTACCCGTGCCAAGCCATTCCACGGCCAGTGTCCGCAGCTGTTCTGGGGAACAGTTGTCTGTCTCTCCGAGGGGCTTCCCCGCCCTCCCTCCCCTAAAGTGAATGTTCTATACTCACAGTTGCCTCTTTTAAGTCAACAATTCCGGACAAATTAATGACATTACATCCTGCTCTTGTTTTTATGGTACAAGAAGCTGAAAGTACAACACACACAGACACACCCCACACACTTCACACGGGCTCCTTGTTTGGGAAACCTTGGGCCTAAAATTCTGAATAAAAGAAATCACCATTTTTAATTTATATGATAAAGCAAAATCAATTTTTATATTATATTCTACACCAGTAGCAAGTAGGGACTGAATGAAGTTTTCAGCAACAAGTAAGGACTGAATGAAAATTTTAACCATCATTAACGATATTCTCATTTTAAGAAGTATTTGCTTGGTGTCTAATGTCTTTGGTAACCATCTTCTAAATATTTATATTTCTGGGTTCTATCTTCAAGAAGTTCATGATGTAACACTGGAAAGTAAAGAAATCCACACCCAGGGCTATCTGGACTAAAAGGATGGTAGGGAAGAAAGGGTAAAGAATCTTACCGCTAAAGGATGATTAAAGGGCAGTAGCCGTGAACGGGTGCGGTTATTGATTCCAGGAAATCAGTGGTTCGGTTATTGATTCTAAGAGTTCTTGCCCCCCTTTCCTCTCCTGCTTATCGATCTGGCCTTCCTGACAGAGACACGATATATGAAAGACAAATTAAAGGAGATGGAGGAAAATGCAGGAACAACCTCAATTTCTGCTCGTTATCGATGTCTTGACAATTTAAATTCCAACTGTGCAAAAACTAACCTTAGTGGATGGGCGAGTGCTGACAACCAGGCCATTTTTTCCCCCCTCAGTTTCGTGAACCAAGTGATTCTATAAGCAAGACTAGTTCATCTGGAGGCTCAGAAGTTGATCAAGTCGTTTATATTCGGAAAGGACCACTGTCGTCATTCGTTTAGCTGAGTTGGAAAGCGAAGCCACAAAGTTGGAGGCTCCAGGCCTGCTTATTAACTAACGACTTGGAGGTATGAGTGGGCCCGGGAAGACACGGACCTAGGCAGGTTGGTTTTCTTGGGCACTTACCGGGCTTCAAAAGCCTTCATCCCTCAATTTGTTTTTTCTCCCAAATTGGAGGAGGGGACCAAAGTGATCGTTATACTGATCATTAAACTCTCCTGTAAAGACCTGGAAGCAGGCTTCTCTGCAAGAACCACAGAAATGGTGTTGTGGCCCCGACAGCAGTCGGCTCTAGTGTCCAAGGAGCCAGTGCTGTCCATCTGGGCGCCCCAGGCGGGGAAGGGCGCAAGGGCGTGAGAAAGGCTCTTTTGTATTCAGAGCAATCGTCGCCCGAGCCGCAGCCTCGCACAACCAGCCTCGCTTCCCCGCGAGGCGCCGCGGGGAAGCAAGTTGGCGGGAGGGGGCGGCTGGCGGTGCGGCGGGGGCGGAAGTGGGGGCGGTGCTATTCGCGGCCTTTCTTGCCCCGGGTCCCTCCAGAGCGGCCTCGCGTCCCACAAGCCCCGCCCACCTCCCGCCCCGCCCACACCCCAGCCCCAGCCCCGCCCCACGGCGGTCTTCCTCTCCGAGTTCCTCGGGTCTCCGAATTCCGCCGCTCTCTCGCCTCTCCTCCTCTGCAGATCCGCCTCCTGCCTCCGCGACCCCCCTCCTCCTCCGCACCGCGGGCCTCCGCCTTCTGCGGCTCCTCCTCCTCCAGTTCTACGACCCTCCCCCACTGCATTCCCAACGCCCCCTCTGGCCCCACCCCGGCTCGACGTGCCAGTCCCTCACCCCGCCCCGCACTGCCCACCACCCCGCCGCCCCGGCCTGTGCGTGTGCGCAGCGCCCAGGAGGGAGGTCACCCCGCGGAGACCCTGTGCGGGGGAGGGCAGCGCCGCTGCGCTGGGAGCCGAGGGGCTGGGGGACTGCTGTCCCACCGAGGGGCAGGCCGAATCGCGTGTGGTTACGGAAGTAGCTGTCCCCTACCCCTCTCCCTCCGCACCCCCACCCTGCTCTCTGCCTGCTGCCGGGTTTACTCCCGTTCAGCGAACAGACCTTCTCCACATGGTTTCTGTTAAAGAGAAAAGGTAATTAAAAGTCGCACCACCACCTCTACCTCGTCCCTCCCCCAACCCTTCCCAAACCTCCTAGCGGTTATTTTTGTTCTTTATCCCAGGTTAGGCTAAGTACCATCCCCGAAAGCCTTCTGGTCTGATTCCCAGGATCCCTTCGTATGGTTTCCATTAAGGGCGCCAAAGTGCTTTAAAACTGCTGCCTTGGAGCCACTCGGAAACCTCCAGGATTTTTGCTCTGGCCAGCTTCATGAAGAAGCTCTTGAACAGAGGGGGGGTAAAGGCTCTGTTGAATGTCGACTTAAAGAATGCTGCTTCAGTTGTGTCTGACTGTGCGACCCGTAGGCGGCAGCCCACCAGGCTCCTCTGTCCACGGGATTCTCTAGGCAAGAATACTGGAGTGGGTTGCCATTTCCTTCTCCGGACTTAAAGCATATACACAATCTAAAACTTGAGTGTTATATTTCATTTGATGGGCAATTAAAGACTTCAAGCTCAGGAGACAGCATGTCAAGTGACCCTGGGAGAATTGCTCGGAAGAGGCAAGGGGAGGAACCAGGTTATACGGGAGTTTTATAGCAAAGGGCAGTAGTCTATCAAATGATTATTGTTAACTAAAGAAAACCAGATATCCCAAGTGAAGGAATCTAGCGCTTTTCTGAAGATACATAGATAGTCAAGATACAAGATAGTCGGTTGTTATTGTTCAGTTGCAAAGTTGTGTTCAACTCTGAGAACAGGTGGACTGCATCACGCCAGGCTAACCTGTCTTTCACTATCTCCCAGAGTTTGCTCACATTCGTGTCCATTGAGTTGATGATGCCATCCAACCATCTCATCCTCTGACACTCCTTCTCTTGCCCTCAGTCTTTCTCAGCATCAGGGTCCTTTCCAGTGAGTTGACTCTTCATATCAGGTGGCCAAAGAATTGGAGCTTCAGCTTTAGAGTCAGTCCTTCCAATGAATATTCAGTGTTGATTTCCTTTAGGATTCATTAGTTTGATTTCCTTGCTGTCGAAGGGACTCTCGGTTCTTTTCCAGTATGCGTGAGTGCTAGGTCGCTTTAGTCATGTCTGACTCTCTGAGACCCTTTGGACTGTAGCCCACCAGGCTCCTCTGTCCATGGGGATTCTCAGGGCAAGAATATTGGAGTGAGTTGTCATGCCCTCCTTCAGGGGATCTTCCCAACCCAGGGATCCAACCCGCATCTCTTATGTCTCCTGCATTGACAGGCAGTTTTTTTACCACTAGTATCCAGCACCACAATTCAAAAGCATCAGTTCTTCAGGGCTTAACCTTCTTTATGCTACATCTCTCACATCTGTACAGGACTACTAGAAAAACCATAGCTTTGACTATATGGACCTTTGTTGGTAAAGTGATGTCTCTACCTTTTAATATGCTGTCTAGGTTTGTCATAGCTTTTCATCCAAGGAGCAAGTGTCTTTTCATTTCCTGGTTGCAGTTACCGTCGGAAGTAATTCGGAGTACAAGACAATAAAATCCGCTACTGTTTCCACTTTTTGTCCTCTGTTTGCCATGAAGTGATGGGACTGGATGCCATGATCTTAGTTTTGAGTCACTGAAATCATTCCTTTCATATGCATCTCAGCGACGTGGGGCCAGTATCTCGTGGTTTTCTTTTTTTACATCCTGAGCATCCTTGGGAGTGGCTGCAGCCTAATGGCTGCCAGGTTGCACGCAGTATGCTCCTTCCGGAGTGCCCTCAGGGCTTACGTTGGAGGGCTGCGATCCCTGATGACTGTTACTTCCTTGTTTACTGATATGGCAGGAAATACTCCATTTCTCATGAAGGTCTAATTGCCTAATGCTCCTGGTCTTACGCTTTAATTAATGTTTTACTACTCCAAGAAAATACAATTCTGTCAATAGGTATTATTCGTTCTTTCAGTATTCGTGGGGGTTTTTTTTTGCCGTATGCAGGCATAGCTTATTAGAATAACACTCTTTAAATTAAAAAACCCGATGTGAACAGTTTTAGAGATGATTTTGCAGACTATCCTGGCCACAGAAATTCACTTTAACCAGCAACATTTATATGGCTGGGTCTGCACCACCTCCTTTGCTGGCCCCCATTCCTCTACCAGCCCCTGACAAAGTCAAAAAAATAAATGTTCGCTTCTGGAAAAATAGTCCCTCAATTGGGGTTGGGGTTTGTGGTCTAAGAAAAAAGGGAACAGATAGGTTTGTAGAATCACAGTGTTGTAACTGAAAAGTTCCTTAGAATTCATCACGAATAAGTCTGTCAGTTTACTGAGGAGACTCCCAAAGTGTAGGGTTTAGGGACAATCCACATGGCTCATCAGTAAAGGACTAATTCAGAACTGGGGCCTAATGTGGGGAAAGACTTGGACATCAAGTGCTTTATCATGGACAGAAAAAGGACGGATCAAACTCAGTTTAATCGTAACACATTCTCCATGTTTCTCTCTCCTGCCTTTTGCTGTCCTGCTCTGGGTCTTGCATATTTAGGGAGTTCCAGCTCTTTCTTCCATCTCATAACCTAGGCTTCACTCCCTTCTTTCTCTTTTTCCTTCCTTCCTAACCCCCCAGCCTACCCGAGCCCCATCCGTGAGATTTTTATTTGGATTTTTAAAATGAAACCAGGTGCTACATAAAACAAAAGCAAAGTAATAACAAGGAAAGACTATCCAACGCCTAAGGAATGTGCTGAGTTTTATGACTCAGGCTGTCCTGGCAAAGAGCTCCGACTTACACAGAGAGGTGGGTGGCACGGAGCAAGGACCATACATGGCAGCCTCAGCCTCCCCAGATAGGCACGGTCAAGGCTGCCTGTGACTCACCGCCCCAAACCAGAGACTCTTGTTCTTTCTGAAACAAGACTTCCCAAGACTAGAGCCAAAGGATCATCACATTTTCCCGAAGAGGCCAGTTCAGGCTGACATAGCAGGGGCCACCCTGAGGTTTGGAGGGGAAGGGAGCCTGGGCAGGAGGCCACCCCTGGGAAAGGAACCAGCTCGATGGACTTGGGCTAGGGCTTTGGTGCCTCGAAGTGATGAGTAAACTGCAAGTGACAGGAAACTCAGCAAGAACTGTTCTGGAGACAATGGCTTGGGAACTCCAGGTGGCAGGAGAGTCTTGGAGGAGGGGAGGGTGGCGATGGTACTGGGAGCCTTCGGTGGCGGGGGAGCGGGGGGAGGTCCCCTTGACAAGTGGTGTGAGGTGCGGAATGCAGGAAAAGTGGATCAGAGACTGGCAGGGTTTCTGGGGGTGCCCTGGCTCATGTGCTCAGGAAGAGCAGATAAGAGCAGCAGTGGTGGACTTTACATAAACACCCCAGACACTCAGGCACACATCTTGGAATCCTGAGAATTCTTCTCCAATGAGCACAGTAATGGGCTGAGGTGTACATTTTTTCTGTTACTAAGGGGCAGGCGGAGAGAGCTGAGAGAGCTAGGGTGCCCGACTCTCCTGGCAGAGTGGGGGCAGGGGGTCTGAACTTGGGTAACAAGGGTCTGTCAGAGCTCCCTTCATTACACAGGCCCTGGGTCCAAAGGAGACCCATAGAGCTTCCTCTGGTGTTGGCCACCCCATTGAAGGCTGTCACTTTCTGCAGGAGAATGAACCTTGACTGGCATAAATGAGATCCCACGCAGAAGCCTCATGGAGGGCAGCCTGATTTTTCCCTTTTTTTCTTTTTTTTTCTTCTCCTTGCCAGTGGAATACCATGTCAAAAAGCTACAATGACTATTCCGTAATGGCAGGAAAAGCTCTGCTTAACTTTTTCATTAAAGTCTACTTACCTGGAAAAATAAAGTCTTTTAAGGTCCATGACTACATAAATATTTATAGTGTGAACAGGCGTCACTCTTGGTTCCGAGGGAGAATGGGCTCATTCAGTTTTATTTATGATGTGACACTCTGGTGAATGACATCCGTCATCTGGGTCGGCCCTACACTCCCTTCCACCGAAGCATGTTTATGGAGTGATTATGCCTGCAAATATTTGCTATATTTAGTCCCTCTCCTCCCCTAACCCCCCTTAGCCTTTTTTTAACACCCCAAATGAGCAAAAAGCCAAGCTTATGGTCTTGGGAAGATTTGAACCCTAATGACAAGGCGCAGGGGCTGGAACAAGCGGTGCAGAAGCATTTGACGAGTTGGGAGGCAATTAGGGTGGGAAGGATGAGTTATTACAGCATCACCCCCACTCTAGGGTGCTTTGTGGGGCCTGCAGCCAGCAGGTGAGGGCCCTCGGTGGGGCGTGATGGGTTTTGACAGGTGATGGCCATAGCCCCGAGTGATGAATGCAGATAGATCCCGGTGGAACTTTCCTTCCCAGGCAACTTTCTCGGGACAAGACCCCACAAGCCCTCAGATCTGTCACTGTGCACCCTGAGGGCTCTGGGGGCAGGGGTGGTGGGAACTCTGTGACCTCGGCTGGGTCAAGTTTGCTGGGATAACCCGAGTGGGCCACACCTGGTCTCTGGTTGGGGGCGTCGGAGCCGCCCTCCATCCGCTGTGGAGAAGGGAGGGCCCCCTCTGGCCTCTAGCTGAACAGCTGCACACGCCCGCTCTTGGCATTTCAGGCTGGACCCAGGCTTACTTCAGGGCCCAGTGCCTGCCTCCGGTCAGCTTGGCTACCTATTGTTTATCCTGGGAAGGGCTGGGTCTTGGCAGCAGGGCCTGAAGTGGTGCCTGCCTTTTATTTTTAGAGATGGGAAAATGCTTGCTTTTTGGCAGCCTCTCTTTCTCTGGCACACATCGGGATGGCGTCAAAAAGTTCAAGCAAGAGATTCCAAGCCCTAGATTCATGGTGTGTGTCATCATAGGCGGTAGGACCACGGGCCTTTCAGCAGAAGCCTCTGCAGAGCCCGAGATCTCTCATCAGCAAGCCCCTTGAACGAAGTGGGTCCCACTGGCTTCATCCTGGCAGTGGGAGGCTTTTAGTCCTCCACCCTCTTAGCCTGGTCTTCTAACAAGTCCCTTTTCAGAGCCTCAGCTGGCCTGAAGTGTTAGAGTTCTCACCTCTCTTCAGCTCCTCCCCTACCAATTCATAGTCTAGTCCAACTTGGTAGACAGGGTAAGAAAAAACCACCAAAAAAAAAAAAAAAAAAGAAAAAGAAAAAACCACCAGTCTGCTAAACCTGACAGTCACCACCCCTTCTCAGAGCCATGTCACTGTCATCACGGTGACTGGTGCGAGGTAAGCAGCTTCCACAGCAAGAAGAGCATTACCATCCCCAGGAAGGGCATTTTCAGACTTTGTTAGAATTATTGTTTGCTCCAGCATGGTCTTAGAACATATTTTTGTAGGTCCTGTGATTACAGCTACTGACAGTTTATCTGAAAGCATTTTGTAAATTGTAATGACATGTTGTACAAAGGTAAAAAGAAATGGAGATAAAAGTAAAGAATTAACTTGCATTTCCAATTTTTTTCGCCAACCTTTTAATGAATTACTTTTTAATTAAAAAATTAAAAAAAGAATATATTCTCCTTTGCCCCCTTGATTACCTTTTGGGTTCATTTTTCTTCTTGCTGGAGTACATCCTCTGGTAGGTTTTCCTCTCTCCACCAGAAAGTACCTGTGGATAATACATTTTCCTGAGGGCTTTTGTGTCTGAGACTTCATTTTCATCTCTCTCTAGTATTAAAAATTTGGCTTATTATGAAACTCTAAGTTCGTATTTATTTTTCTTGAGCATATCAAAGCTATTTGCCCTATTTTTTTTTTTTTTTGAAACTTCTATGATTGATCTGACTCATTCTTTTGTAGACTCTTTTAGGACTGTCTTTGTCATCTTGATTCTTCGGGAGTTTTATTATGATAGCTCTGTGTGTTAATTTAGTTTGTCAGCTTATCCTCAATAGACTCTTTCAATCTGAGGGCTCAAGCCTTTAGTTCTAGGATGTGGGGTGGTGAGGAATAAACCAGAAAGGTTATATTGACCTATATAATAAAGTTCTGGGGAGAGAAAAGGGGCCGTGTGGCCTGAACATTGGGGGAACTCTAAGGGGTTCTAGAGAGAGGGAGAAGAGTAAAGTTTGGAAGAATTCATTGCCAGCCAGGTGAGGACAATGTCCTCAGTGGGTCTTTAAGATCTTTAGATATACATCAAGAATGTACTCCCTTCTCTGGTATTTTATGAAGAAGCTGAAGCTTGAATTGCTGTTGATTATATTTTTTCCGTGAAACTATTTTTTTCTGTGATTTGATGCTGAAACTGAACCACAAGGCTCTCTTGAGTTAGTCTGAGTTATAGAAACAATTCTTTTTTATAAAATTTTAAGCAAATATCTGTTTCATTCTGTGTCTCTTTCCTCTCTGACCTTCTCCCTCTTCTTTTATATAATGAGGAAATGAAATTAGATGCTTCAGAGTCTTACGTTTCTCTGTAACTGTCTTTCTCTCTTTTGCTCATCCTTCGTCTACCTACCTAAATATTCTTTTTTTATGACTAACAGCTTATAAGAAGCGTAGGCGAATAGTTTGTTCACTCATTTCTGTAATCTAATTTGTCACCAAGTGAGCTGTTCTGAGTAGATCATAAATTTGGATAAAGAGGACAGCACAGTGACCGAGCTTATAGCAGGTCAGGACCCTTGGCTTAAGATCTGGTGTATGAAGCTCTGCCAACCTCCACCCCACCCACACCATAGAAGCTTATTATTCTAGCCTGAGGAATTCATTCCATAAATTCTCTTGGGCCACCCATTGGAGTTGATATGTGGCATACAGGAGGGAGACTTGGGAAAGGCTCAACCCAAAAGAGCATCCTTGAGCAAACAAAAGTGAAAGATGCAAACAAGATTTATTCTTCCATAAACATAGTCGTTGGGTCGGTTTTTATTTATCATGTGTGTGTCATACCTTTTGGACAGCACAAAAGATGGTTACTAAACATTTTAAACTATGAAGAATATAGATGTTAGCATTAAAGGTCCAAGTTCTCCTAGGAGGTTTGGATTGTGTGTGGGCTGTTTCTTCCACCTCTGATATACACACTAACGTGGTTTCTGTGAATTGACAATAAGCATATGCAGCCTGTAAACTGAATTACTCACTCTCCTGACTGAACAGTGATTAGGGCTTGAGTGGACTTTGCTGGTAGCTCAGCTGCTGAAGAGTCCACCAGGAATGCAGGAGACCCTGGTTCAATTCCTGGGTCAGGAAGATCCCCAGAAGGGATAGGCTACTCCACCCCAGCATTCATGGGCTTCCCTGGTGGGTCAGCGGTAAAGCATCCACCCACAATGCGGGAGACCTGGGTTTGATTTCTGGGTTGGGAAGATCCCTTGGAGGAGGGCATGGCAAGCCACTCCAGTATTCAGGCCTGGAGAATCCCCATAGACAGAGGAGCCTGGCAGGCAACTGTCCATGGGCTTGCACAGAGTCGGACATGATTGAGCAACTTAGCACACAGCACACAGGGCTTGAGTAGCCCCGTTAACCATGCACCCCAGTGCCCAGACAGATTCGGACCTCCTTGTTGACAGACGCTAGTGGCACTCTCACTGGCATTTGAGACTGGCCTAGGTAAGGGGAAATGCAGTATATCCTATGAATACCATTTTGATGTGTCATCCTTTTCAGGTCACTCCATACATGGTGACTGAACTTTGGAGGTAGATCCCTGGTGGTCTTGGGTTAGCACCAAGATGGGAATGATTCTCAAGTGGTAGAAGCCTATCAGGGTCTGCTCTGCTAACCCCTGCTCTTCAAGACTGAGGAATTCTTCTTCGGAGATTCTCTAGGTCCACCCAGGGATTTGATGTGTGACGTGGGGAGAGAGATTTGGGAAAGGTGGCAACATAGCACTGATTACCAACAGTAGGACCTCAGAGCAAGTGAAGACACAGGATGTGAGCAAAATTAAGATCAGGGTCTTCTTTTTTTTTAACTTTCATAATACAGATTTTATTTTTATTTTTTCCATTTATTTTTATTAGCTGGAGGCTAATTACTTTACAGTATTGTAGTGGTTTTTGCCATACATTGACATGAATCAGCCATGGATTTACATGTGTTCCCCATCCCAATCCCCCTTCCCACCTCCCTCCCCACCCCATCCCTCTGGGTCTTCCCAGTGCACCAGGCCCGAGCACTTGTCTCATGCACCCAACCTGGGCTGGTGATCTGTTTCACCCTTGATAGTATACTTGTTTCAATGCTATTCTCTTAGAACATCCCATCCTCACCTTCTCCCACAGAGTCCAAAAGTCTGTTCTGTACATCTGTGTCTCTTTTTCTGTTTTACATATGGGGTTATCGTTACCATCTTTTAAAATTCCATATATATGCGTTAGTATACTGTATTGGTCTTTATCTTTCTGGCTTACTTCACTCTGTATAATGGGCTCCAGTTTCATCCATCTCATTAGAACTGATTCAAATGGATTCTTTTTAATGGCTGAGTAATATTCCATAGTGTATATGTACCACAGCTCCCTTATCCATTCGTCTGCTGATGGGCATCTAGGTTGCTTCCATGTCCTGGCTATTATAAACAGTGCTGCGATGAACATTGGGGTGCACGTGTCTCTTTCAGATCTGGTTTCCTCAGTGTGTATGCCCAGGAGTGGGATTGCTGGGTCATATGGCAGTTCCATTTCCAGTTTTTTAAAGAATCGCCACACTGTTCTCCATAGTGACTGTACTAGTTTGCATTCCCACCAACAGTGTAAGAGGGTTCCCTTTTCTCCACACCCTCTCCAGCATTTATTGCTTGTAGACTTTTGGAGAGCAGCCATCCTGACTGGCATGTAATGGTACCTCATTGAGGTTTTGATTTGCATTTCTCTGATAATGAGTGATGTTGAGTCTTCTATTTTTAATGAGCGATCTGTGATGATCTTTTATTTATTGTTGCCATGCGGCCCTATGGGACCTTAGGTCCCTGATCAGGGATCGAACTGGCATTCTTTGCATTGGAAGCTCAGAGTCTTAGCCACTGGACCACTAGGGAAGTCCCTCCGAGTCTTCTGAGAATGTAGGGCAAACAGTGAAAACCATTCATGTGGATCATCAAGAGAATCAGGTGTTTCTTCAAGCTGCCATCAGCATTTCTTCCTTTCTGGAGTGCAAGATTTCCTCCACTTTCTGTGTAACCACTGTTCTATCTGTCTCCAGGGAGGGGCATGTTTTCCAAATTATAGATCTCTCCTGCCTTCCTACAAAAAAAAAAAAGAAAAAAATGACAGTGTGAGGTTTTTAAAACTGTGCTTTACTGAAAAAGAACCATGCATTTGCTTTAAATTTTCAGGATACTATATTTTCAATTTTTGGTTACTCTATAATTGTGTCTTCTCTCTGAATTTCTGACACCTTCTTTCATCTTCTCACCAATATTTATGTTGAACAATGAATGCTGTATACATTCGTGGGTAAAGACCCTTCTGGAATTTGGTTCCCATGAAGAGAATCCAATTTTATTTATCATTAATTTTTAATAACTTAAAAAGTATTTATTTGGCTGCACCAGGTCTTACTTGCAGCATGCAGAATCTTTAGCGGCGAACTCTTAGTTGCAGAGTGTGGGATCTAGTTCCCTGACCAGGGATTGAACCCAGGCCCCCTGCATTGAGAGCTCAAGTCTTAGCTACTGAACCAACAAGGAACTCCTGAGAATCTAATTTTAAAGGGAGAAATTCTGAAATAATCACCACCCCTTGTCTGGAAAATTTAAGTGTTCATAGAACAGCATTTGTAAAAGCAGGCCTACCTCCAGAGAAACATGTGACAAGTATCTGGCAGATGCCATCACTGTAATAATGTACTCCCCTTAAAAACCCTTCCATTTTCACTTGCTCTAATTTACTGCTTTAATGGAAGAGCCCACCATGGTGACACATACACTCTTGTTTGTCAAAGTGTGAGGCCCTGCCAGATGGTCTTCTTCAGAAGAAACGCTTTCAATATGATAATGTTTATATTTGTGTTTCTGGCATGAATTAATAATTTTCTCATGATATTTAATAAGAAACAGATTATTTCATTTCCAACTCATAAAACCCTGTACCTTTCTTTCCATTATGTATGATGAGAGTTATTTTCTTCCTGTTGGCAAGGTGGCAGCGGGTAAGAGCAGGGTCGCTAAATTATAGCTCTTTTCGCCTCAACTGGAGTGTGTACAGCCCAGAAGGGCTGGAGCTCCACTGCTCCATATAAAGGTGGACTTTGCAGTGCATCAGAAAGCAACAGTCAGGGTAGCATGAGACCAGGCCTCCAACATAAACAATCTCTTTTAAGTTTCAAGATTAGACCCCTGTGGTCTAGTATTCTGGATGTTGGTAACTGAGTCTGTCCTCTCTGGCCATATCCATCACGTTTTATTTTGTTTTATTAAAGTTAGTCCTTTGGACTGCAAGGAGACCAAACCAGTCTGTCCTAAAGGAAATCAACTCTGAACATTCACTGGAAGGACTGAAGCTGAAGCTGAAGCTCCAATACTTTGGCCACCTGATACAAAGAGCTGACTCCTTGGAAAAGACCCTGATGCTGGGAAAGATTGAAGGCAGGAGGAGAAGGGGACGACAGAGGATGAGATGGTTGGATGACATCACCAACTCAATGTACATGAGCTTGAGCAAACTCCAGGAGATGGTGAAGAACAGGGAAGCCTGGAGTGCTGCAGTCCATGGGGTCACAAAGAGTCAGACAGGACTGAGGGACTGAACACAAAAAATTTATTTTATTTATTCATTTTTAACTGGAGGATAATTGTTTTACAGTGTTGTATTGGTTTTTTTTTTTTTTTTTTAATTAAAAAAAATTTTTGACCACACCATGTAGCCCGAGGGACCTTCATTATCCAACCAAGAATCGAACCTGTACCTCCTGCAGCGGATGCACAGAGTCTTAACCACTAGGTGCCCAGGGAAGTCCCTCCATTATGTTTTTTAAGAAACCTATCATATTACCTTCTAACCCTGTAACTTTTCACTCTGGAGTCCTTATTTTATCAGTCTGGGCATAGTGGAAAGGTGGGAGCAGGAATGACTTTCCATCCTTTGACTTTTTTTTTGCAAGTCTCCAGACTCTCGTAATTTAGTGTGCTGTGTGTACTTGGTCACTCAGTCATGTCCGACTCTTTGCGACCCCATGGGCTGTAGCCCACCAGGCTCCTCTGTCCATGGGATTCTCCAGGCAAGAGTACTGGAGTGGGTTGCCATTCCCTTCTCCAGAGGATCTTACCGACCCAGGGATGGAACCTGGCTTCTGCTTTGCAGGCAGATTCTTTACCGTCTGAGCTAGAGGGAAGTTGTATTTAGAAGTAGTATTGAATTTTACCCACGCAGTCCATTTCCTGTGGGTGTCTTTGACTGACAGAAACTTGTCCAGGCAGACAGCAAGAGCAGGGCATGAAGACAGACCGGATGCACTTCAAAGGATGAATTATACCAAAAAACGATGTGGAAAATTGGTGTGGAGTGTGGCTGGGATTGTAGATCATTCTCTTCTTCGAAGGACTGTGAAGTGGGGGTCAGGAGAGGTTAGGGCTCCCCGAGAGGGAAGGGAGGGTTCAATATCTTTGGGCAAGTATGAGGCACGTGTGATTTTTTTCTTTCACTATCAAACTTAATAGGGCTTCCCTGATGGCTCAGTGGTAGAGAACTCACCTGCCAATGCAGGAGATGCGGGTTCAATCTCTGGGTCAGGAAGATCCCTGGAGAAGGAAGTAGCCACTTACTCCAGTATTCCTGCCTGGGAAACCCCGTGGACAGAGGCATCTGATGGGCTACAGTTCATGGAGTTGCGAAGAGTTGGACCCAACTTAATGACTAAACAATAAAATCAAACCTGATACAAGAGTAGACTCTTCTCCTTGTCACCAGCTGCTTACCAGCAATTCATTCTGGAACATGTGGCAATTTGGTTTCCACCCCTAACCTGTCACTGACCCTGCATCCTGAAAGATCGCCAAGGGCTGGAGATCACTGGTCAAGGCTGTGGGATTCAACCTCAACCTCCTCTTCCTTGGGGGTTTCTCTTAGAGGGCCCTCTCACCACAGCTCCCCTGAAAGCGCTGCGCTCTGCCGTGACTTCTCTGTCGCTCTTTGGTCCCGTGTGGCCTCCCCCTCCTTCCCCTGGGAAGTTGGCATCTCCCAAGGTTCTGTCTTTGGTGCATTTGCTGCTGTTGCTCTTGATGCCATGGTGTTATCACCTGCCCCACTGGCTCCAAAAACCACCTGTGGGCCCACAAGCCTGATCATGAGCTTTGTCTGAGATCTAGAATAACATTTTCCACAACCTTTATGACCCAAGAATGACCTACTCAGAGAGGAAATTACTTCTGGACCCTAGGCAAGGATGCCGAGGCCCTGCACCCAGATGTTAAGAGGGGAAAGACAGGAGAGATTTATAAAATAAATACTTGGAAGATAAAATGAACAGGACGTTGATGCATTAGCTGTCCAAAGAAAGGGAACAAGAGAGAGGAAGAGGAGAGATAGAAGGGGGCTAAGTTGACCCCCGTAGCTCAGGTAACTTGGAGGGTGGGTGTCCCTTATTGATCTAGAGCAGTGGTCCTCAACCTTTTTGGCACCATGGACTGGTTTTGTGGAAGACAGTTTTTCCACTGACTGGGGGCAGGGGGATGGTTTGAGGAAGATTCAAGCTCATTACATTTGTTGTGCACTTTACTTCTATTATTATGACATCAGCTCCACCGTGGATCATCAGGCATTAGATCGCAGAGGTTGGGGACCCCCGTCTAAAGAGCACATGATTAAGCGGCACATCTCAGGGAGAAGGCGGTGGTTTCAGTTTAGCATATCTGAACCAACCATGTCTCTCTGCCCGTTTTGTCCTCCCTCCCTGTAGCACCGCTCGAATTATCTTCCTAAAATACAGGTCAGATCCTGCCATTCTCCTTCTCAATTTTTTTTTTTCTTAGTTCTTGTTAACTAGAGAGTCATTTAGATGTTCAGACTCCTTAGCAGGGACTCAGAGCCCTACACAAGCTGGCTTTGTTTGGTTTCATTATCATCTTCTAGCACAACAGAACCCACCATGCAGTTTCTCACCTTCTTGCTTTTCTTCAAGCTGTTCTCTCAATCTGGAATGCCCTCCCCACTCTTCCCGCCTCGGAGAATCCTACTCAGTCTTGAGACTGCAGTTGGCTTTCTCCATCCCCCAGAAAGCCTCCTGTCACCCTGGTGGTGAGTAGTCGCTCTTTATTCAATATTTCTATAGCAATATATGCGTATTTTCCCCCTGCTATTATAGTGCATTTGCTCAAGTGTGCGTTTCTTCTGTGGGTTGGCAAACACTTTAAAAAGGGCCTCCCAGGTGGCTCAGTGGTAAAGAATCCGCCTGCAGTGCAGGAGGTGTGGGTTCCATCCCTGGGTCAGGAAGATCCCTGGGAGGAGGAAATGGCAACCCACTCCAGTATTCTTGCCTGGAGGATCGCATGGACAGAGGAGCCTGGCGGGCTACATAGGGTTGCAGAAGAGTCGGACATGGCTTAGTGACTGAGCAGAGCCCAGCCCAGCAAATGCTTAAATTTAGGGATTGTGTCTCATTTATCTCTGTTTCTTCCCATCTGCCAGCACATGACTCCCCACGTATCAATTGCTCACTAAATAATGAAAGAAAAGCAGAGAAATTGGTCAAGGTTAGAGTGGAAGTGGACTCTGGGGTGTGGGGGAAGAAGTGATGGGTTGTGTAGGCTTGCTTTAGAACCTGGCAACTGGGATGGAAACTCTGGGTTATGGAGAACAGGTGCAGAGGATAATAATGAGGGAGGCAGTGGATTATGGGTAATGTGAGGGGTTCACATATAAAGACAGGATCCCATGACCCCAAATCATTGTGAAAGTGTTAGTCCCTGAGTCGTGTCCAACTCTTTGTGACCCCATGGACTGTAGTCTGCCAGGCTACTCTGTCCAGGGGGTTTTCCAAGTGAGAATACTTGGGTTGCCATTCCCTTCTCCAGGGGATCTTCCCAACCTAAGGATCAAACCCAGGTCTCCTGCATTGCAGGCAGATTCTTTGCCATCTGAGCCACCGGGAAGCCCCACAAAATCCTGGATGAACACAATTTAGCCTACCTTATGGGCAGACAGGCCAAATTATAACATCCCTTCATCAACAGGGAATTTTTATTCTGCCCATTTAAAAAGACACATAGCCTCTTCGTGTAACCAAAACCCTTACATATTTGCTGATGGCTGCTGTGTCTTTGTCTGATGCCGTTAAAGAGATGGGACCTTGACCAATAGTATGATGATGACCCATTGCCATTCCCATTTATTTAATTGTAGAAAAGATAGGCAAGAAGGTATTTTATTAATAAGATTTCTTCGACCCTTAATTATTCTTTTCACATGATACTCTTTCATTAGCCTGTATTTATTTTTAGCAGCACAAAGGAAGAATGAAAAATATTATCTTTTAATAGAATAAAACAATTTGTGGTCTTCCCTCTGGCTGCTCTCACACAAATGCATGTCTATTATGTTAGTATCTGCACTGCACGCTTTGCGTGCTGTCTGCGTATGCTCTGTGTAACCACGCTTAGCCCAGTCTTAGTAAAAGGACTGCCAGCTGTGGGTTCTTGGTGTTGTCTCGGTAGTGTCTGACTCTTTGGCAACCCCATGGGCTGCGGCCCACCAGGCTCCTCTGTTCAAGGGATTCTGCAGGCAAGAATACTGGAGTGGGTTGCCATTTCCTTCCCCAGGGGATCCTGCATTGGCAGGCAGGTTCTTTACAGCTGAGCCACCAGGTAAAGCCCAACTGTGGATTACAGGTGGGAAAAAAAAAAAAAAGATGAAATACCTTGAACATTCCAGTTTTCAGTTGGGGCTTCCCTGGTAGTCCAGTGGTTAAGAATGCACCTTGCAGTTTAAGGGACACTGGTGCGACCCCTGGTCCAGGACGATCCCACACGACCGTGGAGCAAGCCAGCCCGCGCAGCGCGACTCGGAGTCCACACGCTGCGGCTCCTGCAGCCGGCGCGCCCAGAGCCCACGAGCCGCAACAAGAGAAGCCCACACGCCGCAAGGCGGAGCAGCCCCTCCTTCACAGTGGGGAAGGCCGCGTGCAGCCAGGAGCGGAAGTAAATAAGTAAATCTTCACAGAAGTGTTCAATTAGCTGTTTTCCACGAGAGCAGATACCTCCCTGTTCAGTCCCACGTTCGCTCCCCTGGGAGGTTCAAGTATAAAGGAAATGCCAGGGGAATGCAACGCCTTTATTCTCAGATGCGTTCTGGCTGCCAGCCCCTTCGCTGGACCGGCAGCCCCTTCGCTGGACCGGCGTGCGTGATCAGTTAGGACCCGAGAGGGCCACCAGGATGCCCCTTGCCTGGGCTCGAGGCTGGCCGCGAAGCCTGAGGCGTGGCTGCTTCGAGTGCTCTCACGTGGCTCTCCCAGTCCAGGAGGCTCTCCGGGGTGGGGGACAGCCCATGTCCCTGTCAGGCAATTTCCTCTCAGTCAAGTCCCAGAAGGAGTCAGTCTCAGAGAAATCGAAAGGGGAATCCCAAGGAGGGAGGGCTCCAAAGAGACACTATAGTTTCTCTCTGGCTATACAGGTGGGAGAGCCTTTATTGATGCCTGCTTCTCAGGCCCACCTCTTTCCTTCCGAAACACCACAAGCCAACACTGTCTTAGCTCTTCCCAGCTCCCAGTGGGGGAGGGAGAAGGTCAACAAGCTAACCTCATAGGTTGGATGCACAGCCAACATTGGTTTAGAGGCTAGTAAAGGGATGTCAACGTTTATGCCAAGTATGACTACCTTATCAGATACCTATGGCTCTGCCTCTCACAGGCTTATGGCTTTTTTCCAGCCTTTGCTGCAGCAACGGTCAGGTGTGGTTGACAGCAGCTCTCCAACAATCTCTCACATTCTGCACCAGGGGCTTCTTTGCCGCCTCTGTGGCTGGCTGTGGGGAGCTTCTCAGTCATTCCGAATCACGGGCAAAGCTGGAAGTGCAAGGGAACTGACACACTGCGGCCACCCTGGCCCCTTCTGCCTTCTCTCATGTGACTTGTCAATCCGGAGACACTTTTACACAGCTCTTCAGGAGGTTCCCACAGTGACTGAATCCAGTTGTTCACTGCAGTGACTATCTTGCCAAAGCGCCCTGGAATTGGCTTTCCCCTCTTATCAGCTTCACTCTTTCTAGTTTCCCACTTTTGTTTCTGGAATTACTTCCGAAAATAAATCTCAGCATTCAGTTTTTTAGGGGAGCCCGGAAAATACCAAGATAAAAGAAGGGAAAGTGAAAGTGAAGTTGCTCAGTTGTGTCCAACTCTTTGCAACCACATGGACTGTAGCCTTCCAGGTTCCTCCCTCCATGGGCTTCTCCAGGCAAGAATACTGGAGTGGGTTGCCATTTTCTTCTCCAGGGGATCTTCCCGACCCAGGGATCGAACCTGGGTCTCCCACATTGCAGGCAGATGCTTTACCCTCTGAGCCACCAGGGAAGCCCCTAAAAAAAGAAGGAGGCAGACTATAAATGCTGATCAAACTCATTGTGTGGAGAATGTTCTAACAGACCTTCTATTTTGAAGAGGGACAGAAGGGAATGAGGCGGTGTGATTGTCCTCTGCAATATACACTGAGAAGTCTGTGGACCACTAATTAGAAATTGCAATTAAAAATAAAAGAACTCTAAAGCCAGGTGATGACATTTCCTATCTAGAAATCTTTGAGACTGGAGAGACATCGTTCTGGAATTCAGGCTGGAGGATGGCTAGATAAATGTCCCTGGTTCTAGCCCCATTTTTGCTCTCGGTCTTACTTGTCTGATGAGGGGCATAGGTCAGTAATTTTCCTGTGTTTCTGGAAAGCACGTGTAGTCTTTCCATCCAATGAAAGTGCCTGTAAGCATTGATAATGTGCTTAGAGTCCTTGGGTCCAGAGTCTTTCTGAACAAGTGGCAAAATGAGAATAATATATTCTTTATGATAAAACTAAAGTGTCTTTCATTACCTATTAAAAGAAAACCATTTGCTCTTCTCCATAAAACACCTGACACCTGGTTGGCAGAGAGCTTTCACCTGGTGGAGGTTGAAAGCAAATGGTGGGAAAAGGAGGGGGTGGAGTTACAGAGATGATGATGGCCAAGGCAAAACCTTTCCATCCCACCTGGCTACCCCCAACTCATCTAAGCAGATTAAGTACCCAAACTTAGGTGAAGCTTTTTTTTTTTTGGTGGTGTTGTTTAATTGCTAAGTTGTGTCTGACTCTGCGACCCCATGGATTGCAGCCCACCAAGCTCCTCTGTCCTTGGGATTTTCCAGGCAAGAATACTGGAGTGGGTTGCCATTTCTTTCTCCAAGGGATCGTCCCAACCCAGCGATTGAACCCACGTTTCCTGCTTAGCAGGCAGATTCTTTACCATCTGAGCCGCCTGGGAAGCCCAGGCCACCCTCAAGATGACTGCAAACAATCCAAGCATGATGCCAGTGTTTAATCAGAAGGCACACATTTTAGATCTCCCCAGTTCTGAAGTGGGCAAAAAAATATTTTTAGGCATTGTTTTCTCCCTTAAGTCTGTTGTGGCTTGAAAATGTTGAGGTGCCATTTTTGCTATAACTGCCTTGCGAGGATTCTGTTTGGTGACCACTTTTGCTTCGGATTGACTTTTGCTTGTTCAGAAAGAGTCATGGAATCATCATACATGTTATCTGTTAGGGTGGGAAGGGATCTTAGAGACCATCTAGTTCAATCTTCCTTTTTATAAGGTACTTCCTAGTCAGACTTCAAATTCAGGTGATCTAACTCCATGGGAATGTGTTTTATGGTTGGAAAACCTTCTCTGTCATCCAGACATTCTCACTAAAGAGGCTGGAAGGCCACCTCTAGGGACTGGTGTAGGCGAAAATAATTGAAGTATGAACTGAGATAGATTCACTGCTCAAGTTCTATAATTCTGTTGAAAACGAATGAACTTACACTTACCTTAACTCCATCAGAAAAGAATTCCAAGGCAATATAGCAATTGACTTTCCCTTTCTCCTTTGCAGCTCCTACCAACATAAGCAGGATTTACATTTTCCTATTTTACAGATCCAGCTGGCAAGAATTATGGATGGGAGAACAGCTAACTCATAAAGAAGAGGTCCTGATGGATAACCTCAGACCATTCAGACCTTGGACAGAAGAATGGGCCCCTTGGTCCACAGAGCCACACTTTATTTACCCCGGGGCCGGCATTATGGGCATTTGCTTTCTTAGTGAATTGTAATTACTTGCAAAATAAACCTCATTTTGTGTGGGATTCTTCTGTTCTGAGAGCCCTATATGTAAGAGTGTTGCTGGGGTCTCTTGAACATCTGAGGTCGGTGGCACCTTGGAATGCAGTCTGAATCCCGAGTATCCATGTGATTTTTGCTCACAGGTCCTAAGGCACTGTTGGGAAGGATTCCAGTTTTACCTTCTCTTAGTGGGCTTTTCAGTTGGTGCTGGTAGTAAGGAATCTGCCTGCCAAGGCAGGAGATGCGGTTTCTATCCCTGGGTTGGGAAGATCCCCTGGGGGAGGGCATGGCAACCCACTCCAGTATTCTTGCCTGGAAAATCCCATGGACAGAGGAACCTGGCGGGCTACAGTCCATGGGGGTCACAGAATCGGACATGACTTGAAGCAACTTGGCATGCACGAATGAAAAAGCTGATGAAGTTATGTTTATTTTGTGCTTATGAACCACTTCAAACAGATGATATCGCCCAGCTGCTCTCCCCTCCCACTGCTCCCTCCCCTTCCATGAGTTACCCCCAAGGACTGAAAGCACTGAGGTGACTTGATTGTGTGTTTGGGCCACTAAGGAGATGTGCCTTCGGCTGCAAATCCTTCCCGAGGCCCCTGTGACCTTTGGCAGCAAGGGGCTCTCATGTGGCGCTTCTGACTGTGGGTATGGAAGTACCGATGGTCATCAAGCCTTGACATCTCTCCTTGTTCCCATGACTGGCCCTGTGGCTCTCTGAAATGGTCAAGGACAGTCTCTGGTGTCCACCATACGGGACCAGTCAGCTGTAGACACACTATAGAAAACATGGCCTTGAGTCTTAGCGTACAGTCTATTTAACCTGACAGTAGTAAAAGGATGTATGATGTTGGATGAAATCCCAACAGGGGCCACATAGCTGGGTGGAGGTGCCGGGTCCCTGAGCATGGATCTGAGTAAATGAGGATCAGGCCTGTCGTGTCCTGGATGGCTCCCATCCCATCCACTTTTCAACATTACTGAAAGCTCGTTAGCAGGGGAAACGATTACCAAACTGATGATTATTTTCTTTCTATTTCTGGCTCTTCTCAACCAAAGGGAAAATGTGAGGTAGATGTGAAATCTAAGGGGAAAAAATACATACACAAAATGAGATGTCATGTCTGCCTGTGGTGCTAGCAAAAAGTGAAGAAGTCTGACTTATTTTAATGTTTTCAATAAACACCAACCATCCCCCAACACAACTGAGTATTTGAGTCAGGGAGAGAAGATTATTCAGTCACCTAAGACAGTTACTGGATGAAAACATGAAGGGGAGTATAGTGTCTGATTAATGATTGGCCATTTTCAAAGTGGCTTCTCCTATATTACCTCATTTTATAAAAAGTCAATTTCACCTTTTAAATGTTAAAGTGAAGCAGTTTGTAATTTCTTGCAAGTAAAGGATGTTAATAAGCAAGTTGTGAACCAGCAAATTCTTCTGCTGCCTTGTATTTTTCATCGACCATCAGAGATTCACGGGGAAGCTCTAACAGAACTTTAAAATGGGGTTTTAAAACATTGTTTGCATTTGTCAGTGTGCTTGCTTGCTTGCTGTCACTTTCGCTTGCTCTCTCTCTCTTTGGGGCTCAGTTTCTTTCTCCAGTACCTTCCTTTGAACAGGGAACTAGTACTTGCATTTGGATAGATTATTATTTAGCTTATAAAACATACCACTTATTACAGTTCTTATAGTCGCTAGGCTTCATTAAGACAAACAATTACTCATCTGTAGTCCCCTCTTTGGCCATGGGATCAATAAGATGCTGTGAAGCAGGAGAGGATAAGGCTGGTGTACACTTTCCAATGTCACTAAGTATTTTCGCAGCTGTACTGATGGATGAGACGGTCTCAATACCAATGACCTTGAATGATTTACATAATAGCAGTTTGCATTAGAACCATGGCTGTTCAAGACTTGCATTTTGCAACACTTGTAACTAGCAGTGAGCACTTCCTAGGGCTTTCCTGGTGGCTCAGACAGTAAAGAATCTGCCTGCAGTGCAGGAGATCTGAGTTCGATCCCTGGGTCGGGAAGATCCCCTGGAGAAAGGAATGGCAACCCACTCCAGTATTCTTGCCTGGAGAATTCATGGCTAGAGGAGCCTGGTGGGCTACAGTCCACGGGGTTGCAAAGAGTCAGACATGACTTGGCGACTAAACTTACCTAAAATACACTGAAATTCGAATATCAGAACAGAGCAAGACAAAACTCAGATTAACAAGTAGCCAAGAATGGCACCCAAGAAAGAAAAAGAAACAAGAGTATAGCCAACCTTTTTTTTTTTTTAATTAGAGTATATTATACTTCCAAACTGGATACACTAGAAATTGGCAATGCAACATAAGATGCAAAGGAATATACCAGTTACTGTCAAAATGACCCTGTACAGCCTTGTAATGCAAAAAGCTTTATACAATACAAATTTTCAGTAATGTACATAAACCTTGACAGTATGATCATCTGAACATAATACGAGGAGTTAAAAAAAGGAGAGAAGAAAGTGCCGAGAACTCTAACTGTATCACTATATGGAAAAATAAGCTAGCTTTCATTGAAGAATGCATAGTGAAAACAGAATCAAAGTTAGTTGGCAGGTGACTATCTCAAAGACATTAGTGTTTTACGCGGAAAGGATTATCTATGGAATACATCCTTCCCTGAGTATCAAACTGCAAACCAAATTCAGGGGTATGTATTATTTCAGTGGAATCTGAAAAATGCTGTAGATTTTTCTTTATTAATAACAATAATAATAATATAAAAAGTCAAACAAACTCCAAACACACCTTTTCTCACTCAGAAAACTTTTATAATTTACCAGAAAGATTGATGACTCTTTCCAAAGTGCTAAAAAAGTTGCCCAATTACATTAAGCATCACTAAGTCATTCAAATACAAGTTCAGTGGCACACATCTGAGCGGTAACCGTCTCCTTCCAACGCCCCTCTTGATCTGGAAAGTTTTACCCTAGGACCTCGTATTGCACAAGTGGCACGCTGTGAAATCCGCCGTCCCGTCAGGGCCACCCTTCAGGTTTTCAACCTGCCGTGGCTCACGTGGGGCTCGCCCTCCTGCCAGGCTCTGTGGGTCCCCATGGCCCTCCTTCCTGTCATCACTGAACTTGTAATTGTGAAAAGCACGTGATTAGCCAAGTGGCACATTCTCCATTACATGGGGGTAAAGACGTGACTTGAAAAAAACACCAACCCACCCACAAGCCCAGTATTCTTGGAGTGTATTGTCCATACCCGTCTACAGCGCCTTTGCCCGAGGCACTGTATGCCATGTCTGACCGAGGCGACGGGGTATGACATGCCAAACGTGGCCAGGAACAGACATCTCTGCTGCAGAGGGACCCAGGGTGCGGGAGCTTCCCGCCCTCGCTGGCTCAGCCTCCCTGCCCCCCGGGGACAACTCCGTAGTGTAAACAGGTTTGCCAGGGCTGGATGACTGGCAAGGGAAGCGCAGCACACCTGCTGGGTCTGGGGGAGGAAGGGTGGGTGTGGGCAGGACCGTGGTGTGGACAGAGGTACAGACTTCCGGCTTCCTGTAGAACTGTACAAGAGGGAGCTTTCGGTGAAGCAAACCCACTAGAGGAAGAAAATTCGGGATGCTTTTATTTCCCTCCGGATGAAACAGATGGGGAAAAAAAAAATCCCACCTCTAGGGTAACACATGATGGAAAACAGCAACGCAGTAAGAAAGCATTCCTCCTGTACACCGGTTCTTCAACAGATAAATAATATATAAACTTTTATATTCCAAACTTCCCATTATCATACAAAGCACATTTCTTCCTGCTCTTTTAGCCTGTTTCATACTGGAAATTCTGTTGTCTTAAAAATACAAGCCATTAACATGTTTCGCCAAAGATTCTTTCCTTCTTTTTACATCACCCCTGACTTTTTAAGAATAGCGAGGGGTTGTACAACCAATCCACACCTGCTTCTTGCTGCAATAAAGTGCTGCACATAAGTTGCCATTTTAATGACCACAAAATAAGAGCTTTAAATAAGTATAAAGTTAGCCTCCTAGCAGGTTATATCTACCAGGCGTTAACAAAATGGAATACAGAATTACTAATAACATGGAGAACACCGCTATAGCCAGACAATTTGCAAACACAATGGAAATGTCTCAGGGGCATAAACTGAATGGTAGGACTAAACAGCACCTTTTTGTTGGGTTGTTATACGTCAAAGAGGTTATGACAGAAGTTTCAAACATACAGTCTACTCATTCCATAAAAAAGGTACATTTTCTTCCTTTTAGTTTACTTTTTTTTGCAGATGAGAAACAAAAACTAGTGCAAGACCAAAGCACTGTGCAAAACTGCCGTTTCTTTTTTTTTTTTTTTTTTAGTCTGAGCATTTATACCCAGAATCTATCCAAACCCCTTTTAATCTCCTTGGCTGGATTTATCAACCATAAAAATTTTCACTCATACATTTTTTTTTCTTTTCCTGCAAACAAATGGTAACCACTGACTTAATACATCACATATATATATATATTTAATCTGCCCTTAAAAAATGATGCACTGTGTGTGTACCATACACATTGCATACATATGGGCACACACACAAATCACACTTGAGTTTTGTGATGTTGGCTGCAGTGCTGCAAGCTATTTCTTCCAGGTAGGGGCTCTCGATTGCCCTCTTCATAACCAGAGATGCGAGCACAAGATCTCCAGGACTCTGGCGAAATCGCAGGCAGCACTGAGCTGTCTACCATTCCTTCATCGAGTAAGCACCAGGCCCTACCACTCTGCAGCCACAAAACAGAGAGGGGAAAGGTGATGAAGGAGCTCCGGGAACGACTGCAGCACATGAACCACCCAGGAGGGCAAACCACGTTCACCGCTGCGAAAGAAGCCAGTACAGAGAAGGTGCAAATGTCACGGCACACGACACACGCTGTCTCTTTCCGAATCCACAAACGCCCACATGCCCCACTCGCCCAACAGAAAACAAAATGCACCGGTATGGAAGCTTACAAGTGCTGACTGCTATTAAGGACACTCTCTTTAGGGTTTAACAAGACAGGTTTCCTTTCAAAGTAAGGAGAAGGGCCGAGAGTGGGAGTGGGTGGCTGGGGAGGCATGCCTCTGAAGGTAGACGATGTATAGGTCACCTCTCTGAAGATTGGATAAAGCAGCTTTCAGGTCAATGCAATAGGTATACACACAGAGCCAATTCTCTATTCCTTACTAAAGATATACAGTACACGTGGTTCAGACCCGGGCGGGTCTGTAGGTTTTTGCAGCAATGTACACCTGCTGGGGTTGTGTTTTAAGTTTCGTGGGTTTTGTCTGTTTTTGTTTGTCTCTTGGTTTTTGGTACGGAGCCCGGCTGCCCTCAGACAGTCTCGGCTCGCTCTCTCAGTCCCAGATAGGCGAGGAAGGAGTGTTTGGGCGAAGGGATGCTGGGCGGCGCAGTCTGAGGTCGGGGAGGGTGGAATGTGAGATCCAACTGGTTCTTAGGGTATAACATCGTCAAGGGAATGAGATGGGCGAAATCCGAGTTCCGGTACTTGTCAAAGCGCAGGGGGGAGCCGTTCAAGGGCATGGCCTTGAGTGCCAGGTTGGGCTCGGAGCCACTGCCGCCACCTCCGCCGTGGGCGGCCGACAGGGCCACCGTCTGCAGGGCCTGCGAGGCGGACATGACCGACAGCGGAGACAGCAGGTGGCGGGCGCTCCCGACCACCAGCAGCGGGGCCCCCGGCCCGCCGGCTTCCTGGGAGGCTGGGGCCGGGCCCTTCTTGTCCTCCTCGGGGCTGTCCGCGCTCTGATGCTTCTTGACGTGGCGGCTGAAGACGAAGGGATGAGTGGTCTTGAACAGGCACTCTTCGCAGCTGAAGGTCTGGCGCGGGGCGTGCTTCAGCTTCTTGTGCAGGTTGAGATTGTCCTTGCGTTTGCAGCTGTAGCTGCACTGGTCACAGTGGAAGGGCCGCTCCCCGGTGTGCACGCGCACGTGCTCGATGAGCTTGTTGGCGGTCTTGGACAGGTAGCCGCACTGGTCGCACTTGTAGTGGTTGCCCAGGCGATGCGCGCGGGTGTGCGTCTCCAGCTCCAGCTGGTTGGCCTTCACCGTCTGGCAGATCCGGCACTTGTACTCCATCTTGTAGTGGGTCTTCACGTGGCACTCCATGGCGGCAGGGCGGTTGGTGGAATAAATGCAGAATGGGCACCTGCCGGGGGAGGGGGGGGGAAGCAAGGACGGGAGAGGGTCAGCCCCACGGGGTCCCAGGAGGTATCCTCCCCGGCTGCTCCCCGCCTCGCCAGCCTGCCCTCGGCCGCCCTCCCGGCTCCGAGTCCCGACCTGCCCCCTGCCCAACCCGGCCCTGCCACCTCCTGGGGACCCTCGGTGGCTCTGCTGCAGACAGAGCCATCCCTTAGCCTGCTCAGGGGGTGCGGGGTGGGGTGGGGGGGGTCTCCTGGCTGCACCGGGGGATGCCAGCCCCCAGGAAGGGGAGCAGAGCCAGTGCCGGGTTGGAGGGGGGCGCCCAGCTAAGCTGTTCTCCCCTCCAGGACCCCCCGCCCGGCCCCTCGGAGCCCTCCCCGCCTCCCACCAGCCGCGGCCGAGGGCTCACCCTCAAGACCTCCCCTCTAGATGGGAGCAACACAAAGAATCGACTTTTCATGCACCACATCAAGCACACGCAGAAAGGCTCAGAGTTTTGAAGAACAGCTTATAGGGGAGAGCTACCTCCAGCAGAGAGTCGTAGGGGTCAGAATCGTGCTGATTAAAGGGTGGTTAGGATTGAGAAGGCCTGTGTGTGTGTGTGTGTGTGTGTGTGTGTGTCTGCGTGTGGGAGCAAGTGTGCTGTAGATACAGAGATCTGGACTCCTAAAACCTGTCTCTCCTACAGCACTGGGTGTCTCTCCACCAGGGAGGGGAGGTGAGAACCATCACTGGGGCTCAGGAGAAGGAGACCCACCCACCCGCCTGTCTAGGAATGAGGGGTCGGGCGAGGGAGACAGCTGCTATCTGGATCTTGAAGGCATCATTAATGCATTATTAATGATTAATGTTATTACATCATGGAAATAATAGTCATCCAAAGGGACCATAAGCTCTCAGCGGGCAGGACTCCCCTTCCTTCTGCATTCTCTGCAGTGCTCGGTAGAGAAGCCCATAGTGGGCACGGATTCCTTACTGGACTGGTCTCTACAAGTCGTTTAGGCAGATTCTAGCAGGGCCAATTGCAGGCCCAGCTCCGTCACCTGATGGGCGGGCTGTGCCCCGGGACAAAGTCTGGGCCTCTCCATCCTAGGCAGTGAGGCTACGCTGCCCCCGCGCACCCTGGCTGTCCAGAGGGTCACGGAGGGCAAAGGAGGGGCAGGTTCACAGAGGTTGCTGAGCGTTGCTCTGTAGAAGCTGCCGGGCTCGAGTCGGTGGTTGGTATGATGGCTGTAGCGTGTATGCTCTCTTTACCAAGAGGATGCAAATGCAAAAGTGGCTGCCTCGGCTCTGGACTGGCGCCTGCAAGGGCAGGGCCCGGGAGTGAACTGTCCCCGGAGGGTTTGGAGAGGATTCAGCAGAGCCCAACACACCCAGTGCCCGTGCACTGCTCCTCAGCGCCAAGCCCGCCGTTAGCCTCGGAACCTCAGCTCACAGAAGAGTGCACGCAAGAGAACTATAAAGCCCATTCCCAGGTCAGGTGCACACACAACCCCTACGCCAAGCTGGGCCTTACCTAGAGGAGTCTGAAACTCACCACTGTCCTGAGCTACGGCAAAAGAAAAATAATAGTATAATCTTATTTGATCTGCATTATGAACAGGATATAGAGTACAAGCAGTCCCATCACAGAAAAGCAATTTAGACATCGGCAGTCTGTTTCATGTTAAGGATGTTTCTGTGACCCACGGCTCAATCTTCCTTTCGCTGCTCAGGCAGAGGGAAAGGGTTTTCTATGTTCCCGTTATTTATCGTAAAGGCACTCTCTGACAAATTACTTCTCTGAGATGGTGAAGGGGAAACAAAAACAAAAAAAACTCACTGTATAGCCAGAAGGCATTAGCAATTTTGTCAAAGTATTATTCTACTTGGTCAGCCTAGAACATAAACTATTACACAGGGGACCGTTAGCACTGCATGGGAAGTCTACACCTGCAAAAGCATCAGGGTTCACTTGGCATCCTCGCCGGTGGGTCAGAGGCTCAGGAACTCCTTAGGTCCCCGAGGAAAGGGGGTTCTAACTGGCAAAGCCACAACTGGCTGGGGCCGCAGGTAATGGGCATGACTGGGCTTCTAGGAAGGGCAGTGAGCACGAAACCAACCAAGGAGATACATGGCTTTTTAAAAAATACGTATGAGTATGCTAACATTTAGAGGGGGACAGTGGGAATAAACCACATCGAATTCCCAGATGAGCATGTGCTAGGCATTTCCCATTTACTGGTAGTCTTGAATGATCATCGCCCCACTCCCCTTCCTCTTTACCCTCCCCCCACCCCACCTAAGCAGCCCCAAGTGAACCAAAATGGGATCTGACAGTGGGTGCCACTTCCTCTGTCTGGGGGAGTGTTTGAAGAGGGCTCCCCTGACCGGGTAGCATTGCCCCCCGACACTTGACTCCCGAGCTCCCGCTGGGTCGCTCCACCCCTCGCCCATTCAGGACAGTCATGCCACCTCTCTAGGCAAGCTGTGAGTTTCAAAGATAAACGTGTTTTTAAAAACAAAAGGTGTTCTTGTTCCTGTGTTAAGTAAAATGTCATTTTTCATTCTTTTAATTACACCATCAGTTCAGCTAAACATGAATAATTATGCTTTGAAAATGGTGTGTCTTTCTGTGCCCAGTGACAGATGCTTCTTTCTCTTTCTTAGAATACAAGTGCCTTGTGAACAGGGCCTCTGATTTCAGAAGCGCCAGGAAGATTAAACTCTGGTAGAGCTCGGACGTACATTTCCCGAGGGTGGAATTATGTTTTATTCCTTGTTTGCCCTTTAGCACCTATTATCAAGCCAGACACACAGCGTGTTTTGATAATAACGGATGGGTCTCTCTTCTGACCAGAGGGCTTGTTGCAAAGGTTGGTTAATGATGACGCTCATTGACTAGGTCTTTGGGGATCTCGAAGGACATGTGACCGGAGGTGTCAGATCTCACGAAGGCGACACCAGCGAGATCCCAATTCCAGCTCCTGGGAAGGCATAAGGCATATTTGCAGGAAGACACGAGGCACGTGATCTCTGCACGAAGAGATGCCTCTTGCCTGTTCACACTGGCAAGTATCCGATATCTGGAGGCGGGTGTGGTTGGGGTAGTTGTAGTGCTTATTTAAAAGACTTGTGGCAAATCATCTAAAAAATAGAGATGGTGGAGTGCAGTGACAGTGTAATGATTTGCACATGTGGACACGTCATAACCCCTCAGTCCCTTACGATCCAGTCTGAACGGAACTCAGGTGGTGTAGGCTGAGTTTACTCCTGCATACCCACGTTGGGCTGCTTCAGCGAGTTGACTGTCTTGGGGAATGGGAGTCTTGTGCTGACATCTGCTGACCCCGTGGGGGACAGGTCTAATTCCTATCCAGCTAAGGGCACAGAGGTGTGCCCGACTAATGTCCCCGCCCAGGCCAAGCTCCCCCTCTCCATGACCCCAGACACCTTCAAGGGAGGGGACGGGGCGGGGATGGAGGCAGGGTGTTCAATAAAACAACACAGTAAAAGGTTCTGTACTTGCTTTCCTTACTTCAGCCCACCGGTGGGGACAGTGTGGCATTTCTTATGCTCCAGCAGCTGTTCGGGGGTCTTCATGAACTTGTGGCACACGTCGCACTCAAACATCCGGGTGATGAGGTGGATCTGCAGGTGGCGCTCAAACATGTTCTTCGTCTTGCAGACAAAGTTGCAAAACACGCATTCGAACCCTGCAAGGACCGAGGCTGGGTGTAGGGGTGCAGGGGGCAGGGGGAGAGGAGGGCAGGAGTGGGATGGAGACCACCCTCCTTCTTCTCTTTCCCTCCAGCTACACCGTTCCAGGCACCGTGCCCTGCATCGCTGAGCTCAAATGAGTTAAAGACACAGTCTTGGAATCAATGTCACACTCCCCATCCTTTCATTCCATTCCATATGCCGATGCGAACCAAGTCAAAAAACCATATGCAAATTTTAGAGGCTATGTCTAATATCTGTTTCCCAACATCACTTCTCTCCAGGGCTTTATCTCAAGACAGGGTCATCCCTGTGGAGTGGATAGGACTGAACAGACCAGACCACATCCTTTCCTTACCTTTCTCTGGCTTTTCTTCACTATTTAGGGAGGGCTGGCTCCCAGGCATGACAGAGATGACCAGCAGGTTGTTCCCACTCTTGTTCTTCTGAGAGCTGTCTGAATCGTCCTTGCTGTTGGCTGAATCACTCAGAGCTGAGAGGGATGAGGAAGAAGGGCTATTTGATTCACTGGGGGTCTTCCTGTCTTCCCCTGAAAAATTAAGAAAAACAAACCAGGTCTGTTATTTAGGAGATGAAAACCCTAGAATAATAGCAATCATGGGTGGGGGAGAGTTGGGGCCTCCTGGCTGCACCTTCATTCAGGAAGCACACGTTGAGGTTTCCTGCTTTACCAGTGCTGGGTCCTAGGTCCCGGTCACCTGTGGTGATGACACATATGGTTCTTGGGCAAAGAGTAGATATTCAATTGGCAAGTATTTATTGGGGTCCTATAATAATAATTTAAATCATAGCTAAGATGAATGTGTTACCGTGTTCTAGGAACTGTGTCATGCTTTAAATGCATGATCTCGTTTTAGCCTCTCAAAAATCCAACGAGCCAGGACTATTATCATCCCCATTTTACAGACACAGGAAGGAAGGCGCAGCCAGGCTAACGCGGCCTCGGCCGTGTGGTTCTAAGTGCTGGACCACGCTTCACCTGGTCTGATTCTAGTGCCTATCCTCCTCATTAGGGCACTGGGCTCTCCCTAAAGCCAGTAGTAAACAAATCAAGAGACCAAGAAAATCTAGCGTCAAAGACTTCTGCTTCTCTTCAAGATAGAGTGTTAGAGACTGGACTGACCACTGCTACTGAAACAATGAAAAAAACAGACAAAGTTTATCAAACAATAATCTTTACAACATTGGACATAAGGCAATGAGGACTGACCCCTGCAAGACAGGGAAGAAGAGAGGTGCGCCCTAGGACTGCCCTGCTTCCCTCCTTGAGTAACTTCACCATCCAGGCTGCGGTGCAGGGACGGGGAATCACCTGTCAGACTCACTGAACTGCGGAGAGAGAGCTGAGGCTCTGAGATTAACACGCCCGGACTTTGCAGGACAGAGCACCAAAGAGGAAAGAGAGGCACAGGAGGAGAACCCAGAGACCTGCAGATGGTCCCCCAAGGACACGCAGAAGAGTCGAGATCAGAGCACGCGTGTGAGGAAACCACCCAAAGTTAAGGGGGAAAAGGCCATCTGACAGGCTTAAAGTACAGTGTCTGTTTCCACTAGACAAATTAGAAAAGCTCATAATTCCCAAGGCGTTGAGTAGAAAAACAAGGAAGATCTTTTACTAGTGGGTAATGACTAACTGCTCCAGACCTGCCTAACAAATCATAACAGCAAGAACCTCAAAAGATCAAAGTTGCCAGATAATGCCTAAGACAAAAGTCAGGAGTATTTATAGGAAAATAAAGTATACAGCACCCAACAAGGTAACCATCACAATGTCTGACATCAAACAAAGATGATCAGGCATGCCAGGAAACAAGAAGACACTACCCAAAGACAGAAAGAATAATCGACCAATCAAAACTTACCAGGAGCTGGCAAAGTTGTTAGAATTTACAGAAAATGACATAAGAGCACTTATTGTAACTGTATTCTATATGTTCAGAAAGTTAAGTGGAGATAGAAACGATATAAAAAAGACCCAATCCAAATTCTGAGAGATGAAAATCATAGTGTCTGAGATGAAAAACAGATTGAATGGGATTATTAGTGACTTAGACATGGCAGAAGAAAAGATGAGTGAACTTGAAGATAATCACAATAGAAATGATCTGAAATGAAAGAGAGAGAGAAAAGAATCACAAAAATGAAAAAAGCATCAGTGAGCTGTGGGATGCCTGCTGGTAGCTTAATATAAGTTCCACTGAAGTTCCTAACTGGGTGGGGAGGGCAGAAAAAATACTTGAAAAGACAAAAATTTTTCCAAATTTGAGGAAAAGCCGTAAATTTACAGACCCAAGAAACATAATGAATTCTAAGCATAAGAAAGATAAAGAAATCCATACCAAGAGACATCATAATCAAATAGCTCAAAATGAGTGATAAAGAAAAAAGCCTAAAAGCAGCCAGAGGAAAAAAGCTACATTGTGCACAGAGGAACAAAAGTAAGTATGATGGCAGATTTCTCACTGGAAGCGATGCAAGGGAGAAGTAATGAAGTGACCTCTTTAAAGTACTGAAAGAAACAACTGTCAACCTGAAACTTTATACCCAGTGAGAATATATCTCAAAAATGGAGGCAAAAGGGACTTCCCTGGTGGTCCAGTGGTTAAGATTCTGTGCTTCCACTTCAGGGGTCATGGGTTCAATCCTTGGTCGGGGAACTAAATATCCCATATGCTGTGTGGTACAGCAAAAAAAAGACAAAGACAAAGAAAAAGCTAAAATAAATCATTACCACAGACCCAAATTGTAAGAAATGGTAAAAAGAAATTCTTCAGGTAGTAGGAAAATCACACCAAATATAAAACATGGATCTACACAAAAGGAATGTACAACACTGGAAATGATAACTGTATGGTAGACAGACAAACTTTTCTGACTATTTAACAGCTCTTTAAAATATAATAAAAGTAATTTTGTTCAAAACTAATGTAGCAATTATAGCAGGTAAATATATGATGACAGTAACCTGAAGGCTGGGAGAGGAGAAATTATTGTGAGGTTCTTAAACTAAATGAAGTGGTATATTATCACTTGAAGGTAAATGGTAATAAATAAAAATGAAGTTATAAACCCCAAATAACCATGATTGATACATTGTTCATGTTCAAGAGACTCAATATTAAGATGTCAATTGTCCCCAAGCCAATTCAATGCAACCTCATAGTCTTAGGTTAGTTTAGGGTTGCAAATATAAGGAGACTGTGCTTCAGTTCCTTTCAAATCAGCCAATTAAGTAATCTGGTGATTGTAAACTCTTAGAAACAGACTTTATTAGGAGATTAAAAAAATAAGTCATATTTTGTATATAGGCATAAAAAGTCCAGACGTAAACAAAGCTGTGATGGTGGTGACATCTAGTCTATCAAATGATCAGCCTTAGGCTTGTTTTTTTTTTTTTTAATTTGGCTTTCAACATTTTCTGGAGTGACCATGAATTACTTGTCCAATTAAAACATGTGTGTAAAAAGAGGAAGGAAAAATATTTACCAGTTTACAATGTTTTCAGTGTTTCTGTTTTAAGAGCTGTACTTATGCCTAGCACACCCAACTCTTACTTCAGTTGACAATTTAAAAAATCTTGCTCCTTAGCAGAAATGAACTTGGTTCCTGGACAGACAAGATGGGTCACTTACTGACCCATCATGGAGAGATGGAACATGCCTTTAACCCACATCCCTCCCTTGGTACCCAGAAAGCCAGCACCATGATTGCCAGTCTCTTATCTAAATATTGAGCCAGTTCAGTCACATTTTGTAGACAAACAGAATATTTTCAGTGGAGGCCCTCAGTTGCCAGCATTGCCTCAGCAAATCCATCCTCTAAGACTGGTCTTACCAACAGAATATTATGGATGCTTAAACTAGCTTTTAGAATTAAAACAGATAATTTGGGGGATTTTGCTTGTGGTCCAGGGTTAAGATTTTGCCCTTCCACTGCAGGGGACATAGGTTCAATTTCTGGTTGGGGAACTAAGATTCTGTAAGCTGCACAGTGTGGACTAAATAAATAAAAACAGGTAATTTTAATTACCATCTTTACGAATAGCTCCAAGTACCCTCAGGCTTATGGCACTGGGGAGAGCTACCTAAATGAAGAAACGCGGATTCTCCAGGCAAGAACACTAGAGTGAGTTACCATTTCCTTCTCCAGGTGATCTTCCTAACCCAGGGATCAAACCCAGGCCTCCTGCATCGCAGGCAGATTCTTTACGGACTGAGCAGCCAGGGAAGCCAACTATACAGGAGCCACGGCAATTACTCCGGACTACAGCATGGGGACACAAGCCCAGCCCGCTCACTCTGTACTCCTGTCGACACAGCTTCCTTTCCCCTCAGTCCACATCCCCCTTCACTGTATCCGTGGGGAGGGAGCCAGGGTGCGCTCGTCAGCCCAAGCCAAGGCTCACTATGATCCCAGCGGTCACTGACCTTCAGCATCGCAAAGATTTCTGGTGGAGGACACCTGTGCGCAGGTGATGCAACCTCAAACTCTAGGACGGCCAACTGAAGAGAACTTTACAAACCTAAATATTTTGTAATTTAAAATGACAAAAATTGAGCAATGAGCCCAGAAAAAGCACCAACCTTCTTTCTGCCTCATACAAATACCATTACATTTTTGGTGTCCTTTCAATTTAAAAATTGTTGTCATTAATTGCATAGAGGTTAAGAATAAGGACTTACGATCCAGAATACCTGAGTTTGAATGCCATCTGTCCCACTCAGGAGCTGTATAACCTGGGACAAGGTATTTAACTTTGTGCTTCAATTATCTCATCTAAGAAATAGGAATAATATCAGTATCTCATACATTTGTTGTGAGACACAAATGGGTTTTTATATGCAAAGCACCAAGAACAATGTCTGGCTCATGGTAAGCATTGTTGAAGACTATATTATTGTATTATAAAATATAACATACAATATTTATAAAATAATATTAATAACTTTTTTATTTCCCCATGCTGTTGTATATACCTGACCTACAGTTGCCTCTCAAAAAATTTATAGAAATAATTATGAATTAATAGTTTTAAGTGATAGTACTATATCCAGGGAGTAAACTTATTCTGCATGCATGTGTAAACATGCTAAGTCACTTCAATCATGTCCGACTCTTTGTAACCCTATTGCCCATGGTCTGCCAGGCTCCTCTGTCCACGGGATTCTCCAGGCAAGAATCCTGGAGTGGGTTGCCATTTCCTCCTCCAGGGGATCTTCCTGACCCAGGAATTAAACCCACATCTGTTAGGTCTCCTGCATTGGTAGGCGGATTCTTTACCATTAGTGCCACCTGGGAAGCCTTAAACCTATCCTACTCTCCTAAAATATTTCCTTAAAATTAAATTTTAAATGAAAATTAATATTCTACTGGCTGCTTTTATTTTTCCTACAGATAAATTCCCAGAAGTGGGATTACTGGGTCATAGAACATTACATTTTCAAGGCTCTTGGTATATACTAATTAGTTTTCAAAAGTTCTACCACTTTGCAAGGCCATGGCCACAGGAGGATCAGCAGCTTCTGGCAACAGTGGAGAACATTATAAGATATGCTTCTGACTCAATAGGTGAAACATAAGCCACTTCTGAGTTTTAGTTTGACTGCTAGCAAGGTTGAGTATTTTTCCTGATGTTAAGTGATTAGTTTTTATTTCTTTTATTGTGAGTTGACTGTTCATGTCCTTTGTAAATTCTTCAACTGGAGGCTTTAAGTGTTTCTAACCAGTTTATATGAATTTTCCATGCTGTAAATATGTTAACCTTTGATCATTTTTACAAACACAGACTGTGGTTTTTTTTTTAGTTTTCCTTCTCTTTTGCAAACAGAAGAAACTTTCTTGTGTCAAATCTCTTAGTTTTTTTTCCTTTGTGATTTTGTGTGTCTCTCAAGCTCTTACAAATCCTTCTCATTCTGGAAATTTGATAAATATTCTATTTTCTTCAAGCCTTTCTAGGGTTGATTTGTTAACAGGGATGGGGTAAGTTATGTGGAATTATTTTGGTGTCAGTGTGACGTGAAGACAGATGGTTGCATTTTCCGAATAGCTGTTCAAATTCCTTAATGCCATTATTGCAACATTTAAAGACTGCAGCAAACTTTGCATTGAGAAAGCACCAGAGGGAATATCTTCCCTTCCTGATGTTCTCCGCAGGGACAAGGAGCCAGAGAGGAAGAGGGTAAGGAGGAGTCAAACACTAAACAGCAGACAGTTGCTCAAATTCCTGCTCAGCACTGCATTCACCAGCGCGTCTTGGCCAAGAGGAGCCAGTACGGAAGTTTCGAGAAGGACGTGGATTCTAAGGGAGGCGACGTAACAATCTGCTGTTCATGAGGGCTTATCCTGTAGGTCACGACTTCACTTAGGTAAGGAGAGAGCACTCCAGGTCTCCCGGGGCACTCAAACACAGGAGGCCCGTTTTTATGACAGGTAAATCACATGACCAGGCTGCCCTGGACTCGGTGGTAAAGAATCTGCCTGCATGTATCTTCCTGATACAGGGATCGAACTCGTGTCTCTTGCACTGGCAGATGGATTTTTTTTTTTTTTTTTACCACTGAGCCACCAAGGAAGCCCCATTATAGAGTACACATACTGTTGTATATCATAACTTTGCAATCGCATAGCCTGTTGATTACAGATGTAGACTGACGTATTTGGGGGCAAATTTAAACACTTCAAAGCAGCAGCTAGATACATGAAACCCCCCTTGTGAGACCATTAGCTTATAACTAGGGGTCAGCACACTGTAACCCTTGGGCCAAATTTAACTTTGTGTTTTTTTAAATCAAGACAGTGGAACGCTGCCATGCCCACTCTTTTACATATTATCTGTGGCTACTTTCCATCCAATAGGACTGAACGGTACAGACAGCAACTGTATGGCCTGAAAGCCCGAGATACTTACTATCTGACCCTCAAGAAATACGCTGCTTAGCACCCCGAGCTTATAGAATAGGATAGAACCTTATTCCCTAACAGCAGCAGCACTAAAGGCTTCTACTGTGTTAAAGGAGAAACATCTTTAATGCATTTCACTCTGGGCTCTCTGTACTAATAAACAGGAATCTGCCTCACAATCCCAGAGGGAACAAGATCTCGCCATGTTCCCCATAGCAATGAGGAGGTGAGTGTCTGCAGCGGTTACTTGGCAAAGTGAAGTTTCCAGTGATGACAATTAGGTGACGCCAAGTCCGACATTTCTCCAGGCATTAGTTTCTACGGTTTCCTTGGGGAGGTGTGGTGGGGGCTTGGATCAGGGCGGGAGGAAGAAGGTTCTCGGCTGGGCTGAGGCACACTTTGGGGTGGAGAGGGAAGAAAGGAAAGTGTAACAGAAAAGAGAAAAAAAAAATCTGAAAGCCAGTGGAAATGGAAGCGAGGCTGGCCTTTCTCTCCACTGGCCACTCCAGAAATGCTGAATTTAATTTGTCTTGGATGTGGATTTCCCAGCTCACCTGCTGCCCACAGTGCTAATGTGGTTACAGGCAGAAAACCGACTGTAAAGACGCACCTCCTCACTCAGCATAACGGCTCTCTGCAGACCTCCGAGTCAGAGCTGCTCAACTTAATGACAAAAGCAAGCTTTTATTGCTGTTGGCACCATGGAGCCAAGGCGGCCAGTACAGCAGAGAGAGACAGTTCTCGCCCATGCACACCGCCGGCCCAGCTGTCAGGGAAATGCCCCTTCCCAAATCCTTCACGGGCCGAGGATGCAAGGGGCAGATCCACTGCCTGGGGCTGGCGGTCAGCAACCTCTGCTAGGGACTTGTAAGCAAAAGGCAGGGGGAGCTCCTCTTCATGGTCACTTACTGACTGCACGCTGGTGTCATTTGTAACCACCACTTGGGAGAGGGTGAGTGCATGGTGGAGTCAAATGTTAACATTATCAAATGGACGGAGTTAACCAGCACGGCCTTAAAGGAAAGGAAAGCGCTGGCCAAAGTCTTGGCTGCAGCCTTGAGTGGTTTCAGGAGAAGCTGGTTTTCTCTGCGCTTGAACAGAGCTGCCGTTCATCACTCTGGAGGGGGCAGGGCTGCAGTTTCAGGGAAGAGGAGGGGAGCCTGCTGAGATAGGCACGCTGGGCTCTGACCCCAGAAAACAGAGAGGGCAGCCCTCTGCCTGGGGCTGCCAGGGGCCATCAGAACAGCGTGGACAGAGCGGGCTCCAGCAGGAGGGGCGCGCTCAGGGCGCTTGCAGACCTTGAAGAGCACACCTGACCCCTGGTAAGCCTCCGTGTCTCCCCTGTGTGGTACACCCACAGTAATATGGACGGCGGAGGGTGGTTATAGGAGATCCAGGGTGCAAAGGCACATCGTCAAAGCTCCATGACTGTTACCTATGATGGTGATGACTGGGATGAGGAACCAGCAGAGCCTCTCAACTGCATCTGAGCCTGTGACTGTGTCAGAATGGCGAGGCATAAGCCGGGCCAGGCAATGGCCTTGGGGCTACAGGGTAGCACCCTCTTGGAAGGAGATGTCATGGTGATGCGGACATCCCTGTCAGGCGGGGCGGCGAGGGGCAGAGAGAAGGGAGGGGAGGGCCGACAGGGAGGGTGGTCACCTGTGTGCTTGCTGCTGATGTGCGCCTTTATCTCCGCCTCCTCCATGGTGACGAAGTCGCAGGCCGTGCAGCAGATGGAGAACATCCACTGCTCCTTGTCCACGTGGAGCGACATGTGGCTGACGAACTGGACGTTGAGCTCCGTCTCAAATCCACACACGTGACAGCTGGACCGAAAGAGAGGTGTGTGAGCTTCCAAACGGAGGCTACGGGAGCAAGCGGTCCCCTCCCAAATCCCGACCTTGACATGCGTTGGTCCCACCAAAGGGCTAGGCATTAGGGAACCCCTCCGCTTTTTGGGATGGCTCGGAAGTGGTCACTGTGCCAGACAGATTAAACGCCCGCATAATGTAACAAGCCCATGCATGCCATAATGATACTAAATAATCATACAGTTAATTCAAAATTACAGATTCCAGATGCTCTACATCATCTAACTGATTCCTTTGGGCAAAGGGATGCAGGACAGCCTGGCCAAGATATTAGCAGAGCTGGTGTGCCGATAAACTCGCAAGCCTGACAACTCGGGCTGTAAACAGCAACCACACCAAATAATGATTCACGGTTGAATATGGAAGAGAAACAGGCACCTCCAGGTCCTAAAGGATAACACCGCGAAGGGAAAGGAGGAAATACTTCCAGGGCTATTTGCTCACGGTTCTCAGACTCATTTTTTCCTTAGGATAATTCTCAGGAAGCAGTGAGTTGCTCAATGATAAAGGCGGGAGCTTCCCGGCTGTAGGGACCTCCCCGCTAATAACCCCCGAGCCTTCCTCTCTCTGGACCTCACCCCACAGCACCACCTCCATGACCATTTCCCTTTTAACTAACTCTCCCCGGGCTCCCAAGCCAGCAGGGAGTCAGCCCACACAAGGTTCAACCCAAGCAAAGTCGATATGAAAAGGAGGCTCAGCCCTGAGGCTGAGACAAGACACTTTGTCACCTGTGCCCGAGCAGATGTGCAGGGAATGTCCGAGAAAGTCTGGGCAGCCCGGACCAGCGGGCTCCACTGGCGGCCCACCTGTAATAGTAAGGGTGCTTCTTCCCATCACTGCCTTCGGAGGTGACGGCGCTGACGATGTCCTCGGCGTCCGTGCTCACCAGCTTCACCGAGTGGACGGTCAGGTGCTGGTTCAGGTTTGCGCGGCACTTAGCAGCATAGGGACACAAGTGGCATTTGTATTTTCTCTCCTCTGGGGGCGAAGGGACAGGAGAAAACCCAAACCACACTCAGAAATGGGAGCCCAACACCTTGCAAAAGACCACTCAGAGGCATCAAGGACAGGAGGGCGCAAATCTCAGTTCCAGTGGGGACAAAGTGAACCTGCTGGGATTGTGGATATCGAAAGAGTCTTCTGTGATGGATCAAGTGGTAAAGAATTCACCTGCCATTGCAGGAGACACAGGAGACGCGGGTTCGATCCCTGGGTTGGGAAAAAAATCCCCTGGAGGAGGGCATGGCAACACTTCAGTTTTCTTGCCTGGGAAAGCCCACGGACAGAGGAGCCTGGTGGGCTACAGTCCATGGGGTTGCCAAGAGATGGACACAGCTGAGCACACATGCGCATACAGTCTTCACCTGGTGGCACCTGCATTTATACTTTCAAAGATAAAAGAAAATTCCAGGGCGACTGGACCATCTGCTTTTTTCTGGATACCCATAGGCCCCTCTTCCTGATAACGGGAGCTGCATGCAGGCTACAAGAATACTCTGTGTGTGTGTGTATATGTGTGTGTGTGTGTGTGTGTCCAAGCTCCCAGGTGTGTAGGTCCAGGGTGGGTGCTGAGCTGAGGAAGGGCATGTGAATCAGTCTGCTCAGGGCTAGTGTGTAAGACACACACCATCATTTTCCCTAAGCTCCAGGCCTGGGTCAGTCAAGAAATAAACCCGAAGAAAATTAAAGGGGAAAAAAAATGAATCAGATGAAATAATTCAATTGGAAATTGTCATGGTACATAAATAAAATAAAAAACTTTAATTATATTTCTTAATAGAATCTCTTTCATAAAACTGACAATGTTTTAGGGCCATTTTCAGAGTGGCATTCTGAATTCATTTGACTAATCAAGTAAATTCAAGGAAAAGGAGCCGGCTTTGCTTTTAGGTACCGCTAAAGATGACAGACAGCAGCAGACGATGAAAAGGACAACTTCCTTTTCTGTCCTTAGTTCTGACTTTGTAATACGGGGCTTGCCTTAAGGAAAATACCTGTCTGTCTTATCTACATCACGGGGTAGAGTGCAAAAAAAAGTTTTTCTGCCACAAAATTTAAGGCATCATCATTATTATAAGTGGCCCCCAACATCTGAGGGGCTGGTGGCCTGGGCTCAGGTAGAGCTGGGGAGGAGCCCTACAGTGTAGAGAGAATAGTCTTTTCTTTAGAATTTTGGCATTTCTAATTAATAAGCGAGGTTGTTAAGCTTTGATATTAAGATTGTTAAGTTTTGGTATTAAGGTTACAATTTCTCCATAAAGTGTTAAGCTTTCTTTCTCTTTTTCCTTTTTTTTGGCCGTGTCCCTGTGGAATATGGGCTCCTAGTTCCCCAACCAGGGATCAAACCCCCACCCCCTGCAGTGGAAGCATGGAGTCTTAACCACTGGACCACCAGGAAAGTCGTTATCTTTTTCTACCATTTGGAGTAGTTTAACAATATCAGAACTTTCTAGTCTTGACAGGTTAAAAAAGAACCCTGCTGGAAAAGTTTCTGGACCTGATACTTTGTGTTAATATTGTCTCCTCATCTTTCCAAATTCCCCTTTGGCAACCAGTTTATTTGAGGAGGGGATGGCAACCCACTCCAGTATTCTTGCCTGGAGAATCCCATGGACAGAGGAGCCTGGTAGACTACAGTCCAAGTTTCTCCCCACCAGCTTCGGTGAATTTTGGAAATTTTGCTTAAATTACCTATGTCATTTAAAATTTTCAGCTTTTTTTTTTTTTTGCCACTGAGTTGCCTTTATTTTCCAGTAATTCTTTAATAACATCTGTATTAGAAATCAGGCTTCCCAACATAAATGTCCATTAATAGATGAATGGATAAGGAAGATGTGGTAGCTACATCAATGAAATATTGTGCAATGCATGCTAAGTCACTTCAGTTGTGTCAGACTCTTTGCGACCCCATGGACTGTAGCCCACCAGGCGGCTCTGTCCATGGAATTCTCCAGGCAAGAATACTGGCGTGGGTTGCCATTTCCTCCTCCAGGGGATCTTCCCCACCCAGGGATTGAACCTGCGTCTCCAGCACTGCAGGCAGATTCTTTACCACTGAGTCACCAAGGAACCCCTAAAGAAATATTACTCCGCCATAAAAATAAGTGAAATTTTGCTATTTGCAGCAACATTGATGGACTTGGAGGGTATTATGTTAAGTGAAATAAGCCAGACAAAGACAAATACTGTGTAGCATCAATTATATGTGAAATCTAAAAAATAAAGCAAACTAGTAGTTTAACAAACAAAGAAGCAGACTCACAGATTTAGAGAACAAACTAGTGGTTACTCCTGGAGGGAAGGGGAAATTAGGGGCGGGGAAGTGGGAGGTACAAACTAGTGGTGTAAGATAGACTCAAAGATGCATTGTACAACACGGGGAATATTTTGTAAGAACTGTAAATGTGTAAGAGAAGAATTCGGCTTCCCTTTTCATTACTCATTTTGAATACTTTTGCCTCCTTTGTTTTTCTTAAATGGACTTAAAGGGATTTATCCATTTATGATCTTCTTCCTAGAATTTGTTCTTTTACTAATTCTTTACGATGAGTGCTAAGTTACTTTATTTTTGTTTTTCTTCCCTTCTAATTAAAACATTTAAGTCCATAAAGGTTCCTCAGACCGGAGCTGCAGCTGTTTGTTTCAGGTTTAGGTATGAATGTTCTCTTTCATTCCTCCTAGATGTCTGGAATTTGTGATTTTCTTCATTTCCTTTGATCCGATTAGGTAGGACATTTTATGGACGCTTGGTTATTTTAAATTTCATTGAAGTATATTCAGAGAATGTGGCACACAGAAGTTCTACTTTTTTGAACAAGTAAAAGTTTTCTTTGTGGCTAAGTATATGACTAAATTTAGTCTTTACTGGTTTAAAAGATTCAAAATATTAAAAATAGATATATAAAGAGAAAATTAATCTTGTTATACTAATACTATCTTGCTTTTTTGTTTTGTGTGATATATAAAACTTTTTTTATCATTTTCTGTTTGCTTTAAATAAGACACATCTGAATTTTTCAACAAGGCTGATCTTCAGTGTAAAAATTCAAACACTTCATTTTCTTATTTCCATCTTGCTTTTTGTTTAATATTGATTTTTACCTCACTTCTTTTTGCCCTAGCTTATTATTGTTGCATTGATTAAGTTACTATTTATTGGGGTTTCCACTTCCCAATACTCAGAATCAACCATAATTCTCTTACTGAACATAAATAAAGACAGATACTATTTCTCCACCAAGGTGCTCTTTCCCCTTTCTCCCACCTACCATAATGAGATGAATCCAAAGATAGAGTGCAGTCACCCACCCCCTATGCCTTCAAGATGAGAGTAATAAACTTCTTAGAGTTGAGAAATTTCACCTGAACACACCTAAATGTGAATCTTTTCTCATCAATCCTCTTTGAATGCAACAGATCCTTTCAGTACAAAGAAAAAACTCTTTCCAGAGCCTTATTTGAACATGCCAGGTAAAACGTCTTGAAAAGGTCAGGATAAAAACATTTATACCACTTCCTGGTTTAGTTAAATTTTTTTTTGTCCACACCAAGTGGCATGTGGGACCCTAGTTCCCTGACCAGGGATCAAACCTACACTCCCAGGATTGGAAGCATGGAGTCTCAACCACTGGACCGCCAGGGAAGTTCAGAAACACAGATTCTTGATCACGAAGAAGCCAGTGGTCCAGAGGGGGAAGGCCCCGACTCACCTGTGTGCAGAGACAGGTGTCGGGACAACGTCTGCTGTCGGCCAAATACTTTCCCACACACGTCGCAGGGGAAGAGCTGGTCGTTGAACTTCCAGGAGGGCAAGCCATTTCCTGCCTCGAGGACTATCTTTTCTGTTTCTGGGCCAAAAGAATAAAGCAGTGTGAGGAATAAACAAGGCAATGGAAGCACGTTTCAGCTTGGTCAACATTCAAGTTAATGTTCAACATTCAACATTCAACTTAAGCCAAGGCTACCTTCTAAAGCAGGTGGCTGGTAAACTACAAGTAACCTCTGGTCTTCATGCTCATCTCCTGTCTCTAAGAAGGCCATTCTTGAAAACTGTGGTGGGAAATGGATCCCAATTTTAGTCAGGCCTCCCATGGTTTCTCTCCTTCCTCACTAAAGGGCTGTGGACCCAACCCTTTAGCAGGTTGACAGCATGGCTTCGCACTCTGCCCCAGATACAGCAGGCACTCTGTAAAAGGTGCAGAATGGGTGAACGGTTGAGTTGCATGTTAAAATTCCAGAAGTGCAGACTCTTGCCTGTGTGTGTGTGCTAAGTCGCTTCAGTCATGTCTAAATCTTTGCAACTCTATGGATTGTAGTCTGCCAGCCTCCTCTGTCCATAGGATTCTCCAGGCAAGAATACTGGAGTGGGTTGTCATTTCCTCCTCCAGGGGATCTTCTCAACCAGAGACTGAACCCACGTCTCCTGCATTGGCAGGTGAGTTCTTTACCACTAGCGCCATCTGGGAAGCCTGCAGACTCTTGCCACCAGACAGTAAATCAAGAATGCCAAAGCTCAGATTCTGATGTAAAAACAGATGGTTCCATCTCTTGAAAGGATTACACTTTCATTGTCCTTTATGCACAAAACGTTTTGCCCTATGTTTTGGGTTGTGCAAAATCCTTAATGAGGAACCAGTGGTACACAGACTCAAGGATGACAACTGTGTACTGCTCGCTATGGTCTGAATGTATGAGTCCCCGCAAATTCATACACTGAAACCCTAATGCTCAAAGTGGTGGATTTTTAGAGGTGGGGTCCCGAGAAGGTGATTAGGTCATGAGGGTACATTCTCACGAGTGGGATTAGTGTCCTTAAAAAAGAGGCCCCACAGGGTCCTCTGCCCCCTTTGCTCTATGAGGACAGCAGGACATAGGCAGTCTGTGTCCTGGAAGAAGCTCCTGCCTGACCACGCTGGCACCCTGCTCTGGGGCTTCCAGCCTCCAGGCCTGTGTGCAGTACATCTTTATGTTTATAAGCTACCCAGTCTAAGGTATTTTGTTACAGCAGGCTGAGTGGAGTCAGACTCTACTCCACATAAAATGCCCTCATGGAAGAGTATACAACCAGAAATTCCCCAAAAGTCTCATGATGCTTGGGAAAATGAGAGCCACAAGTCACCTGTAAGTAATTCAGAGCCACGAATGACCTGCGTGGACCTTAATATCTTCTTTTGACATCTCAAAAAGGGTTTATTTTCTCATCATCATCCATGGGGTTACCTTTAATTTTCTCATCTATCCTCTGGCCATGGGATTCTCCAGTCAAGAATACTGGAGTGGGTTTCCATTTCCTTATCCAGGAGGTCTTCCTGAGCCAGGGATCAAACCCACCTCTCCTGCACTGCACGTGGATTCTTTACCAGTGAGCCACCAGGGAAGCTCCATATCGCTTCTCACTGAACTTAAGGAGTCCATAAACATTCCTTCAACAGTAAGATAAGGAGAGAGGTGACAGAGTACCAAAAAGAGGGAAAGGGACACCTTCACGAGGACACTTGTCTGGGCCCACTACGGCTTTCAGCCTCGCCCTGAAGAGCAAGACAAATGATTTACTGAGTCAGTATCTTGTCCTTTATCTCAGTAAATTACTGTGAATGTTCCTACAGCACGGTGGTGCTCGTACAACCAGATACCACGTGGCCAGAATTAAATGGTGGAAGGAACTTTCCATCAAATCAAGCAGATGAAAACATTCAGATCACCGGGCAGAGACAAACATCAGAACAAAGAACCTGATTTCCCCCAGTTTGGTGAAAACTGCTTCCCAAATACAAATACAGGCTTCCACCTGCATTTGGGTGAGTCAACTGGATCAATTTTCATTTGAATTCAGACTTGCCAGATAGTGTAATCTCAGGAAAGAAGAAGCAAACACAAATGTATGTTTGGAAGGGGTGGGGGACTGATGGTGAAACTGCAAAAATGTTTGCTGCCAGTAATTCTAACACTGATAAGGCCCATGTATTGATTGATCCGTGTTTGTTAAATGTAGCTCTTCGGGCCTCAGAGACAAGATCGAGTCTTCTTATTAGAGTAGGAATGTGTGGCTACAAACCTCTGCAGGGGAAGAGGTGGAGTTGTGGAGGAAAGAAAGTGCAAAGGGAGCTATGGGCTCTGATGTGTGAGGACAAGACCCACTCTTGGATGGCCGTCCTGGAGTCCGAGCTGTGAGCGTTTCCACATGCGGCATGAGAGGGAGTTTCGGCAGCTCGTCTGAAGTGTGTGAGCACAACAGGCTTCAAAGGAGGATGATAGTAATAATTATAAGGAGAGATCAAGAGGGTACAAGGTCTTCCAATACACTCCCAACAAGAATGGACTAATTGGGTCACAGACCAAACAAGCAGATGCAATTATAAAAAGAGAAGTCTCTCAGTAACTCTTTCAAGGATCAGTCGTGTGCTTGAGAAGTTGAAGCATCATGAAAAGTCCAATTGCCTCCACTGGTCTAGAAAAAGGTCAGAACCATGAAGGCTGTGCTATGGGGAAGCAGAAGGACTGTCTGCAGACACGGTGAGGCAGGGTGGGGGTGTCCAGCCCTGGTCAGCGCCCCCATCCCCAACCCCCACGGCCCCGGCCTGGGCCCCAAGCCCTGTCCAGGGACCAGCTCCTCTCCCTCCTTGCTATCTGCGTTTGCTTTGGGCACCCATTGTCATTTCACATGCAGGAGCAAGGGAACCAGGCCATCGCAGTCTCATCCCAGAACATGACCTTGAAATCAGACTGGGGTGAGGCTGGGGATGGAGGCGCAGGGGCAAGAGGGGAATTAGAACTTTGCCCAAACAAGTACTGGAATCAAAGACTTGCTCTTCTTTTCCCCGAGCTGAAATGGAGCCCGAGGGATGCCAGGGTCTTCCACGCTTCCTGGGGATGGTATCACCTGCCTGCCGTGAGAGAGACCTCAGAATCTGTTTTGATCCCTCCCTCCCTCTCTCTGTCTTTTAACACATCCAATTGGTCACCAAAAGCTGCCCGTCTGGTTGGAGAGCGACAGCTGAATGTGACGGACGGCCTGCAAGGCCACGCTTTAGGACCACTGTCCGCCTTCTGGAAGCGGGGCTGGTTCCCGCACCATGGAGGCCTGGCAGCTGGGAACACCGCTCTCCAGGACACGTTCTGGAAGAGATCTGAGCACTGCCTGCAGCTCTTGAGGATCAAAGTTACCAAAAATACTGCAAACTACTTAAATTGTGAACCCTATAGATCAATGTTTATAAAAATGGATGTGGAGGCCTATTCTAATTTATTTGCATTAGTAATACAGACTGTAGTCCTACGTTAAGAAAACCACTGTGGGAACAAGTGGCAAGCGCCCCGAGGGTGTGCATCTTTCAGCTCGATTCATAGTCACAGGTACCGTGCTCCATCATCTCCTTCCCCGGAAACCAAATGATCTGGCCTGGCTGCCGCTTAACTGAGTCATTATCGCTCACCAGAACACTGACAAAGCCTCCTAAACAGACTCGCGGGTCCCATTCCACCAGCCCCTCCTGGAGGTTCCAGGATGACCTTTCTGAGGCACAAGGCAGGTCACGGCCCGTCTTCCGTTCCCCGTGCAGGCCAAGCTCCTCCTGCACAGGGCTGCTAAGATCGTCCACACACTGACTCCAACCATCTCCCCGCTTCGCTTCCCAAAGGCTCAGTGGAGTGAGCGACTCGCCTTTCGGAAACAAGCTAGTCCCTCTGGAGCCTTCAATGCTTTTGGATCAACTATGCCTCCACCAGCAGCAACTCCCCACCTCTGGCACCTCTTCCGCACACAGACTCCAGCTCATTTTTCAAGCTCTGTCTCAGACTGTATCTCCTTAGTCAAGCCTTTGCCAGTTCCCCAGCTAATGTGTCCTATTCCCTTCTCTGTCCCAAAGCACTTTTATTGAATATGCTATTGCACCACCTTACCTGTTATATCATGTTTACCTATCTTCTATTAATATATTATATGTATGTTTTTAATATAGAGCACCCAGTGAGTTTGACATGTGACAGTGTTCAGTAATTATGTTCTCCGGCTTCCCCTCCCTATTAGAAGGTGAGTCATTGGGCGGGGGGGGTGGGGGAGTTCTGGAGGATTTATTCATGCTTCCTGGGCATGGGCACAGACCTGATATATAGCAGGTGGGTAGTAGACAGTTGTTGAAGAAGTGAATGACTGAATGAATGGACCCGAGTTTGGCAGGGAATAAACATTATTCTTATTTTATACTGTGAAAGACTGAGGCTTGGAAACAGCATTAGTTAAAGCTAATGGCCAATTCAGGGTAAAAAATTAGGCTACTTGCTTTCTGAATGGTGTCTTAACTCAACCCGAGAACCATGATTTAATGATTTTTATTAGAAATGTTTCCAGTCCTGAGCCATATCCCCAGAGGGCCTCTGTCCTTACTTCTTCCCAATAACAAGCCACAGGATTATTCTCTTCAAGACGCATTCTCTGGCAGACACAGTTTTTTGATTAACCCAACAGTCACTCTCAACTTTCCTCTCCCTGTCTCATTCCCACTGTAGAGGCAGCTGGGGTGGTCATGTGCTAACGTTATGACCAATAAAAAGGCTTTTGCTTTCCTGATAAAGAGAAAGATATACTTGGTGTTGGCCCTCTTCTTTTTCTTTCCTTGAATACAGAGACAATGCCTGGGATCACGGCAGCCATTTTGGGCATATGAGGCCTGAGGTGAAAGCCAATCTGTTAAGTATGTTGAAAGGGAAAGATGAAAAATGTCTGGGTCCTGGATGGCATCTTCCAGCAACTGAATAAATGGCTGAAACCACCCACTCGGGACTTACTTTTTAGATAAGGAAAATAAGCCACTGCTTGTTTCAGCCACTGTCAGTTGGGTTTTCTTTTACTTATGATGCTCTTAATTGAGACTCCTCCCATGATTACTCTTTAACTGAGGACTCTGGAAGTTAGGTCTGCCTTTGACAAGCTGTATTCCCAAATTCCCATATCCCATGAAGAACTCTCCATATTCACTGTCAACAGCAGTTAAGTGTAAAGCCAGCTGAGCATATTTCCATCTTAATTATTTTCTGTTCTCCTCAAAAAAAAAAAAACTTTTTAAATTAATAAATTTGCTTTTAAAAAACTTTTAATTGAAGCATAACACATAACAGAAAAATTCACATAACACTAACTGCTTTGTAATCAGTGCAAAATTTGGAATACAGGTATTATTTTTAAAAACTTGCTCTTATTTCCACGTCCCTTAATATTTGTTTCTTTATTTTAAGAAGCTGTGAATAATTTTCTTCATTTCCTTTATAGCAAAATACTTAGTTAATGATTAAGCCTGGGGTGCTGCAGTCCATGGGGTTGCAAAGAGTTGGACAGGACTGAGCGACTGAACGGAACTGATACTTTTTAACACAGCATCTCCGAGGCTTCTGTCTCCTACGAAGCATTTTATTTCCCTTTATCCTCTTATACTCTGGTTCCTGAGATATCCATAAATTGTTTCCATAAATTCCTGGCTACTCGGTACTAACTGAGTGGATGTTTTCCTCTCTATTTTTCCACCCATGATATTCGCTTTGAATATCATTTGGATCTTTCCCTCTCCCTTAAATACATTTTTGTTTTAAGTGAAGCAATAACTAGGTGTGCAGGAGTAAGCACTTTTTATCTCTTATAGAATGGTTCCGAATATAGAAAGAGGGTATTTGGAGAGTCACCCCATCTTAGCAGTCCCAGTACAAGGCTCTTGGCTCCTCCCCTTGGTGGAGAACTGAGCACCCTCATTCAGAATGATGAGGGTCAACAGCCAAGAGACAGGATGCCAGACTCGCCGCTTGCGACCTAGTGATCTGAGGGCACAGGTCTCGTTTGACACACAGGCCCATCAAGTACTTCTCCAAACACTTCCATGTGATAAACCCATCTGGTACAGGTTGGGAGGGAGCCTCATCAAACTCTGTGACAGAACACTGGGTCTAGTAGAGGACTCGGCTTGCTTCGAGTCCAACTCTCTCATTTCTAGGAGGATGAAGCGAAGCATAAAATTCCAGGGCCTCCTCCAACTCACTGCACCTCACAACATGTACAGGTTTGAATAGAATCAAGGTTTCCAGCATAACGAAGGCTCAGGATCGCTCTGTTCAGTTCTCTCTTCTCACATATAAGGAAACCGAGGCCCAGAGGGCTGAAGTAATTGCTCAGGTACCTGGCCAGTGACTCTGAGGGAGAAGTGACCAGACTGGGTCTCACTGAAGCTCCTGCAAGCCACGTGGAATCACAGACAACGTTTACAACTAACAAGGAAGGGACTTTTCTTTCTCCTCCTGTGTTTTGGCTCAGGGTTTAAATTCTTGCTTACAAGTGGACACATGTAATTTAGCAACAATTCACAGACACTAGGATGTATTTCCACCTCTCTCTTTTTTTTGATTGGAATATAGTTGCTTTGCAACGTTGCGCTCGCTTCTAATGTCCAGCAAAGTGAGTCAGTCACATGCATACATACATCCCCTCTTTTGTGGGCTTCCTTCCGTTAGGTCACCACAGAGCATTGAGAAGATGTGCTAACCTGCGCTCCAAAGCAGGTTCTCACTAGCTTTCGACTTTGTATGTGTGTATGCCAATCTCTCTTCTTGACGGTGTCAGCCTAGAATATTCCCAGCTGCAGAGAAGTTAGAGGCCAGTATGTCACGAAGCAGAACAAAGAAAGAACAAGAGGAAGATCAAATGGGAAAACTAAAAGCCAAGCCCCTCGGAGGTAAACTACTTCCTTTGGGCCTTTCATTGACTGCTGGGGAACATTTTTGTTAAACAAACAAAACCCCTCAAAGAACGAGAGGGGCAAAGGAAAGGACCTGAGTTTGCTTTTCAGCTTTCACATCGTTTCGCCCCCTGACTGGTGTATCATTAGGCTTTGTCACTGAGTTTGTGTGAGAGGATCCCCGGATCTCCTGCCAAAATAATCCTCTCAAAGAACCATCTCTCAACCTGACTTTGGCAAGAGACATGTGGAGAGAGAAGGCTTTATTTGGTTAAAGGCGTAAGCAAAAGAGTGGCCAAAGTGTGACCTCAACGCATAAATAACTGTCCAGATTGACTAAATCCGCATCAGCTGCTCAATGTGGAAAAGGCTCTGGGGCCCCTTGGGTTTTCCGTGGTGACAGATGGTACTGTGAGTCTTTCTTTCATCATCAAGCCCGGAGAGTTACGAGGCATCTTTCAAATGAACTTCTGAAACCCTTGGCATTTAGAGTCCATTCTCTTCTATAGGTTAAAACCTATCCGGTCACTTCTAGGCAGGGAACGTGGTTTATCTGGTAAGTCCTTTCCCTGCCGGTTCTGTCCTTTGGTTTCATGGGCTTAAGACAAGCTGCTGCCTTCTGAGGGTTGCTTGCAAATTAAGGAGAGCCAGTTATGCTTTAGGACTCTTTGTGGGTCAATATCTTTGAAGGGCCACCGTCCATAGAGCCACAAAGAGCTGGACACGACTGAAGCGACTTACACCATGCACAGAGGCAGCATCTCTGCTATGGTGTTTGCAGTTCTATATCCTTGACAAATTTCTTGTAAGGGTCACTGCAACTTAGGGTAATCTGGCAGGTCCTAACAGATCATTATTTTTGGGGGGCTCCCAAATCACTGCAGATGGTGACTGCAGCCATGAAATTAAAAGATGCTTGCTCCTTGGAAGAAAAGCTATGACCTAGACAGCTTTTATAAAGCAGAGACATTACTTTGCCGATAAAGGTCCGCGTAGTCAAAGCCACAGTTTTTCCAGTGGTCATGTAGTGATGTGAGAGTTGGACTATAAAGAAAGCTGAGCAACGAAGAATTGATGCTTTTGTGGTGTTGGAGAAGATTCTTGAGAGTCCCTTGGACTGCAAGAAGATCCAACCAGTCCATCCTGAAGGAGATCAGTCCTGGGTGTTCATTGGAAGGACTGATGCTGAAGCTGAAACTCCAAACTTTGGCCATCTGATGCAAAGAACTCCTTGGAAAAGACCCTGATGCTGGGAAAGATTGAAGGCAGGAGGAGAAGGGGATGACAGAGGATGAGATGGCTGGATGGCATCAAGGGCACGATGGACATGAGTTTGAGCAAGCTCCAGGAGTTGGTGAGGGACAGGGAAGCCTGGCGTGCTGCAGCCCATGGAGTCGCAAAGAGTCAGACACGACTGAGTGACTGAACTGAACAGATCTATTAGGATCCCTACAATCACCTCTCTGCAGGTCTTGGTGCAACCAAATTCCATTTTAAAGATGATTCCAAATCCCAAAGTAAGGGATTTTCCACTGGTCAAGATGTCAGATCAAGGAATAGCTAAAACTAGCAGAATTTAGCAAGAGTCAATCTGTGCTTGATTAAAAATACCGGGAGGAGATTTTTTAGTTATAAAAGTGTTCATGGTCTTGATCTTTTTGGGGGCTCATTTCAAACTTCAGTTCAGTTCAGGAGCCCTCATCTCTATATAACTTCACCTCATCAATCAATCCACTAGGAATTTGTAGGAATTTGGATGTTGCTTCTACATTTTTCCTCTACTTGTATTTCCAAGATCAGTGGACACTCTATAAATGCTTACTGAATAAATGAGACCATCATACCTCCAAGATCATAACAGGTGAACTAAATGGCAACCAAATTTTACATTGCGACATGGAAGCAAACTGACAATATTGATACAGGAGAGACAGCCAAGGGGCTCTGGTTATTATTCTTGCCGGTTACACAGACCAGTGAATCCTTTTCTTCTTAATAATGATGATAAGATTTGAAGTCTTAGCAAATGCCCTCAGACTGTCCCAATGTTGAGAACATTCACAAATCTTTGTTAGAAAACCATCAGGCCTGGGAGCTGTCATTTTTGTGTCAGTGGCAGACACTGCTCATTGCTTACTCAATAACTAACAGAGCTACAATCTCTTTCTTTAGGGGAGCACTGTGCCTCATTAAAAAAAAACAACAACATGCATTTCCCTTCCCAGCTTCCACTGCTGTTAGGATGTAGCCCTAAAACATGATTCTGGTCAGTGAGATTCATCCTATTTGGGCAGCTTATCTTCATTATGCAAAACAGCATCAGAGTTTCTTAAAAGTATATTAGAACCTGCTACGTAGCATTGGCTGCTCAGCTCAGCGGCCTGGGGTGAGCTTGACGGGTGGGGTGGGGGTGGAAGGGAGGTCCAACAGGGAGGGGATACATGTATGCATATAGCTGATTTACTCTGTCGTACAGCAGAAATCTACACAACATTGTAGAGCAATGATCCTCCAATGAAGAAAAAAAGTCCATTCAGAAGATAATGCATAATTAAAGCCATAGGTTTCGTGCATGGAGAATTTACCACTGTGCCAGGCACTGTACTATGCATGTACACATATTATGTAGGGACTTATAACAGCACTATGGTGAGATGCTATTGTTACCATTCCCATTTTACAAAAAAAGGAGTATCAGGCTCAGGGAGGTTGAACAATGAATTCAAGTTCTCCCAGCTGGTAAGTGACAGCCTAGCCCAAACCCAAGTCTATATGGCTCCAAAGCCCAAACCCCCAACCACTCATTACATTACACAACTATACAAGATCAGTGAAGAAAATCCAAAGGTTCTGATTTATTTCACCGCAGACAAATCTATCTGCTACAATCCCGATTTGTTCGAATTTAAATTTTCCTAAATTCACCAGCCATAGAGAAGAAGCATCAGGACAGCATAAATTTAAAGGGGGGTTTGTGGGGGCAACCCAAATACTGACCCCAGGACCCAGACAGAGAGACAGTGGTGGAATCTGGAGCCCCACCTTCTTCCTCTGGCCTGATTCCTCCTGGGTGTCCTTCTCGGTCTTTACTGCTGATAGGTTGCTGGATATCAAAAATCTGAGCACCAATTATGTAAATTTTAATTAAATCCTTTCAGGTCAGCTTTCACTGGCCCCAGAATAAGATCCTACAATGACTGTTCTTTCAACTTTTCTTAGAAAAGGAACAGGCATTCAAGTGTGGTGCTCCCCCATGACTATATTAGGTGATGGTGAATCTTTATATCCAAACGAGTTTTCTTCTACAGATTATCATGAAGTGTGGGCACATATGAGAATATTCTGAGGGATAACATTACCATTGCTAGGGCAAGTGGGAGAATCATTTCTTTTCCCCCTTGTATATTGCTGAACTTGGTGTTCCACATTTATTTATTGAATAAGGGAGGGAATGAATAAACTAAAAGCAGATCACCACTGTTAAAAAATTTAAACTTTCTATAATACTCTAAAATGTGAAAATCCTAAATATTTTAGACTTCCTAAAATAAGTTCTACAACACTAAAGAATTTAATGTTCATTTACTTCTACATGTGATCGTACCCAAAAGGCCAAGAAGCATGTTCATTTACTGCTAATATTATATGATGTGCTATGTATCATACCTATAGAGCATTTTAAAAATATTTAATGTTTCTTTTTAAATTCAAGTCACAGTCATTTCCAAATATTATTCAAGTAAGCCCCTAGGTATTCTGTCATTCCCTTCACTGAGACTGGAATCCGCTGGTTGTCTCAATTATTCTAGTTCTCTTTTCTTATGGACAAGTCTTGATCATATCATCCATTCCTTTAAAGACTTCTAAATTTCCTTAAAGCCCTTATCAGTTTCCAGACACTGCAGTATTCTAGTGTGACCACATCCAGTTTCAAATTTTCAGTCTTCTTTGCTCTCTGCTCCTAATCTATTGAATTCTGTATTAACAGAAAATGTAACTCTTCAGTTGTCTTTCTCTTGACCTTGAGTTTTAGTACATTATACAATTTGTGTTAGATGATGGTAGATTTAACATTTGAAGGCAACACTCATCACAAATATTTTTCTCCTGGACCAGAAATACTATTTATTTGATTAAGCAAAGTTATATGTTTTTATGTGGCGAAGATTTTTGTTTGTTGGTTTCTTTAATTACTTTTCTCCAGGTAGGGCTTACCAACATGGGATTGGGAAGTACCTCTGCTAATAGTATTTTCCTATGAAAGTGTGTCAAAATGATTGGCAGCATTGACAGTGTGTTACCAATAATAATAAGTAACACTACTGGCAAACATTTTATTTTTAAATAAAATAAAACAGGATATCTCCACAATAATATCATTGCCAATAATTTATTCATGGCCTTTAATGAAGGAAAAAGCTGTGGATTTAGATGTAGCTGAAAGACGAACTGGGCTTCCCAGGTGGTGCTAGTGGTAAAGAACCCACCTGCCAATGCAGGAGACACAAAGATACAGGTTCGATCCCTCAGTTGGGAAGATCCCCTGGAGGAGGGCATAGCAACCCACTCCAGTATTCTTGCCTGGAGAATCCCCATGGACAGAGGAGCCTAGTAGGCTACAGTTATGGTGTCACAAAGAGACAGACATGACTGAAGTGACTGAGCGCCCATGCATGCATGAAAGAGGAACAATAAATACAACTAGTTAAGATTTACTTACCATTTATGTTGGGCTTCCCAGGTGGAGCAGTGGTAAAGAAACCACTTGCCAATGCGGGAGATCCAAGAAATAAGGGTTTGATCCCTGGGTTGGGCAGATCTCCTGGAATAGAAGACCCACTCCAGTATTTCTTGCCTGAAAAATGTCATGGACAGAGGAGCCTGGCAGGCTACAGTCAGGGGTTGCAAAGGGTCAGACACAACTGAGCGACCAAGCAGACAAAACACAGAGCATTGATGTTCTTCCAGGCACTATGGCCAAATCTCTTATTTACATTGTATCATTTAATCCTCAAGGCAACATGTTAAGGTTGTTCTCACTGCTATCCTCATTGTGTGTGATGCATGCTCAGTCACTTCAGTTGTGTCCGACTCTTTGCGATCCTATGGACTGTAGCCCACTAGGTTCCTCTGTCTGTGGGATTCTCCAGGCAAGAATACTGGAGTGGGCTGCCATACCCTCCTCTAGGGGATCTTCCTGATCCAGAAAGTGAACCTGTATCTCTATGTCCCCTGCATTTGGCAGGTGGGTTCTTTACCACTAGCACCACCTGGGAAGACATATCCTCGCTGTATGGATGAAAAACAGAAAAAAAAAAAAAAAAAAACAAACAAAGCTCAGGATACTTAAGGCATCAACCCATTCTCACACAGCTGGTAAGAGGTGGAGCTAAGGTCTGAACCCAGGGCCCCCAGTCTGGAGAGTACATGCCCTGGCTTCCCTTATACTGCACATTAACATTCAGCATGTTCATTAGGTACCACCCTGGTTTTGGGAAGGATCTTTAATCTCTGCTTCAAAGCAGAAAAAGACTGAGAGCTGATGACCTTGACTTAGTGAGTTCTAAGGAAGCCAAAGTCATGTATTTAATTTTTCTCATTCCTAGATGGCAAGTGTCACTGCATTTTATGGTTTCAGATGAAAGTACAAGCGTATCCAGCTGCCTTAGACACAAACATCCCTGTTAAAGAACAGAATGCAGCTACAGCTTGGAAGGTTTAGTGTAAATTTAATCCTTTGCCAAACACATATTTTATCCATAAGGTATCTGAAGAATTGAACTTGCATCTTTGCGACCCCATGGGCTATACAGTCCATGTAATTCTTCAGGCCAGAACACTGGAATGGGTAGCTGTTCCCTTCTCCAGGGGATCTTCTCAATCCAGGGATTGAACCCAGGTCTCCCACATTGTAGGCAGGTTCTTTACCAGCAGAGCCACCAGGAAGCCCATTTGAAAGTTAGGGCGTTACTATTATTAATATGCAGGTCAGGAAGCACCAGTTAGAACTGGACATGGAACAAGACTGGTTCCAAACAGCAAAAGGAGTACGGCAAGGCTGTATATCGTCACCCTACTTATTTAACTTACATGCAAAATACATCATGAGAAATGCTGAGCTGGAGGAAGCACAAGCTGGAATCGAGATTGCCAGGAGAAATATCAATAACCTCAGATATGCAGATGACACTACCCTTATGGCAGAGAGTGAAGAAGAACTAAAGAGCCTCTTGATGAAAGTAAAGGAGAAGAGTGAAAAAGTTGGCTTAAAGCTTAATATTCAGAAAACTAAGATCATGGCATCCGGTCCCATCACTTCATGGCAAATAGATGGGGAAACAGTGGAAACAGTGTCAGACTTTATTTTTGGGGGCTCCAAAATCACTGCCGATGGTGATTGCAGCCATGAAATTAAAAGACGCTTGCTCCTTGAAAGGGAAGTTATGACCAACCTAGACAGCACATTAAAAAGCAGAGACATTACTTTGTCAACAAAGGTCCATCTAGTCAAGGCTATGGTTTTTCCAGTGGTCATGTATGGATGTGAGAGTTGGACTATAAAGAAAGCTGAGCACCGAAGAATTGATGCTTTTGAACTGTGGTGTTGGAGAAGACTCTTGAGAGTCCCTTGGACTGCAAGAAGACCCAACCAGTCCATCCTAAAGGAGACTGGTCCTGGGTGTTCATTGGAAGGACTGATGCTGAAGCTGAAACTCCAGTACTTTGGCCACCTGATGTGAAGAGCTGACTCTTTGGAAAAGACCCTGATGCTGGGAAAGATTGAGGGCAGGAGGAGAAGGGGACGACAGAGGATGAGATGGTTCGATGGCATCACCGACTCAATGGACATGAGTTTGAGTAAGCTCTGGGAGTTGGTGATGGACAGGGAAGCCTGGTGTGCTGCGGTTCATGGGGTCTCAAAGAATCGGATACGACTGAGCAACTGAACTGAACTGATTATTAATATATTAGGTTGGTGCAAAAGTAATTGTGGCTTTGCATTGTTGAAATTTGCTGTTTGATATTGGAATACATTCTTAAATAAATACGGTTATGTTATACATCATTTTATTGCACATTTCTCACTTTATTTTTTTTTGCTATTGACTTTTTACTTGCTATTTATTTTATATTTATTTTAAACCAGGAAAATAACATTACACAAAAAGTAAATTTGAGTGATTTTCTTATTAAAATTCAAAATGGGTCATAAAGCAGTGAAGACAACTCACAACATCAACAATGCATTTGGCATAGGAAATGCTAACACACATACAGTGTAGTGGTGGTTCAAGAAGTTTTACAAAGGAGACGAGAGCCTTGAAATGAGGAACATGGTGGTAGGCCATCGGAAGTTGAGAACGACCAATCAGCTTTGATGATCCTCTTACAACTACATGAGAAGTTGCCAAAGAACTCAACATTTACCATTCCATAGTCATTTGGCATTTGAACAAACTGGGAAGGTGAAAAACCTCGATAAGTGGGTGCCTCATGAGCTGACCAAAAAAATCACTGATTTGAAGTGTTGTACTTCTCTTATTCTACATGACAGCAACAACCCATTTATTGATCAGATTGTGATGTATGATGAAAAGTGGATTTCTTAAGACAGCTGGTGATGACCAGCTAAGTGGTTGAACTGAGAAGGAGCTCCAGAGCACTTCCCAAAGCCAAACTTGCAGCGAAAAAAGTCACGGTCACTGTTTGGTGATCTGCTGCCTGTCTGATCACTAGAGCTTTCTGAATCCTGGCGAAACCATTACATCTAAGACATGTGCTCAACAAATCAATGAGATGCACTGGAAACTGCAATGCCTGCAGCCAATGTTGGTCAACAGAAAGGGCCCAATTCTCCTCCACAACAGTGCCCAACTGCATGTCCCACAACCAACACTTCAAAAGGTGAACACACTGCATGACAAAGTTTTGCCTCATCTGCCACATTCACCTGACCTCTTGCCAACTGAAAACCGTTTCTTGGAGCATCTCGACAAGTTTTTGCAGGGAAAATGCTTCCACAACCAGCAAGAAAATGCTTCTACAACCACAACCAGAAAACGTTTTCCCCTTGTTTGGGAAGATCATCTTAGGGGTTGGAATCAAGCGATGTTTAGGAGATGGCTGCTCACCGTTTACGGATCCTGAGCTTCAGTTGCAACATTTCTGGCCCCTGGCCAACCCAGCTCACTTCAGAGTGGCCCCACAATCCAGACTGACTCTGGCCATCCCTGTTACTGCTTGTCCTGAATTCAGTGGTTTTTATACACTCACAGACTACCTCAGCTTGTCTCTCAAGTCTGAAGTTGAGGGTCGAGCCTGTCAGCAACCAATTCTCTGTTCAGTCCTAAATGGTGGGTATTCCCTCCAATTCCAGGGCTTGGCCCTGTACTTGTGCTCCTAAATACATCGTTACACCACCCTCTAGGTTGTCTAGTTGGTTAATACATTGTGCAGTGTTCACTGCATCCTAAAAGATTTGTGCACTTTTTAAATCTTTATTTAAAAAATCTGAATACAGCTAAGCATATACTCTTTGTCAGTTTAAGTTTAATGAAATAGTAAAAAAATAAATAAATAAATAACGGAAAGAAAAGAAAATGCTTTCCAAGAGTTGGTTGAATCCCAAAGCACTGATTTTTATGCTATAGGAATAAGCAAACTTATTTCTGGTTGGCAAAACTGTGTTTACTGTAATGGTTCCTATTTTGATTAGTAAAGATGTGTTTGAGTCTAGTTATCAATATAATGATTTAAAATTCACAATTTGAAACTGCATTTATGTTTGCACCAACCTAATAACTAAATGAAAACTTGAAACCACTTCTACTTAATCATTTAAGGATAGAGAGAGAAGAGGATTTTCAGCTCACAAACCCAAAATGTAAACATCCAATAGCCTAAAGGATATGTTAAGGAACAGAAAATACTCAGTAATACAACTCCAAAGTAGCTGAGTAAGAGGAGAAATCTAAAAAAAAAAAAAGAAAAAAAGGATATTTTCCTTTCATTTCACTTTTCCAATTGAAAAGCAAACAAATTAAATACAAAAATATCAATGCAATATTTCAGTTACAAATCAAAACTGAGAAAAATCAAATAATAGATTTGGCAACATGGAGACAACCCTACTCCATACTGGAAACGAACTATATTTTACTTATGTGCCTTGGTATTACTGTAGGTTGGTATGTATTTTTTCTCATATATTCTGACTTGGTCCTTTTTGAAAGCATCTTTTCCTAGCCTCTCTTCTGACAGCGATCTTAAACACAATAGACAATAAATAAATATTGGTTGATTTGATTAAAATTTCACCAGTTACAGGCAAAAGAGAGAAAATGTGCACGACATGTGTCAATTAATGTGAATCCCCTGCAAACAGATAAGGCTGAGAAGCCCTAGCCTGTTCACTGCGGCACCACGTTCTAACCCATGACAGAAAGTCACCACCTCAAACTACTGGGTTGGCCAAAACATTTGCTTAGGTTTTTCCTGCTGCAACTTATGGAAAAACCCAAACAAACTTATTGGCAGACCCAATATAATGACAGAGATTCAACATCCTTTGGAGACAGCCTCCATAGAATCTTGGCCCCACCTTCTGGGAACCAGGTGGACTAGGAAGAAAGCTTCCACTACTGCTTCTAAATTACAGAGAACCTGAGGTGTAGGCCGGCTAACTGCCTGCCTAGAATTCGACAGTAAAATCCAGACTGAGAGTGAACCAGTCTTGGCTCAGTGCCCTCCTCACCTCATCCCTCTGCCTCCCCAACAGGCTGAAGTTCAGGTTCTTAATCACACTACATACCAAAGGCTTTGCATATCTAATCAGTCTTCAAACCACACACTGAACTACAGAACATGTACATGGTGGAGAACAGATGTCACCATGAGAATCTTGTTTTCTGCTCCTTCCCAGTTTTGGCACATGCACATTTGTAATCTTAATGCTGCAAGAACAAAGAGTCTTGCATTCAATATTGACATGGGAACACACAAACGCTCCTTGTGCTGGAACACTGCCGTATTCCGACTTCAACAGTGCACACCTGCTTTTCTTGCATATGATTTGCCTCAAGGTCCTTTTGGTATTGTCTGAGCTGCAAATGGGGTCACAATCTCATCTCACAGGAGACAGGGTCAGGTGAGAGTCCTGGAGATCTACACTTCTCATTTAAAAAGCACAGCCACACCAAACACCCGTAAAGGCCAGTGGGAAAGCTCTTTACCAGTCAAGACCCAATTCACACAACTGTTCCCACCATTAAGGAAACCAGTAACATATTCAGCAGAACAGAGCAGTGAATAACACTGAGGCCCAAATACTGGTCTGACGGGGAGCCATGGGTTAAGAAATGAGTCTCCAGTGGAACCTATTTCCTCTTCCAAAGTGAAGGTTTAGCCAAAATATTAATAGCCAACTCTGAAACCTAGACTAAGCCTTTCAACCACACAGTTAGAATCACCATCAGCGGCTTACGGAGAGTGACCGTGTCTGTTTCCCTCACTGCATTATTTATAAATAATATTAACCACAGTACTTAGGCACCAGGACCATCAGAAGTATGCCTTTTAACCTTTTTTTTTTTTTTTAACTTGTTTATTTTCGGCTGAGCTGGGTCTTAGTTGTGGCATGTGGGCTCAGGAGTTGTGGTGTGCTGGCTCAGTTGCCCTGTGGCATGTGAGATCTTGGTTCCCCAACCAGGGATCCAACCAGAGTCCCTGCATTGGAAAGAGGATTCTTAACCACTGGGGCACCAGAGAAGTCCCAAAGCTAATCATTTTTGCCCTAAGTGACAGAATGCTAAATACAATTTGATTAGGGGGGGCAAAGGGAACTTATAAGAAGGGAAGTGAGAGCAACCGTCATTTTTTGAAGTTCTTTGCTCTACCTGACCAGCTAGAGTGGGATGAATTACACCAGTGCTCCTCAACTAAGGCTTCTAAGTCCCCTTCAATTGAATTTGGAGCCTGTCAGCCAACAAAGCATATAAAAATATGTAAGAGACTTGGTTGTTGATTCTGGGCACCTGTACCTTTGGCCCACGTGGTTAAATGACCATGTCCCTATATGCAGATGGGCTTCCCTGGTGGATCAGATGGTAAAGAATCCGCCTGCGATGCGGGAGACCTGGGCTCGATCCCTGGGGTGGGAAGATCCCCTGGAGAAGGGTATGGCTACCCACTCCAGTAGTCTTGCCTGGAGAATCCCTATGGACAGAGGAACCTGGCAGGCTACAGTCTACAGTCCACAGGGTCACAAAGAATTGGACACAACTAAGCAACTAAGCACAGCACACACTATATGCAGATAAACGACCTGCTCAATGCAGCACTAAACTCCAATGTGAACCATTCCCTGGGTCTCGGTGTCTGTCCATTCAAAAGGGTCCTCTATATCCAATGTCTTCTTTATCTTGTTAAATCCAAAAGGATGCACCAATTTAATTCCACAGGGTTGAAAACTTGCCATCTGCAACCATGGAGGGAAGAGCCTCTTACTTCATTTCCCAGTTTCAGTGATCGGCTTGAAAGGAGGTTCTTTATCCTTTGAAGTGGAGGGCTGCTTAAGAATAAATGTTCCAAAAATAAATATGGATCCATGCAGATACACAGATAGGTTTTCACTTGTCTGTGCAAACAGTATCTCTGGAGGGATGCCCATGGAAGTGGTAACACTGGCTGAGTGGCGGAGAAGGGGGGCGTGGGGGAGGAGGGGGTATGGTCAGGAGCAGGGAATAGTGAACTGGTGGTGGGCAGAAGGGTGGGGGAAGTACTTATTTCCTCACTTTCAAATTGAATTTCTAACCAACTCTGAACATTTAATATCATGTCTCCCTGTACCCTTTAACACCTGTGCAAGAAATATGGCAGCAACACCAATAATAAAATTTACTACTGAGAGTTAACAATGCATTGGGCACTCTCTGTAAAGTACCTGAAATAAATTATATCATGGGCTCCTCCCAACAGCTACTGTGGTAGGTACTGTCCCCCTTTCATAGATAATAAACTGAGCCACACATACAAAGGGTATCCTCCCAAGGGACGTGCCAAGTCAGAAGCAAGGTCAAAGGCAGGTACCCAGTTATGTTTTATTAAGAATTTCGGTCTTTTAGGGGCAGTAGCCCTGAGTCACACAATTCTTGGACCACATTTGCAATGATTATTAATCAATGGAACCCTTATAAAATATTTCAAAATGAAAATTAGAGGTCTTGAAGAGTCTCCCACAAACAAACCATATGTGGCTCAAGAGAGAATGTGGTAGGTTATTATCTCTGTACTAAATAACAGAGACCCCATAGAACAAAGTGCAGATCTTGCTCTTAAAGGTAAACTCTTTGCCTTTAGGTAAAATTATTGCAGAAAGCTTCACATTTGACCTTCACTGTCATTCCATCTACCGCTTGGATATAATAATAGCTGGAGGATTATATTCCTATCAAGTCACAACTGTTCACCTGGTCACTCACATGAGTCTTAGGCTTCTTTCAAGTTGGCCAAAGAGAGGTTTGTGACGTCCTTGAACTTTAAGGGATTTGCAGTCTGCGTGAGCCTTCTGAAACCGCCCTCTCCCCATCCCGTCAACATACGTTGCACACAGGAAAAGTTATTTCTCTCCCTTTCCTCTGGAGCTTGTTCACCAGTAATGCTACCAGCCCTCATTCACACGTGTTCCTTCTATGCTCTTCTGTTTCCTGTTTTCAAAGTATACTATCAAGGGTGAAACAGATCACCAGCCCAGGTTGGATGCATGAGACAAGTGCTCAGGGCTGGTGCACTGGGAAGACCCAGAGGGATGGGATGGAGAGGGAGGTGGGAGGGGGGATTGGGATGGGGAACACATGTAAATCCATGGCTGATTCATATCAATATATGGCAAAAACCACTACAATATTGTAAAGTAATTAGCCTCCAACTAATAAAAATAAATGAAAAAAAAAGTGTCATTAAAAAAAAATTAAAGGTAGCTGTCTAAATAAAAAGATAAAAAAAAAAGAAAAAGAGTGGAAGCTTTCTTCTAGGGCTTGTTTCTTTAAGTCCTGAATAATTTTTTAAGCCTTATACTGCAATATATTGATCTTTAAGAGACCCAAGCTTCTGTAGCAGAGATGGAAATGATTTATTCTGGAAAGTCTCACTGTAGTGGTGTTAAACCCACATGCCCTCTGAATGCTTAAAGCTTTAGCCGGCCTAGTAAATATTTTGATATGGGTCAGTCTAAATAACTTCCATTTCCATGTGAAGTTGCGAAATTGTTTTCTCTATCATTGTGTGGATAAAACAGTTAAGCATTGCTATAATTAGTCACCATCATTCTCCTTCACTGAGCTTAAGAATAAATGGAGGTAGTATTAGCCATTAAATTTTAAAAAATTATTTCGTTCTGGTTGTGCTGGGTCTTTTGTTGCTGCGCGGGCTTTTCTCTAGCTGTGTGCCTGGCCCTCTCATCGAGGTGGCGTCTCTGTCATGGGGCAGGAGCACTGGGGCACCTGGGCATCAGTATCTGCAGCATGTGGGATCAGCAGTTGTTGCAGCTCCCGCCCAGAGCAAAAGCTTCATAGTTTGTGGTCCATGGGCTTAGCTGCTTCGAGGACTGTGAGATTTTCCTGGACCAGGGATCAAACCCACGTCTCCTGCATTGGCAGGTGAATTCTTTACCACTGAGCCACCAGGAAAGTCCTCCATTAAACTTTCTGTTTTAAGGAACAAGGGGACTTTGAGAAGAAAATCAAGACAAAGGTTTCTTTACTGGAATATGGCTGTCCCACTAACTTCATATTCATATCAGAGTATGTTACAGCCTACAGAAAATATGCCCTGTATCCCATAAACAATTTATATGATGTGCAATTCTCTCATTTCATGGAGAGGTAAAATATCAACCTACTTTCAAAATTTATACTAGTAAAAATAAATGACCTAACAAAGAATATGTATGGTTTGGGAGCTAAACTATATGATCACCCACACAGGATTTTCTCTAATACACCCACAGGTAGGAATGTACACTTGCAGCTTTAAAAACGTTCTAACATTATTTTTAGTGACCTGTTCAGAATTCAGGGAAGGGTATCTTCTCTAAAATAACGAAATCTGAAATACTGTAGAAAGGATAACAATTACTGCCACATGTAGATCTTCTGAGCTGCAATGTTTTCACTATGGCTTCTAAAATCCCTTTACTGAAGAGTAAGGAAAGAATTGAGTTTAATGAAATTTGTTGGATCAAAGCAGAAATCTCATATCTGTAGAGACATCAACAGACAGTTGACAAAGCAGTTGGATCAAAGCAACTATACTCCAATAAAAATTAATTTAAAAAAAAAAGCAACTCATCAGTTGTCTAGCCTGAATTTCTAGCTTGTCCACCAACTTTACTCGGACATAAAGTGCTGGCAATCCATGGGTTTGTGAGTTGGCTCAAGGTCACATCAATCCTGATTTATCTTTATTTTTATTTCAAATCAAATCTTATGTTTTGATAACTTTATTGGGGGTAGGAGCTACAACTCAAAATTAGATCAAAGCAACAAATCTTTATTGGGATTTCAAAACCAAATGAAATCGACAGACGTGTATGTATTTAATAAGTTAAGGCTCAAATCATTGGATAAGAAATCAGTACAGGAATCCCCCAAGAGGATAAAAATGTTTAGAGCTCTTAGTAGGTCCTGTTGATGGGCACTGTTCTGAGTGCCTCGTGTGTATGACTTCACTAATCTTCACCACAACCCCATGAGTGCTAAGTCGCTTCAGTCATGTCTGATTCTTTGCGACCTTATGGACTGTAGCCCACCAGGCTCCTCTGTCCATGGAATTCTCCAGTCCGGAATACTGGAGTGATGCCTTCCTCCAGGGGATCTTCCCAACCCAGGGATACAATCGAGTCTCTTATGTCTCCTGCATTGGCAGGTGGGTTCTTTACCACTAGCGCCATCCGAGAAGATGAATAAGCCTATGAGTTACATATTATTACCATCAACAATTTACGAAGGAGGAAATCCAGGCACAGAGAGTGGAAGGAAGCTTGCTAGAAACAACTCAGCCAGCAAGTGGTGGAGCTAAGATCTGAACCTTGGTAGTTCAGCTTCTGAGCTAGAAATGCCCTGAGAGTGATTTAGGATTAATGTAACAGAGTGAAATAACAAACCATTGTGGACATCATCAGAGTCTGTGCCCTCCGTCCTGACCAAAGGCCATCTGGAACTGTTAAACAGTCTTTGGGTTCCTCGACCTTGAATTAACCACAGACAAGACATCTGAGGCAGAGGCTGCTAGTGTCCTCTTACCTGCATGCTTTTCTTCTTCCTTAATAAAGGAACCCTTGAGGTCTTGCTGGGCACAGGTCTGCCCACCGAAAAACACTGACAGTCTCCCTAACAGCTAGACATAGCCACGTGACCAGATTCTGGACAGTGGGATGAGCAGAAGTTTTACGCACAACCTTTACGTAATATCCTTCTTCCCTTCCTGCTGTTCAGATTGTGGACATGATGATCGGAGATTGAGCAGCCACCCTGGATGGTAACATGGAAGTTGTATGCTAAGGCTGGTAGAACAAGATAGAAAACGTCTGGGTACCCTGGGGCCAACACATCAGCCCCAGATGGTTCACACTCTGGCTGCCAGAGCAGAGGGAAATACACTTCTACCTTATCTAAGCCACTGTTTTGTTTTTTTTTTTAAGCCACTGTTGTTTTGGCCTTTTTTTATAAGCCACCAAAACTGTATCCTAACTAATATATGTAATTTTTTTTTTTATCATTTAGGCTTCCCAGGTGGCGAGGTTGCTAAAGATGCAAAGGACAAAGAGATGAGGATTCGATTCCTGGGATGGAAAGATACCGTGGAGCAGGAAATGGCAAGTCACTCCAGTGTTCTTGCCTGGAGAATCCCATGGACAGAGGAGCCTGGAGGGCTACAATCCATGGGATTGCAGAGTCGGAAACGAGTGAGCGCGAGCGCACACACACACACACACACACACACACACACACACACAGCTACTTTACAGGGAATAATGCACCTTCTCCATTTCCTGAGATTTTAATAATTCATGAGCAAGGTTCTGTTCATGTTTGATGCTTGCTTTTCAGGCAACTGTTATACTGAAATGGTGTCACCACTGCCTAGTTGTTTATGATGAAACAAGAACAAGTGTTAATGGAGCTATTAAATAACAAAACTCTAGCTTAGAAACTTGAAAAATTTCCAGAAATCTGTGTTTATATATAGGTGAAGCAGTACCATTTAATTCGTATATCTGGTCTATGACTTTCAGTTTTCAAAATGCCCTTTAGATACACCTGCCAACACCTAAGGTGGGATTTCTCAACCTCAGCACTATTGACATCTGGCCCAGAAAATTCTTTGTTGTTGGGTCTGTTCTGTGCATTGCAGGATACTTAATAGCATCCCTGGCTTCTAGCTAATAGGTGCCAGTGGTACCTGCCTTCTAGTCATGGCAATTAAAAAATATCACCAGACACTCCTAAATGTCTCCTGAGGGGGCAAATCACCCCCGGTTGAGAACCACACATCTCATACAGCCTACATTGCAGACTTTGAGGAAGCAGACTGTGACTATTTAAATTCTAGCAGGAACACAGGCAGGTAGGTCCTTAACACATCTTCAACGAGAGTGGTGCCCTGGTGATTACCAGGGGCAAGGAGCATGAGCCAATTCTTATTTTTTGAATTAAGAAGTTCAACTGAGCTTTCAAGAAGAAATTTCACAAGGTAGCAAAAAAAGTCACGGGCATAATTCCAAGCACATTGAACTATTAGTCCAACTTTCTCTATCCAAGGTTAAGATGGAAATAATTGCCTATGTGAAGTTAAAAAAATCTTCCAGGTCTGAATAGGATTCTTTTGTAGAAACTCCAATGAGAGACGAAAATTTGACCCTCTCAGAATGGAGAGCATTACCCTATTAAACTTTCAATTCCTTTAGCCTTTCTATGTCTCTGGCACTGTATTTTCAGACATTTGGATATTACATATGTGCAATAAGTGAGAATTATTATCTTCAAATACGTAAACATTTTTAACCCCATCAGTCAAGTTCTTCTACTCCGATAGCCTTCACATTACTTAGCATTATGAATCTATTTATTTTATTTTTTCCTGGGGTATAGCTGATTTACAACATTGTGTTAATTTCAGGTGTATAGCAAATTATTCAGATACGTACACCTGTATCTCTTCTCTTTCAGATTCTCTTCCCTTATAGGTTACTATAAAATATTGAGTATAGTTCCTGGTGCTACACAATAGATGACAAACAGAAATATCTCATGTTCCATGGGATGAACTCATTCAAAGCAAACAATATCTCCAAAATCTCTTTCCCATTGGAGAGAGTGGGGAAGAAGTACACTGTAAAAAAAATATGTCAGGCCCGTCACCTTCCTGAGATGGGACTTCGGGGGTGAGGTGAGGAAAAGGCTGTCACCTTACATTTCTTTCAGATCACTGCACGCATTGGGAAGGTCCCCAGCATCTCTGGCATAACTGATGATTGTCAGGGCGTGGGAAGCCAATCAATTTGCTGTTCATTCTCATCAACAGAGCAGAAGTAATACCCCAAGGGTGGGATGAAATTTCCTTGTTTTAATTGAGAGAATACTCTCTTTGCTGATTCCTGGAGTGGGTAGAATCCAAGACATATCTTTTTCTCCCTTTAATACACATGCTTTAAAAAGCTTAGCTGATTATTACAATCCATCATTTCCAGCAACCGAAAAAATTCCATTATTTCAATCTGAGCATTTTAAAATTAACATTAATGTTGGTGGTGGTGCTGGGCAGGGGGATGGTGGAGGGGGAAGGCAGGAAAGGTGATCTTCTATTCATAGGAAGAGATTATTTTTAAAAATGGGAATTAGAAGCAACATACTGGAAAGATGGGTTTCATTCAACCCCTGTTTAATACACTGACTAAGAATCAAGGTTGGACATTGTCAAAGCTACTTACACCCAAGAAGGCACAAAACTGAAGACTAGTTTCAGACTGCAATGATTCAATTCAGTTGATGGCTAAATGGCAGAATTAATTTTTTCTTCTTTTTCCTCCCATGTGGGTTCACTTTGCCATTATTTTAAAATTTTGGAAAGCAATTTAGAGACATTTGGTCTTCCGTGAGATTCATTCAAATGTAAAACATCATTACTTTCTCGTTCCTCTTGAGATACAAAGCCCAATAGTGCGAGACCCCTCTGGGAAAGGTTTGGTTCCTCTCCTGTTTAGTTTGTTTTCAGTACAGCGGGGCACAGCTTCAGACGTCTGGTTCCGGGGTGATCCAATCATCTGAACAGGATGGGAGTTTGGATCTGCAAAGCGTTTGGCACAAACCAGCCTGCTGAGTCAAGACCAAAGCAGTTGGCACCAAGGTGATAGTTCTTGGGTTTGCCAGAAGGGAACTCAAAGGTACCCTCCAGGTATGCTTATCAGTTAGCCCAGGGATGATTAGACTGCTGGGTGTGACCTGGCTGATCATGAAATGAACTGGGCTCAAGCAGCACTTTTTTTTTTTTAAGGTGAAATAAAATAGGGTAGACTAGAAAATATCAGACACAGTACATGGTGAAGACTGTTTCATTTACCTCTCTTAATCAATCAACCAACCTATCCCTCCATACTTTACATTGTCATTTAACACACACATATACATACACATGTACAAACACATGAAATTTACCCTGGGTTTTTGTCCAAAAGTTTGAAAGTCACCGACTCAGTACATGGTTTCACCTACTTTGTTATGACAAGGTATTTTTAAGAGTGCAAGTCTATCAAAACCATTACATAAAACGGCTGCAAATACCTTTTTCCTAGTGCAGATTTCTAAATGCTTTTTGGAGGGTTTTCCTGCTGGCTCAGTGGTGAAGAGGCCACCGGCCAACGCAGGTGGGAGACACGGGTTCGATCCCTGATCCAGGAAGAACCCACAGGCCATGGGGCAACTAAGCCCGTGCATCGCAACTACTGAGACTGTACTTCAGGGCCTGGGAGCCAAAACTTCTGAAGCTGGCATGCCCGAGAGCCTGTGCTCTGCGACAAGAGGAGGCACCGCAACGGGAAGCCCAAGCTCAGCACTTAGAGAGCAGCCCCTGCTTGCCACAGCTAGAGAAAGGCCCGAGGAGCAACAAAGACCCAGCACAACCAAAACCGATAAACAAAAAAGCCCAAATGCTTTATTTAAAAATCTTTTTCATGTTACCCATCTGAGCAATTTGGGAAAAAAAAAAAAAGAGCCCAAGCTGGTTACCATCTTCAAGAGGGTAAGAAAATCACTTCTTTGCTGGCAGGGTAGTAATGGGATCCCTCTCATTCTTCCATTGAGCAAATAAAGGCGGTCATGCTGGAATCCAGCTGTTTGCAAAAGGATTTAGAAAGTGTCATGGCCCTAATCTGAGAGGAGTTAATAGCATCATCATGAGAACCTCAACCCGCACAAGCTGACCTATGAGACTTCTCTGTCCTCATTCTGAGAAGAGAGAGGTTCCTCCAGTTGATCAAAGAATCCTTATGAAACAGTATATATGACTCCCCAAGATTCCAAGACCATAATAGAGTCAGCAGTATCATTTACCTTGAGCCAGTAATGATTTCCCAAAGGTCTTACTGCAGGTTTATCCCAGCTCCCCGGTAAAATGAAAATGACTTAACTGCATTCACCGTGCTAAGCACACAGGGACATTCTGGTCGGGTTACTGATGCATACCCCCCCCCAAAAAAAATCCAGTTTCTCAAAATGGACGTAGATTTCCTCAAATGAATTTTTCTTTGTTATTATTTGTTCTAACACATGATGTGCTCCCCTGAAGAGAGGCCACTATTGCTAGGAACAATGAATCAATTAAGGACTTTCTAACAACAAAGTCTCTTAAGTGGATATTTCTATTTAAAATAGCAAAGTCTGCAATTCATACAGAGAAAGACAAATACTGTATGATATAACTTTTATGTGCAATCTAAAAAATACAACAAACTACTGAATATAACAAAAAAGAAGCAGACTCATAGAGAACAAACTGGTAGCAACCAGTGGCAGAGTGGAGGGGCAATCTAGGTGGAGAGGGGATTAAGAGGCATAAACTATTAGGTATAAAATAAGCTACAAAGAAAACCTAGAGGGGTGGGACGGGGAGGAAGTGGGAGGGGTGTTCAAGTGGGAGGGGACATGGGTTAACCCATAGCTGATACAGGTTGATGTCTGGTAGAAACCAACACAATACTATAAGGCAATTATCCTTCAATTAAAAATAAATAAAATTTTTAAAAGATATATTATAAAACACAGGGAATATAGCCAATATTTTATAATAACTATAAATGGAATATAACCTTTAAAACTTGTGAATCTCTATATTGTATACCTGTAAGTTACACATTAATATGGTACAACTATACTTCAATTAAAAAAAATGTTTAAAAAAAAGCAAAATAGCAAAGCCCTTTTAGAGATTTTTGACCAGTTTTGTTCTCACACACCAAAAGAAAATGAACACACACTCACTCGTGAGTGAAAATGGATATACACGGACCGCTTCTCCTTCTCCACCCTCCCTTCCCCCAGTGAATTCTGAAGCCTGCATCACCCTGGAGGAAACTAACTCAGACTCACTCTCCAACTTGATATTAAGTAGTCAACCTCACAGCTTGCCAGCAAGGAAATGGACTGCTTCTTTATCACTGAGTCATATCTCATTCCCTATCTCAGCAAAAGGCTTGGCTGAAAAATGAGACGGTAACAGGTCTAATCTAGAGAACCCTCTGCTTTATTCTGGTGGCTGGAAAGAACTTAAAAATTTAGCCAAACAATGTATTTACAGGATGCGAGTCTTGAAAAGTCTAAGAAGAATCTCCATTTCCTCAGATATTATGGATGACATTAAAATATTGTTAAAAAGGGATTTTAACAACTGAGGATTGCTGGAAATTGGGGGGCAGAGATACATATTTAGCTGGAAGGTCATCTTGAACCTGAGTTTTTGATGGGTTAGTACCTGGTTGTGTTGCTAATAAATTTCTTACTAAGTGCTATTTCCATGAAAGGGGAAAGGCACCCTCCCCCACCACACACACCTCATATTAGGAGAACCCCCTGGTAATCCAGTGGTGAAGAAGCCATCTGGCAATGCTGGGGACACGGGTTTGATCCCTGGTTGGCGAACTAAGATCCCACATGCCAAGAGATAACTAGGCTTGCATGCCAAAACTACAGAGCCAGAGGTGAACAATTAGACAGCCTGAGGCCCTCAACAAAGAGCAACTTAAAATCCCACCTGCTGCAACTAAGATCAGATGCAGCAAAAGAGATAAATAAAATTTTCAAAAAAAATCCTGTTATGTATAAGCACATATGACCTCTTCTGATCATCAGTAATGCATATAGCTTGGCTTCCCTCCTAGCTCAGTTGGCAAAGAATCTGCCTGCAATGCAGGAGACCCAGGTTTAATTCCTGGGTTGGGAAGATCCCCTGGAGAAGGGAATGGCAACCCACTCCAGTATTCTTGCCTGGAGAATCCCAAGGACAGAGGAGCCTGGCGGGCTACAGTCCACGAGGTCACAAGAGGCGGACACGACTTAGTGACTAAACCACCACCACCAATGCGTGTAGGTAACAAATATTTAGGAGTTCCATGGTAAATAATGGATGTTATTGTTTTACACAATATAATTTGGTATAACATTTGGAAAGAGCCATCATTAGTGGTTTTACGACTGTAAATCAGGTCTCCAATGGCAGAACTGGCAAAAAACACATACACAATAGCCTCTAGGCATGCTTTGTAAGCGTCTGTTAGAGTAATTTGCAGTTTTATTGGTGAATTCATAGTTCCCTGACATAGCTCTTTATAAATAATGCTGGAGCAATTCTTGGATGAAGCTAAATTCCCTTCTCTTATGAAGGCACTCTCTTGTCTACAATGAATTCTAAATAATATAAAGATCTAAATAATAGATTTGTCTTGTCATTTTGTTTTAAAAATTATGGTTTCAAATTCTGTAACTTTCCAAGCTTTTTTATTATCGAATTTTGTAGACTTTCCTCCATAAATATTCAGTTGGCTATCTTGATAGTCATTTTTAACTGATTAAGAAAAAAAAACCAAATTGAACTAGGCACAATAAAACAAAACATTAACCCTCTTTTTTATTTTTTACATTAACATTAAAATTTTTAATTTTTACTTTTTATTGAAGTATAGTTGATTTACAATATCATGTTAGTTTCAGGTATATAGTACAGTGATTCAGTTTTATCCATGTGTGTGCGTATGTGAGATACGTATCTCACAGATGTGTATGTCACATACACACACACATACGTATATTCTTTTTAGATTCTTTTCCTTACAAGTTATTACAAAATATTAAGTATAGTTCCCAGCGCTATATAATCCCTCTTTCATAACTTAATAGTAAGAAAAATTAAATGAGATAAATATTGGGCAACGCTCAGCACCACTAATTAATTCTAACAGTGATATGCACAGACTCCATCCAAAAGATACCCAGCAAATTAACTTTCTCTGACTCTCCTATCATTATTCGGGGTCTCTCTGTTTCCATTAAGCCTTTCAGGGGACTTTATTAAGCCTTTAAAGATTAAACAAGAGTGAGTCAGATTAACTTTTTAAAATGGAAGTGAGATTCCGTCATTTCTCTGCTCAAAACATTCCAGTGGTTCCTGAGCTAGTTGCGGGAAACGCCCATTCCTCGCTAGTCACCTCCAGGCTCTGTAGGCGCCCCTCTGCCTCACCTCCAGCCGCCTCTTTTCCTGATGCCACTTCCCAGAGCCAAGCCCATCCTCACCTCTGGGCCTTGTAGTAACTGCTCCCTTTCCCCAAAACGGTACCTTCTTAGGGGGGAACTTTCTCTGACCATCCTACCTTTGATGGCCTCTTCCCAACCCCCCTTACCTAACAGTTTAATTTTTTCATGATGTTATTAAATACTATAGAAATAAAATAATGTATTCCATAAAATACATTATACAATTTCATAATGCTATGATATATGTGGGTGTATATATTATAATTATTTGTGTATGACCTGTTTCTCTCTCTAGAATGTAAACCCCATAATGACAGGGACTTTGCTCTGTTCACTGCTATGCTCTGGACTTAAAAAAGTACTCCATATATCACAGCTGCTCCATAAGTGTTTGTTGAATGAATAAACTTTCTTTTCACCCGACGGGTACATAAAACTCCTGAGCTTCTCAGATGCTCACCAAATACTTTAATGCTACTCAGGCCCTTTTATATTTAATCCCCATTTCATAGCATCTCAGCGTCCTCTGACATTGATGGAGAAGAATGAAAATAATCTAAGGGCTGGTGAATCTGTCTGTAGCCACAAAAATCATTTTCCTAACTGACCTCTTCTGTTGGGAAACTAAATAGATGCAACAAAAATGTGAATGCTCATTCTACTTCTTGATAAAACTACTGAAAATATTCTCCATCAGCAGCTATTATTTTATTAATTATATCTAAGTGATTGATATTTATTTAGATATAAGTAAAGTACTATTTACTTAGATATTAGATATTTACTTAGGGACTGATAGGGCAATGTAACAGAACAAAGGGCCATTACCTTACACACTATTTTCAACAACCCAGTTGAATAAGACTTCTCCAACAGCTTGTGCTCTAAGATAAATTTAATTCATTAACCTCCCTTGCACGGTTAAAAATAAGTAACCATCCTCAAACTTCCAATCATTCCTTAAGTGAGCTTAGTAAGTAGCCAAACTGAAATATATACAGATAAAGGCTATGGTCATATTTATATTTCATATGAAGATTTTATAGTTCTTTGTTAATAACTTACAGGTTATGTAACTTAAAATTTTTGAAGTGATTCTGCCAGTATTTGTTCATCGTCACACAAGAACTTTGGGAACTTTGTATGTGACCATGAGAATATGATGATGCAACTCAAAGCACTATGACTCTTACCTTTCTCCCTTAACGACTTACTCACTCTAATAAATTTGATTTTTTTAATAAGCGTTCCATGCTCATTATAGAAAACTAGAAGAACACAGACAAATGGGGAAAAAAAAAACCCCAAACCATGACAGTTCCCATCATTACCCCAAGACAACTGCTATGAACATTTTGGTGAACTTTCATTTTATTCCTTTTTCATGTCCAAATGCCTCTTAAAAAAAAAAGACATTAATTACTATGAAAGACTTGTAATCCAAGGCAAGTCTTAGTATGACACCAGCGATGATATTTTTAAAATACCACATTTTCGAGTGATAAAAGTAACAGTTGGGAGATAGACCGGAGTGCTTTAAAAATTAACATTTTTCATAAAAATGAAAAACAATTTGGCCAAAAATAGTGTCAAAAATAACTTTCACATACCGAAAGCATGCCTACATGTTAAAAGCATTTGCAAGAGTACACATATTTTTTTTCCTGAGTAAAATTTTCCCCTGCTTTTCTTTTGGCAAGTACCTACACAGTACATACAAAATTAGTGAGCAAAAAAAGTAATTTGTATGAGTCATCCCGCCTTTAGGACAAAATAGTTACCTAAACTCCACATAACCCATTAATTCTTGCCTCCACACTCTAGCAAAGATTGACAACCAGAGTTTGGACCTAGTCTTCTTTATTTTTTTAAATCATTCTATCCCTGGGCTACCTGACTCCCTAATTATTCTGTTTCCCATTCCTATTATAGAGCTCATTTCCTTGATAACCTCACCATTCCCTTTCCTGGGACTCACCCATTCACGAATCTTCCAACTACACATCCCTAAGCCTAATTCCACTCAAGTTAAAAGAGAAGCAACTCATCTGAAGGACTCATTTCTGGATACTTAAGGCAGGAAACTCAAATCTTGAGATGGATGAGTCATTTTGACTGGAAAGCCCTGGACGGGAAGAAGGTACCCAAGAGTGCACGTAACAGAAGATGAGAAAATCATGAATGCCTAAGGTGCCCATCAGGGCAAGACAAGAGACAGGGTGGCATCCCTTTGTCTGAAGTACTCTGACATCTTAAAATAGGTTCTGTGTTCCAAACATCCCTTATAAGATTTTCCTCAACATTTTCATCACTTCCAGCTGAGAGTATCTCTGTTCATTTCAGTAGATCTACCATTTTTTTCTGGGATCACATTTAAATGTGGTTCTGTTGAAGCCGATTGCCTTGTCCAAAGCTCCAGGCGTTATCGTCATGATAAAAACTTCCAAGAGGTGTCAAGTGTTCAGTACCAGAACAAATAACATAGTTTCACCTTTGTTCAAATGATGTGTCTGATGATAAAAATAATGCATGCTTACTGTAAAAACAAAAGTCCATAAAATATAAGTAAAAGTCACTTGAAAGTCTAATAACTCTGAGATAACAATTAACATTTCTACCTATCCTTCCTGAATTTTCCCCTATGCACACACATGTTTACAAACCATGTGATCACACCATGCACAAAGATTTGTAACCTGATTTATATTCTCATGAACTGTATGAAACACTCAATTAACTCTGGCATCTAGCTAGGGGAGTTTACCAAGGGAAGATGGCTAAGAATCACTGCTTTATGTGTATTTTTCTGAGTTCATTTAATCTAGACAGTATTAGGGATCCAAGCCATCATATGTGTAAACAATAAATTCCTTTAAAAAAAAGTTATTTGAATACATAGGTATCTCTCTTTACTTTTTTTAACTTTAAAAAATTTTATAAAAGTAATGTAAATTAATGCTAAAAAATAGAACAAAAGATATAAATTGAAAAATGAAAGCACCCCTCTCACTATCCCTCTTCTCCCAATCTCAGTTCATTTCACTCCTTGTGGCAATTCATCACTGTTCAGAGTTCATATGTGGGGAGATTATGTCCACATATGCAAGCATGCTATGTGTACATGAAGCGTACCACCTCTGTTTTTAAGAAAAATACATATGAGACTGTATCAAGCATGTTGTCTGTAGCTAGCTTTTTAAAAATCTAACAATGTATCTTAGACATCTTTTCAAATTAAATTCTAAAAGATCTCCTTCATCCTTTTTTAATAGCTGTGGCATTTTCCATCAAATATCCTACGGTTAATTTCACCAGTTCTCTGCCTATGGACATTTGGTTTGTTTTCAGATGTTTATTCCAAAAGCACAGCCTTGTCCATATACCTTTGTGCAACCTGTTCAAGTCTGTTGGTAAATGAAATTCTTAGAATGGCACATCAGGGTCCAAGTTCGTAAAATAACAGGAAGCATTGTATTTCTCTGTAACATAGAGAATGCATTTCTTATTAACATAGAGAATGCATTTCTTATTGATGTGTTTAGTAGAGTTTTTAATGTAAAACTTGCCTCATGTAAGTTCCACAGTGGCTCATAATAGAAAAAGAGAAGGAAAAGATAGGGATGAGACAGAACGCAAAGCACTTTGTTGTTGCTCAGTTGCTCAATCATGTCCGATTCTTTGCAACCCCGTGGACTGCAGCACACCAGGCTTCCCTGTCCTTCACCATCTCCCAGAGCTTGCTTAAACTCATGTCCATTGAGTCGATGATGCCATCCAACCTTCTCTTTCTCTGTCAGCCCCTTCTCCTGCCTTCTACTGCCTTCGATCTTTCCCAGTATTAGGTGAGTCAGATCTTCGCATCAGGTAGCCAAAGTATTGCATCTTCAGCTTCAGCATCAATCCTTCCAATGAATATTCAGGATTGATTTCCTTTAGGATTGTGGGGTTTGATCTCCTTGCAGACCAAGGGACTCTCAAGAGTCTTTTCCAACACCACAATTCAAAAGCATCAATTCTTCGGTGCTTAGTCTTTTTTATGGTCCGACTCACATCCATATATGACAACTGGAAAAACCAGAGCTTTGACTATGTGGACCTTTGTCGGCAAAGCAATGTCTCTGCTTTTTAATACACTGTCTAGAAATTGGAAAAGTTTCAGTCCATCAGTTGACTCTTTGCAACCCCATGGACTATAGCCCACCAGGCTCCTCTGTCCATGGAATTCTCCAGGCAAGAATACTAGAGTAGGTAGCCATTTCCTTCTCCAGGGGTTCTTCCTGACCCAGGGATTGAACCTTGGTCTCTTGTATTGCAGGCAGATTCTTTACTGTCTGAACCCCAAGGGAAGCCCAGGAGGAGACAAGTAACTGAGGGCAGAAAGGGCTGTGTGTGTGTGTGCGTGTGGGGCGGGAGACAGGGGGCAGGGGGCAGTGGGTGGGTGGGTGGGGGGATCTCCACCTCCAGGGGGCGCATCTCAGCTGAGTTTTGCAAAGCTGAGAGGGAAGGTGTAAGACTACGGAGGGGTGTAGCCTGACAGCTGTAGAAAACTGTCTCTTCAGGTGTAAGAAACAATTGAGGAAATATCAGAAAACTCGTAGGACATTCCCTAAGCAAGAGGAAAAAGCCATGGATCACTTTTTAATAATTTGCAAAAAAATCTATTTCCTTTCCTTGAGCTGCCCATGTTCCAAAGGGCTTCAGGCCTGAATTCAAATCTGACTCACACAAAGTTTCCCATTAGTATGGATGAGAGACTCCTATGGGAACTTCTGCCTTATTTGAACCAAAATATAACACTGTCTTCTCAATAAAATAATTAACGCGAAAAGAGAGGCTGACCTGATAAAGCAGTTGGCACATGGATGAGAAAACAATTCTATCTGAAATAATTTTAAGCTTTGTAAGACTAATGACATAGGGAATTTTATCCTTGGGAAATTTTATTATTACACATGAAAATCAGTATTGGAGTTTCACATTAATTCCAGTGTTAGCCTTTCACATCAAACCACTGAGTGTTCTTGGACCTCCATCTTCCACTGTCTGCTCTCAGAAATGCTGCTCCAGAGTTTCTTTAGTCACAGTCAGATCTATATCTAAGGTGAAAAAAGGAACACAAAGACCCTACAATCTTTCTCCCGTCAAGCTTAACTGTTTAATTCTAAAAAGAGAATTATGTCAGGTTAGTCACCCACATTAGCAAGAGAAACCAAACAGATTTGAAAAAAAAGCTATACTGCACACCTTACATCTATAAAGAGGTCCATTTTAACCTACAGTCAAAAAACAGATCTGTGTCATAATCAAAGTCTTATCGGATCTCTCTTTAGAACATTTAACACTGGCTCTACAAACAACAGAGTTTTCCAGTGCTATGCTTTCATCCAAGATTGATGAGCAGTCACACTTGGTGATGGCTTCTGGGTGATGTCGTGGTCAGCATGTCAGCCTATGCACACCAGGGAGTTTACTGCTAAGGGTAGAAGGCTGATACTTAAACAGGAAATTCTAAATATCCAAGGAGATCGAAGGAAGTGGCACCTGATCCAGTTTTGGAGTGGAAGGGAATGATTTCCAAAGAATGCAGACTATTAAAAAAACAAGCAAACAAACAAAAAAAACAGCCTCTAGGGAGAGACTTGCAGGTATCAGTTAGACTTTATCCTGAGAGCAATGGGGCGCCATCAGGGCGGAGAGTGAGATGAAGAGGTAAGCCTTACAGAAAGAGTATGGCCCAGGATGGGAGGAAGAGACCGTCAGGAGTGACACGCGTCAGGAAGACCAACCAGAGGCCACTGCTGTAACCCAGGGGACTCATGATGGAGACGTGAATAAGGTTACTGGCATCTGGGATAGGAAGGAAAATACTCACTTAGGAGAAATGGAGGAGGAAGAATCACTGTGGGAACACGGGGTAACTGGGTGGAAATGGAGCGTGGAGAAGAGGCAGTAACAGAAGACGATGAAGCAAACAGTGCCATCCGCGCTATCACCCAGGCTTTACCCCTTCAGCACGGCTTCCTCTGGCCCCGGGAGTCTGCTCTGCCCTCCTGCGTGCTTAAGACCAGGGTGCTGGGGAACTGACTCCCCCTGGAGCGGCGTGAATCCCAGCTCTCTCAGCCCCGCAGGCAGAAAAGCCCTGAGGTGTGTCCTCCACAACTTTCCAGAGTCCCCGGGGACAAGAATCCCCGGGTGTCCAGCCAGGAAGCCTGTCTGAGAAGGAACCCGGGGCTGGGTGTCTTCCCTTCCCTGCCTGGCTTCCCCATCCCTCTCCCAGGGTCTCCTGGTCTCGCTGCCTTAAAAAAACTCCTTGCACAAATATCTGTCTCAGGATCTGCTTCTGGAGGAAGCTGAACAAACGGTGTTTAACCTTAGGGTCTGTGCCAAGGGAGGGTGGTGATGCTACTCTCTAAGCGAGCAAAGAAGACAGAGGAGAGGATTTTCACCCATTCTCATTATTTGGGGAGGGGAGGAAAAAATGATACATTTAACCTGGGACCTGTGGAGTCTAAAGAATTTGCAAGAAGCCCTATGTGGGATGTCTCAACAGAACATGAGAGAGGGGATGTGGGGCCTGGATTTCATGGGGCCAAGGCAAAGACTACCCATACCTCTGTGTTTCTAGTGCACATCTTTCTTTCCTGGACGATAAATTGAGAACAGAAATGGTAAGGACTCTGCTAAAGCAAACAAACTGCACGAGAGAGAACGGCCCCCAAATAAAGCCCCTGACTGTCATTCCAACAACCGCACGGAGAAGGCTGTGGTGTGACGTGGGGGGCGGGAGGAGGCGTCTCTTACCACGGAGAGGTCCCCATTTGGCCTGCATGTGGGAATACAGAATGGATCAGTTTGAATGAAAAATAGATGGTCTAGTTTGCAAGTGGAATGGCTTTTCTTTTTTCCTACCCTGGTTACTGGAGGGCAGTTGCTGCCATGCAAAGGAATAAACACAAAGAAGAAATTGCCTGAAATGAGAATATGTATTTTTGATGGCAAAGGAATGGAAGAACATATTGTATATACAGAAAAGGCCTTGTAGATTGAATTAGCCCATCCCAAACTGAAGCCAGGGTCACCACATGGCAATTTTCAAACAAATACTCTCCATCGTCCATTACACATACTCGAGGATTTGACCTTTTATAGCACTATTCATTCTCCAAGCATCTCAATAGTCTTTGCAAAAGTAAAAACACAACCATGGCCACTGCATAGGTCTTATAAATGGCATGCAGAAAATTTTATGCTCTGCTGACAGGAAGATACAAGGCCAGGGCCGAAGTGTTCACAGCCCCAGGGGAAAAGTTATACCTGAGAAATAAAGTCCTTAAACTGGGTTTTTCTCTTTCCCATGTAGTAAACTTGTAATAGTTTATTACAAGATATTTAATATAGCTCCCTGTGCTATACGGTAAGTCCTTGTTGTTTATCTGTTTTATATATAGTAGTTAGTATCTGCTAATCCCAAACTCCTAACTTATCCCTCCCCACCCCTTCCTTCCCTGGTAACCACAAGCTTGTTTACTTAGTCATTAAAAAAAAAAAAAAGAAAGAATGCCATTGGCAGAAATATGGATGGACCTAGAGATTATCATGCTAAGTGAAGTAGGTCATACACAGAAAGATGAATGTTGTATACTATCACTTATATATGAACTCATTTACAAAACGGAAAACTGGGTTTTTAAAAGGGCTTTTGTATGTCACCATTTCCCACAAAGTACAAACACAAAACTGTTGATGATTATCTTCAATACCAAGTGACTCAACCCTAGTGCCATCTGGGCACAGATAAAGGGATTTGGCCCAAAAACCACAGTTTTTTTTCTTCCCCTCTTCTGTCTTTGTGGCTTCCATACACAGCTCAGGTGAGGCACTGAAGCTGGAAATAAACTTTTCCTTTGGAAAAGTAACCCCCCTCAAAAAAAAAGTAAGCCTCCCCTTCAGTATGTCAACACCACAACCGCTGGTCTGCAGAGATTGATTAGCTATATTTTTGAGAAGATTAACTTGGACACACAGCTGACTGTGGTTAAAGCAAGACCTTTCTCTGCAAAAAGAAATTTCAGTGGAGTCAACAGCTCCTCTTTGGAATTCATCTACACTCTAAGACCAAACTAGGATGGGGAGGGGCAAATGGGGCTAGGTGTGAGCACATTGTTCTTAGTCTCAAAAATCTAGACTTCCCAGGTGGTAAAGAATCTAACTGCCAATGCAGGAGATGTAAGAGACGTGGGTTCGATCCCTGGGTCAGGAAGATACTGTGGAGAGGGAATGGCAATCCACTCTAGTATTATTGCCTGGAGAATCCCATGGACAGAGGATCCTGGTGGGCTGCAGTCCATAGACTCGCAAAGAGTCAGACACGACTGAAGCGACTTAGCACACAGGCAACATTATCTGGATCAGGACGGTCCGTAACAATGAAAACTTCTCCCTCTAGTAAACAGTTGGACAGACTACGTAGCTCATCTACTGGAAGTACATCAATAAAATTCTATAAGCCGTACAGAACAGTTTCCCAACTTGAAACACATTTTATGCTACAAATAGAGATATTCCTATAAACTAAAAGTTGTCTGATTGAAGGCAGCTGGCATCATCATCACTTTCATGTCTCTGAAGTGAAGGCACACTCCTACTGATGGTGTAGAGGTGGCCATGTGCCATCGAGACCCATCTATTTGTGAATAAGCCAGTTAGCCCTAACACACGCAGACACAGTCATAAGTACACAGCCTGATGAATTTTCACAAAACTACCTATCATGTAACCAGCAGTCAGATCAAGAAATAAAACAGCCAGCTAACCAGAAGCTCTTCTTGTGCCCCCTTCTCAGTCACTACCACCCCCAATACTGTCTTTCAAGAATTATGTTTAAATACTTGTTCCTTCCCCAACGCTTAGCAGAAGTGCTAGAATTTCTAGTTGACTAGACTGATGTTCCCTTGGACCAGCATACAGTTTTGGCTCTACAAAGAAAAATAAAGGAACCTGAGCTGAAGTTACAGTACCACTACAGGCAGCAGGATTTTTGAAAAAAAGGGAGATGTGAAAGAAGCTTGAAGCTCCTATATTCTCTTTCTACTGGAACCTTAGTTAGGACTAAACCTGGCTTCTTCTGATTCCCAGTTAAGAACTTTTTCTTTTGCACCCCTGACCAGATCACAACTCATTTCAGTGCTGTGTCTTATTTAACTAGGAGGTTTTAACCCAGTTTCACAAAACTATTTCCTATAGCTCAGACAATCAATGAAAGATTACTGAAAAACAAAACAAAACATTGTTTCTTTAAGTTTCTTGACCAAAAGATACACTTCAAGGGACATTGATTACCAAAGTATTAAAGGAAGAAAGGAAAGAAGTGGAAGAGAAGAGGACAAAATTAGAATCATAGTAATAAACAGTACATTCTTATCTTGTCACTGCTTTGAAGTATCTTATTTAAAGGACCACTTTTTATTCCTGACTAAAAGAGGGCCATCTTTCACATGTCAACTGGGAGTGTGTGTGGGCAAACACCAGAGAGGCATGCTCCTGCGCTCACTGCTGGGGACATGTGATCTGACTTAGGAGGCAGACTGACAGGGCAGAAAGGCAGAAGACGCACTGCGGAGTTCTGGGGCTGCTGCTCACCAACCGGATGACCTTGAACAAATAATTACAGGTGTATCTCGCTTTATTGTGCCTCACAGATTCCTTTTTTTTTTAAAAAACAAATTGAAGGTTTGTGGCAACTTTGCATTGTCAGATGATGGCATTTTTTAGCAATAAGGTAGACTTCCACATAAGGTATGTACACTGTTTATATTATGGCTTCTCTGGTGGCTCAGATAGTAAAAAAGCCACCTGCCAGCGCAGGAGACTCGGGTTCGATCCCTGGATCAGGACGAGCCCCTGGAGGAGGAAATGGCAACCCACTCCAGTATTCTTGCCTGGAGAATCCCATGGACGGAGGAACCTGGCGGCCTCAGTCCATGGGGTCACCGAGAGCCGGACACAACTTAGCAACTAAACCACCAGTACCCTCACACTATCTTTTAGAAACAATGCTACTGCATATTTAATAGACTACAGTATGGCATAAATGTAACTTTTACAGACACAGAGAAACCAAAAAATTCGTGTGACTCACCTTGTGGTGCTATCTGCTTTATTGTGGTGGCCTAGAACTGAACCCACAAAACCCATCATCTCTCCGCAAAAGGTACAAACTTCCAGTTATAAGATAAACAAGTTCTGGGGATGTATTGTACAATGTGGTGCCAATAGCTAACAATACTGTATTGTATATTTGAAAGGTTCTCAGTCACAAGAAAAAAAAATTTGTAACAATGAAGTGATGGCTGTTATCTAGGCTTATTGTGGGGTTCATTCTCCTATATATATAAATATAAATATAAATATATATATAATCATTAGGTTGTACATCTTAACCTGTCAATTATATCTCAATAAAACAAGAGAAATGGTATAAAATCTCTCTGAACCTCCATTTAGTTATTTGTAAGTTCAGCTTAATTCCTGCATCTCAGGGGTTCCCAAGTAGCGTAGTGGTAAAGAATCTTCCTGCCAACACAGGAGACACATGAGACACAGATTCGATCCCTGGGTCGGGAAAATCTCCTGGAGGACAGAATGGCAACCCACTCCAATATTCTTGCCTGGAGAATCCCATGGGGAGAAGAGCCTGGGGGGCTGCAGATCATGTGGTCACAAAGAGCTGGACACAACTGAGCATGCCATGCCTATGTCTCAAAAGGTTTTTTCAAAACTAAATGAATGACACAGATCCTGGGCCTGACAATTTAGCAGGTCCTTGATAACCATTAACTTCCTCCTCTGTACAGGACAAATTTGTTTAATCAGAAAGGAGCTTAAGCCACAAAATGATACACACCAACAACACCCCATGTTCTACAGTTTGTCCATGACTTAGTCTGAATTTTAAAAGATTCTGCTTTGTTTGAAAAGGGATTGAAGAAAACACTTTGCTGTAATCCAGAAAAGCTTGGTATGTTTCTGTCTCGAGAAAGGAGCTGGGAAATCTTAACATAAAGAAAGGTGACATGCATATCTTTTAACCCACTGCCTGAGAGGTCATTCCTATCTGGTCAGTAGCATTGCAGGCCATCACTTAGTTGCTGGTGGCATTCTAATGCAAGGCACCATTAATTTAGATTTCAGAAAATTATATATGACATGGTACAACTTGTATTAGATTGATGAGCAGAAGAGAAAGAGGAAAATGGACCAAGAATTGGCCTGGGGACAAGGCAGACCATTCCAAATCCATCTTTTTATTTTACATCAAACCTGACTGGCACATCCAGTCTTGAAAAGAACTAGATTCGCCCATGTTCTTTTCTTCTTGTTTGGATGACATAACCAATAACCAGAAAAAAGAGTTTCTTTTTTCAAAGGGAAGTTAGCAAATAGTGGGGGGACAGATTGACAAATAAAATTGCTGATATGTTTTGCAGTGTCTGACTCTAAGCTCCGTTCGAAATAACAGAAGCATCGGTGACTCCAAACACAGTGCAAGAATTCCATGGAGACCTGCATTTCCCTTTGCACCCGCTCTGCTTGTGTTTTTGTTTTGTGGCTTAATACACAGCAAACATACTGCGACTTCAAAATCATAATAAAACAGAACTGAAGCTCCACATTGCTGAAAAGCAGTGCTGGGATGTAAATCTTTCTTTTAATAGCCTTTGCTTCAGAAAGAGGATGGGAAAGCAGACAGAGCTGCAGGTACAGTGGTTCTGGGGCTACCCCTCAAACAGATCTGCCCTTCACGCCGCCCCCCCCCGCCCAGACCTCAGAATCTTTCCTCTATTACTGTAAATCTTTTACAAAGTGAGACAACTATCAATTAGACAAAGTACATTAAATTATGCACAGTCTGTAATTTTATCTCCGTCAGAATAGGAAATCTCTTTTATTTCTTTTGTATAATCCCCATCAGACACAGCACTGCCCAGGGAGCACTCAGCCATCTATTCACAGCCTTTAGGAAGATATTTTGTCCCCCCGTCCCTCCAGCAGAAGGGGACAGCAGCTTTTAACTTATTGTTTTATTACAGATTCTAGGTGTTACCTCTGCCTAAGACGTTCAGAGCAAGTAAAAATGTTAGGTCTTGGCTCGTGAGCCTTCTTTGGTTCTCAGGAAAGTCAGTCTAGAAATAGTGGCAACAACCGGGGCCAGGACACCATGTAGCTCTGTGTTTATTCTATTTCTCTGGGATGGTGGCAGCTGTGTGTCTCAGAGACCATCTGCCGGAGGCAAATGCCTAGTTAACTGTGCTATTCTCGAGTTCCCCATGATCCACGGTGCTACCATCTTCCCCACTTTGCTTTCTCCCACACCGCTTGCTTCGTTCATCCACGGGCCTGAAGCATAATCACCACCTACTGCTTGCACCCCTTCGGCCTGGAGCTGCCAGACCTTGAATGATCCTCTCTCTGGATATACTCCCCTGCCCCATGGTCTCACTCCAAAGGCGCCTGGGAGACGCCTTTTCATTCCATTGACAGAGGTATCTAAACACATGCCAATATATATTGTTGAATGAAAGCCAGGGGTTTTCAGCATTTGCAAACGGCTTTCTTGGATCTGGACTAGGCACATTAAACCTCATTAATTATGGTCTCCACTAATCGAGAATCTGAGATCATTCTCCAGGCTGACATTTATCTTTGCATGATCTGTGGCAAGAAGTTTGCCAAGTAAATAAAGAATAAAAATAATATTTTAATGGTGACACTTAAATTACTCAAGAGAAGGTACCTAAAGATGCTGAGGCTCTTATTTATATACTAACAACCAATGATCTTCTGCCTAGTCACTAAAGCAGGCTTTTTCCTTCCTGGCTTCCCCATTTCTGCTCAGTCACCATCAGTCCCTAATTCAACATGCTTGCAACAAAGCTAACCAGTCTTCCAAACTAGTCAACTAGCTTGTTGCCTGCCTGTCCTATCCCCCTCTTTCTTTTCTCCAATCCAGGCCTTCATCGGACTCTTGAGCCCTTGGACTGCAAGGAGGGCAAACCAATCCATCCTAAAGGAAATCAACCCTGAATATTCACTAGAAGGACTGATGCTGAAGCCGAAGCTCCAATACTTTGACCACCTGATGTGAACAGCCAACTCTTTGGAAAAGACCCTGATGCTGGAAAAGATAGAGGGTAGAGGGGGGCAACAGAGGATGAGATGGTTGGATGGCATCATCGACTCTATGGATATGAGCTTGAGCAAACTCAGGGTGATAGTGAAGGACAGGGAAGCCTGGCGTGCTGCAGTCCATGGGACTGCAGAGCTGGACACAACTGACTGACTGAACCACAACAGGCCTTCATTAACAATGCTAACCTGGTACTAGAGCATCTCCACTGGGCAACTCCTTCTATTTTCTATAGGAATTCACGATTCTTATACCCTAGAATCTTAAGATCTTTAACTGTAGCTTCAAAATTTCTTTGTTCCCAGCACTGCACTTATCAAAGTCCCAGAAGAAACATAGGTTTATGATATCTATCTGAGACCTCTGAGGCCTGACGCATTTTGGGATTCACACTTCTTCTGATTTCTGGGTGATAATGTGGTACATAAGGCATGATTTTATGTTACACTCCACTGGGCCTTCATCATCAAGCACATTGATATTTCTGCAACAAAATGTACGAATTTCACCCTTGGCATAATACGTAAAGGCTATAAATAGCCTCCCATAAGGTTTTGCCACCAAGCAACTTATTCAAAAAATTGTGCATTTCAGAACTGTGGGTAAGGGATTGGGAAGCTCAAGTAGGTGGTATACAAAGGCCATTTATCACTGTCCAGATGTCAAAGACACGTTTTCTTGAAAAGTCTCCATACTGCAAAATCCTTTGTTTAGATTGGTTTTCTCCACAATTAGTCCAAATTATCAAGGTTTTTTCTTACAAAGCACTTCTTCTAAGAGATAGGACACATACCTCATCTGAAGCAAAGCATATCATTCAAAGCAGATAATGAGAACTCTGTGGTCACCAGGCTGTCTTTACCACTTTTAATTTTTTTAATTTTAACTCCATTTCTATAGTATATTTTACAAAAGGCCCCCTTTTAATGGTCTGTTTTGGCAAATTTTAAATATCGTCATTTCGCTTATCCTCTGCCTAAAGAAAGGCTCTTTCAAGAGCAGAGATGGGCCATCCCTCAGAATGGTGGATTTGCATTTTGAAAACCCAAGTTGTGCTGATTCTTCCCCTCAAAATAAGACTTAAGTTTTTTAAAGTGTGAGTTTTAGATAAAAGTCTGTCATATTTTATCATAAAAGTCTGTCAAGCAAATCACAGGAAACTCTCCACTCCCCCCTCCACACAACACACACAGTTAAACATATTACTCTTTGAGGTCGAGCTGTAACTTGACTAATAAACCCTTCTTAAAATATAGCCAAGTCAAACATTAAGCCAGCAATGCAGGGCTTGTATATACATCACAGGATGCTGGCTGTATGGGTCACAGCACTCTGACAGGCAATTCCTAGGCAGTTATTTTGACATTAGAAAGTCACAATCCATCAACTTAACAGCAGGGTGATAATTTGGGGACTGGGGAGATAGCTATTCAAAATGACACTGTGGGAAGTAAACAGTAGTTCAAATAGCCCCTGTTTGAGAATGAAGACATCAACTAAGCAGAATTTCTTTCCACCTCTAGAACCAGGTATTATGTAATATGTTTTTGTGTAAGCATGTTATTTATGGCGTTTGAATAGCCCTGCGAGGCTAACAAGCCTGCAGGTACCGGGACTCTTTGGAGATGAGGAGAAATAGATCTGCCACCACAAGACTGAAGAATGACAAAGAGTGGCTTCTTCCCCACGGTTTGTCACGAACCACTTCCAACGACCTGTGACACCCACAAGCCAGTATCTCAGAAGATGCAACTCGGCCCTTTCTGAATCGAAAAAATGCTCAGCTTTACAGCCATCTGAATCCATGACATGGGTTCCTTGCATGTGAGGGGGACCCTGGATTTTATTCTTGTGGGAATTCCCAGCCAACCACCCTGCTGTGAGCCCTTCCTGCAAACACATGGCCTTGGTTTCTCCTGGACAAATGCATGGGTGCAGACACCACCGAGAGCTTCTGAAATTCTCTCAGTTCCTGGGAGCTGAAAGTTTCCTGGCTGTTGGCCTGCTGTTGGGATAGTGATGGGGAGTGGGTAGGGAGGGCGGGTTCCAGGACAGGGGTTCTCAAACGTTCTCATTTCATGACAGCTCTAAGAGGGCACACAGAAGCCCTGAGGGATGCCAGGTTGTTGGTAAGAGGAGAGCAAGCACATCTTTCCTTCTGCTATGGAAGGGAGCAATGAAAAAGGAAGCACGATGAGGAAATTGTGCACTGATGCTGAGCTGGCAAAAGGGAGAGGGAGATGGATCTATGCAGATCCTTTAAGAAGAGAGGCAATATCTGGGTGGCAAGACCGTCTTAACAAGCTGTGTTGCTGCCATGGAAACCAAAGAGGTCTTTGTGGTGGCCCACACTCCCCCGGGGTCATGACCTTCCCTGTCTGCGATTAGCAGTCTTGCCCTCGCCCTCGTCTATCTTCCCGGTTGCCTGCCTAAAATACTGACAACATTGACAGCAAATTATTTCCAGGTTATACTTCGCTCTTTCAAAGGAATTCACTCTACGAATGAAGCATGAGCTGGTCAAGAACAAAAAGCTCCTGCAGCAAAGAAGAATAGCCTTATTACTGTCTGCATTTTCTTTTAACAAACGTTTGTGGCTATTTAAATTGAGTTTCTCCCTCTTTTCAAAAACCAAGCTTCATATGAATACCTTCAACCTATAAGCCGAACGTATCTGAAAATCCACGCATTTCAGAAAAGTAATTTTCAAGCAACCAGTAGTAGAAGCAAAAGCAACAGTCTCTCCATACCTGGAGCTGATATTCTTCCGTGAAGCACAGATTCACTGGACAGCAGGTCTTTTGAATTGGAGGTGAATGGTGATTGTCTAAAGGTATCTTCTGAAAAGAAAGGGCTGGGGGTGGGGGAGGAGGAGGGAAGTTTAGTAAATCAAAGTTATTTAAGATACCCAGGCCCCCAATATATATGCATACACACAAACAAATGGGAGATAAAGTTGTTTTTTTTTTTAAATGGTGTTTAGAGAATACAAGATTGTGCTTAGAATGAAGAAAGAGACAATATATTACATCAGACAAATGCCATCTGCACACTCTGCCTACTGGTTTTATACTTAAGGTGATTGTATGAAACAGCATCTTTGAAACACTGTTAGACCCACAGTCAGGACAGCTGAGCAGTATACTGTTATTTCTGCACTACATGCTCTGTGAGTGTGCTGTGCCCCAGTGAACACCAATCCCCTGGGTCAGGCCAGAAAAGACCGTTTGAGGTTCTTTCCAGGGCGGAGACAGAGCGGCCCCAGCTCACCCACATTCCGTCCCCTGGTCCCTGGGGGACCAACGTCACGTCTCAGAAGCGCAGATGGCTGGAGTCAGGGCCCACCGCACTGATGGAAGCAACTCTCTGGTCCCTAGAAACTCGAGTCTGCATCCTACAACTCTTCTGGTTTGGAAGGAGTTACAGCCAGCTCACGGGGCTGCCAGGAAGGACCCCGAGGAGCAAGTCCATTTTCCAAGAAACTGAGGCTCTGACTTGAGTGATTCTAAACCCCCGAGTGACTCAGCTAGAACTAACGAGACACTGGACACCCCAGGCAGGGTTTTGCCCTAACACCACAGCCACGGTGAACACAAACACTCTGGCTTCTTTTAATCAGAGGATTTTAACCCAATCATATCATCCATCTTCCATGCCTCCAGAACAAACGGCACTGCAATCACGTGTGAGAATACTGGAATATACAACAGAGTCCAACATGGAGAAAGGAAAGCCCTATTTATTTACAACAGAGAACATTTCACTGAAGCAACTGGGTGCACAGGAGTGGAAGGTTTCCAGAGGAAAATAGTAAGCCCAGAGATAGGAGGAGCAGGAAGCCACCACCATCCTAAGGCTGGAGAGACAAAAGGAAGAGGTAAATGGAGCCCAAGGGGACTGGGTCACCTGGTGGAAGCTGGGGGCAAGGTGAGCCTGCCTAGCAGGAAGCTGGAACCACAGCTGCTGCAGGGGGCAGAGACGGAGGGAGGGAAATACCCAGGCTCTTTCTTAAACCCCGCCCCTCACCCCATCAAAGGCTCCGATTGGCTGAAAAGTCAGAGGCGCGCAGCCGGCAGGGATCAGGCTTCTGCAAAACCGTGGATCAGAGGAAGGGATGTATCTGGGGGCACACAAGCCTAGGACCCCCATGACTGATGCTGCTTTTCTAAACATGCTCAACGGCCATGGGTAACTTATTAAACGTTAAGAAGGAAACATCAAAATAAAAATGGAAGACATACCTATCTTTTAAAAGTAAGACACAGTTAACAATATAATTTCACAGGACTAGACTTGATGCAACGTTGTGTGCCATGCTTTTTATTTACATCTTAAACACAAAACAGTTTAAACAGGCTTAAAAAGTGAATTGGCTACAGGCTAGTCCGTGATGGGGAGCAGGAAGACATGCTGCTTTGTACCAAACTTCTCATAACCTGCAAGTAAAACCCGAGGAAGGCAAAGCAGCGTGGGAGCTAAGGGCATGCACTCGAGAACAAGCAGTTCTAGGCCTGGATTTCAGGTCCACCACTGATGGCTGCGTGACCTTGCATAAGTCACTTAAGTTTTCTGAGCCTTCGTTTCTCTTCTGTAAAGCAGGAAGCGAACAGATCTACACCTACTCACAAGGACTAAGCAAACTGGTCCATGCAATGTGTTTCTCACAGTGTCTGGCAAACACAGTAAGTGCTCAATCAACATAAGCTGTTTTTATCTGTATCCCTGTCTAGCCCCCAGGGGAGCATAAATTAATTACCCTTTCCTTACAAATCAACAAAAAGTATAAAGTTTCCTTGTACAAAATGCATGAAGAAAAGGTTGCTCTGATAATGAAGGCTCAGTGGACTGCTGGGATGACTGGTTACTCATCAAAGAACTTCTAAAGAGGTGGAGCCCTTGGAGGACTGTCGGTCAGACCCAGAGTGTGGGAGTTCATGATTCCCCCCTCCTTAGCTCTGAAGCTTCTAGACAAGGTGACAATGACATCCTTGCATCCGGGTGGACATGTCACTTGGGAACAACCACCAGCTGGGCCAAGGGCAGAGGGGAAAGACCAGGCAGTGTGCCCTCGGTTAGAGTGGGATGAACCTGGCACTGGAGAGTTCAGGAAGCTCATGCAACTGTCCGGTCTGAAATCTGGACACTTCCTTAGGGGACACCAAGAGTCCTAGAGGGGCCCCTCAGGGTATCTAGGAATATCACCCTTTTTTGCCACGGAGAAAGGTATGCACAGCCTTCTTTCCATCAGTGTCGCTGTGACCGTTTGGTGAGTGCCTGGCTGTGCCAGGCACTGGGAAGATAACACCAGCGAAACGGGCTACAGATGCAAAGAGCAGAGGGGCTCGAAGGCCTGAGTGGGCACTACGACTAGACCACGGCTGTGGAGGAAAGGGGCGTGGGGTCATGGTGGGGGGCATCTGGCTCGGCCTGGAAGGACAGGAGCAGCTGCACAGGCCACAGCTGAATGGGGAGTAGCGCTGTCAGGGTTCTGGGGGTGGGGGGGACAGGGAGGGGGGACGTCCCCTGCACAATGCGAGAACAAAGCCAGTCTACGAAGGGGGATGAGGCTAGAGCTGCAGTGAGGTGGGCACGTGGCAAGCAGGGATCACTGCTTCGTCAACCTGCCAGTATGTTAAGGAAGGGGGCAGGAAATTCGATTTCAGTTTCTGGAAGCTCTGCCCGGCGAGCTGGAGAGCACGAGGCAGGTGGCCAGAGCAGCAGCCCCCATGGGACCTGGGTGAATCTGGTGGCCAACACTGCAAGGTGGCCTCAACACAGGCAGGCTGAAAAACTGTTTAAGCAGCAGGTCAGGTAAAGACCACAGGGACATTTCCAACCAACCTCAAAGGTCTTGGGGTGAACAGAACGGAGGGTGCCATGCTACATGCCAGGAAGAGCATCTTAGGTTTTGCTAGCTCTGAATCTTCACATGCTCGCTTCAGATCTCCACCCAGGTGTGGAATGAAGCCCTATTACCACCCAGCTGCTCAGAAGAAATTGAGTCAATTGCTGAGGGAAACAACCTTCCAAGTAATTTTCTACCCTGGAGGCCAGCTTTATTCTGTATAGAAAAGATTTCTCCTGAGGGAGCGGAGAATTAGAAGGGAGTCAGGCTGGATACTGGAAAAGCACAAAAGGACTGGCAATGTGAGGGGCAAAGAATTGACGGAGAAACTTCAGCAAGTCTAGGCAGCTGAAGCCTGGTGTAAGATCTTATCTATAAAGAGAGGATACCTCGTTAACAGAGCATCAGTCCTGAGTCCAGATCCCACTGCAGTGCTCGGCATTCAGGTCCATTCACACTGGGAGTGCTGTGGTTCAGCACCGAGTTGGGAATCAGAAGGATCTGAGTCTGAATTCCATACTGGTCACTTAATGGTTAAGTGACTTTGCTATGTCAACAATCTTTCTCTAGCCTCAGTTGCTTCTTTATTTTGGCTCCGCCAAGAGGTTTGTGGGATCTTAGTTTTCCGATCAGGGATTGAGCCCTCAGCAGTGAGAGTGCAGAGTCCAAGACACAGGACCACTAGGGAATTCCCTCACACTCGGTTTCACTACTGGAGAAGAGCTTTTAAAACATCCTCTTCATAGGGGAGCTGTAAAGGTGAAAGGAGGAACTTCCCTGGTGGTTCAGATGGTAAAGAATCCACCTGCAATGCAGTAGATCTGAGTTCAGTCCCTGGGTCAGGAAGATCCCTTGCAGAAGAGAATAGCAACCCACTCCAGTATTCTTGCCTGGAGAATTCCATGGACAGAGGAGCCTGGCGGGCTATAGTTCGTGGGGTCACAAAGAATCTGACACGACTGAGTGACTAACACTTTTACTTTTTTACTTTCAAAGGGTTAAGTGAGATTTTTCATGTCAAAGTTCTTAGTACATAGTACATGCTCAATAAAAAATGGTAACTAACATAACATCGCTTACCAAGTATTTGGCACTGCTCTAATGTGCTTTGTGTGTATTAACTTCCCTGAATCCTCACAAGGACCCTATAGGGTTACAACCATTACTATTATTATTATCATCCATATTTTACAGATGAAGAGACTCAGGTACAGAGAAGTTAAGTAGCTGCCCATGTGCATAAGCTGACAGGGATCAGAATTTAGGCATATTGGCCTTGCATTCTGCATCCTTGCCCATTAAGCTAGGCTACACTGCCTTTTGCTTGATCTCTTAACACCTAGGGAACGCATAGACAATACAGAATCACAGATTCTTCTTGGAACAAACAGAACAAAAAGAAGAGAGAGCAGAAGGAGGAGGGGTGGAGGCGGGATGGGAGCACCATTTCAGTAGGCAGGATCCCAGGTAACCAAAAACAGGCCTTTTCAATTGAGAAACAGAACACGATAAAATGATTTTCACTTTTACTTCTCTCTAGAAGAGAAGACATGCCCCTTCTCTATAGAAAAGAAAACTCTTTTTCTCAAGAAACTTCTGCAAGCCAAGCCTGATCATTTTGCAATCCTAAACATGCCCCTCTGCCCCTCTGCCTGTACCCATTGCTTCTCAGGGCCAAGCTCATCTTTGCCACTAAGGCCAAACAACGAGGCAAGTATAACAAGGGCATCAGGTGTTCAGAAACCTCTATCTCAGCTCGAGATATGGCCACACTGACATCGGTATATTCATCTTGCGGTCTCCTAGATTGGCAACCATGTTTCAGGCACAGGAGAAGGAAGGGAAAACTAAACTGGGAGTGTGCCTTGTATAACATGGGCTGGCTTAACGGGATTAGAGCTACAACAATGCTGGTCGTCTTTAACCCTGCCGGTGCTCTGAGGACAGAGGACGCTGTCCTTGTAGCTCAGCACCGAGCACTGTCCTTCTCAGAATGTGGAGAAGGGGGTCTTTAAGTCCCTTTTCTCCTTCCGTGCCTCACAGGGTCTGTAAAGTGCAGAAGCCCATCTGCTCTCAGCGGATGCCCAGCTCTGCGGTGGACAAACTGGCCCCTCGTTCAGGCTGCAGGGTCTGTGGATGCTGGGAGACGGTGGTGGGCAGAGGGGGGAGGCCCAGGAGGTTGCCTAACACAGCATGAACCGGGTCTGCACTTCTCAGGAAGGAAAACAGACAATGAACTGCAGACTTTATGGTCTACTCGACTCTGAGGCACGTGTGCACTGTTGTTCAACTGCTTACATGGTCACTATTCTTCCAGAAAAATAGGAGCTGGCTTCTGAACGGCGCACAGTTCTCGCTTCAACTCCATTTAGTCATTTCACTGTGAAAAAGCCCCTCCAACAGAAAGAGTTTAAGAAGTGGAAAAAAGGCAAAATGTGTCCAGAAGATGATGTATTTCTGGTTCATATTTTTGGTAAAAAGTTGGTAGAGGAACTAATGCCTTGTGGGGGAAGGAATCGTCACTTATTCTCAATTAACAACATCACCACCTACCACCTCATCTCCTCTTTGGGCTTACGCAAGGACAAGTCACTCCAAGACTAGCTAACTCATATAGATACTGGATGAATACTGAGACACTGCATCTGGAAGCTGTAGGTATAGACTTAGAACTGTCCAACTCCTCCATGACTTTTCCTGCCTCTGTCACTTAGAAAAGACAAAACACCGCATCATGTGAACTCCTGGTTGCACCATATGGGATCTAGCTCCCCGACCAGGAATCGAACCCTGAGCCCGCTGCACCGGGCATGCAGAGTCTTAGCCATTGGATTAAAAGAGTGCGTGTGCTGCAACTGAAGATCATGCATGCTGCCTTGAAGATCCAGTGCAGCTAAGTAAATCAATATTTAAATAATAATAATGTTTACAAAAAAGAAAAGAAAAAAACGTTTGTCCTATTCAAGTTTCTTTTCTGGACAACACTAAAAGGGACAATGAATGCGTACTTTGATTTTTCTCCGGCAGAAAATCTAAGAGTTAAACATGAAAGGGCCCTGGCGTCACAGTGACTGGACAATTCCAGCCACTCTGTGGCATGGGCTGTGAGGTCACCAGCCCAGGCTGCAAAAAGAAAAGATTTAAAATAAGTAAGAAAAGAGTCCGTAAAATATTATGGCTCTAAATAGTGATACATTTTGCTAAGTGGCACAAATATTTCCACCTTTAACATATAAATGGCAACAGGGAACTCAGCTTCCTGCAAAACAGAAGACCCAGCTACTTACAAACCAGTCCTCCCCCTGGGCCACCACTGAAATCAACATGCTATGGGAATTCTCACTCCCATGATGACAGCAAAACAAAGAAGAAAGGAACAGAAAAAGAAGGTGGATACAGTAGGTAAGAGAACGTCAAGGAAAAAAACTTCACGCTTAGAAATGGCACTGTAATTTTAAAGGAGCAATAGAGAAGAAATAAACATTTTCCTCCCAAAAGAAATAGTAATGACTTTAAGGACTGAACCTGGGGAGAGCAAATAGAAAACAGAGATTAAGCAAGAACAAAAGACAGCTCTGTAATGAATTTGTCCTCAAAATCTATGAGGATCTACTTATTTCAGGATTATTTTACAGAACAGAAATCTACTTATTTCTATTAAATGTTAGAGTTTTGGGCAAGTCATCCCGAAGGGATATTCTGCCTTCAATCCACACATAGACAAAATTTTCTTCAATCAGTATAAATAGATGATGTATTTTCAAGTGAAAAAGTGAAAATGTTAGGTGTTCAGTTGTGTCTGACTCCTTGTGACCCCATAGACTGTAGCCCGCCAGGCTCCTCTGTCCATGAGATTTCCCAGGCAAGAGTACTGGAGTGGGTTGCTATTTCCTTCTCCAGGGGATCTTCTTGACCCAGAGATCAAACCCAGGTCTCCTGAATTGCAAGCGGATTCTTTACTGCCTGAGGTACCAGGGAAGCCAAGCAACTACTTTCAAGTAAAAGTACTTAATGATCTCTTCAGCGATGTGTCACATAACAGGGCTTCTGGATTTTTTCCCAAGAGCTGGGTAAATTATGTCCAAAAGAATGTTAGTTAATTTTTATTTTGCTTTGTTTTAAGGAAACTTTAAGACCAGATGATCTGACTGAGATATTTTGGAGAAGTTATATATTGTGAAAAGAGAGCCAGAAGCCCCCTTCTGGGGTGGAAAAGTGCTGGGGGAGACAAAGTTCTCTCTCTGCAGCCACGAACTGCCTCCCGGGACACGCCTGCCCCAGGCCACCTCATCACATGGCCCTGACCCCCTCCTAGCAGCAGCCCTGCCTCAATCTCCACTCAGCCCCAGCTCTCAAGTCAGGACACTGAGCTACTAGTTTTCTGTATTGATATATCGGGTTAATTTTTTTAAGAACTGGAATTCCATATATTTGTCTACAACCATTGTACTGGTATTTTAAAGATAATCAAATTAATGAATTATTTAATTAATTAGACCTTGAATTACTGAATTACTTAGACGTTGAGACATATACACCCCAGAGTGACTCGCTACATTTATATTTTGAAATGAGCAGGTGGCACTAGTCAAGAAAACAATCCTCTATGCCTCCAGAAGCCTCAAGCAGAGACAGACTGATGGGCTAAATTCTTCCCAGAATAAATCTTACTCTAGTTCCAGGACTTTCTGACCATGTGAAATATGAATGCTGCAGACTGAAATGGATACCGGTGACTTTTATATGGAATCTCCACCTATAAATCATGAAACCAAAGGAAATGAGAAGAAACCGGAAACATTTTCTCTCAATACAACTGAGGCCTTGCCAACAAATAACAGGCTACAGTCACTGACACAGAACACAAAGCATCGTAGTTTTTTTTTTTAAAGCTTTCAAACATATCAAAAAAGAAAGAATTATTTGAAGATAAGGGGAACTATCTGGATTAGTTATAACTATCTTCTCAACATTTCCTCAAATACTTTAAGGTCAGACGAAACTCTCTGAGAAGCTGCACTAGCTTGCATGAAACTATGCTCACAACTACAAAAACAGTGCCACACTTTATTTTTACATACGTCATTTAAAAAAATTATCAAATGTCAATGATCAAATGACATTCTTTCATTTTCAACTTAATTGTCATGATTAATGCAATTTTCTTTAGGGAGTGCTTATTTTTTTCTCAAATGGTACTGTCCTTGGGTATTTGCTATAATTTATAATAACGGATACTTGTTATTTCTTGTGCATAAGTTTATGTAACTCTATGTTTGGCAACAGATTTATAAAATGATGGTATTTGAAACATATTAACTGCTTAGTTCTACCGATTTTTGTAAAAGGATTTTGAGCACTCTGTGAACTTTGGCAAGGTCCTTTTGCTCCAGTCTAGTGACCTATATGTCACTTCAGAAGCTATGTCATCATACTAACTGCTCCCTTGGACCTTCATTTCATTTTGGATGAGATTGCATAGCTGCTTCTTCTCAGATATCAACATTTCAGATAGAAAAGTCACTGCCAGTCTCCCAGTTACAACTTCTTTGAGGTCAGTTAAAAAGGTAATATACAATGAAAGAACACAAGGTTTTAATGGCAATCATGTACACGGTCCCTCCCGAGGACCCTTACTCTTAAGTGATTTTATTTATTTACTTATCTGAATAAAAGAACCCTGGGTGGCAGGTCAGCGGACGTGGGTGGAGCAGGGTACTTGAAATGAGAAACAACCATGAGTCTCTGACCTGAGGACAACCCGAGCATCTGAAACAGCATGCTCCCTATTCAAGCTGAAAAGGGACGCAACAGAGAAGCCTTCTTATGATCCCTGTGGGCTAGGCCTAGAAAGCTGATCATTCATCATGTTGGGTGCACGCATTTTCAAAGAAAGAAGGACTGCAGTGAGCAAAACTTGAAGGCATCACATTTATCTACAGATTGAGCCTTCGCACTGCAGACTCAGTGGGTATCTAAAGGGGCCTGTGAGCAGATGGAGAGCGACGGTCACTCCATCATTTGGCCACCCATACAGACCCCAAATTTTCTTTAACTTTTGGAGGTGATAAGAAAGCCAAGAGGTCGTTCCTCTTCCCCCTCATTGACATGGCTGTATACTTGGCTGGGGCCAATCAAACTGAACCTTAGGGCTTTGCTGGTGGCTCAGAGGTTAAAGTGTCTGCCCACAATGCGGGAGACCCGGGTTCGATCCCTGGGTCGGGAAGATCCCCTGGAGAAGGAAATGGCAACCCACTCCAGTATTCTTGCCTGGAGAATCCCATGGAGGGAGGAGCCTGGTAGGCTACAGTCCACGGGGTTGCAAAGAGTCAGACACGACTGAATGACTTCACAAAGCAATTATAAACCAATCAAACATGTTGTTAATTTATAAGGTATGCAATGGTATTGCAGAAAATGCCCTTATTTTTTTAGAGCTACATATCTCAAAGAATGTGAGAGTGAATGTCACGCCTGGATTTGACCTAAAATATAAGGAGAAAAAGACTGGTGAAATAACTGTGACAAATATTTATTCAATCTGGGTGGTGGGGATGTGGTGGTTTATTGTATTATTTCTTCCTCTTTGTTTTAAAATTTTTCATAATAAAAAAAATCAATATCAACAATCAAACAAAAAGTTCAACCCAGACCAACTACCAGACAGAAAAATGTGACAATAAAAAAATTGAAAAAAAAAAAAAGCCTCCTCAAGAACAAAATGCTTGATATCACCAGAAATCAATAAATGAAAAGGTCTTAACTGTAAGATATAATTTTTAACCTTCCAATTGGTTAAAAAAAAAAAATTTTTTAATGATAAATCAAAGACCTTTAAAATATTCTCTCTCTCATTAGCTTCTAGTAAAATTGTAAATTCAACCTTTTTGAAAATCAATTAGACAATTCATAGAAAAGCCTGAAAACTGTGCATGTTTCTTGAGTCAGTTTATCCTGGCATTGTTTATACTAGCAACAACTTGGGAAAACAAAACCAAACCATTAATACTCAATAATTAAGGAGATAAATAAATTAGGGCACATGCAAATATTAAAATAATAATATTGGGTTATGTTTACTGATATGAAGAGAAGTTCTAAATATATTACTAGGTAAAAGAGAAGATTATAAAACACTACATATGGTAGGATCCACTTTTGATAGGAAAGTATACATCTATGAATAGATAAAAATTCAGCCAGGATACACACCACCAACCTAGCAGTCAGCGGCTGCCTCAGGGTAGCAGGGTTGATTAGAAGTGGTTATTATTTCTTCTTTATGGCCTCCTACATTCTCTGGAAACAAAAGTTACTTTTTAAAACTTAAAAAATGATTAAGTTTTACAGTTTGGAATTCTTTCTTTTTAAAGAGACTCTGAAATTCTTTCTTTTTAAAGAGACTCTGAGTCTTTTAAAGAATAAGCCAAGGATGATATAATTGAAGCAGTTGTAAAACACATGGGCAAAGGAAATTGTTATCCAAAATCTGATTCCATTAATATCAGTTGACTTCAGTTGCAGAAGGCTGAAAGTCATGGAAGAAAAAGATTGTTTAAAATATTGTAGAAGAAAAGTAGGGTATTTTACAAAGAATACATTTTGGTAATGCTTTTAAATTTTCTTCTCTGAAAAGTACTTCTAGTTAGTGTATCCTAGAGGCAGGCCTCTACCCCGTATAACCTAACACCACGTTTTCAAGGAACAATGCCTGTTGCTGCAACTCGAGCATTCATCCACCGCCGAGCCAGGAAACTTCTCGGGACAAGGAGCACAATGCCAGGCCTTGTCCACGGTGGCGGAGACAGGGAGGCCAGACCCTGGGGAGCCGGAGCCAGGCGCAGCCACGGAAGTGGACCTGCACGTCCAGATCCCTGAAATGTCAGCTCGTGGAGGGACCCAGCCCTCCGGCAGGAAGCCGACTTGGTACGTGAACAGGGACAACGGGCTTCTGCCGAGGTGAGCAGAGCACAGATGAACTCGGTCTCCTCTGCGGTGATGCGAGAGCCCTGCGATGCCCGTGGAACGTGGACGGGCCTCGGGCTGCCATGCTGTCCACTGGGGCTTGCCCCTCTCGTCAACCCCGGCCTGCTGGAGATATTTCTAGTAACTATGGAGACATCCTTGCGGGAAAACCCCAGATTAGCAGAGCAGGAGTGAAGGCGGTGCCTGAGCCGCATGTCACATGGCCCGTGTATGACCCGTCAAAGAAGGATGTCTACTTACAGAGACGTACAGATTTACATCTCGTTCCTGACTGCTCTGGGCTCCACACACAGAACACTGCTGTAAGCCGGGAGAAATAAAGATGAGAGAGACCATGGAAATGAAGAAAAGAAAGGCACAGGCCTCTTCAGATCCTTGAAAGGAAGACTGAAACTTGCCTCTCCAGAGTGACACTACCTTAGCAGTCCTGGAAGCACAGTGTCTCAAGGATAACGGCTTGAAGGAGCGGTCACAGATGGGAGGAAGAACGGCAGAGTGTGATACCTACAGGACGACGGCGTGCAGGAACAGAGAAAAGTACTGCGGAAGGTGTGGCGCCGTAAGAAGGGGAGAAAACCTCAAAGGGCAGCAAGGCACAAAGGAGTTTGCAGCGCTATGTATGAAACACAAAGAACCCATTGTTTAAAGATGAATTTTAGCTTCTTTGAAAAATGAAAACTCAAAGAAAAGTTGAAAAGGATGACTGCCAATGGAAAACACTCCAGTCAACAATTTATGTCAGGGCAGCTACAGACAGCGGTGCAGGCTGTGTACTGAACAAGGGTAGCTTATCTGGGGGTGAAAGTGAAAGTCGCTCATTTGTGTCTGACTTTGCGAGCCCATGGACTATAGAGTCCACGGAATTCTCCAGGCCACAAGACTGGAGTGTGTAGCCTTTCCCTTCTCCAGGGGATCTTCCCAACCCAGGGATCAAACCCAGGTTTCCCACATTGCAGGTGAATTCTTTACCAGCTGAGCCACAAGGGAAGCCCTATCTGGGCATGGATCAGTATTCAACATCACAGACATCATAGATTTACATATTTATTAAGACAGTATTCCAGTAGATGGCACTGTCTTGACGAAGGGTGTTTTTAAAAATTTGCAATGGCCCACCAAAAGCCTTGACTTGACCGAAAAAGCACTAAAACTCGTAACTAGAGGGACTCCATGAAATTAGTAGCAATTTTCATTTTTTAGAAACAAACTTCTATGCCTTTAAAGTCAGATAATATATAAGGGTAAAGCAACTATAGGCAGAGCTACTCAAATATCAATTTCATTTGCTCTGTTTCCTGTTTATTTCCTTAATTGCTTCCAGGTAATCCAGTGTTCTTTATTTGTAATCTTTTACTTTTTAAGGTAATGGAACATTGTTCTCTTACGCCTCTTAAAAAATGAAAAGGGGAAATTGCACCAATTGAAGCAGTGAATCGCACTCTAATAAATTTGTGCAATTTCTATTACTGACTCATAAATATTTAAGGACAGGCATCCAAACCACCACCCAGGCAAATTCTATATTGGACACTTTCAAGTACATATGTCTTTTAGTAAACACTGTAAGTGCCTTTATCTAGATCACAGAAAAATAGCCTGCATTTCAAATTCTGAAAATTGGGCAAATTAAATATTGGTTGGCACAGCATGATCTGACTCTATCTTTCTGATTTTCCCACTTCTGCTTTTCCTCTAGTAATGGAGAGAAAAAAAAAAAACTATTCAGGTAAATACTTCCTGCATCTTGGAGCAGAGCAAGCCAGGTGTGAGAAGGTTTTCTTATAGGCCTGCAATCTGATATCCCCACGGACACTGAATTATTAATGGAGAAGAGAGAACAAATAACCAAGAGAAGGTTCTTGGCAGCCATTGTTTGAAGTTCATGGTGTTACACAACATCAAGCATGTCCAATTCACCTGCCAGGAGCTATCTGATTCTTACTCTAGGGTTCCATTTTCCTACTTCGATCTCATCCAGCATCTGGCTGGGTGATGGTCCATGTCAGAAGATGTAGATCTTCTTTTTATTCCATTAAACTTTGGGATCTGGTTATGATATCATGCCTCATATATTTTCATCTACAAATGATCACATTAGCTGGTTATCTACTCCCGGCAGAACCTAGGGTTGTGCCGGGAAAGGAAATCGAAAAATCAAGATTGTATTAGTCTCTTAAGCCTCCAGTCTTTCTGTTCTCCTGGATCCGGGTAGACCCATCTCATTTGTCAGGCAGAATGGCATTAAGAATGCCACGCGCTATCTCAAAGGGGACACAGAGACTTCTTTACACTTAGATTGAATTTTCTCCACTCTAAGGTTAAAGAGGCAGAAGAACTGCTGTTTTAGCATTTACAGTGAAGCTCCAACTGAAGGACTGATTCAGTGGAGGTGCCCCCAGGAGGGCACAGACATGGGTGGAAAAAGGGTAAGTTCAAGGCATGGGTGAGCAGGACCACGTGATCCAAAATCCCAGCTGCTAAGCAGATTGATTTCACTGCCTGGCCACATGGGGTGCCCTGGTGGACTGTCGACTGCTTTGCTTTTGGGACGATGATCCTAATTTAAGCGGCTGAGTCTAAGTTATTAGGATGATTTTTTTAAAAAGGCATTTTCAAGCTAGTTCTTTAAATGATGTCTAGAATTTGCTTCAAAATAATCTAGGGGAAGGAAGAACAAAACGAAGGGATGGATGAGACAACATTTGTGAACTAACATGAACTGCTAATTGTTTAAACTCTGTTCTGCGTGCATTCTCTGCTTTTGCCTATATTTGAAATTTTCCATTGTAAGAGGTTTTGAAAAATGAGACTGAGAGTCAGTGATCCAGAAACCTGCCAGTTACTGGTTTCAACCCTTAGCTTTACCTAAAACCTCTTTTATGAAATAGCTAACAAGGAATGTTGTCTAATATCACTTTCTCTTTCCATGTCTCCCGTCTTGTAATCAAGATATCAACAAACAGAATTGCCAATGGACAGCTGTGATGAGGGGGGGTTGGATGAGGAGAGGGGTGCAGTCATCAGCCTTTATGGGATGGGCTTCCTGTAGCCTGGGTAAACCAGCACACGTCGGAATGACAAGCTATGGAGTGTCTCGCCCTGGGCTTCTACACTTTCCCTCTGTTCTTGTGGTTGCAATTACAGTGAAGATTAATAATGATAATCAACTGCAGGGGAAGTTGTGGGTTGATAAAGGACAGGGAGATAATTGTAGAGAATCAGTTTCTTACTTCAGCTCTGCACATCTCTTTTCTCCTCTGGTTCCCCCGGATCTCCAGACCTCAAGAGCAGGCCCCAACGTGTAGAGGGGCTCAGGCAACCACTGGCATTTGAAAATGCCTGATCCTAATACTGCATTGAGGCCAGCATCCAGGGCTGCCCTTCACAAGTAAAGGACCTCACATATGTCCGGGAACCCTTAAAATGGACAACTCCGAACTTGAACTTCAATCATTAGCCATCCTTCTGGACAGTCAGCTTCTTCTAGGAAATCAAACACGGAAATCAGGTAACTAACCAAATGTTCCACTTAGTGCTTAAAAAAATCAGGAGATATGGAAATTTGGAGGCTTGATGCAAATCTTTTTGGAAAGTATCACAAACCAACCTTAAAACATAACCCCCATTAGTTGATCTTGTGCAAACTTCTTATAAAAAACATAGTTCTTTCTAAAACAGGAATCAAAAAAGAAGAGATAGAACTAGCTTTTTTTTTTTCTTTTTTCTGCTATCAGTAACTCAGGTTATAGAGGATTTCTTGGCACAAGGCAGCTTGATTCTATTCCACCTTAAGTAATGAGGTGAGAAGGGAAAAAAAAACAGAGATCTCTTTGAGGAGAGGCTAGTTGGGCAACTTGCCCAATCAAAGGAAAAATAAAAACACACCAAGGATTTTGTCGAAGAACAATAAACCGAGAAACCTGTAACACTGATTTCTGAATGCTATCATGGGGTGGGGTGGGGGGCCCATAGGAAGAATCTCTTCCTTTGCTTTGGGCAAAAGATCTGATTTGGATTTCTTCTTACTCATAATCTCCCAGCAACAGGAGAATTTAAGGATTGCTTCATATTTGCCAAATGGCTTTTAAAAAAGTCTTTTCTATCCTATAATTATGCTCTAGCTCCAGCCAAGGGAATTGAGGCTAAGAGGCATATTTCACTTGTTTGGGGCTAGTTCAAACCTCCTCTTCCCTCTTCCCAGGGAACATCTGAAAAGCATGCCATAACAAGGTCTCTCAGCATACCTTTCTTTCACATAAGTATCATCATGTAATCTTAAAGAGTCAGCAGGAAACCTCCAAGGAGACACTGCTGGGGTCCTGCCCAGATCACCTTTAATGCACCAGTGCACCCACCCCCATGGTGCTGGGAGTGTTGGCTGCTAACAGCGAGATCCACCCTCATGGTTGGAGTGGTGGGCCACACATTCCCTGCTGAATTAGTAGATAATAAGGGGGTACCAAGAGCTGGCTCCTTTACCTTGAGGCAGGATTTACTCTGTGGTGCAATCCACGTCTCAGAATTCTCCGTGGAAGTGAACTGGAGCTAGAATACAGCTCACGCCCTGTGCTCGCTCAGCAACCCTTCCCTCTCCCAACCCACTGCACCCCGGCAGGTGGCCCTGAGAGCACACCCACATGAGCATCCTGTCTCAGGCTCTGCTTCTAGGGAACCTGACCTGTGACATTTCAGGAAGCCTATGGAAGCAAATTGACACCTATTATCTTTAATGTGCTGTCTTTCGACATCTATCAATTTGGCCAATTTCATGTGTTTAAACAAATGAATATAGCATAGACACTAAAAAAATAGCCTTAAGATTACATTTTATGCTTTCAAATTATGGTGCTGGAGAAGACTCTTGAGAGTCCCTTGGACAGCAAGGGGATGAAACCAGTCAATCCTAAGGGAAATCAATCCTGAATATTCATTGGAAGGACTGATGCTGAAGCTCCAATGCTTTGGCCACTTGATGTGAATAGCAGACGCACTGGAAAAGACCCTGATGATGGGAAAGATTGAAGGTGAAAGGAGAAGAGAATGGCAGAGGATGAGATGGTTGGATAGCACCACTGATTCAATGGACATGAACTTGGACTAACTCCGGGAGATGGTGAAGGGACAGGGAGGCCTGGGATGCTGCAGTCCATGGGGTCACAAAGAGTCGGACACACTTAGTGACTGAACAACAAGATCACATGGTGAAGGCAGACGAATGTCCAGCAGTTTGCACCTCCTACTTGGGCATCCAACTGAACAGACAAAATCATTTCTCTACCCCCCAGACCAATTTCCCAACACAACGAACAGACCAGATCAGGTCGCAAGACTAGCTTCCCATCTGTACGCTCACACGTGGATCAAGGCCAAGACCTTGATCTTGGGTTCTGCCAGAGGCAGATTCTGTCCCTAACACGATACAAACCCTGTGTAAAGCAAGCTGGCTCTGTGTTAATTACTGTTTAATACGTGCCAGTCCCACATTTCAATTCACAGGATTAAAAAGAAACAGCTCAGGCGAAGGTTCAAAGGGGCACTGCTCCCGTGTACTCTGAGCATCCTGTGTGACGCTCTGAGCCTGAGTCCCGTCACATCTTCTGCCCCAAGAATTAAAACCACAAAATCCATCAACAGTTCCCACCAGGAAGAATCTATGTTTTCTCAGGAAAGTTCCTTGACTTAAAGCTGTCCAAGGGGGAGAAGCATCCTTCTCTGGTGGCCCAGTGGTTAGGATTCTGTGCTGCCAACGCAGGGGCACAGGTTCCACCCCTGGTTGGAGAACTAAGATCCCACATGCCGCATGGCATGTCCAATAGATAAATAAAATACATTTTTTAAAAAGCCTTCCAAGGCAGAGACTGTCTCTCCCCAGAGCTCCTTTTCCAGTGATGGGGTCTGCGCTTGCTGGCACTTGCCTGCCAGCTCAGATCTGGGTGGTTATAAGGCTCGGAACGGGTGGCAGATGGGCAGGCAGCCCCTTGGCTAGCCTTCTCTTAAAACTCCTCTGGCAAATGGGGAAGTTTCCTTTCCTACAGTTGTTAGTGATGTCAGTTTTCCTGCAAGTTTTGAAAGCACTGTCTTTCTTCTACATTTTTGCGCTCCTAACAATGCCGTGAGTTAAAAAGTTGGGATGTCCCCGGTGACAAGCGATCAGCTCACAGCTGCAAAGCTCCTGAGGAACACAGCTGAACTCGGCCTACCAACCGAGTGAGGCTTTCCCTGAGACACAGACCCAGCTCCCAGTCACAGTCCGGCCACCCGCTTCAACCCTCAAGTCAGGAAACTTCTGCCCAAGAGGGTAATAAATATCCATGTCACGATATCATTGTAAAGAATTAAAGAAAACCATAGCATAAGGAAAACTCGCAGCACAGAGACAGCCTCGGATGTTTAATAACTATGAATGGTCTTTCCCCTTGGGGTCCTTTGCCTTCTCTACTGTTTCCACCAACCAAAGTTCAAACCCAAAACGGTGGAAAGGGGGTGACTTCTGAACCCAGTGCAAGAAAAAGGTTTGAGGAACGCTGTTCAAACTGTGATGCGGGCCTGATGGCCCTGCCAGAGGGCATCCCCAGGGGACCCCACAGTGGCCTACCTGGTGGTCGTCCGGAGGGTGTTTTCTTTCTGAGTGTGCTCTTTGCTCACCTTCTCTGTAAAGAGAGAGGATGAAACAGACATCGCTTAGGTTGTTCTGACTCAACCTGTGTGTTTAAAGCTGAAGCAGAAACACCATCCACACCTCTTTCTCTCTTGTGGTTTTCTTTTGGTTTCTCTTTCAAGCATTCAAACCCTTCCTGTCTTACTGGTAAAGATAGGCAACAGAAGCATGTCAACAGCACCTACCAAAATAGTTTATTAAAAACCAATCAAAGGGAAAGAGTTACTAACAAAGCACAAGCATGTGTCTGATTTTCATCAGGCCTCAGTAAGTACATGTACATACCACACACACACACACACAGAGATGTGCACAAAGATAGTTATTTCGATTATATTTTCCCCCCAACTGAAAAATGTCTGCTTTTCTCTGATTCAGCATGAAAACTGCAGTTGTTGCAACTGTTCCGCTTCTGACTTTGATGACAACCTTTAAGCATCCCGTATTGTCAGGCCCCTTTGTGAGGCAGGCTATAAAAACAGTCGTGAGACCTCTGGGTTTGAGAGACATTCAGTGCTTATTCTGATAAATGTCACAGGGGACAAAAAAATACCATTCGACGAGGGGAGGTAAGCTCTCCCTTACTCCGTCTTGAGGTCTGTATCTACCAGCTGTCAGAAATTATTTAATTAGCTTTCAGGAGCACAGAAGTTGACCTCTGGTCTTCTCTAACCAGTTCAAATGTGAGGCTTCTGACTGTCACAGCTCTCAATGGCTTCTTTTAAGTCTCCAGAGGAAACCTGGCCACCTCTACAAGGGTTTCAGATTTCCACGGCAGGGCAAGTGAAAAACCCCTAATCTCATGGATTTGGGGAGAAAATGTAAACAAAGATTAATGCTATCTTTCCCATGCTTTTAAACACTGGTCTGAGGCTGCTGCATGCGTGTTTGCTTGGACGATTCCTTTCTGTCCGCTCAACAGTGGCAATGAGGGTGAATTTGGATTCACAGGCAGGGTTCTTTGAAAGAGCAGGAAATCGGGGCTAAATGACTTGCTTGAGGTCACCAGGGCATTCAGTGACAGCGCCAGAGTGAGAACTCTCAGACACAAAGTTTTGAGCTGATAGTAGACCGTGATAATGTACTGCTGGAGATAGAGACTTCTTGAAAAGAACCATACTGGCCTCACTTCTGCAAATCTGAACTACCAAATCACTCACAAAATTACATTGTTTTTAGAGATGCATTCAGCCTGTTTTGCTTTTTTTTTTTTTTTAAGAAAAACATCTTGCATGTTTGGAGCATCTTTGGAACTCGCAAAGAACCACATGGCCTATTCAGTTTACTGACTTCACTATTTCCACCTCTCTGAGCTCTGCACAAACACAGTTCTTGTTTGAGAACCCAGGGCCATCACTTTCAGCACCAACCAGTAACTTCACAGCTATGGGTGGTGTCACAAGGCCAATGAGAAAATGAGCTATCAGAGTGGCATGCAGATCCTAGCTTCTTTCCTTTTTCTGGGGTTTTTCTTAGTGGAGAAAAGTTAGCATTTAAATAAATGTGGCATTTAAATAATGGGTGTTTTAAATCTGCAAGTCACAGCAAAACAGAGTTTATGAAATATCAGTGACAAACACTACTGATGTCTGAGTTTCAGTATGTAGGCTAATGCTTGACCAAAGATAATGTATCTGTATTTCTATATAAGTCTGAATCTTGTATGAATCTCCTTCATTCATCTCAATCACATTCAAACAGTAACAGCACATTAAATTTGATAACAACGAAGAGGATGCTGCTTGAAAGAGGTAATAAAGGGAACAACTTAGGTTCTAGGACCCTTACCTTTTCTATTAAGACATTTAGCTGAGCTAGCAACTGACTTCTAGACTTTGAATTCTAAGTAGTCGAAGTAGAAAAGGTTGGTTTACAGAAAATATTCTACTAGGTTATAGCTGGGGAAAGAGTCCTTACAGTTTCATCTTTTACTTTTCTCTTTCCTTGACTTTTTGTAGGAGCAAGATATAGTAAAATCTCATTAATTCCGACCACACTGCTTTGGAATTCACGGTAATTCAGTCGCTGTTAGAGTAAATTGAAGTTAATCTTTGGCACATTAGGAAAAAAAGAAAAAAAAAGGCTGTTAATCAGATGAACTGCCTAAACAAAACTAGAGGTGAGATATTTCATCCATGCAACAGGGGTCTTTTGCATGGAACTGAATAGAGTTCTAATTTCAAATGATTCTTAACTATTTATTAAAGGAAGTTTGCCAGGAGTTTGACTTGGCAACATCTGATGGACTGTTCATTTGAGTGGCGGAATCCATGTTAAACTAACAAAATGGATTTCTGTCTAAAAAAGCCTATAATGCAGCTGTTTTTTTTACCTTTGTTAGAGTGGCTTTCCCTCAAATCAGCCTCAACTATTGACATTTTGTTTTTACCCTGCAAGAAAACATACCTGACAGCTGAAAGAGCAGCTCGGAAGCCATCTTCACGGAGATGTCCTGGCTGAATAGGTTTCTCTCCGGGGGCACTCTGCCTTCTGGCAGCTTCTGCAAGGGTTCCGTTCTCTCTCGCCCGATTAAAGTGCTGTAGCCCACGTTGCAGCTGGGTGAGATGGAGACCTGCGAGTCCGGGATGTCAACCTCCATGGGCTCCTCTTTAATCTTCACCATCTGAGTGTCCTTGTAGCTTTCCGCTGCAAACAGGTGAGTGAAGAACAAAAATGCTAGAGTTTCATAATTCTGAACCAAACCCAGTCTTTCATCACGGAGAGAACTACAAGGGAGCGGTTAAGAAGAAAGCACCAGGGCAAACCTTCCAGTTTAACCTTATGACCGACCTAGCAATCCTTACTCCCGGGCATATGCCCTGAGAAAACCATAATTCAAAAAGACACATGTACCCCAAGGTTCACTGAAGCATTATTTTCTTTTTTTTTTCCCATTTATTTTTATTAGTTGGAGGCTAATTACTTTACAATATTGTAGTGCTTTTTGCCATACATTGACATGAATCAGCCCTGGGTGTACATGTGTTCCCCTTCCTGAACCCCCCTCCCACTTCCTTCCCCATCCCATCCCCCTGGGTCTTCCCAGTGTACCAACCCCGAGCACTTGTCTCATGCATCCAACCTGGACTGGTGATCTGTTTCACACTTGATAATATACATGTTTCAATGCTGTTCTCTCAGATCATCCCACCCTCGCCTTCTCCCATAGAGTCCAAAAGTCTGTTCTGTACATCTGTGTCTCTTTTTCTGTCTTGCATATAGGGTTATCGTTACCATCTTTCTAAAGTCCATATACATGCATTACTATACTGTATTGGTGTTTGTCTTTCTAACTTAACTTCACTCTGTATAATGGACTCCAGTTTTATCCATCTCATTAGAATGTATTAATGTATTAATGATTCAAATGTATTATTTTTAATGGCTGAGTAATATTCCATTGTGTATATGTACCACAGTGAAGCATTATTTTCAATAGCTAGGACATGGAAGCAACCTAGATGTCCGCCAGCAGATGAATGGATACAGAAGATGTGTATACAATGGAATATTACTCAGCCATAAAAAGGGATGAAATAGGGTCATTTGTAGTGCTGTGGAGTGAACCTAGGACTCTGTCATACAGAGTGAAGCAAGTCAGAAAGAGAAAAGCAAGTTATCATATAATAATGTATATACATGGAATCTAGACAAATGTTACTGATGAGCCTCTCTGCAGGGAAGGAGTGGAGATGCAGGTATAGAAAGCAGATGTGAGGTCACAAGGTGGGGAAGAGGAGGGTGGGGTGAACTGGGAGGGCAGCACTGACACATAAGCACTGTCAAGTGTGAAACAGGCAGCTAGCGGGAGGCTGCTGAGTAGCACAGGGAGTCAGGTCGGGGCCCTGTGATGACCGAGGCGGTGGGAGAGGCGGGGCGGGAGCGAGGCTCATGAGCGAGGGCATTCATGCACACATATAGCTGACTCACTGTGCTGTACAGCAGAAATGAACAGAATGTTGCAAAGCAATTATACTCCAAGTTTTTTTAAAAAAAGAAAACTAGTTTAACTCATCTGACTTCCAGAAAAGGTAGGAAATGGAAGCTCAGAGAGGTCATGTGACCTGCTCAAGGTCACACGAATGGCAGCAGAAGTAGACTGAATGTCTCCAGATCTAGAACCAGGTTTCCTGACCACAGTCTCGTGATCACTTTCACACACTATTTCTTCTCTGCCGTGCTGCCTCTAGAACGTATAGAGAACACAGCAAATATCTGCCCTTGTTTTATAACACACTCAGGTTCAGTGAAGCAAGTAAGAGCGAGCATATTCATACTATGATTTCCTCCCCCTCTTTTGAAAGCTCTGATCAATATATTTTTCTTTCTTTTCCAGAGCACCTATATTAATAAAATAAATAGGGTTGATGCAACCAAGACATTTATACCTTGCTGGGAGCTAGTAATCCTCAAGACCACCTAGGAAGTTAATTGCAGCCCAAGGATTAACACTTAGAAAAACAGCAATCCTACAAGTTATAATAACAGTTCAACCTGCTGACTGCTCTAGCTTTAGGTGTGGCTATTGAACATTTGGTCTCTAGGTTGAAACACACATTTACTTTGGAAGGCTAGAGTGTCTTTATGGACATGTGTTCCTTAGAGTTAATGAGAGAACACCCTGGAAACAAGGTGGGACAATTAGCCCAGCCATTAATTTGGGTCACTTTGAAATAAGGCCACTTTCAAATCAGTAAACATTTGTTAGCTATTACTGTACACTGTACACTCAAGCATTCTGGAAAACCTAAAAAAAACCCCCAAAAGGGCTAGATAGATAGATGACAGACTGGATTACCGAGGCAGGCCCTGAATCCAACAAGTGTCCATATCACACACAGATGAGGATGGAAAAGGCCACGTGAGGACAGACCCTGTGCTGGAGACCGAGTGCTGGTATTAACATGTGGAAGCCTAGTCACCAGTGTGACAGTGCTTGGAAGTAGGGCCTTTGGGAGGTGATCAGGTTATGAGGAGCCATCCCCCACGCACTGCATTCGTGCCCTTATGAAGAAAACCCCGGAGAGCTCCTTTGCCCCTTCTTCCATGTGAGGACACAGGGCAAGGGTGCCTGACAGTGAACCAGGAAGAAGGCGCTCATTTGACCACACTGGCACCTTGATCCTCGCCTCCCAGACGCCAGATCTGCAAGAAATACACTGCTGTTGTTTACAAGCTACCCAGGCCATGATGTTCTAGTACAGAAGCCCAAACAGACTAAGACAAACAGAGAGACTAGAGTTTTGCAGTCATAAGCTAAGGACTGCCTGGAGCCAACAGAAATTTGGAAGGAGTGAGGAAAGATTCTCCCCTAGAACCTTCAGATTTCAGACTGCTGGCTCCCATTTCTGTTGCTTTCAGCTACCAAGTTGGTGGTAATCTGTGATGGATGGATGGATAGATAGATACATATATACTGGGTTGGCCAAAAAGTTCATTTGGGTTTTTCCTTAAGGTCCTAAGGGAAAACCAGAATGAAAATTTTGGCCAGCCCAGTGGGTGGATAAATAGACAGGTGGACAAAAAGACATAAGAGTAAGAGGCAATAGTACACAAGTGCAGATCTATGGGACAGTTAGGAGATACGACAGGGAAATCTCATTGCTCTAAGTGGGCTAGTCAGAGAAAGCTAGGCTCTCCTTGCCAAGTATGAGGCAGGTGAAAGTAAAGTATATGCAGACTATTGATTTGCAATAAAGAAGATAGAGGAGTATTTTTAATGGAACGAAATTAATAGGATGCTACCCATAAGGTTTCATGTAAGAAGTGTGCTAATTGTGCTTTTTTTCTTCCTGACGTATTACACATGCTTCTCAGAGAAAACGACCTGATTTTTGTCAGGAACTAAACTACAGGCAACAGTTTTATTTAATTTAGATCCCTCTCCCCACATTCCTGCCAAGCTTTTTTTTTTTTTCCCTTTTATCTTTGCATGTCTGTGACGCTCATAAAAACCAAGTCCATTGATTTGATTATCCTAAAAAAAAAAAAACAAAAACAGAAAAGAAAAGAAGAATATAAAGCTTTCCAAGTTACATGCCTGGCTTCTACGCCTTTACTTCTGGCCCATCTGATTCTTTCTTGAGTCCTGACTGCGCCCCCTGACCCCTTAAGGGATCTGGGGACTTGACAGCCATCCTGACCTTCCCTTAGATCACCCATAGGTGCAGTCACCACACACAGTGCCCTCTCTGTGTCCCCTCAAACTACTCAGGATTTGGAAAATAAACAGCGGGGTCAGTGTCACAGGTACATAATGATGTCTCTGAACCTTGCCAGTCATTCCAAGGCCCGAGGACAAACACAAAGGGATGCTAGAAAGGGATTCATTTCATTTAAAAAAAAAAAAAAAAACTTAACAAACAAAAAAAGAGCAAAGCTAGAAAGAAGCTCTATTATTTATCTCCCCCAAACCCCCTTTCCCCAGCTTTGCCCCTGGATTAAAAATCACCTATTTCCACTCCTGGATTTAAGGAAATCAGTTTTGCCCACCAGCTTTCAAATGTTTTATTTTTCATATTTTTTAAAAACATTTTAATACAACAAAGATAAAAAATAATATGTTAGTTAAATCTGGATTTAATTTAGAATCAAAATATTTACTGAAATACAACACCGTGCTTCAAGGTATGGCTAACCACAGGAACTATCACATCTTCAAGTAACACTAAAATTACTTGAAACACTAAAGTAACTCTTGAAGTTTCTCTGCAGCTTGGGTGACATTTAGGCAGAATTCTTGGAAGAAAAATGCCCACTTTCTGCTGTGTGCTTAGTCGATCAGTTGTGTCCAACTCTTTGTGACCCCATGGACTGTAGCCTGCCAGGCTCCTCTGTCCCTCGGGATTCTCCAGGCAAGGATACTGGAGCGGGTTGCCATGCCTTCCTCCAGGGGATCGTCCCAACCCAGGGATTGAACCCAGGTCTCCAGCATTACAGGCAGATTCTTTACCGACTGAGCCACCAGGTAAGCCCAAGCTAATTTTGCTTCCCCCATTAGGTGCCAGTTCCATGCCCTTTGTTTCATATCAAAAATACTTCAGTCATCCTAACAATTCATAGATGCTCTGAATAACAGATTGTTAAATTCAAGCATTTTAAAGATGATATTACTAACTGGTAACATTACTTGGCTAGTTCAGAGGACCCAATAGTTCAGATTGAAACAGACCTGAAATAACAATGAAATTAACATAGGATTCCTTCTCCCTCCATACTGGGCACAAAGCTTCCTCATGTTTAAACATGCGTACACTGAATAAAAGTCCGCTGGCTATTTTAGGGTAGAACATATTCTAAAAAACCAACTTTGGGGGGGAGCTGAATTATGACTTATACATTTCACAGATGCTTTTATTGAACTTAATGCAAAATAATAGGCCACATTTTAGTTACTTGAAACTGGTGGCATTTACTGCGGGGTGAGGAAAAGGTGAGAGGGGAACCACGGTCATTTCAGTCACTCAAAGCTACTCAAAGACAGAGAAGGAAAACACCTTCAGTCTCTTTCCTTTCTCATTGGTCACCTGAAGCAATCTGACTTTTGATGTTACTAACAAATCAGTTTTTTAAAAGCTACTTGGGATAATTTCAAGTATGATTTTTCCATGAAGTGCTTTCTTTTCTGTCTTATGACAACTCTTGACCTTTCAAAACTGCCCAAAACACTGATGGCTGCTAAAAAACCTTTAGCATTTGTAACCTACCTGACAAACTCCAGACTCACTGAGAAGTTTTCACACTGATAGCTCAATGGGCAAGTGAAACATAATGCAATAAATATTTTTATAGTCTGTACACTTCCATGCAATAGCATCCTTGCCAAGTGTTTCCTTACCTCTTTTTAAAAAGCAGGGTTTCTGAACCTATGGACTTCTGAAGCCACATACTTCCCTGCCATGGGAGGCTGTGCTGTGTACTTCAGGATGTTTAGCAACTCCTCCAGTCTCTAACCACTAGATACCAGAAGCACCAGTCCCCTAATTGTGACAACCACAAATAACTCCAGACATCTCCAAAGTCCTCTGGGGGGCAAAATCTCCCCAGTGGAAAAATACGGCTGTAAAGTTTTGCCATACTCTTTGTTTTGCCTTCTCCTCTGACCCCATTTAATTAGCATCCAAGGCAAAGAAGAAAGAAGCTCCTTCTAAGTTCCAGCTTGGTTCAACAGTATCTCAGCCCAGCTGGCCCAGGATGCAGGAGGCGGGCTGACTTGGGAACAAAGTTTCTGCTACATTTCTTTCTTGGTCCGCAGCTCGCTCCCTTTTGTGTGGAGCATCTTGGGCTTCCCAGGTGGCTTGCTGGTAAGGAGTCTGCCTGCCAAGCAGGAGATGCGGGTTTGATCCCTGGCTTGGGAAGATGCCCTGGAGGAGGGCCTGGCAACCCACTCCAGTACTCTTGCCTGGGAAACCCATGGACAGAGGAGCCTGGCGGGCTACAGTCCATGGAGTCGCAAAGAGTCGGACACGACTGAGAGACTAACAGCAGCAGCATTCTAATACAACAGCCGTTGAATTCATCACTTCATGCACTCTAAGCTTTGACATCCCCACCCAGGGACATGTCTACACATCCAGGATTCTACTCTTTCCCGACATCTGCCCCCTTCACACACATTCTCGATTCCTCTGGACTCTCTTCCTAAAATGATAAGACAAATATTAATTTGACTCCAGTGGTCTCTACTGATATTTCAACAGAGAACTCGGCATATGGGAAGAGATGGGAGAGTGTCAAAAGTAGGTGATGCCTGGGAGGTGGATTGTGGGTGACTCTTTACTGCAATGCTTATTTGTATTTTGTAATTCTCTATGATGAATATGAGTATCTTGTCATGTCGTGGAGTTTTTTATTTTTTTTAATGGAAAACAATTATATGCACTTCCTCTTTAGAGGTACACAGAACAGTGTGCACGCCTGGAAGCATCAATTGAGTTGTTTGTGACTCCAACAAACCGCATTCAAACCCTGCTTGGCAACAGAGGAGAAAAAAGCAATGGGAATGCTGTAACGCTGTTTTCTTTCCCTCCTTCATAAACACAAATATATATTAGCTATCAAACTGGGTTATTTCATTCATCAGTCACTCAGTCATTCTATAATCTTTTTTTTTTGAAACATCTGCCATGTACTCAGAACTATGATGGCTGATTCATGGTATTCAGAGGTAAATAAGATGAGGTTCTTGCCCTCAAGCAGTTTAAATCCAAATGGACGGATGATCAGACAAGTATCAACAGCCCTCTCATATAAGAAGTAAAATTCAAATGTAGGGTGGGAAGAGGAGTTGTGGAAGATCAGAAACCAAAGCACAGAAGTGGAATTGTACTTGACCAGGAGCATCCAGGGAATATCACATTGTCTGTCTGTCTAGAGCATCAAAGTTGGAAGGTGCAACTGGCTCCCTGACTGAGCAGGACTTGGGGGATGTCAATGTAAGAGCAACTCTATCTTTGTCTGCCAGTCTTTAAATCTGCCTGGCAGGAAAATGTTCTTCTCTTGTTCCCGGGTGAAAACTCAGGCAGACTTAAAACCTGGTAATGCTTAGATAATGCAAGGCCTAACAACTCTTTAAATAGCAAAAAAAGAAAAAGAATGTTCTTGTTTCAGGATACAGCAGGCTCAACCCCATGGGTTAATCCATAGCTCAGCCCTTTGGTGAAGGTGATCCCTGCTCCTCCCTGGAAGGGTCCCCAGGATGTCCGAGATGGGGGAAGTGGTAGGGTTGGCTCCTGCTCCCTGTCTTGTTGCCTTCTCCCCATCACACTAGCTGTCCTTCCAGACCCCAGAATCAGAGAAGCGGGGAGGTGGTTGGGAGGAGAGACGAGAGGAGAGAAAGCTCGCTGCCCTGTTCTAGAATGGTTTTACCCTCTTTAGGTTGGCAGACATCTCTCCTATGGGATTTGCCCTTGGGGTCTTCTGAGACCTCTGACTTGGTGGTGATTACCCCCAGCATTGCCTTTACCTGGCTGAATGCCCTTCTAGCCTGGGTTCACTGATTTCCCCCACTGCCCCTGGGGACACCCCTGCAGGCCTCCATCTCACGAGTGGGCAAGGGTACCATCAAGTCTCTAGGCAGCTCCTAGACAGCATTTTTGATAACATCCCTGTTGACCCTCCTGCGGGAATCCGGTCCACGCTGGGGCCATGGGGAACACCTGCCTCTTCATTTGATCAAAGAGAGTGAGTTCAGGCCCCATGCAGACCACACCAAGGCAGTCTGCCATCTCTCACCCTTGTCAGGAGCCAGGCCATGAGGCTCCCCGCTGAGGAAAACATGTGACTGACTCTGCAGATGATGTCCCTCTCAGATTTGAGCTGAGAGGCTGGAACCCCTCCTCCTATCCCCATTACCCTACAATGGGGGAATCACAGCCCCATTCTCCATGAAATCCCCTCGCCCCAACCTTCAGTAACCTCTCCCTTTTATACTCTCTCCATTTGGCTAAGAAGGACAAGGCGTGTGTGTGTGTGTAAAATACATGTAACATAAATGGACCGTTGTAACTATTTTCAAGCATACCATTCAGTGGCAGTAAGTAGCTTCACACTGCTGTGCCACCATCACCACCACCCAGCTCCAGAATTTTTTCATCTCCCCCCGGAAACTTCACCCATAAAACACTAACTCTCCATATTTCCCTCCTCTCAGCCTCTGGCAACCATCATTATACTTTCTGACTCTGGGTCAGGAGTTTTCACATTTTAAAAAAATTCTTCATGCGATAATCTTGTTGCTGAAGCCAGATCTTCCATCTTAACATCCTGTTTAGCAAAGAGCATCAGGTTATATTCCAGAGAAATTACACTGGAGGGGGCAGGTCAGAGCAGAACATGGAATCTTAAAGGCTGAACCTCAAAGTCTGTCCTAAATGGGGAGCCTGTGAGGAGCCAGCCTTTAGCAGGGGTTTGCTTGGAGAAGCAGCATGATCAGATTACATTTCAAAGGGCAATCGGGCAGGGATGCTTCTACTACGGGAGGAAGGGACTGGCAGAAATGGAAATGGGGAGTGAATGGGGACTTTCTGTATTAACAGCAATCCAAGCAAGGAGATGATGAGAGCCTGAACTGCTGTTCATAAGGGGAGAAAAGACTCCCAAGATATTCCAGAGGCTGAACGCTGAGGCACTGCTGGCGGAGTCTGAATCAAGAATGAAGACACCAGTGTGACAGTAATTGTGAAGAAACCTGGTGTATGGTCTGGGTAAGTGGGAGGGGAAATTTTTAAAAGGAACAATTCTATGACTTTTAAGCCTCTGAAATTTGGAAAAGGCTATGAATAAGAATGGGCTTCCCTTGTGGCTCAGCTGGTAAAGAATCCGCCTGCAATGCGGGAG